>NC_092158.1:27412079-28142079 GCF_045791955.1 Oncorhynchus clarkii lewisi
ATTTCCTTAGTCTTTAGTCACCAGATAAACCCTGATAAATATTTTTTTGTACCATGTATAGTACAGTATTATCCTCTCAATAATGTTCTCTATGTACTGTAGATGGTAAATCCAACAACTTGTCATTGAAAATAAGACTTGAAGTGGAAATTACTGAACTTTTCAGTTTTCCTCAGATCACTGCAGTTGGCAAATCTGAAGATATGACGTTTAATTTCAACTCCCAAACTCTGCTCATAATACTGTCTGTAAGATAAATGAATTACTGTAAGATAAATGAATTATTGTAAGATAAATGGATTACAGTATGTTACCAGAACGGCTGTGGCATAAGGAGCATTGCTCTCATATCCAACAGTGTAAGTTTTCATATCAGAGTTATCTGGCACTCCCAGTACTCACACATCAACCCCAGAGCACTCAGGCCTGGGATGCAGAGTCGGGGGTGGAATTAAAAAAAACATGTGGATGAGATTAAGTGATATCATGTATCACACATGATGACTTTAGCAGCCCTCCCATTAGAAGGAGTGCAGAGTACAACCCAGGAGATAACATCTGAACTGGGGCAGAGCTCTGTTTTTCACCATTCAAAAAATAGGAAGCATTAACTCGTCTTAATATGAGTGAATATAAGTGAATGCAAGATAATATGAGTTCAGTGTTTTCATGTGAACAAGCATGACGTGACTGAAAACATGAGCACCTCAAATCTGAATGAATGAATCAGCAAGTCTTGTATCTGTTTGAGTTAATTCCTTGTACAGTACAGTGGGGTTTGACTAGGCATAAATGAAAGAGTGAGCTTTTCCTCATCTAAAATGGATGAATATGAAAGGATTTTATTCTCACCACTGGAAGGCATTTTAAGGCTGTCACCTTTGAAACAACAGAGTAGGCAGTTAATAAATGTGTGGATGAAAGGGCCAAGAACATTTATTATGAGTCTATCCACAAGCTTGTGGTACACACATTATGACCACAGACGTCATCCACATCAACAGTCATTATTTTAATTAGAATATTTTTTGTGGCAACACCAAAGGTTTGTGTGGACTTGTTTTCCACAATTACTTCAATGTGTTAATTGACATGACCTCACCTTTGTGAGAATGAATAATTTGATTACACACAATCCTGCATCAGGTTGATATGCTGTGTTCATATTTGCTCATCAGTGCATACAATATGTAGCTATGATTTACAGTACACACATGCTGTGTACACAATTACACATGCGCAGACATGCTTGCAGTATAAATTGCATCAACTGTAGATATTTTAAACTCCCCATACGATTACATTTGTGTCATTTAGCCAACACTTTTATCAAGAGCAATTAGAGTTAAGTGTTTTGCTCAAGGACACATCGTCAAACTCTTCACCTAGTCGGCTCCGGGATTCGAACCAGCGACCTTTTCCAACCTTTCCCAATGCTCCTAACCACTAGGCTACTTGCCTCATGTTTTAACTTAAATGGTAAGAGTAGAGTAGACACACAAACTGGGGTAGCTAGGATATAGGATGACATAACACTCATACGTTAACAACATTTACTGTATAGAGTTACAGCCATATGAAATGGACATCTTCACACCAAACCCTCCAGTGGAGGAGAGGATAACGATCCATGTCTCTGGATCAAGATGTGGATCTAAAGTGAGCTATGGCCACATGGACAAGCGGAAAGATGGGGTGAATCAACCTTGGCCCGGAATTTTCCGGAATCCATAAGATGAAGTGCGCGTAGACACGGTCGGAGACAATGACTTAGAGACGGTGTGTCTCAGGAGGACAACACATGGAAGTCATCAGAGGCATGGAGAGAGATGTGACTGGTAGAGGAGCACGTATATTGAGGGAAGTGTGGGTTTTTATGGTGAGGAAGAGAAGGACCAGGACAGCGTGCGTTTAGCTGAAAGCTCTACCCACTCTCATGCATGGGACACAAATGACAAACCCATATGTAGGGATTTTATAGAACCTGCAGTGACTAAATTCTTTCCTAACAGCCTGCTAAGAGATATAACAGAGCATGTGCATTAAATAGCAATTCCTGATGGAACGGGCCCAGAGGCAATTGTGTCGTCTTCCCCTCTCCGTGTTGGTAGGGAAAGGTCATGATAAGAGAGCATACAAAGCAAGTGATTCAACCTCATGCATTTACAACAGGGATAAAGCGGAGCAATCAAAACGCATCCATTCAGCCTTGTTGAAAAAAATGATCTGACCACGATAATACTAGAAAGGAACCTTGAGAGGCTCCATGTTCTCATGCATGCCCCCAGATCCCCCCAAATCATCATTCAAGGGTGAGGACCGGAGGAAACAATAAGCAGAGCCGTGGTTCTCTTGGCTCTTTGGGTGTCCACACTTAGGAGAATATGCAGTGTTGTCAGTGTCGCTCTGGCAAAACAATTATTTCATCAGGTTACTCCTGCAGGCACCTTTGACGAAAGGCTCCAGTATTTAATTGCACCCATTCCATACAACTGGATCATGATTGGTTACACTTGGGAGTCTCCAGTAACAGGTCTTGTATATTAATGAAGGATTTGAAACTGTATCACAGTCAAACACTTTTCTCTGTTGGGAAAATGGCCTCCCTAGAGTATGAACCGGAAAATAACTGTTTAAGGCAACCAAAGTCCTTATAAACACATTTTTTTTTAAATTGATGCTGTTTTATTGAATTACATCAGTTGATTGATGCTCATAGCAATTCCGCCAAATGAAATACATACACATTTCAGATACATTTCACTTCAGGCTGTACGCTATCTATCATCTCAATGTATTTCTCTTCGTAAGAAAGGCAAAGACATCATTTTTTCCTAGTGCCTGGAGGCCTTATTTTAATCTCCACTTTAACAACACCACTTTGAATCAAAGATTATCTTGGTAAATTATATTTTGCATATAAACAACTAAATTATTCCCAAAGTGCAATGGTGTTTTAAATTACTGCCACTATTGTTGTTAATTTCAGGGCACAACATGCCAATTCCTTTTCTCTGATAAGGGCCTCCTCCTCTAATTGTGGGGTTAGTTTAGATCCAAGTTGTTTGGCACAGTTTATGTACGCTGTTACAGGGCATCTGTCGGCTTGACTAGTCCCAGCTTTTTTGGCACTCTGTTCGTTGTCTTTGAGAGAGAGAGAGAGAGAGAGAGAGAGAGAGAGAGAGAGAGAGAGAGAGAGAGAGAGAGAGAGAGAGAGAGAGAGAGAGAGAGAGAGAGAGAGAGACTGTTTTATGGAACGAGTCTTTTCCATTTAAATAACTGATGGCTTGGTGGCAGCTTTCCTAGACTGCGTTGGCGCACAAAACCGCATATATGCGTAGGTGGACTCAATCTAGCATACAGAGATTAAAGTGTTGGTTCAATTAAATTTTATGTGAACGCCTCAGCGTGCATGTGCAATACTGCATTTTATCATGTTTTATGTGGAAACAGGTACAATTTGCGATGATACAAGAATTGCCATTCTGGGAATGAGAGTGCGTATTATATTTGCCTCATTTCTTGATTATTTTCTGGATGTCCAAACTGAAATACAGCAGAGAAAACAATGATGCATTGTTGAAATTGTATGCACAAGTAGAGAAGATATTGCAATATGCTCTTTGTATAAACAGCTAAATATGTCTCTGAGGGTTTAATGAGACAATATTACAAAGCTTTCTACATCTCTGTGAGGACATTGTACCAGAACACCTGCATTTATGGGTGACATAATCTGTGGATATAGAAGATAAAATACCTTTTCTCAAAGAGGATATTATGGAATAGAATCTCATCAGAAGCACATTCCTTCATAATATCCTGTGCCTCCCTGGGGCATAAAGTAGCACAACAATACACAGTAAAGTGATGATCATAGGCTCATAAATAGTGATATATAGGTTTGCAAATGGCCAACATCGCCTATATGATCATTACAGCATTCACGGTTGATGTTCAAGAGACTGGAGGTTGAAGAAGCAGTTATGCAAGTCCTTGATATGCAAATTTGAAAGTACCATTAAGTACCAATTAGATTAGGTACAAAATGCTCAAAGAATGAGATATTACCTCACACACACAATGTGATTCTCTGGAAAATAAGTTGCTGCTCAGACTCCTGGCCTGATCATTGCCAGCCTGTTGTTTCAGGTGGTTTATGTTGATGCTACCCTGGCAGGAAAGATGCTGTATTGGATCTGAATAATACTGCGCAAAATATTCTACAGTATGGTTCTTAACCAGACTTAAAAGTGAAGTTTAATTGATATTTTATCATACTCTGCTCATATGATGTTACATTAAAGTCATTAATTATTCAGTTCATTTCTAATAAACTAAGGGCAATGTTTAGATGTCCATTGTCTTTCTTTCAAATCTAATGGGTTTTACAATGCAAATGCCTCACTGGGAGTACCCTCGAATCATTGTCATCTGAAATATATTGTTTGTTGCTAATCTCTTTTTATGTCAGAGAATGAGGAGATGAGTAGAAAGCTGTCACTGCTCAGCGTGACTCACTGCGTTTTACTTCAGAGATGACAGCACCCTGCTATACCTGGCCATTTGGGGAAGATTTACTAGCCCAGTTCACAGGGAGGACCAACAAAACATGATTTGTATTCAATGCCTTTACCATTAAAGTCATCCAATATGCTATAAGAAAGACAACAAACAAAGTCCTGTTTTCTCATTCAACTTCTCAATCTGGGCATGATTCATTCATTTCTGTTTGAAAGTGGGATAGACCACTGTATTCACAGACTTGGGCATAATAATATAATATAATATATGCCATTTAGCAGACTTTTTTTAATCCAAAGCGACTTCCAGTCATGCATGCATACATTTTACGAATGGGTAGTCCCGGGCATTAGACACTTCCAGTTTTTGTCTGGTCGGAACATACTGTATGTGGCCAAAAGCATTGCTAATGTGTTTGCTTTGACACAGAGACATACTGTACGCCATCCAAGCAGTGACCTATTCACATCTGTTCTGCTTTATGGAGATGAGAAAGGTTATTTTTACGGTGTAATGGGGAAAAAAATCCTCAAACACACATCAGTCTCACTCTTGGGTTTGCCAGTCTGCACACATCATTTCATTTTATTTACATGCTAATATGCTGAGAAAGTCAAGGGGAGGTTTGAAAATGCTTGAAGTTCTACTAGACTAAAGCAGAGACATATCACTGACACAGATCAAGAGTTTAGATCCATAAAAGCACAAGATCAAAATGAATGAACCTCCAGATCTGTGGTGAGGCTTTGCATACACACTATCCTTTTTATGTGCCTTCCCCCTAAACCAAGTGCAATGAAATGTACAATTAAATTGACTCAAGCATTTATGAGACTAAAAATAACGAGAGCTGCAGGGGTTGCATGCCCATACGTTGCCCTGGGTCTGCCCTATGTATCTGTGACTTTGTAAAAGAATATAGGTGGCCCAAGTGATGTTTATTACAGCATCTGTTCTGCATGGAGAAAAAGGCACAGGGAAACTGAGCGATGGCTTCCCCAGCTGTGAGGCAAAAACACCATGGAGAATACTCTGACTGGATATCACACTTGATTGCAGTTACACCACTAATCCAAGGTGAAAGCTGTCAACTTTTGACTCCAGCCATGATGCTGTTCTCACAAATTTGAATTACGGTAAATGTATAGTAACATGGTGTTAGATACTTTCACGTTATGGTCAGACATTGCCGGGGTCAAATGTTCACCTCTAAAACTTTAACATTGCAGTTATAATTTATTGCAATAGTTAAGTGATTCATATTTAGAGACCTACAGTATATAATGCATAACAAAACACTTTGGGTAGAATCCAATGTGAAAGGTGCTGTACAAACTGCCAAGTCATCCATTATAATGTACGTTTTCACTGCATCTCCAGCAGTTGTGCACACGATATGAAAATACATGGGGAGCTTTGAATTAGTGGGAGGACCATCCTACTCAATGAATTTCAGAAAAATATATATAGTGAAACATTAAAAAAGTTATAATTTCTAGATAAAACTACACTAAATATATTCACGTCACCAAATAATTGTTTTTCAATGAAGGTCTACAGTAACCTCAGCAACACTCTGTAGGGTAGCACCATGGTGTAGCCGGAGGACAGCTAACTTCTGTCCTCCTCTGGGTACATTGACTTCAATACAAACCTAGGATGCTCATGGTTCTCACCCCCTTTCATAGACTTACACAGTAATTATGACAACTTCTGGAAGACGTCCTCCAACCTATCAGAGCTCTCACAGTATGAACCGACATGTTGTCCACCCAATCAAAGGATCAGAGAATGAATCTAGTACTGAAAGCATAAGCTACAGCTAGCTAGCACTGCATAAAATGTGGTGAGTAGTTGACTCAAAGAGAGAGAAAGACAATAGTTGAAAAATGTTTAACAAATTAAAGTCTTCCAAAATGAAGGAGAAGCAAGAGAGAGAGAGTCAGAGCTATCTATAGTTCATAGTATATATATTTTTCACTTACTTAGCTTGTATCGAATGCAGCTAGCTAGTTTAGCCTACCCAAACACCCAGTTCAAACAGAGAGGAAGGGGAAGGGGAGGTAGCTGACTATGGCTACCCAACAGTGGAACTCCAAGTCAAGAAAAACTTTTGGTTTTATTTATTGCCACCGGGGGCCCACCGGTGTAACTTCTAAACTGCTTGCTGCTGACTGTACACTGTACAGCATGATTGCAGAGGGTTTACTAATGTGTTAGTTCCAGTGGTGGTTGGTTTAAGATGAGGGAGGATGATTATGTAGATAATGATGTAGGCTATGTGTAGCGATTAGCGGTCATGAGCCTGGTCACAGACAGCTGATGTGTCGTGCACTAAAGTCCCCAAGCAAAGGGAAAAAGTGATAGGAAGAGTGCGCATAGATGGATGCAAAAGGGAATTACAACAAGCTGTTTGTATGTGGCTGCTATTATAGTGAACTGTGTTTGAGTATGATCTGGGGTGTATTTGTTGCGCCGATTCTGTTGAAAAACATTTCTTAAACTGAATTTGTTCAACAGAAACTCTCGTTTGCTAATGATTACACCCTAGATCAGCCAGATGCACCCTAGATCAGCCAGATGCAGGCAAGAGTGTGCAACACAGTATTGAATGTGTCACTGTCTGTCACCTTGATTACTCAAAATTCTCTCGACCTATGTTGTAAACTTTCATTGATAGGCTACGTTGTAACAACCTCATGATGGGTACAGGGAAAATTCGTAGGCTAAATCTATCAATGTTACACTGAGCCGGGTGAATGGAATATGAATGACAGTCATTCAATATGATGTAATAGAAGACTATGTTCATATAACAAATGATCATCCTCCCCCATCTTAAACAGCACTGACCGCCACTGCTTTGAATAGAATAAGAAAAATGTATATAAGCTGTCTTTTCCTCTTTAATACACAAAGAAATATCTACACAAGCCCTAGCATCTTAATTACCTTAAAATGCTTTTTTTTCGCTTGAGGATAATAGTAAGCAGGTGTTTTTCTGAATTCAGGGAGATATTCTTATAATTTCATATGATGGCTGCAGAATGCACAACTGTGGCAGCATATTTATCTTATTCCCAACGCATTTTTACCATCACATGATATACAGTAATAGAAGCCCAGGGCATATGTAAGTATTTTAGAGCTGGCATAGCGCTTCAAAAGACCAGTCGACTGTTGATTGCCAGCTTCCAGATTCAGTGTCACTGCTCCAAATAAAGGGACAGAAATGTTTCATTAAATGCACTGGCAAACAGCTGGACTCCCCCTTCATAATTGGAGCCATAGGCACATATGAAAAGTGGTATCCATCAAGTGAACAGAAATGTCATTACCCTGCTGAAGATAAGGCAGGAGGAATAGAGTGATCATTAGCAGGCTGATGTCCTACTTTTGTCTTTTCAAAGGGAAGACTGGTTTTCAATAAGCTTTGAAGTTTGGGGACGGCCCCCTGCAAATCTTTTAAGTGGATGACAGGTATGATTGAGTGATGCTTATCAATGAGGTTCCTCTGTTTCAGTGAAGAAAAGAAAAACACTCTTGCTGTTCTCCTCAGTGTGTCCTTCATCATAGCTGCATTGTTGTGTGGGAAAGAGACAGAGACAGGGAAGACTGATCATGTGCACTTTTTCACCAAAGTGTTCGGGGCTCCTCTCAGACAGAGATATTATAAAGATTAGGAGTAGCTTTGACAGTAATGTCAAATGTGTGTCTTCATTTTACTGATCTTTATCTGTAATCTTACTGTCATTCTTCACACACACACACACACACACACACACACACACACACACACACACACACACACACACACACCGATCCCTCTTCACCCTGCCCACCCCATGCGGAGTTGAAAACTTTTGAGAGGTTACAAACACCCCTGTCTCCGCGCCTGCGGAGGAGTTCACAGGGATCTGGGGATAAGCGTTTGATGTGTGTTGTGGGTGCTTTGACATGCCTAATATAAGTTCATAAATCAAAAAGCCGAAGACATGTCAGAGTTTGTTAGGCTGTGGAGGTGAGAGGACCTCCTCAGAAACAGCAGGCCAGTGACAGTTTAGCCCAGTTGGTAGAGGAGTGCAGCCAAGCTGAGACGGCATTCTTCTTCCCCCAGAGCTAATCCCAATGTGACTTGGCTTTTAACGCTTTCGAGATAATGTTATGAAAGAACGTTTATGGAAGTCATATGAAGCAGTAATCGAGACCATCAAAGAATATCACAATACATTTCCTGTATGGTATCATCAAATTGACATCCATGTGCAATTTAAGTATTGCATATAAGGTCATGTAAAAGGACTCATGGGCAGCAACATGTGAAGTTCCGTAACCAATATGTGAAATTCCGTTACCAAACACCCACATATCCAGAATATATTTTCACATTTCTCGCCCTTGTGAGGAGGGAGGATAATGAAAGTTCACTAAAGTAAGAGGTAGAGGTACACCTATCAATTAGT
This sequence comes from Oncorhynchus clarkii lewisi, assembly GCF_045791955.1. Lineage (NCBI taxonomy): Eukaryota > Metazoa > Chordata > Actinopteri > Salmoniformes > Salmonidae > Oncorhynchus > Oncorhynchus clarkii. The sequence continues at coordinate 27,421,067 of NC_092158.1, forward strand.
TACGTACAGTACCAGTCAAACGTTTGGTAACGCCTACTCATTCCAGAGCTTTTCTTTATTTGTACTATTTTCTACATTGCAGAATAATAGTGAAGACATCAAAACTATGAAATAAGTTTTCATAGTTTTGGAATCATGTAGTAACCAAAAAAGTGTGAAACAAATAAAAAATATGTTATATTTGAGATTATTCAAAGTAGCCATCCTTTGCCTTCATGACAGCTTTGCACACTCTTGACAATATCTCAACCAGCTTCATGAGGTAGTCAACTGGAATGCATTTCAAATACCAAGTCCATGGCAAGAACAGCTCAAATAAGAAAAGAGAAACAACAGTCCATCATTACTTTAAGACATAAAGTTCAGTCAATGTCAAAGTCAAAGTTCAGTACGGACAATTTCAAGAACTTTGAAAGTTTCTTCAAGTGCTGTCACAAAAACCTTCAAGTGCTATGATGAAACTGGCTCTCATGAGGACCGCCCCAAGAAAGGAAGACCCAGAGTTACCTCTGCTGCAAAGGATAAATTCATTAGAGCCTTTGAATTGGCAGCCCAAATAGATGCTTCACAAAGTTCAAGTAACAGACACATCTCAACATCAACTGTCCAGAGGAGACTGTGTGAATCAGGCCTTCATGGTTGAATTGCTGCAAAGAAAACACTACTAAATGACACCAATAAGAAGAAGAGACTTGCTTGGGCCAAGAAACACAAACAATGGATATTAAAGTGGTGGAAATGTCCTTTGGTCTGATGAGTCCAAATTGGAGATTTTTTGTTACAACTGCCGTGTCTTTGTGAGACGCAGAGAAGGTGAACGGGTGGTTCCCACCATGAAGCATGGATGAGGAGGTGTGATGGTGTGGGGGTGCTTTGCTGGTGACAATGTCAGTGATTTATTTAGAATTCAAGGCAAACTTAACCAGCATGGCTACCACATCATTCTGCAGCAATCCCATCTGGTTGCGCTTAGTGGGACTATCATTTGTTTTTAAACAGGACAATGACACAACACACCTCCAGGCTGTGTAAGGGCTATTTGACCACGAGGGAGAGTGATGACCTGGCCTCAGATGACCTGGCCTCAACAATCACCCCACCTCAAACAAATTGAGATGGTTTGGGATGAGTTGGACATCAGAGTAAAGGAAAAGCAGCAAACAAGTGCTCAGCATATGTGGGAACTCCTTCAAGACTGTTGGAAAAACATTCCAGGTGAAGCTGGTTGAGAGAATGCCAAGATTGTGAAAAGCTGTCATCAAGGCAAAGGGTGGCTACTTTGAAGAATCTAAAATCTAAAATATATTTTAATTAATTTAACTTTTTAAGGCTAGGGGGCACTATTCGGAAGTTTGGATGACTGAGGTGCCCAAAGTAAACTGCCTTCTACTCAGGCCCAGAAGCTAGGATATGCATATGTATGGTAGTATTGGATAGGAAACACTCTAACGTTTCTAAAACTGTTAAAATAATGTCTGTGAGTATAACAGAACTGATTTGGCAGTCGAAACCCCGAGGACAATCCATCAACGATTTGTTTTTTTAGGTAATTGGACATTTCAATGCTTTTCTATGGGAAAGTCTAATAATAAGGACCCAGATGGCAGTGCCTATGGCTTCCACTAGATGTCAACAGTCTTTAGAAATTGTTTCATGCTGTTTTTTTTTAAATTAAGAAGTATTCGTATTCTTTCAAAGTATCCCTCAGAAGGACTCTAGTCTTTTGGCGCGTGAATGAGTGCGCGCTCATCGTTCTTTTTCTCTGGTATTGAACAGTTTATTGCGTCTGAAATTTTATCGATTATTTACATATTAGGGTACCTGAGGTTGGATTAGAAATGTTGTTTGAATTGTTTGGACGAAATTTACAGGTAACCTTTTAGATTCCTTTGAAGGCATGTTGGGCGAGTTGGAACAGGTTTATTTCTGAATCAAACGTGCCAAATAAACTGCAATTTCTGGGAAATAAAGGACTTTATCGAACAAAACGGGACCTTTTGGATTGCAAAAAGATGAAGATCTTCAGAGGTAAGTGCTTTATTTTATCGCTATTTTTGAGTTTTGTGACACCTGTGCAGGTTATGAATTCATGTTAATGCAGGAAGTGGGTGAGGTGCTGTTATGTCGATATAAGACTCGTTTCACTGTGGATATAGATACTTTTGTACCTGTTTCCTCCAGCATCTTCACAAGGTCCTTTGCTGTTGTTCTGGGATTGATTTGCACATTTCACACCAAAGTACGTTCATCTCTAGGAGACAGAACGCGTTGTGACGGCTGTGTGGTCCCATGGTGTTCATACTTGCATTCTATTGTTTGTACAGATGAACGTGGTACCTTCAGTTGTTTGGAAATTGCTCCCAGGGATGAACCAGATTTGTGGAGGTCTACAATTGCTTTCCTGAGGTCTTGGCTGATTTCTTTTGATTTTCCCATTATGTCACGCAAAGAGGCACTGAGTTTGAAGGTAGGCCTTGAAATACATCCATAGGTACACTTCCAATTGACTCAAATGATGTCAATTAGCCTATCAGAAGCTTCAATAGCCATGACATCATTTTCTGGAGTCATTTCCAAGCTGTTTAAGTGCACAGTTAACTTAGTGTATGTAAACTTCTGACCCACTAGAATTGTGATACAGTGAATTATAAGTGAAATAATCTGTCTGTAAACAATTGTTGTAAAAATGACTTGTGTCATGCAGAAAGTCTGTCCTAACAGACTTGCCAAAACCATAGCTTGTTAACAAGAAATTTGTGGAGTGGTTGAAAAATGAGTTTTAATGACTCCAACCTTAGTATATGTAAACATCCGACTTCAACTGTATATGACGGGGTTCCCACCTGTACTCCTGTTCTTCCACGGCTGTGTGGCTACGCACGACTCCAACACCATCATCGAGTTTGCTGACAACACGACGGTGGTAGTCCTGATCACCGGCGACAATGAGTTAGTCTACAGGGACAACAATCTCTCCCTCAACGTCAGTAAAACCAAGGAGCTGATCGTGGACTACAGGAAACGGGGGCAGAGGGGGGGGCGAGCACTCCAACATCCACATCCACATCGAGAGCTTCAAGTTCTGGGTGTCCAACTCACTAAGAAGTTAAAATTGTCCACTCACATGCACATAGTCGTGAAGAAGGCTCAACAGTGCATCAGGAGGTTGAAAAGGTTTGTCATGGGCCCTCAAATCCTCAAAAAGTTATATATCTGCACCATTGAAAGCTTGTTGAGCATCTTGGCATGGCACTGCAGAGGGTGGTGCAGACAGCCCAGTACACCGCTGGCATCGAGCTCCCTTCCATCCAGGACCTCTATATCAGGCGGTGTTGAAGGAAGGCCCTGAAAATCATTAGAGACTCCAGCCACCTAAGCCATAGCCTGTTCTCTCTGCTTCCGCACGCCAAGCGGTACCGGTACATTAAGTGTGACACAAACAAGCTCCTGAACAGCTTCTATCCACAAGCCATAGGACGCATTAATAGAAAAGAGAATGGCTACACGGAGTATCTGAGTTGACCTTTGTATTTTATTATTATATTTGCACACACACAGGAATCTCTTTGCACACACACAGGAATCTCTTTGCACACACACAAGACTCTAAACACGCACACTGACACTACAACACACACACATAACATGCACACAGATTTATACTGACTCTACACAAACGCACACTCACGTACAATCATAATTTACGCTGCTGCTACTCTGTTTATCATATATACATTATTTGCCTAGTGACCTTACCCATATACTGTACATATTTACCTCTATCACTCCAGTATCCCTGCACATTGTAAATATGGTATTGCAACTGACTCTGTATATAGTTTTTTATTTTCTTGTGTTCTTCTTATTTTTATTTCTCATGTCTTTTTGTTGTACCTTATGTTAGTTTTAATGCTACATTGATATTGATAACTGCAGAGTTGGGTTTGGAGCTTGTGTATGTGACATTACAACTTGAAACTTGTCAGTGGTGTATTTGTATATGTGTTAACTTATATGCCTTACGTGACAAACACAATTGAATACATGATTGTGGTGATTCTCCTACGTAGAAATGGTTGACATATATGAGACACAGTATATTAATTGTATGAGTCATCTATAAGTATTATAATAAAAGTGGGTAACACTTTACTTGACGCCCAGTGTCATAGCATGTTATGACATGCTCATAACCATGTCATAATATGTCATAACAGCTGACAATCTGTCATGACCAATATATTTACACATTTTGAGACATATTGCGTTATTTTACGTCTGGTTCTGACAGCTACACTTTTTCAAATTAAGTTTTTCCCTGCCAAGAAGTGTCCTTTCGTTTGTTTGTTTCTTAAATCCTTTGTTGTTGTTGTAATGAATTCTTTACAGTCATGTTTTTATCATCATATTTTAAATCACTTGGAGAAAACATAATTTATGACTTTGTCATGAAGCATTATGACCATCCTGTGTCACTTTACTTGGACTAAGAAAATACACTTTATGACACTGTCAAGAAGCATTCTAACCATCATAATCATATAAGCCAGATAGGCCTATCACGTAGATGCCCTTATATTAGTTATCAGTCAAAAAGAGGGTATCTTGTTCTGTTCCTGAAATCTGCTCCTGCATTCATCCCAGGCATCAGCAACAGAGCATTGGGGTAGCTGCATATCTTACATCAATGTATGCGCAATTACAATGATAATGTAATATGGTCAATTAAATATTATATATATATATATATATATATATATAAAACATTAACATACTGTTGAACATCTGAGCTTGTGGTTGTTTGTGGGTGAAGAGTGTGTGTGTTTGTGTGTGTGTTTGTGTGTGTGTGCGTGTGTGTATCCCACTGTTGCTATGGAGAAATTATGTTAGGCACAATACAGGATGAATCACAATAATTGCTTGCCAAAAATGTAATTTTTGTAATGCCAATCCTGCTTATAGGTAACAATTCTTTGTACTGTATGAACTGCTAACATTATTATGCATATTATTCATTAATTATGGAAATAAAAAATAAAAATGATATATTTTGATACTATAAGAGTTAGGATCAACTTGATCTCCCCTTTTAAGTAAAGGATGCACCGTGGCTGCCTTACAAGCAATGGGAACCTCCCCAGAGAGGAGAGACAGGTTAAAAAGGTCAGAGATAGGCTTGGGGATGATAGGGGGTGTGCAACTTTAACGAAGAAGGATCTAAACCATCTGACCCTGATTTTTTGTGGGGTCAAGTTTAAGGAGGTCCTTTAGCACTTCAGACTCAGTAACCACCTGCAGGGAGAAACTTTGTAGCGGGCAGGGGAAAAAGGGAGGAGCATTGGGGCTAGTTGCATTAGAAGTGCTGGGAGATGTTGAACGGGCAAGGAGGCATGGCTGAATCAATTATAAATCCTGACTTAATAAATTGTGATTAAATCAAATCAAATCAAATTATATTGGTCACATACACATGATTAGCAGATGTTGTTGCGAGTGTAGCGAAATGCTTATGCTTCTAGATCCGACAGTGCAGCAGTATCTAACAGGTAACATCTAACAATTCCACAACAAAACCTAATATCTAACAAATTCCACAACAAAAGCTAATACACACAATATAGTAAGGGAATACCCCCCTGAAATGGACTAAAATGAATCAGAACTTATTGGCACCGTATTAAACATATACACGATGTACAATACCACTCAAATGAACGCCATTTCATTCTAAACTTATTGCAAATGTCATATGGCAAATGCCAAGTGTCACACAGCAATAATCCAATAGATGGCGAGCGCGCTCCAAGGTAAATTTTCATATTGCAAATGCACAAATGCAAATGCACAAGAGTCAAATTTGGAAAATTCTTTCAAAAACGTATCACCCCCTTAAAAAAGTGCTTTCTGGACTGTTCTTCAAAATTCTTTTGATTTTTTTTGTCCATTTGCAATATGATTTCATAGGAAGTCAAAAGTCGAAGTCAAAAGTCAGTGAACCATTGACAAATGCCATAAGAAATGTACAAATGCAATATGAAAGTATTGAAAGTGCCATATCAATTTGCCATGTACGATCATAGGAAGTTGGTTTCCAAACCCAAAAGTCAGTGAACCATGTCCAAATAGCATTTATACCTTCCGAATGATACATAGCACCTAAAATTTTTACCCCTTTTTCTCCCCAATTTCGTGGTATCCAATTGTTGTAGTAGCTACTATCTTGTCTCATCGCTACAACTCCCGTACGCGCTCGGGAGAGACGAAGGTTGAAAGTCATGCGTCCTCCGATACACAACCCAACCAGCCGCACTGCTTCTTAACACAGCGCGCATCCAACCCGGAAGCCAGCCGCACCAATGTGTCGGAGGCTACACCGTGCACCTGGCAACCTTGGTTAGCGCGCACTGCGCCCGGCCCGCCACAGGAGTCGCTGGTGCGCGATGAGAAAAGGACATCCCTACCAACCAAGCCCTCCCTAACCCGGACGACGCTAGGCCAATTGTGCGTCGCCCCACAGACCTCCCGGTCGCGGCCGGTTACGACAGCCTGGGCGCGAACCCAGGGACTCTGATGGCACAGCTGGCGCTGTAGTACAGCGCCCTTAACCACTGCGCCACCCGGGAGGCGTATAGCACTATGTTAAGCCATGAATCAACCTAGATGGTCTATTTGTCATGTATGATGAGGGAGAAGTGGGACTCTGTTGTTTTTTTACAATTTTTTGAAAAACGTCCAAGATAACCAGGGGGCACGGGTGGGGGGTGCTCCCTGCCCAACCCTAGATCCCCTGCACCCCCCTAAAGGCATTAAAAACCATTTTAAAAATGTGCTCCTGGTAACACATCCAATCACCAGGCTGTCCATTTGCAATACGTTTCAATGGGCATTTACCATCACAAATTTGACATGCTCAAAAACACTGCAGGAATGCAAAATTGACTGGCCAGTTGAGCTCGGGATGGCCAGGCAGTGATAGTGGTTCCTCTCCATCGCTCGTTGGTGTTGATTTCAGAATGTCAATTTGGTGATGGTCTATCACTGTTTAAACATATTGCAAATGGACAAAAGTCAGCCAGCCAGTCACCGTCCATCAGTCAATATGATATCATTCTGACACCAAACTGATACAAACTGACACCATACCCACTTTTCCAACTCGTTTAGAAGCCAACTATCACATATTTCAGAGCAGGCCCAAAATTCACAGCGTCTGGCGAATCTGGGACTTTTCTAAATGTTGTCATTTTAGTGATGGTCAAAATGAATTGAAGTTATTGCAAATGTATGAGGCTGTTTCTCGGTCTGAGAACTTTCTAGAGCCACATAACTCACTGTGCACTATCGACTTGAGCTCTAGAACAGGTTTCCAAAGTTTCAGAGCTGTAGGTCTGACGGGTCTTTGATAGTTCGAACAAAGGTAACTATTGCAGGCGATGTGTGGCTGTAAGCCCAACACTATGTCACTCCATCCTTGCTGTGTGTGTGAGAGAGTTTTTCTTGGAAATCTGATCGGAGACATGACTGATTTACAGTTCATGAGGGTTGCCTAATCACACATAGGAAGTTTTGGAAAGATGTGAATTTTTTAACCCTTTGAAACAGCCCCTATGACCCCAATTTAAGGTTGGCACAGGAAGCTAAAAGTAAACACATATCCTCATTGGGGTAGGCTTTTACAGAATCCTGAGTTTAAAGTTTTTATGTTAAGAATTGACTGATTTACACAGGGTTGAATGCGGTGATTTTCACAAACTGCAGGTTTGGTACATCAAAACACCATTAGGGTGATTTTAACCACTTCCGGTTTCTCCAGGAAGCTTAGAATAAACACAGGTAGACCTCATAGTGGCCTGATGAATTGTCATCAAAGACAGGTTCGTAAGGCATTCATAACCCACATAGGCTTCAGGTTGAATTTAGGGGAGCAGGCCATGTATTCCTATGGGGAGAGAAGTCATTGCAAACTGTTTGATGTAAACACCTTATTTTCACTGTTAACCAGGTTAGGCTCATGCATCGATTACTTATCATGTCATGAAAAGCCCCTAGTGGGTTAGCCCGATATGATGGCTGGTTACACAAAGGAAGGGGGTTGGGTTTGAATGAAAGAGTGGGTAGACTGAGGGACAAAGTTATTGGGCCTCTATCGGACCTTGAGAAGTTATGCTACCGTAAATACAGAATCTTATGCATTCTAATAACCTCCCATGCGGAAAAGGAAAATGCAAGATATACATTGCTCAAAAAAATAAAGGGAACACTAAAATAACACATCCTAGATCTGAATGAATGAAATATTCTTATTAAATACTTTTTTCTTTACATAGTTGAATATGCTGACAACAAAATCACATAAAAATTATCAATGGAAATCAAATTTATCAACCCATGGAGGTCTGGATTTGGAGTCACACTCAAAATTAAAGTGGAAAACTACACTACAGGCTGATCCAACTTTGGTGTAATGTCCTTAAAACAAGTCCAAATGAGGCTCAGTATTGTGTGTGGCCTCCACGTGCCTGTATGACCTCACTACAATGCCTGGGCATGCTCCTGATGAGGCCAACTCTTGAACAGTCTGTGGTGCAACGTGACGTTGGTGGATGGAGCGAGACATGATGTCCCAGATGTGCTCAATTGGATTCAGGTCTGGGGAACGGGCGGGCCAGTCCATAGCATCAATGCCTTCCTCTTGCAGGAACTGCTGACACAATCCAGCCACATGAGGTCTAGCATTGTCTTGCATTAGGAAGAACCCAGGGCCAACCGCACCAGCAAATGGTCTCACAAGGGGTCTGAGGATCTCATCTCGGTACCTAATGGCAGTCAGGCTACCTCTGGCGAGCACATGGAGTGCTGTGCTGCCCCCCAAAGAAATTCCACCCCACACCATGACTGACCCACCGCCAAACCGGTCATGCTGGAGGATGTTGCAGGTAGCAGAACGTTCTCCACGGGGTCTCCAGACTCTGTCACATCTGTCACATGTGCTCAGTGTGAACCTGCTTTCATCTGTGAAGAGCACAGGACGCCAGTGGCGAATTTGCCAACCTTGGTGTTCTCTGGCGAATGCCAAATGTCCTGCACGGTGTTGGGCTGTAAAGCACAACCCCCACCTGTGGACGTCAGGCCCTCATACCACCCTCATGGAGTCTGTTTCTGACCGTTTGAGCAGACACATGCACATTTGTGGCCTGCTGGAGGTCATTTTGCAGGGCTCTGGCAGTGCTCCTCCTGCTCCTCCTTGCACAAAGGCGGAGGTAGCGGTCCTGCTGCTGGGTTGTTGCCCTCCTACGGCCTCCTCCACGTCTCCTGATGTACTGGCCTGTCTCCTGGTAGCGCCTCCATGCTCTGGACACTACGCTGACAGACACAGCAAACCTTCTTGCCACAGCTCGCATTGATGTGCCATCCTGGATGAGCTGCACTACCTGAGCCACTTGTGTGGGTTGTAGACTCCGTCTCATGCTACCACTAGAGTGAAAGCACCGCCAGCATTCAAAAGTGACCAAAACATCAGACAGGAAGCATGGGAACTGAGAAGTGGTCTGTGGTCACCACCTGCAGAACCACTCCTTTATTGGGGGTGTCTTGCTAATTGCCTATAATTTCCAACTCTTGTCTATTCCATTTGCACAACAGCATGCGAAATTTTTTGTCAATCAGTGTTGCTTCCTAAGTGGACAGTTTGATTTCACAGAAGTGTGATTGACCTGGAGTTACATTGTGTTTATTAAGTGTTCCCTTTATTTTTTTGAGCAGTGTATATTTACTGAACTGTGCTTCGATAGATGGGTTGAGGATGGAAGACTGGTTTGCCCAGCAGAGATCGCCATTGTCAACAAACTGGATGCAGTCTATCACAGTGCCATCCGTTTTGTCACCAAAGCCCAATACACTACCCACCATTGCAACCTGTATGCTCTTGTTGGTTCGCTTCATACTCGTCGCCAAACCCACTGACTACAGGTTATCTACAAGTCTCTGCTAGGTAAAGCCCCGCCTTATCTCAGCTCACTGGTCACCATAGCAGCACCCACTCGTAGCACGCGCTCCAGCAGGTATATTTCACTGGTCACCCCCAAAGCCAATTCCTCCTTTGGTTGTCTTTCCTTCCAGTTCTCTGCTGCCCATGACTGAAACGAATTGCAAAAATCTCTGAAGCTGGAGACTAACATCTCTCTCACTAGCTTTAAGCACCAGCTGTCAGAGCAGTTTACAGATCACTGCACCTGTACATAGCCAGCCCATCTTTTAAACAGCCCATCTATCTACCTACCTCATCCCCATACTGGTATTTATTTATTTATTTTGCTCCTTTGCACCCCAGTATCTCTACCTGCACATTCATCTTCTGCCGATCTACCATTCCAGTGTTTAATTGCTATATTGTAATTACTTTGCCACCATGGCCTATTTATTTCCTTAACTTACCTCATTTGCACTCACTGTATATAGACTTTTTGTTTTCTTTTGTTCTACTGTATTATTGACTGTATGTTTTGTTTATTCCATGTGTAACTCTGTGTTGTTGTATGTGTCGAATTGCTACGCTTTATCTTGGCCAGGTCGCAGCTGCAAATGAGAACTTATTCTCAACAAGCCTACCTGGTTAAATAAAGGTGAAATAAATAAATAAAATAAATTGTCCTTTGAAGAATATTTTTGGTTGTTGTGTTGTAGAGCGGATACGTTGAAATACCCTGTCATTCTTAGGGTATTGTCTGTCCTTTCCTAGACACGACGTCTAGGATGTATCACTTAGTTCATATCAAATTGCCATAATCAGCTCGCGCTGATTTAGAAGCTCAAATCACATTTTATCTTCAAACAAGTAGTTTCATATTTAAACATTTAAATTGCACAACAATTCCATGTGAATCTGATAACTAGAATGTGTAGACTTTTACATTTATTTTGCAACCGTTTTTGTCCTCAAATGAAACTGGTATATTTTATTATTCCAATTATTTTCAGCCAATTTGTATCTTTAATATATGGCAGACAAACAAGTTCCCTACCTTCTCCCTCTTCCACTTGCCTCCTCCTTTTGTGGTAATGCTTCAATCAGTTGGTTACAAGTTTGGATTGAGCAGACATTCCCATATATGTTTGATAGCTGCATGTGTGACATAACTCCACCATTTCTATTCATAATATAATTAATAAATATAATACCATTACATTTTTTTTTAAATTAATCAGTATATTTGAGTTTAACCATAATATTTTTGGGAAATATTTGTTCTATCTTTTATGGAGGATAAAACTGAAATTGCAACCAGTTTTGTTTAAGAAAAGGTAACACTTCAAACAAAATGTCATTTTCAAGTAGTTGAAATGAGAAGTTGTAATCTGTATGAACGCAAAAAGGCCATTTTTGAACAAAGAATGAGCCTTTCATAATAATCGGATTTTAGTGAGAGGTTTAACTTCTTGGCGCACCCATCCCGTTAGCGGAATCATTTTCGTCAACATCCGCTGAATTGCAGAGCGCCAAATTCAAATTAAATTACTAAAAATATTTAATTTTCATGAAATCACAAGTGCAATAGAGCAAAACACAGCTTAGCCTGTTGTTAATCCACCTGTCAGATTTCAAAAAAGCTTTTCGCCGAAAGCATACCAAGCGTTTATGTAAGGACATCTCTCTCAGCAGACAAAACATTACAAATAGCTAGCAATAAAGTAGATTGGTCACGAAAGTCAGAAAAGCAATAAAATGAATCGCTTACCTTTGATGAGCTTCGGATGCTTGCACTCACGAGACTCCCAGTTACACAATAAATGTTTATTTTGTTCCATAAAGATTATTTTTATATCCAAAATAACTCAATTTGGTTGGCGCGTTATGTTTAGAAATCCACAGGCTCGATGGTCACGACGGGGCAGATGAAAATTCCAAATAGTATCCGTAAAGTTTGTAGAAACATGTCAAACGTTTTTTATAATCAATCCTCAGGTTGTTTTTACAATGTATAATCGATAATATTTCAACCGGACCGTAGCTTTTTCAATAGGAGTGAGGGAGAAAATATCTGCTCTAAGCTGCTTGTGCATGCAAAATGCTGCTGGCACCCAGCCATCCACTGACGCGATGTGATCTTTCCCGCTCATTTTTCAGAATAAAAGCCTGAAACTATGTCTAAAGACTGTTCAGACCATGTGGAAGCCATAGGAAAAGGAACCTGGTTGATATCCCTTTAAATGGAGGGAAGGCATGCAATGGAACAGCGAGCTTTCAAAATAGAAGGCATTTCCTCTTTGGATTTTCCTCAGGTTTTCGCCTGCTATATCAATTCTGTTATACTCACAGACAATATTTTGACAGTTTTGGAAACTTTAGAGTGTTTTCAATCCTAATCTGACAATTATATGCATATTCTAGTTTCTGGGCCTGAGAAATAGGCAGTTTCATTTGGGTACGTTTTTCATCCAAACATCAAAATACTGCCCCCTACACTCAACAAGTTAAAGTGTAAATATTTAATACTTTTAGCCCCCCAAACATCATTATATAAATAGACACGTTTAATTTTGTCTGGCTTAGCATTCCAAATAAAATGAAATATTTTTTGCTCATATGATTTAAAAAAGGAGTTATCTGGAGTAGGCAGCACCATTAGTAAGTAAGTAAACTGTGATAGGACAAAATAGTTAATCTATGTGATTTTTCCATAAATAGACACGTATTTATCTCTCCATGGTTGCATAATCTTATCTATTTTTGCAAACTTTCTATTGAAATTGATTGTGGTAAGTTCATTTATATTTTTTGAGCTATGAATACCAAGTATGTCAAGATCCACCCTTTCGATTGGCAATCTACAAGGTATAAACACTGTGTTTTTAACGATTCAACACATAATATGGTACACAATAAGATGCACAATTGAGAGCATCCTGATGGTCTGTATCACCGCCTGGTATGGCAACTGCACTGCCCACAACCGCAGGGCTCTCCAGAGGGTGGTGCGGTCTGCCAAACACATACCTACCTGCCTTCCAGGACAGCTACAGCAACCAATGTCACAGGAAGGCCAAAAAGATCATCAAGGACAACAACCACCTGAGCCACTGCCTGTTCACGACGCTACAGATGCATCAAAGCTAGGATAGAGAGACTGAAAAACAGCTTCTATCTCAAGGCCATCAGACTGTTAATTAGCCATCACTAGCACATTCGAGACTGCTGCCTATGTACATAGACTTGAAATCCCTGGCCACTTTAATAAATGGAACACTAGTCGCATTAATAATGTTTACAATGTTTACATGTTTACACATATTTTGCATTACTCATCTCATATGTATATACTGTATTCTATTATATTCTACTGTATCATAGTCTATACTGCTCTGACATTGCTCATCTATATATTTATATATTCTTAATTCCATTCCTTTACTTAGATTTGTGTGTATTGGGTATATGTTGTGAAATTGTTAGATATTACTTGTTAGATATTACTGCACTGTCGGAGCTAGAAACACAAGCGTTTCGCTACACTTGCAATAACATCTGCTAAACACATGTATGTGACCAATAACATTTGATTTGATTTGTCACAATTAGGTTTTAGTCCAGGTCTAGAAAAGTGATCAAGATCTTCAATGAGACAATGCAGGGATCCAGATTGCGGACATAAGAAAAACTTGAGTCATCGGCATATATTTACACTTTTGTTTTTATCCCTTGGATTTCTGACTCCATGATGTTCTTGTTGGATCTAATTTGAATAGCTAGTATTTCAATGGCCACAATAAATAGATATGGAGACAATGGAAAGCCGGTTTTAACTCCTCTTTAAAGTTCAATACTTTCTTAGAAGAAACCAATTTACACCTGGGGTACAAAACTTTAACCCATTGAATAAGAATTTTTCCGAAATTAAAGGTATCAAGGCATTTATATATAAATTATAGTCGTACTTTATCAAACACCCTTTCAAAATCTGCTATGAAGAACAGGTGTCATGTTCTGACCTTAGTTCCTTTGCTATGTCTTTGTTTTAGTATGGTCAGGGCGTGAGTTGGGCGGGTTGTCTATATTCGTTTTTTCTATAATTTGGGATTTCTGTATTCGGCCTAGTATGGTTCTCAATCAGAGGCAGCTGTCAATCGTTGTCCCTGATTGAGAATCATACTTAGGTAGCCTGGTTTCACTTTTGAGTTGTGGGTGTTTATTTTCCATGTCAGTGTTTGTGTCACATGGGACTGTTTCGTTTGTGTCGTTTATTCACGTTTATTCTTTTGTTTTTCAGTGTTCATTGTGATTAAACATTATGGACCACGCTGCGCATTGGTCCTCCGAAGAGGAGGACGAGAACCCTTACAACAGGCCTGGTATCTTTGATGTTTTTATAATGTTAAATTGTTTCAAGTAGTTGTATATTATCTCCAATATATCGTCTGATCTAGATGAACAATATCTGGTAAGACCTTTTTTATTATATGTGCTATGCATTTCGCCAGGATTTTTGCATCACACGTTGAAGTGTAAGAGGCCTCCAGTTTTTTAAATGGACTGGATCTTTATACTTTCCACCTGGGTCCTGTTTAAGTAGCAATGAAATCAGACCTTCTTGTTGAGTCCATGAAAGTCTACCATTTTTATATGAGTTGATTAAATATGATTAAAACATGCCAATAATGGATCTTTGAGTACTTCAAAAAAAGGTCTGATATCCCTCTACTGCTATACCATCAAGCCCTGGTGTTATTCCAAACTGAAAAGATTGAATTGCCTCAAAGTTCCTCCTCTGTAAGTTGGCCTTCACACAGGTCTTTCTGTATGTTAATAAAAGTTACATTCTTCTTCTTTATTTATTTATTATGGTACTTGGAGGCACAATTGGAAATCAGTCTGTGGGCGTGCAACGAAGAGGACGCGCACTTGCTAATATTACTTTTCTATTGAACATACTTCTTTCTGTATGAAATATTCTAGTTTAAATACATTTTAGGGTAGTTTGACCTGTTTTAACAAAGTTTAGCGGTAGCTTTTTGGATTCCTTTGTCTGCATGTTGAACGAGTGGATTACTGAAATCGATGGTGCCAACTAAACAGACTTTTTGGGATATAAAGATGGATTTTATCTAACAAAATGACCATCCATTTTGTAGCTGGGACCCTTGGGATTGCAAACAGAGGAAGATTTTCAAAAAGTAAGTTATTATTTAATCGCTATTTGTGATTTTATTAAGCCTGAGCTTGTTAAAAAATAAGTTGATGTGGGGCCGCGTCCACAAACAATCACATGGTACGCTTTCGCTGTAAAGCCTATTGTAAATCGGACAGCGGCGTTAGATTAACAAAAAATGAAGCTTTTAACTGATATAAGATACTTGTGTGTTCATAAATGTTTAATATTACGATTATTTATTTGAATTGCGTGCCATCCAATTTCACCGGATGTTGTCAACAGGTGTCCCGCTGACGGGATGCCTAGTCCTAATTAACTACATGAGGGTGATATGTTGTAGTGTGATTTCCTTTATGATCCTTTGAGGAACTTAAAACTGTATTATAATCTCCCACCATAACAATAGATCCATTCATTGCTTGTGAGCTCAATAGATTAATATATTTTCAAAGAAGTGTGGATCATCATTATTTGGCCCATATAGATCTGTTTTTGATCCAATAGCATATTTTAAATGTTCCATCTTCTTTGAGAATCTGTTTGCAATTTTCACAATCGGATCAAAATTGTTGTTTAATTAAGATATAATCACCCGTTTTGAGTTACTTTGTCCATGACAGAAATACATTTTTCCATCCAACCTCATCTATATTTGTAGAGTGAGTTTCCTTCTCTTTTAGCCAGGTAAAACTGTATTTTATTTTTTATGATCTGCTAAACCATTACAATTGTAACTGGTATAGGTGTATAGGTGTAAAAACACCTATAAATATCGCAAGACCAGTTCTTTATGTTCATTACATGCAAGACATATCTCATGTATTCATTATATCATGTTTAATTCCGACAAAAATGACATGGACCTCGCATGGACCTCACTTTGTGCATGGGGGCATTGTCATGCTGAAACAGGAAAGGGCCTTCCCCAAACCCAGATTTGTCCGTCGGACTGCCAGATAGTGAAGCGTGATTCATCACTCCAGAAAACGCGCATCCACTGCTCCAGAGTCCAATGGCGGCGAGCTTTACACCACTCCAGCCAACTCTTGGCATTGCGCAAGGTGATCTTAGGCTCGTGTTTGGCTGCTCGGCCATGGAAACAAATTTCATGAAGCTCCCGACGAACAGTTCTTGTGCTGATGTTGCTTCCAGAGGCAATTTGGAACTCAGTAGTGAGTGTTGCAACCGAGGACAGGTGATTTTACACGATACGGGCTTCAGCACTCGCCGGTACCTTTCTGTTAGCTTGTGTGGCCTAACACTTTGCGGCTGAACTGTTGTTGCTCCTAGACGTTTCTACTCCACAATAACAGCACTTGCAGTTGACCATGGCAGCTCTAGCAGGGCAGAAATTTGACGAACTGACTTGTTGGAAAGGTGGCATCCTATGAAAGTGCCACGTTGAAAGTCACTGAGCTCGTCTGTAAGGTCATTCTACTGCCAATGTTTGTCTATGGAGATTGCATGGCTGCGTGCTCGATTGTATACACCTGTCAGCAATGTGTGTGGCTGAAATAGCCGAATCCACTAATTTGAAGGGGTGTTCACATACTCTTGTAAATATAGTATATGTTAATTAAGTCGTCTGACTCTTCGCCAAGTTTGTTGGGTGGAACAGATGCCCTCTTGCTATACTTGGGAGCCTGGGGTTGGAAATCGTTATCACTGGCGAGTGATTTAATCTAGCTAGTAGTGTGGAATCGGTTGCCTGAAACAAATACAAGGTAGATGAAGACATTTGGAGGCGAAAGAAACGCATACCTGTTTAGGCGAGGTGCTGGCTAGTGGAGTAGAACACTTGAGAAAGAAAAGGAGAGCCACACACTCTAAGAGTGTGCGGCTCTCCTTTTGTTTTTCAAGAAGAAAACATTTACCAGAGTTAGGCACATTGGTTAGGCTTAAGCCTCTTTCCCTCTTTCCCAGTCTAAATTACATTTAGCCTGGCATAACTGTAGCGTGAAGGATGGACAAGAGTTACAAAAATGCCAATTAACTTTTTATGGCTGCAGGGGCAGTATTGAGTAGCTTGGGTGAAAGGTGCCCATATCAAACGGCCTGCTCCTGCTTCTAATATTTGCATATTATTATTAGTATTGGATAGAAAACACTCTGACGTTTCTAAAACTGTTTGAATGATGTCTGCGAATATAACAGAACTCATAATGGCAGGCAAAATCCTGAGTTGAAATCAAAACAGGAAGTCAGAAATCTGAGCTTGTATGTATTCACCAGAGTCCCCAATGAAATCTCCTTGAGATATGAATGATGTTGCACTGCCTAGCGGTTCCACTAGATTGTCAACCATCAATAGAAATTATAATGAGGCTTCTATGTTGTTGTAGGAGTGAATGAGAGCAGAATATATCAGATGTCCATCAAGCAGCCATTTTGTGATCACACTTTTTCCTCATGGTAGTCACTTGCGTTCCATTGCTCACGAAGACAAGAAGGAATACTGCGGTTGGAACTTTATTGAAGCTATATGTTACAAACATCCTAATGATTGATTCTGTACTTAGTTTGAAATGTTTCTTTGACCGGTAATATCACTTTTGAAGTTTTTGTCCGATCTAACGCTGACCAGAATTAGCGTTTGGATATGTATACCAAACGCGCTAACAAAAGAAGGTATTTGGACATAAATAACGGACATTTTCGAACAAAACAAACATTTATTGTGGACCTGGGATTCCTGGAGTGCTTTCTGATGTAGATCATCAAAGGTAAGGGAATATTTATCATGTAATTTCTTATGTTCTTATGTTGACGCCATCTTTGCGGCTGTGGTGTTTTTACTTTTGAGCGCCGTCTCAGATTATTGCATGCGTTTCTTTTTCCGTAAAGTTTTTTTGAAATCTGATACAGCGGTTGCATTAAGGAGAGGTATATCTATAATTCCATGTGTATAACTTCTATTATCATCTACATTTATGATGAGTATTTCTGTTGAATGATGTGGCCTTGCAAAATCACTTGATGTTTTTGGAACTAGTGAATCTAACGCGCCAATGTAAACTCAGATAAATATGAACTTTATCAAACAAAACATGCATGTATTGTGTAACATGAAGTCCTATGAGTGTCATCTGATGAAGATAATTCAAGGTTAGTGATTCATTTTATCTTTATTTCTGCTTTTTGTGAATGCTATATTTCGCTGGAAAATGGCTGTGCTTATTGTGGTCTGGTGGAGACCTAACATAATCATTTGTAGTGCTTTCGCTGAAAAGCCTATTTGAAATCGGACACTTTGGTGGGATTAACAACGAGAATAGCTTTAAAATGATATTAGACACATGTATGTTTTAGGAATTGTAATTATGAGATTTCTGTGGTTTGAATTTGGCGCCCTCTATTTTCACTGGTAGTTGTCATATCGATCCCGGTATCGGGATTGCAGCCATAACAGGTTACTCCATCTACAGACCAACACCCATGCAATGGAACTCCTATTTTTGTGACTGACCAAATAAAATGTGGGCATGGGCAGTCCACACTGCTATTACCTAATCTGTTGCCATTTGAATATTCTATCCTTGTTAACTTGAAAAAGTTCAATCTTCCACTTGACAACTTGCAGAGTGATCTCTTTTCTCCTGATATTCCCTTGTGGACAATTTTCTCCTGTCTTCATCATAACTTTAGCCAACTGTGTTCTCATAAAAGCTACTATAGGCAAAGAGGGTGTACACAAAGCATTATGGCCTAACCAAAATGTCCCTGGGGTGCTGACATGAGGCCATTTTAAAATTTCCTCCATTAATGGTTAAAGCTACAATTTGGGGAGGGGAGGCAGATCCTAGGTCAGCATCTAAGGCAGGGATGGGCAACTCCAGTCCTCGGGGGCCTGATTGGTGACACACATTGTCCCCAGCCCCTGCTAAGACACCTGACTCCAATAATCCACTTATCATGGTCTTCAGTTTAGTGTGCATTTAGTTTAATCATGTGTGTTAGCTCTGGGGCTTGGGGAGAAGTGTGACACCAATCAGGCCCCGGAGCACTGGAGTTGCCCATCCCTGGTTTAAGGGAAGCTCTACCATGGAAATGGGTGTCACTGACATAAAGACAGTGTCATACAGTATAACTTATAAAATGATGTGTCGAGCTTAAAAAAATAACAATGCGTATCTGAAGCAGAAGATTTCTACTTACTGCTGACAAAAATGACTGCCATTATAAAGCGGCCCTCCTCCTGGCGGCGGCTTCCTCTGCCTCCATTCAATTATGTTGGGATAATCAGCCAGAGGATTCCCCTGGTCATCGAGTTTGCTGTCATTGTATCACCTTATAGCATCCGTCTTGACCTCGTTGTACCTCCCTTGAACCTCCCCCTAACTCCACCAGACAACAGTGAACTTTCGGTCCATGCTGAATGAGTGAAATATAGTTGTCATTAAAACCTCTTCATCCTATCCCCTCCTTTTTCGAACATTCTGTTAAAAATCGCGCAACTTTTCAGCGTCCTGCTACTCATGCCAGGAATATAGTATATGCATATGATTAGTATGTGTGGATAGAAAACACTCTGAAGTTTCTAAGACTGGTTAAATCACGGCTGTGACTATAACAGATCGTCTGTTTCATCGAAAAGCGCAAGAAAAACTGCTCACTGAAAGCTAAAAATAATATCCATGCGTCACTTTCATGTGTTGTTAAAAGGGCACAGAATTAATTATGGCCCTGCATGCAATTCCTACAGATTCCACACGATGTCGCCATTGTCGTCATTATCCGGGGAGTTTTTTGTTGGTAAATCCAACTAACTGGATTCCATTTCTTCCGGTCTCCGCCAGGATGTTTTGAAGTGCACATTTTCAGCCATTGATTTGAAGACGAGGAGCTATTGAATACACATCGCCCTGTAATCATTTTGATAGATTATAAACGTTTACTAATACCTAAAGTTGGATTACAAAAGTATTTCGAAGTGTTTTGTGAAAGTTTATCGTCAACTTTTTTAATTTAAAAAAATTACGCTGCGTTTTAAAACAATGTTTTTTTCTGAATTACACAGCTTCCATAGATAGCTATTTTGGGTATATATGGACCGATTTAATCGAAAAAAAAAGACCCAATAGTGATGTTTATGGGGCATATAGGAGTGCCAAGAAAGAAGCTCGTCAAAGGTAATGAATGTTTTATATTTTATTTCTGCGTTTTGTGTAGCGCCGGCTACGAGTGTACGACTACGAGTGTAGCTTTAATTCAATACCCTGCATGTGTATTTTGATGAACGTTTGAGTTTTAACGAGTACATTTAGCATTTAGCGTAGTGCATTTGCATTTCCAGGTGCCTACTTGAGACATCTGCGTCTCAAGTAGGAGCAAGAATCTAGGCTAGATTAGTATTTTTCACCTAGTTAGCTAGCTAACGTTAGCGCGCGCTACTTCTTAGAAAAATTATGCTGGCAAGCTAACGTTGAGAAGCTGACGTTAGCCTAGCACACACGTGCAACATTCCTGGATCAGTCTTCCTATCTTTCCATTTCATGTGAATTTCATGTGAAATCGTGGAAATAAATTGTTATTATTTAACCTACCTTTTTCGTCTCCTTGTATGTTCAGCTTCTAGTCATGGTGACTGGTTGACTGACTTTAGAAAAAAAATCTACCTCTCTAGCTACGTCTCTCTCATACTTTCCGCTTGTCATCGTTGTAACTCGACAACAGAATTTCAAATTTTTCTAGCTACGTCACTACATCACCCTTACGTTTCTACATAAAGGGACCCACGCAAAATATAGCCAAAAAAGACGATGCCAGCTAACTGTCTAATGCCAAGGGAGTGGATGTCGATTATAAATTAGACAAATTATTATGAAAGTAAAATATTCCACTAACACAGAAGACCAATTTAGAGATGGAGTTCACAAAAATACTTGGATCAGATGGGAACAATGGTAAGTGTTAACATTTGCTAACAACCAACATGTTTAGCTCATGCAATGTTTCTACGGCGCCAATGCAAAAGTTCATATAGCTAGCTATTGTTGAGTTATATATTTTTTACAGTCTCTGAGTTATACATTACCTAGCTAGCTATCTTGTAATTTAGAGGCAACATTAGTTTAAGTCAAGTTCATTTGTTGGTGAGATGGCTTGATGATTTATCCAGCTAGCTAGTAGTTAATCTTAGCTAGCTACTGTCACCCAGTCAGCCCAGAACAGATTGCAGATTGTGGCTTTCTCTAGGACGGACATGCTCACAATCCTAATCTGCCAAACATCTGATTTCCATTGGAGAATTTCTAGAACCTTGACAGACCTCGGATGTAGTAAAGAAAGAAACACAGACCTCCCTGTGCCACAAAATTTGAGCCCTCATCTTTTGATAGGACTTACATAGTTGTTATAGTACTGTGCATAGTTGATATGATGTTCATGAAGATATTTTATTATGTATATTTTACACGTTGTCATTTACAGGACTTGCAAGAGACGCAACACAAATCAGAGGAGCAGAGACAAGTGGCTGAGGTGAGTCTTCACAGTGGCTGAGGTGAGTGGTACCCATATATAGCTAGTTCTGGATAATGTTCTGGATGCCGCAATCAAGTGATTGTGTTTTTAAGGTCTCTGATGTGGCCTCTTGGTAGATTGGCATTATGCATCATTGACTGATTTTCCTAAACAGTTAAAGATGTTGTTATTACCACAGGATCAACTAGTATCTCTATCTCTCTGTCTCTCTCCCCACCTCCCCCAGCCTCTCTTTCTACATCCCATCCCTCTCATTCATGTTGTTCACATCATGAGAGCACCTAACAGAGTAAAACGTCGATATGATAACATTATTGCCATGTTTTTTAATGAGTTGTTGATTTCTGTCTTACTAAGGATACTGATGAGATTGTTAGCGGTGCACAAATGCCAAATCAAATCGAGTATCAAATAGCAGAACCTTTCACATGGGCCCAAGTGAGTGATTTAGATAAAGCTAATTAAATAATGTTGTATGACATTTAATAATCAAAGTTAACTTAAGACAAACAAAGTAATAACAAAATGGACATTACTGTAAACACACCTTTCCTCCTTTTCTCTGTCTGTTCTCATTTATATTTATCATGTGTGTTGTGGCTTTCCTTCTTTTTTTGTGCAAAGTACAGTGGAGCAAGGTTATAATTCAGTAATGGAAAATTCTAATAAAACTGAACCTACATAATTCAACTTTGAATATTGTTTCTTATTACTTTTATATGACAATGTCCCTCAAGAAACAGAGGATACCAGTGATGCCCACTGACATGGACTTACAGAAGACCAAAGTCATATCTCGATTCTCTCCTTTGCTTTGAGACACAACACTACTGGTGTGTTGGTGGAAGACCTGCTGACACTTCTGTGGTTACATTCTGCTGGGACCAGTGCAGTTCCAGCAAGCAAGTATTTTTTTTTGAGAACCCACTAGCTGGTATTGTAGATCATCATGAATGTCATCATTACTGCAGAGTATGTACAAAATATCTTGGCAATTCACAAACTAAGAAACACTCAATGTGTATTGTTCCTCATCCGTAACAGTGAAAGATAGTTTAGAGGAAAGATATATTTTTTTTAACAACTGAAAGATCTTCTTGAGAATCAGGGTATCCATGATATATGTTATATACTACCCACCACTGCGACCTGTATGCTCTCGTTGGTTGGGCCTCGCTTCATATTCGTCGCCAAACACACTGGCTCCAGGTCATCCTATTTCGCAAACAAAGCATCCTTCACTCATGCTGCCAAACATACCCTCGTAAAACTGACTATCCTACCGATCCTCGACTTCGGCGATGTCATTTACAAAATAGCCTCCAACACAGTGTATCACAGTGCCATCCATTTTGTCACCAAAGCCCCATATACAACCCACCACTGCGAACTGTACACTCTCGTTGGCTGACCCTTGCATCATACTCATCACCAAACCCACTGGCTCCAGGTCATCTACAAGTCTTATCTCAGTTCACTGGTCACCATAGCAGCACCCACCCGCAGCACACGCTCCAGCAGGTATATTTCACTGGTCACCCCCAAAGCCAATTTCTCCTTTGGCCACCTTTCCTTCCAGTTCTCTGCTGCCAATGACTGGAATGAACTGCAAAAATCACTGAAGCTGGAGAGTCTTATCTCCCTCACTAACTTTAAGCACCAGCTGTCAGAGCAGCTCACAGATCACTGCACCTGTACATAGCCCATCTGCAAATAGCCCATCCAACTACCTCATCCCCATACTGTTATGTATTTGGCCAATACTGTGTTGTCAATGACATACCCCAAGAGAGTAGAGTATGCATGTGGTTTGTGGTTTGGATCCAAAAAGCCTGCTACTTCAAGCCTTTTGTGGAGGAATTACTACTCTTCACTTGTTTCAGAATGTATCAGATTAAAATCCTCAAATATAAAGGCTGAGTGGGCCCACAAAGGACCCCAGTGTATTACGCTTTGGCTTAGATGCAGAAGTGAATGAACATTGAATGTCGTGCTCTTTTCAGTGACTCTACATCTCCAACAAAGTACATTAATGCTTCGTGTGTATGATCGATAGTGTACCTATTTAGGATACATTACCATGAAGAGAATGACATTCATATCCATATTTCTGCATTTCTGTGTAGTACAGATCAGAGACCCATGAGGAAATTCTGTTACAGCAATTCTGTTGCCTGGTATAAATCCACTTCATCTACTGTAATTCAATAACCAAAATAGATTTTTTCAAAGTCAAGGTGTCATGTCATAGCTGACATCACATTCTTTCTGCAGAGGTTTTGGAAAATGTGGTCTCAAGTTCTACCTATAAATGTGTTTTTTCAAAATGCTCAGTGTAAATTGTTAAAAGTAATCCTTGCATATATAGTTGTATGCTTTGTTAAACTTTGAAATCAATGATTTTCATTTGGCATACATTTGAAGTAAATTCCGTTTCAGCATCCAGTTTAAATTAGTTTTGATTGCTAAATTTGAATGTATTCCTCTCAGATGAATGTGCCTTCAAATCTTGACCAAACGGTCTAATTTGCCTTGCCACTGAAACACTTTTTTTTAATGAACAAAAGCTCAATCACACTACCATTTGGCAGGGTATACAGTATATTCTTAAAGGCTATGATTGCACTTTCATTATTAACTAGCTATAATTACATTTACCGATTAGGTGAGAGAGCCCTTGAAGGATGAAACAGGAGCAACAAAAGAGAAGGTGTATGAGAGGCCTGTTACTGTACATTACTCAACGTTCCCCACATCCAGAAACTATGATTGCCCTCTAGGGTTCACAAACCAAAGCACATATAGTTTTTTTCTTTGTTCTCTCTTGCTCTGTACAGCACTTCAGCTTAATTTGAAAGCTGTTGAAGAAATTAGGAGAATAAAACCCCACACCTTTACTACCTGAAATAAATCAGAATTCCCTGCTTATGTAAACATTTTAATTGCCTAAACATTCCACTGTGAAACTGCAGTAGGCCTACATTGTCATACCCCTCCACTCCCCATAGACTTAATATGTGTCGAATTGTAGGGAATTAGCTTTAAAACGGCATAATTTTCTCTCAGCCTCATTGCAAAATGTATAGAATAGCAGGAGATTGGCTATAAACCTGCAAATGTTTCTCTTTGCCCCATGGCAAATGTGTAGAATTGTAGAATGTTAGCTGTTCAGGGGTGTAACGATGTATGCTGAAAGTTGGGAAGCAAGTTCAGGGAGTGATAACATTTAATAAATGAATGAACAAAACAAGAAACACGAACAGCGCACCGACATGAAACAGGAACAATGACGACTGGGGAAGAAACCAAAGGAAGTGACATAAAGGGCAGGTAATCAAGGAGGTGATGGAGTCCAGGTGAGTGTCATTATGCGCCTGACGCTGGTGACAGGTGTGCGCCCTAACGAGCAGCCTGGTGACCTAGAGGCCGGAGAGGGAGCACACGTGACGGGGGGGGGGGGTTGCTTGCTCAGACCTTACGTGAGGAGCGCCTCACAACTGCCTCACAACTGCGGTACGCCACTGTCGGTCTACCTGAACACACATCAATGTGCAACAATATAGGGCTAGCTATGATGTCTTTTCATCCCCTGACTGACAACAGTACTCAAAGATTGATTCACTTAGCAACAAGTGCATCAGCCTTGTCTGGTCAACTCGTGAATAATTACTAACCAAGCTAGTCGACACTACTGTTTCAGTACATACGCAGCTTTTCACAATGAGGCCCTATAGTTACTGTATAATGGGAATCACAGGCTTTAAAATGTAAAAAATGTATTGAACCACTGCACTTTGGCACTGCCAAGAAAATCCATATAATTACAAAACCCAAGAGCTGAAAGCAAGCAGTCGGTACTGTGGTATTGTGTAGGATGAGAAGGAGGAGGCTGGGATGCCAAAAACTGAAGGCTTGAAGAGGCAAACAATAGTTTGTTCATTTCAATTTTCCTCTTCACTCTACAGTAATGGAGTTTCTATGGTGTCACAGCTGAGAGGCATGGGTGAGAGTGCTGATGAAATTGTAGGGCACGACACTTTACCTATGAAGGAGACAACATGGCAGCTCATATAGGAGCAGTTGACCACTGAGCGTGCATTCAGACACTTGTGGCCAAATACCAGCCAGTTCCACAACTGAAAGCTGACTCAATTGAGTCACATGTGAAAACATTTAAATGATTGTTTCCACAGCTATTCACCCAGCGCTTGTAATAGGCTTGCAATTGCAGAAGAAGTAGTGGCATAAAATAGGACAGTGCTCTAATTCTCAGATGGTATTTATCAGATGATGCAGAACGGATGGGAAAGGTTGAATTGTACAGGGGTGACATTGATTTCAGTCTTTCCACTTTAAGTTAGGACACTGTTTGCAATATCACTATCTGAAAAGGTAGTGAGGAGGCTTTTAATAAGCGTACATTAAAAAAATATAAAAATAACAGGTAATTTATTTTGGGTACAATCCATATTTTCTTGTGTTATGTCCTTAGGATCTGTGGAGGAGTTGCACAGTATCTTGGCAGCAATTACACATCTGCTAATTACAGGATTCCCTGACAAAGTAACAATCATTGCATTATTTACATTATTGAAATGTGAGTGCCCATATGTGTATGTAAAAATGCAAGTGTGTGTGTCTCTCTCTGTGTGTTATACCTCAGGCATTACATTGGCCTAGCAGCCAGAGGGGAATGTCCAGTATCATGAATCATGTCATTCCTGTTTACTTGCATTCGCATAAACTATGCTTCACTTTGGTAGTTCTTTAGGGGGTGAGTGCATATCTAATCCATTATTAATGTCTTTTAGCATGGTTGAACAGATTTCAAGATGGGTTGCCTCATTAAATAATTTATTTAGCTCTCAACATGCTCATGAGGAAGCCATTCTAAAGTAAGTTATGCCACAACTTATCAGCTGACAATTAGAGCATGTTTCCCATTGAAATATAGGCCAATGGAACACTCATCAATAATAGCAATGGGGTTAAAACTGTCACTCCCTGATCTGTTTCACCTGTCCTTGTGATTGTCTCCACCCCCTCCAGGTGTCGCTTATTTTCCCCAGTGTATTTATACCTGTGTTTCCTGTCTCTCTGTGCCAGTTCGTATTGTATGTCTTTCCAAGTCAACCAGCGGTTTTCCTGCTTTTTGCATTCTCCTTTTTCTAGTCCTCCTGGTTTTGACCCTTGCCTGTTTCTGGACTTTGTACCTGCCTGACCATTCTGCCTGCCTTGTCCACGAGCCTGCCTGCCACTCTGTACCTCCTGAAATGAGTTAGAGGAGTAGTATCGGATTATGATGCATAAACTCGGTCTGAAAAAAATTGAACATACTGCATGTATCCAAAAATAAACGTTGAAAAATTATTAATTTCAGTGATGCAGCAGAAATGATCAACTAAATGTATCAGGAATTACATAACCTAAATGGCTAGATTTAGACAAAGTGGAGTTTGACCTATAAGATGTTAGCTTGTTGTTGCATATATCATCTCAAAGATAACATTGCTCATGTCTGATTTACTCTGCCTTTAATACCGCCTTTCCCAAATTCATCTCTTTGAATACTGTTTCTTGTGAATACATCTAACGTGTTTTGTGCCTGATTCTGACGTGTCTGATTCTGACGAGTCAGAGTCCATGCAGCCTATGGGTCCTGTTCTGCTACAGTACATGGGTGAATCGATGCATTGAGGCTTCATTCCTGGCTACATTAGGCTGAATGGGCTAAAGAGCTGTTGTTACTCGATGCCCTAGCAGCCGTGGAGGCGCCGCTGTCTCTCTGGCATTGCTCTGCTCTGTCAGCAGTCCTACCAGACCGTGAACACTGACAGAGAGAGAAAGAGAGCACAAGAATGCTGCCACTGGCCAACCCCCACCCGCCTACAATGGAGACCCAGTACAATGACATAAGCAGTTTTTCAAGGCTCGCCCCTGGCTGTCTGAGCTCGTCCTTCTCCCAACATTCTTTCACAGTTTTAGTTAGGGAGCTCTTTCCATGTATGCCATTATGATACAAAGAGTGCCCTACATCTTCCAACCATGTCATGGTTTCATTTTGTTGGGCTCTTGCATGACCCTATTTTTGTCCAAAGTAAGCGTCCGCACTGCTGTCATATAATAGAGTTGAGGGGAGAATGTTGGACCAGTTCATAGAAAAGGAGAGATTAGGGCTCAATTCAATTGAACTATTTACTTTAATTGTTATCTAATGTGATAATCTCAGAAAATATACCTTAGCTGGATGGATTTTCCGTTTGAAAGTGATCTCATTCATACAGTAAACTCCATCTCAAAAAGTGATACAATCTCAAAATTGTGGACAGCATCCGGAGAAATTGCAGAAAATGTATATTCTACAAAATCCTATTAAATTTGATTATCTGATGCACATACTGTAGTTAAATACATAGTAATTCACTTTAATCACAGGCAAGGACATACCCACACCAGAAGCCATGGATTACAGACAACATTCGCACTGAGCTAAAGGGTAGAGCTGCCGCTTTCAAGGAGCGGGACTCTAACCTGGAAGCTTATAAGAAATCCCGCTATGCCCTCTGACAAACCATCAAACAGGCAAAGCATCAATACAGGACTAAGATCGAATCATACTACACCGGCTCCGACACTCGTCGGATGTGGCAGGGTTTGCAAACTATTACAAAGGGAAGAACATCCGAGAGCTGCCCAGTGACACGAGCCTACCAGATGAGCTAAATAACTTCTATGCTCGCTTCAAAGCAAGTAACACTGAAACATGCATGAGAGCATCAGCTTTTCCGGATGACTCTGTGATCATGCTCTCCGCAGCCGATGTGAGTAAGACCTTTAAACAGGTCAACATTCACAAGGCCCCTGGGCCAGACGGATTTCCAGGATGTGTTCTCCGAGCATGCGCTGACCAACTGGCAAGTGTCTTCACTGACATTTTCAACCTCTCCCTGCCTGAGTCTGTTCAACCAACATGTTTCAAGCAGACCACCATAATCTCTGTGCCCAAGAACACTAAGGCAACCTGCCTAAATAACTACCAACCAGTAGCACTCACGTCTGTAGCCATGAAATGCTTTGAAAGGCTGGTCATGGCTCACATCAACACCATTATCCCAGAAACCCTAGACACAATCCAATTTGTATTTTATTTATTTGTTTTTATTTCACCTTTATTTAACCAGGTAGGCTAGTTGAGAACAAGTTCTCATTTACAATAAACAATAAACAAGCGTACAGTCAATAACACAATTGAAAAAAAGAAAGTCTATATACAGTGTGTGCAAATGGCGTGAGCAGATAGGCAATAACATGGCCATAGCGAGGTAATTTCAATTTAGCAGATTAACACTGGAGTGATAAATGAGCAGATGATGATGTGCAAGTAGAGAAACTGGTGTGCAAAAGTAAATAAAAACAATATGGGGATGAGGTAGGTAGATTGGGTGGGCTATTTACAGATGGACTATGTACAGCTGCAGCGATTGGTTAGCTGCTCAGATAGCTGATGTTTAAAGTTGGTGAGGTAAATATAAGTCTCCAGCTTCAGTATTTGCAATTTGTTCCAGTCACTGGCAGCAGAGAACTGGAAGGAAAGGCGGCCAAAGGAGGTGTTGGCTTTGGGGATGACCAGTGAGATATACCTGCTGGAGCGCCTGCTACGGGTGGGTGTTGTTAGGCGGAGTGAGCTGAGCTGAGATAAGGCGGAGCTTTACCTAGCATAGATTTATAGATGACCTGGAGCCAGTGGGTCTGGCAACGAATATGTAGCGAGGGCCAGCCGACTAGAGCATACAGGTCGCAGTGGTGGGTGGTATAAGGGGTTTTGGTAACAAAACGGATGGCACTGTGATAGACTGCATCCAGTTTGCTGAGTAGAGTATTAGAAGCTATTTTGTAGATGACATCGCCAAAGTCGAGGATCGGTAGGATAGTCAGTTTTACTAGGGTAAGTTTGGCGGCGTGAGTGAAGGAGTCTTTTTTGCGAAATAGGAAGCTGATTCTAGATTTAATTTTGGATTGGAGATGCTTAATATGAGTCTGGAAGGAGAGTTTACAGTCTAGTCAGACACCTAGGTATTTGTAGTTGTCCACATATTCTAGGTCAGAACCGTCCAGGGTAGTGATGCTAGTCGGGCGGGCGGGTGCCGGCAGTGAATGGTTGAAAAGCATGTGTTTGGTTTTTAAGAGCGACATCATTGATATATACATAGTAAAGACTCGGCCCGAGAATTGAACCCTGTAGTACCCCCATAGAGACTGCCAGAGGTCCGGACAACAGTCCCTCCGATTTGACACACTGAACTCTGTCTGCAAAGTAGTTGGTGAACCAGGCGAGGCAGTCAATTGAGAAACCAAGACTATTGAGTCTGCCGATAAGAATACGGTGATTGACAGAGTCGAATGCCTTGGCCAGGTTGATGAAGACGGCTGCACAGTACTGTCTTTTATCGATGGCGGTTATGATATCGTTTAGTACCTTGAGCGTGGCTGAGGTGCACCCGTGACCAGCTCGGAAACCGTATTTCACAGCAGAGAAGGTACGGTGGGATTCGAAATGATCAGTTATCTGTTTATTAACTTGGCTTTTGAGGACTTTAGAAAGGCAGGGCAGGATGGATATAGGTCTATAACAGTTTGGGTCTAGAGTGTCACCCCCTTTGAAGAGGGGGGATGACCGCGGCAGCTTTCCAATCTTTAGGGATCTTGGATCTCGGAATTTGCATACAGCACCAACATATCCACAGATGATGCAATCTCTACTGCACTCCACACTGCCCTTTCCCACCTGGACAAAAGAAACACTTATGTGAGAATGCTATTTATTGACTACAGCTCAACGTTCAACACCATAGTGCCCTCAAAGCTCATCACTAAGCTAAGGACCCTGGGACTAAACACCACCCTCTGCAACTGGTCCTGGACTTCCTGACGAGCCACCCCCAGGTGGTAAGTTTAGGTGACAACACATCCGCCACGCTGATCCTCAACACGGGGGCCCCTCAGGGGTGCGTGCTCAGTCCCCTCCTGTACTCCCTGTTCACTCATGACTGCACGGCCAGGCACGACTCCAACACCATTAAGTTTACTGATGACACAACAGTGGTAGGCCTGATCACCAACAACGATGAGATAGCCTATAGGGAGGAGGTCAGAGACCTTACCGCGTGTTGCAAGGACAACCACCTCTGCCTCAACGTGATCAAGACAAAGGAGATGATTGTGGACTACAGGAAAAGGAGGACCGAGCACGCCCCATTCTCATCGACAGGGCTGTAATGGAGCAGGTTGAGAGCTTCAAACTCCTTGGTGTCCACATCACCAACAAACTAACATGGTCCAAGCACACCAAGACAGTAGTGAAGAGGGCACGACAAAACCTATTCACCCTCAGGAGACTGCAAAGATTTGGCATGGGTCCTCAGATCCTCAAAAAGTTTTATAGCTGCACCATCGAGAGCATCCTGACGGGTTGCATCACTGCCTGGTATGGCAACTGCTCGGCCTCCGACCGCAAGGCACTACGAGAGTAGTGCGTATGGCCCCGTACATCACCGGGGCCAAGCTTCCTGCCATCCAGGACCTCTATATCTGGCAGTGTCAGAGGAAGGCCCTAAAAATTGTCAAAGACTCCAGCCACCCTAGTCATAGACTGCTTTCTCTGCTACTGCACGGCAAGCGATACCGGAGCACCAGGTCTAGGTCAAAGAGGCTTCTAAAACAGCTTCTACCCCCAAGACTCTTGAACAGCTAATCAAATTGCTACTTCCCCCCCCCCCCCCCTTACGCTGCTGCTACTCACTGTTATTATCTATGCATAGCCACTTTAACTCTATCTACATGTATACCCCCGGTATATAGCCCCACTATTGTTTTTTACTGTTGCTCTTTAATTATTTGTTATTCTTAACTCTTACTTGTATGTAAGCATTTCACTGTTGTATTCGGCACATGTGACAAATACAATTTGCTTTGATTTGAGTTTTCCAATGACTGAGAATTATTTATAGGAAAAGGTGGTGTCTGTAAATCTCAGTCTGCACTAGTGGAATTGCAGATGTACAGTAATACCCTGGATTGACACAATTGTGTCTTGAGCGTGAGGCCATTTATTTTCTGCTCCTTGCAGATTTTAAGTGGTCCTCAGTGGAATACTTAGTGGGCCTTGGTAGGGCACTCAGGTTCAGCACCTTCAAGGTTCTACACCTTCACTGATCCCCACTCATTCTCCCTCTGTGAATCCATTCACCCAGAGGTTAAAAGCCTCTGATGGCATTACTCCTATCTGCACCGCTCTACTTCAGTCTTCCTCCCCTGAACCTCCCATGAAATAAATAGATCTATAAATAAGAGAGCACTGAACAGGCCAGACTTGATGAAATGTCAAATCATTGGCTCAGGGTAGAAAAAAAATGACCTTTCCCATTTCCTTAAAAAAAAAAAGTTTAACCAATGACTTTAAAGAGCAAAAGACAAAGTGTGACCTTTTTACTGTGGCTGTGGATAATTTTGCCATGTTTAATTGTGTTCAAAGTGAGATGTTTTGCAATTATACATTTGTCCGCTCTTTTTTAAAAATACACTACATTTTGGAATTGACTTCAGGTTGTCTAGCCTACCTCTTTGTATATATGTGTTCCAGTTCTTCCATTTAAATCAGACTACGGTTGTCTTATTATGAGAAAAAGCAATATCTGACCGTTGGTATCTTAAACAGCCTACAGGCAAACCAATCAAATAATTGCAGCCTATTCTGGAAACAAATTACACCCTTAATAGCGCAAATTACCCCACTTGTTGATGTAATGGAGAAGGTACCTGTTGTCATTAGGTAGAAATGTTGCAGTGTGCCATTTAAATTGTTACCCCAAGACGGGGGTGTTGACTTCTGAACTTCCCAGAAAGTGCTGCAGAATATCACTGGTCAGGTGCCCAATTTAGCTAACAGACTAAACCATTTATCTTTCTCTCATCTTGACAGCATCTCTGAAGAGAAGGGGGGTGGGTCTAATAGACTTTAATCAGATGGTATGAATAAATTAACACCAGAGATTCAAAAAAGTGTTTGAACAATTTGTTTTGTTGAATTCTCATGCCATTGTCTTCCTGAGGAAGGGAGATTAAAATAACTTTGCCAATTACATGAGCAACGGCAAATGTTATGCACACACGTTCATAATGTTAGGCACAGGAGAATAAAAAAACATAATATAGCAGATAAGGTGCCGGTGCACTTTATTGTTAAAAACTGTGCAATTAATTGAAAATTGAACATTACAACTCAACATTAACTGGTATTGCAACTGGATACCATTTTCTTTCACATCACATTGAGCAGGGACCCTACAGTCTCTGAGTCTGAGTCTGAACAAGGAAATTATATTTTAACAGACCACCTAGTCACCCATTTGCGCCCAAGTCCAGTGAATAATAGCAACAGTAGGGTCAGCAAGCTATGACCAGTGCATGAAGCAACAACATTTCTCCAATTAACAGACATCCTGTGGGAGACTCCTGAATGCCACAACAATGCTTAGCTGCATGCTTAAGTGTTTCTTTGAAAGGCAAAAAAGTAACTTGAAGCAGGTATTGCTTTACCCGGACTCCTTTACCGTGTCTACTTGACTAATGTATTGTATTTCATCTTAATGTAAAAAAATAAACACTGCTATCATTTCACCAACCTCTAACTAGTCTTGATGCGCATTAGTGCAGTGGTAATGCAGCATTAGTAGCTGTGTACCACCAATCGAGTCAGTAAGGCTATTCAGATGATCATGACCCAGGGCTGCATACAATTTTTGTGAATTTCTCTTTCGTATTACGTTGCGGCAGACAGGTCTATGGATCAATAGTCAGATGGTGATGTCCTTTCACCTAAATATATAGCAATTTGGACATTTGGAAACCAGTTGTCATATTTTCTGTGAGAAAATGTG
Source organism: Oncorhynchus clarkii lewisi (assembly GCF_045791955.1). Lineage (NCBI taxonomy): Eukaryota > Metazoa > Chordata > Actinopteri > Salmoniformes > Salmonidae > Oncorhynchus > Oncorhynchus clarkii. Next base: position 27,454,632 of record NC_092158.1, read on the forward strand.
ATTATTGATCTTAAGGAATGCTGGAGAAGAAATGTTAAATCTATCCTCCACCCCAGAGAGAGGAAATTAAGCGTCCATGTACACACGCCTCGCCACAACATGATTCACAATAACATTAGAGTGACAATATGGATTTACAGCAAATGAAGACTTAATTCAATCCACTGTCAACATCTCTCCGTCAATAAGGTTTATAACCTGTACGCAGACAGCAGCCTATAGAGTGTAATGTACCACATATACTGCTGAAATAGATTCCAGCGGGTGATTTACATGTTTTTATTTAGTAAAATACCCTCTGAAGGCTCAATGTTTCTGCTGCTGTTCTTTAGTGTGACACATTTGTGTGACAATAAAAGTGAGTTGAGTGTCTGTCAAAATTTAAACTGATTTATGTGTTGAGTTAAAAGTTCTCAAGAAATGTTTTTAACCAGAGTTACAAGACTCAATAATGATAAGGATTGTTGTAGAGCTATATACTCACATAATAGAGTATTGGGCCAAATCTGAAAGCAATTGCAGGGCACACCTCATTTATGTTATTGGTCCTCAGACTAATTAGAGAAATTGTCAAGAAGACTGAATAAAACACATGGTGGGTTATTAGCAAGGGAAGTTCTAGTGTGTGGAGGAGACTGTTATGCCACAACACTCCTAATCTTCCACCCACAGTTGACCAATTCTCAGTCATGGTAACTGTCCTTGGATGCTGAGCTTAAAACTATTCATTTAAAAAAAATCCCCATTCCATGCATCATGACACCATAACTAGGACTACTTGTCATTCCATGTTTTATTTGTTTTATCCTTTATATAACCCGAGAGGTCACATTGAGATTGATACCTATTTTATAAGTGAGCCCTGGCCAAGAAAGCAGCATACATAGTATCAGTGCCTTTAGCATTCATACCCCTTGACTTATTCCAATTTTTGTTGTTACAGCCTGAATTAAAAATAGATTAAATATATATTTTTGTCACCCATCTACACACAATTTTAGTTCAATTAAATACGGAAATATCTCAGGTAGATAAGTATTCACACCCCTGAATTAACACATGTTAGAATCACATTTGGCAGCGATTACAGCTGAGTCTTTCTGGGTAAGTCTCGAAGAGTTTTGCACACCTGAAGTGTACAATATTTGCACAATATTATTTTACTAATTCTTCAAGCTCTGTCAAGTTGGTTGATTGTCATTGCTAAACAACCATTTTCACGCCTTACAAAATATTTAAACAATAAAAGTGAGTTGAGTGTCTGTCAAAATTTAAACTGATTTATGTGTTGAGTTAAAAGTTCTCAAGAAATGTTTTTAACCAGAGTTACAAGACTCAATAATGATAAGGATTGTTGTAGAGCTATATACTCACATAATAGTCTATTCGTATTGCATGTAATCTATAATGTTTTGATTGAGATGAAGTAAGTACTGTAGCTAGTGTCTAGGGCTGTATATATGTCTTGGGTTGGTATGGTTTCTGTAGTCATCATCATCTAGTCATCATGTAATGTTATTCTAGGTAAACACACTGCCTTACTTTACTTTTTACTAACTGGTATGTATAATTGGTATCTTGCTTCATTTGCTATAGTATACATTGTCATTAGTTCCCTACAGACATCTCAGGAGATGCAAGATCACAGGGATTAAAAATAGCAGCGATTGTTTAACAACAAATGCAAATGAGAGAGTATTGAGTATGCAGCAAAATGTAGCCTACCCTAACCTGCCAAAAGCAACAACAGACAGGGACCAGTCAAGCGCAAGTGCAGCTTTGCACATTGATATGCCCATCGGGGTGCTTCACTGCATCTTTAATTATGAACACTGCAGTACAGAGTGCAATGTCTGCTCCATTGGGAGAGAGGTGCAGGTTTAGACAGCACCCTAGTTACTGTCAGATGCAATGAGAAAAGGAAATGACAAATCCTGTCCCAAATGGTTCAAACATATTTTTTGAGATGACATTGCCTGAAAGCGACAACACGAACGCAACAATACTAATGAATGATCAAAGCACTAAGTACTACGTCCCATCATATCTGTGGAAATTCCTCTGTCTGTATTCAAATCAAATGTAATTTCTCCTACACAGTTTACAGTATGAAAGGTGCAGTGAAAATGCCTTGTGTGCTAGCTCCCTCAGCAAGGCAGTACAATAACCAATATCAATAACAACAAGTTAAATAAAAATAACAAGTAATAGAAGAGGTAGTATGCATTGTAATAGACTGATATATATACACAATAGAATATACAGTAGAGATAATGAATGTGTTATGTCAAGTATGACTGTATTTACAAATATGAAGTGGGTAGTGTCTTGGTCGCGCAATTGAATAAATCGTAATAGAACAGCAGGTTTGTGTGTGTGCGTGTGTGTGTGTGTGTGCGTGTGTGTGTGTGAGTCTGTGTGCTTGTGTGTGTTTGTTTATGAATGGTTGTGTTTGTGCTTGTGTGTAAGGGTTGGATGCGTGGAGAGTCAGTGCAAATAGTGTCTAAGGTGCAGATAGTCTCACTGTCTATTGCTGACAGCACCAATTCACTATGTCAAATTCTGGGTATGTGTAAATGTACTTGGTTAATAAAAGTAATGCTGATTCCGATATGGTCAGTGTCTTTGGAGTTTAATGATCTTGCAGATAGGAGGCGCTACTGGTTTCCTCAGATGATTTCCTTACAGACTATTGACTAACTGTACGTGTAGATGAGGCATCTAGTTGTGTTCCATAATCTAAAACGTATCTATAAAATGATTACACTTCAAAACTCTCTAATTTAAAATGTGTAAAATACTTTAGATCCAGCCCTCTTTGATCAAAGCAAGTCAAATGATTATTTTGCTGTGTTTATGCTATGATTATAGTTCTAAAAGTACTCTACTTGGCATGGCATGCAAACATAATCATATTAACAGATTTCATATGTTGTAACTTTAAATTCATCAGTTGTCAAGATTAAAGCAATGCACTGTTCTGGCGGCCTTGATATGGCCCATTTAAAGATGCAGCTGGTTGCACTTAAGTTACATTTCAGGTAAATTGGTTTAGCTAGTCTTGTTATGTAAACAGTGTCATTGTGGAAGTCACAACCCATGGCCTCATTACTATTAGAAGTGGTGAAAGAGTATTGGGCCAAATCTGAAAGCAATTGCAGGGCACACCTCATTTATGTTATTGGTCCTCAGACTAATTAGAGAAATTGTCAAGAAGACTGAATAAAACACATGGTGGGTTATTAGCAAGGGAAGTTCTAGTGTGTGGAGGAGACTGTTATGCCACAACACTCCTAATCTTCCACCCACAGTTGACCAATTCTCAGTCATGGTAACTGTCCTTGGATGCTGAGCTTAAAACTATTCATTTAAAAAAAATCCCCATTCCATGCATCATGACACCATAACTAGGACTACTTGTCATTCCATGTTTTATTTGTTTTATCCTTTATATAACCCGAGAGGTCACATTGAGATTGATACCTATTTTATAAGTGAGCCCTGGCCAAGAAAGCAGCATACATAGTATCAGTGCCTTTAGCATTCATACCCCTTGACTTATTCCAATTTTTGTTGTTACAGCCTGAATTAAAAATAGATTAAATATATATTTTTGTCACCCATCTACACACAATTTTAGTTCAATTAAATACGGAAATATCTCAGGTAGATAAGTATTCACACCCCTGAATTAACACATGTTAGAATCACATTTGGCAGCGATTACAGCTGAGTCTTTCTGGGTAAGTCTCGAAGAGTTTTGCACACCTGAAGTGTACAATATTTGCACAATATTATTTTACTAATTCTTCAAGCTCTGTCAAGTTGGTTGATTGTCATTGCTAAACAACCATTTTCACGCCTTACAAAATATTTCAAACTGATTTGGCCTAATGTTTAAGGTTATTGTCCTGCTGAAAGGTTAATACTCCCAGTGTCTGTTGGAAAGCAGACTGAACACGGTTTTCCTCAAGGATTTTGCCTGTGCTTAGCTCTATTCCATTTCTTTTTATCATAAAAAGCATACCCATAACATGATTAACAACTCACGTACTGTTGTAATTCAAACCAATTTTATTTGTCACATGCGCCGAATACAACAGTGAAATGCTTACTTACAAGCCCTTAACCAACGAAGCAGTTTTAAGAAAATACCTAAAAAATAAACGTTTAAAAAAAAGTATGAGATAAGAAAAACAAATAATTAAAGAGCAGCAGTAAATAACATTTGATTTGGTCACTGCTGCTAGTCGCTGTTTATTATCTAATCATAGTCACTTCACCCCTACCTACATGTACAAATTACCTCAACTAACCTGTACACTGACTCGGTACCGGTACCCCCTGTATATAGACTCGTTATTGTTATGTTATTGTGTTACTTTAAAATTTGACTTTCGTTTATTTGGTGAATATTTGGTGAATATCTTCTTGAACTGCACTGTTGGTTAAGGGCTTCTAAGTAAGCATTTCACGGTAAGGTCTACACTTGTTGTATTCGGCGCATGTGACAAATAAAGTTTGTATCCATGCTGTTGTCATTCCGCTAGGGACATGTTTTTAGTATTTTACGTCTCCAGTCAATAGCTGGTGCTGAGTGTGTTTTATATTGTGTTCCCATTTAATTAGCTAGTAAATAAATCATTAAACCAATGTGTAATACTGAATCATAAGTAAGGTTCGGGTTTTTGGAGATGCAAGGAGTTTACAACTGTTCAGAATGGTGATATGATACGAGGTTATGATTAATAAGTTGACTGTTTATAGATGTGATAGGTAAAGACCTTTTAGAGTTTAATTCGGGTATGGTAACTCTTTAAAGAACCACTCTTGTGATGCCCCAGATCCTAATGAGTTAATTGTAACGTTATTAATTTAATTGGGTAACAATTAAACATAGTTAGTTAATTAGATAAAAAAAAAACGTCTTCAGATTACTGTTAAAGTCACGTCAGGTTAGAATTATGAAGTAACTACAATGTTGTTGATCCATCCTCAATTGTCTCCTATCACAGCCATTCAACTCTGTAACTGTTTTTACAGTCACTATTGGTCTCAAGGTGAAATCCCTGAGCGGTTTCCTTACTCTCTGGCAACTGAGTTAAAGTAAGAAGGATGCCTGTATCTTTGTAGTGACTGGGTGTATTGATACAGTGTAATTAATAACTTCACCATGCCCAAAAGGATAGTCCATGTCTGCTTTTTTTTACCCATCTACTAATAGTTGCCCTTCTTTGCTAAGCTTTGGAAAACCTCCCTGGTCGTTGTGGTTGTGACACTGAAATTTGAAATTCACTGCTCGACTGAGGGACCTTACAATTATCTGTATGTGTTGGGTACAGATATGAGGTAGTCATAAAAAAATCATGTTAAACACTATTTTTGCACGTAGAGTGTGTCCACATGTTGCAAAACAATACACTTTTTGCCTTGAATACAAAGTGCTATGTTTGGGAAAAGTCCAATACAACAAATTGCTGAGTACTCTCTGAGTACCACTCTCCATATTTTCAATCATAGGGATGGCTACATCATGTTATCGGGATACTTGTCATCGTTAAGGACTGGGGAGTTTTTCAGGATAAAAAATAAATGGAATGGAGCTAAGCACAGGAAAAATCCTAGAGGACACCTGGTTCAGTTGGCTTTCCACCAGACACTGGGAGATTAATTCACATTTCAGCAGGACAATAACCTAAAACACAAGGCCAACTCTAAACTGGAGTTGCTTACATTACAGGAACAGTGAATGTTCCTGAGTGGCTGAGTTACAGTGCATTCGGAACGTATTCAGACCCCTTCCCTATTTCCACACTTTTTTACGTTACAGCCTTATTTTAAAATGGATTAAATATTTTATAATCTACACACAACTCCATAATGACAAAGCGAAAACAGGTTTTTAGACATTTATTAAAAATGAAAACAGAAATACAGTATTTACATAAGAATTCAAACCCTTTGCTATGAGATTCGAAATTGAGCTCAGGTGCATCCTGTTTTCGTTGATCAATCTTGAGATGTTTCTTCAACTTGATTGGAGTCCACCTGTGGTGAATTCAATAGATTGGACATGATTTGGAAAGGCACACACCGGTCTATATAAGGTCCCACAGTTGACAGTGGATGTCAGAGCAAAAATCAAGCTATGAGGTCAAAGGAATTGTCCGTAGAGCTCCAAGACTGGATTGTGTCGAGGCACAGATCTGGGGAATGGTACCAATAAATGTCTGCAACATTGAAGGTCCCCAAGAACACCGTGGCCTCCATCATTCTTAAATGGAAGAAGTTTGGAACCACCAAGACTCTTCCTAGAGCAGGCCGCCTGGCCAAACTTAGCAATCGGGGGAGAAAGGTCTTGGTCAGGGAAGTGACCAAGAACCCGATGGTCACTATGACAGAGCTCTAGAGTTCCTCTGTGGAGATGGGAGAACATTCCAGAAGGACAACCATCTCTGCAGCACTACACCAATCAAGCCTTTATGGTAGAGTGGCCAGACAGAAGCCACTCCTCAGTAAAAGGCACATGACAGCCCGCTTTGAATTTGCCAAAAGTCACTCTCAGACCAAGAAAAACAAAATTCTTTGGCCTGATGAAACCAAGATTGAACTCTTTGTCCTGAAAGCCCAGCGCCATGTCTGGAGGAAACCTGGCACCATCCCTGCGGTGAAGCATGGTCATGGCAGCATCATGCTGTGTGGATGTTATTCAGCGGCAGGGACAGCGAGACTAGTCAGGATCGAGGGAAAGATGAACAGTGCAAAGTACAGAGAGATCCTTGATGAAAACCTTCTCTGGAGCTTAGGACCTCAGACTGGGGTGAAGATTCACCTTCCAACAGGACAACGACCCTAAGCACACAGCCAAGACAACGCAGGAGTAGCTTCGAGACAAGTCTCTGAATGTCCTTGAGTGGCCCAGCCAGAGCCCTGACTTGAACCTGGTCAATCATCTCTGGAGAGACTATGACAATAGCTGTGCAGCGTCACTCCCCATCCAACTTGAAAGAGCTTGAGAGGACCTGCAGAGAAGATTGGGAGAAAGTCCCCAAATACAAGTGTGCCAAGCTTGTAGCGTCATACCCAAGAAGACCCGAGGCTGTATTCGCTGCCAAAGGGGCTTCAACAAAGTACTGAGTAAGGGTCTGAATACTTATATATATGTAATATTTCATATTTTTATACATTTGCAGAAATGTATAAAAACCTGTTATTGCTTTGTCTACTCCCGCTCTTCCCCTCCGGTGTTCGACGTCGCCGGTTTACTAACCACCGGTCCTGGCACACCTGGCATTCATCATTACGCTCACCTGCACTTCATCAATAGGCACACCTGAACTCCATCACTTCACTGATTACTCCCCTATATCTTTCACTCCCTTAGTTCCATTCACCAGACACTATTGACTGTGTTTCATGTCTGTACGCTACTCTTGCCTCTTGAATTGTTACATTTATTATTAAACTCACCACCTGCACGTACTTCCCAACTCCCAGTGTCCACGTTACAGGTATTGTGGAGATTGTTATTGACCAGACCCTTACCCATTCTCTGAACATCCCCTCATACCCGCTCTACTCTCAGTTTCCGGTTCAAGCCCTTGATTTTCGGCCACTAGGTTCCGGAATCCTTCAGACACATCACAACACCACTCACCCTCATTGTCGAGTCCATTCATCAGGCCACTAGGTTCCGGAATCCTTCAGACACATCACAACACCACTCACCCTCATTGTCGAGTCCATTCATCAGGAAAACATCCCCTTCTTCATCCCGAGTGCACCAACTCACAAGATCATCCTCGGCCTTCTATGGCTCCAACGCCATAACTCCACCATCTCATGTTTGAGGATGAGAATCACGGACTGCTCACCCGAATGCTGGAGGACCTGTTTTCTTGTTCCCTCTTGTGTCGTAGCCCCTGTGATCCAGGACATAGATGCGGACATCCGCCAGGCTCTGGAGAGTGAGCCCGCTCCCACTACCTGTCCTCCTGAGTGCATCCACGTTCCCATGGGGATAAGGGAGAGACTGTTGACCTGGGCACACACAGCTGTCGTTGCTGGACATCCTGGGATCAACCGTACTATACAATCACTCTCTGAAAAGTATTGGGGCCAACCTTGGTGCAGGACTTTACTCGCTCTGTTCTGTCTGTGCCCAACCTAAGTCTCTCCGGCACGCTCCAGCAGGGAAACTCCTTCCCGTGCCTCAGCGTCCCTGGTCTCATCTGCCCATTGACTTTGTTTGCCGATCTCCCCTCTTCTGACGGTTTCACCACCATTCTGGTAGGTGTGGACAGATTTTCTAAATCTTGCAGGTTTATTCCTCTCCCTGGTCTCCCTACCTCTCTCCAGGTCGCTTAGGCACTGTTCCAGCAGGTCTTCCGGCACTATGGCCTTCCGAAGGACATAGTCTCTGACCGTGGCCCCCAATTCACCTCATGGAAAGATTTCATGAAGAAACTGGGGGTCACGGTCAGCCTCACTTCCGGGTACCAGCCTCAGTCCAATGGGAAGGTGGAGAGGATGAACCAGAAGCTGGAGTGGTTCCTGAGGAGTCACTTCCACGACCGGAAGGGAGAGTGGGCCTGATTCCTTCCCTGGGCGCAATACCCCCAGAAATCATTACGTCACTCATCCACTGGACTTACTCCCTTCCAGTGTATCCTGGGTTATCAGCCGGCCCTGGCTCTGTGGACTCCAAGCCAGTGGTGGTGGACGAATGGTTCCGGCATGCTGAGGAGGTTTGGAGAGATGCTCATGTTAGGCTCTAGTGTGCCATCCGTCGCCAGAAGGAGCAGGCGGATCGCCACCGCTGTGAGAACCCCGTGTTCCATCCTGTGATCGCGTCTGTCTCTCCACCAGGAACCTCGCACTCCGCCTTCCCTGCAAGAAGCTGAGCTCCTGTTTGTGGGGCCGTTCAAGGTTCTCCGGAGTGTCAACAATGTGACGTATAGGTTACAGCTCATGTTTCATGTCGCCCTTCTCAGGACGGTGGTTCCTGGTCCCCTGGCTGATGCTGACCCCCACGACACCTGGACATCTGGACATCAGTGGAGCTTTCGCCTATGCCGTCAGATCCCTACTGGACTCCAGATGTCATGGGGGTCGAGCAATGTGGGTTCCGGTGGAGGACATTCTGGATTCCAACATCATTCTTGATTTCCATCTTCACCGCTCGGCCCGGACCGGCCCGCTCGTCACCCTGCGCTACTAACCACCGGCACCTGCGCTTCATCAGCACACCTGGTACACCTGGACTCCATCACTTCACTGATTACCACCCCTATATATGTCACTCCCTTAGTTCCATTCCCCAGGCAGGATTGACTATGTGTTTCATGTCTGTACGCTACTTGTGTATCTTGTTCCACGTTCTGTTTAATATTAAACTCACCACCTGCACTTGCTTCCTGACTCCCAGTGTCCACATTACAGGTATTGTGTGAAGATTGATGACACATTTTTTTTTTTAAATCAATCTTGTAATAAGGCTGTAATGTAACTAAATGTAGGAAAAGTCAAGGGGTCTGAATACTTCCCGAATGCACTGTACTATATTGTACAATCCAGGTGTGCGAAGGTCTTAAAGATTTGCCCAGAAAGACTCACATCTGTAATAGCTGCCAAATGTGATTCTAACATGTATTGACTCAGGCATGTGAATGCTTATGTAAATAATATATTTCTGTACCTTATTTTCAATACATTTGCTAAAATGTCTAAAAACATGCTTTAACTTTGTCATTATTGGTTGTTGTGTGCGTACTGTATGGGTGAGAGAAAATAATATATTTTAATACATAAAAAAAAAAAAAAAAATGTGGAACAAGTCAAGGTGTATGAATACTTTCAGAAAGCACTGTACATATTGATAAACACCATATTTATAAATAAATACACACTAAATATAAACATGATTGTTTTACTGGTATGTTCACTATTGCAAGTTCATGACTATTTTCTGAAGGGGGAGAAGCCATAAAACAACCATTGTGTGTTGTCCAGAACTGATCAGATTGAGCCCACTTTCACTATGGCCAATCACAATGCCCCACATGTTTCACAAAACCTCAGGAAAGAGACACCTATTGATTTAGGATTATCAACATCCCTCAGATGTATTGCCTTGCAGGCTGACCTCTGTATAGAATCTGGTAATGGATTCAATGATGGATGATTGTGAAAACATTGCATTCAACACTCATCTCCAACCTGTTTCTATAAGCTGTTTTGTACTTACACAGCCCCTAGTTTGATTATTATTCTGAGAAATATTTTTCTAATCAGGTCTCCTGAGCCATCCACACTCTTAATATTTCAGTATGTTAAATTGAAATTCATAGAACTATAATGATGAAAATGTGTGTAATTTATGTTTTTCTTATCCATATACAGTTTGACACTAAAAGGAAAACATTGTGTTGCAATGTTCTCCAGTCACTTCAATGGGGTGTGAATAATTTCTGAAGGCACTGTAACACAACAAAACACAACATAAAAACACAATATTAAACATAACAATGAATTGTAGTGAAACAGTGCGTAGTGCATAAGAAAGCTTAAAAGAGCAGGTTTGAAAACATGTGCAATTCATGGTCAGCAGCCCTCCAATCTGTGATTTAAAATCATCAATCGGAATAAAATGACCTACTTTCAGGTCGTTTTTTTCCCCTTTTAACTAGGCAAGTCAGTTAAGAACACATTTTTATTTTCAATGACAGCCTAGGAACAGTGGCTAGAACGACAGAGCTGTACCTTGTCAGCTGGGGGGTTTGAACTTGCAACCTTCTGGTTACTAATCCAACGCTCTAACCACTAGGCTACCCTGCCGCCTCATTCTGCAAGGTGTTCCAAGATGATGGGGTAGCAAAACATTAAACACTCTTACCAGACCCCATTCTTGTGTTTGGGACACTATATAAAATACAGTATTGTGATCTCAGACGGTAATGTCCATGACTAGGTAGGGTGAACGAAGTGCTTGGCAGCTGCCCTAAGATGGCCTTGTAGACAAACATGTACCAGTGAGCCTGTCACCTTACAGTTAAGGATGGCCAACCTGCTAACTGATGTAAGGTACAGTGATGTGTAAGAGGTCTTGTGTTTGTTATAAATCTTAGAGAAGCATGTTAGTGTGTCTAGTGTGTGCAGCGTTGGAGGCTCTTCTGAGAAGGAAGGGGAGGACCATCCTCCTCAGTGAATTTCATACAAATAAAAATTGTGAAACATTTAAAAGTTATTATTTTTAGATAAAACTATACTAAATGTATTTACATGTCACCAAATAATTGATTAAAACACACGGTTTTGAAATGAGGTTCTACAGTAGCCTCAACAGCACTCTGTAGGGTTGCAGGTTGCACCATGGTGTAGCCGGATGACAGCTAGTTTTCGTCATCCTCCGGGTTCATTGACTTCCAAGGATGCTCATGGTTCTCACCCCTTTCCACAAACTTGCACAGCAATTATGACAGGTTGGAGGACGTCCTCCGGAAGCTATCAGAGCTCTTGCAGCATGAACAGATATGTTGTCCACCCAATCAAAGGATAAGTGAATGAATCTAATACTGAAAACATAAGCTACAGCTAGCTAGCACTGCAGCACATACAATGTGGCGAGAAGTTGTCTCAAAGAGAGAGAAAGACAATAGTTGAACAGTTTTGAACAAATGTATTTATTTAAAAATGAAGGAGAAGTGAGAGAGAGGAAGAGAGAGATCTAACTATATTTCGTTTTATTTTTTCATTAACCTTTCACTTTCACTTATCTAGCGAATACAGCCAGCTAGTTTAGCCTACTCAAACACCCAGCTCAACCAGAGAGGGATGCTATGTTAGCTAGCTTGCTATGGCTATCCAACACTGGAACTCTTCCAAGTCAAGTCAAGCTTTTGATTTTATACATTTATTGCCATGGGGCCCACCAAAACTGCTAAACTGCTTGTAGTACATTGTACTACATGATTGTAGTGTGTTTAATAATGCGTTAGTTCTCCTCTCACCTTTTCCCTTTGCTTGTGCACTTCAGTGCACAACAATCAAGTCTGTGACCAGGCAAAAAAAAAATTCCAAGCCATACCATATCATAACGGCTAACCTCTACACACAGCCTACATCGCTATCACCATATTAGCTAACGTCAAAGCTAGTCAACATAGCTACTAGGAGAGTGTGAAGATTAAATAAATAATTATAGATCAAGCAAAATGATCATGTTGCTTGTATGTGGCTGCTATGAAAGGGAACTATGTTTGCGTGTGATCAGGGGTGTATTCATTCTGCCGATTCTGTTAAAAAAAACATTTCTTAATGGGAAATAAATGGAATGAAACGGGGATAAACATACCTGAATTTGTCCAATAGAAACTCTCTTTTGCAACTGTTGGACTAATTACATCCTAGATCAGCTTGATGCAGGCAAGAGTAAGATGGTATTGAATGTGTCACTGTCTGTCACCTTGATTCCTAAAATGTTTCTCTTGACCTGTGCCACTGCGTTGTAAACTTAATTCATAGGCTAGGTTGTAGCAACCTCACGATAGTAAGATGGGAAAATTCCAGTATCATGTAGTAGCCTAAACCTATTGATGTTACAGTGAGCTGCATGAATGGATTATGAATGACAGTCATCCAATATGCTGTAACAGAAATAATGCCATGCTCATAAAACATTTTTTGGTCCTCCCTCATCTTAAACATCACTGACCACCACTGGTGAGCAGGTAAGACCCCAGGGCATTAATGTACAGAATATCACCATAATCCAACAAAAGCTTCATGTTGCTGCAACATTCTTTTCTAGCTTGAAATGAAAAACAAGACTTGTTCCTTACATTTTTTTTCTTTTAAAGACAGCGATTCATCAAGGTGAAAAATACCAAGGACTTATATGATGAAGCCACCTCCATTGATATGTTAAAACACAGTGACATGTTAAGAAAAATGTCACATTATCTTAACACGACATGGTTATGAAAGCATTATGCCAGCACATAGTTTGTTTCCTTGTCATTAGTATAATAGCATGGGTAAATAAATATACAATGTACTTCAGAAAGTATTCACACCCCTTGACTTTTTCCACATTTTTTTGTGTTACAGCCTGAATTTAAAATGGATTCAATTTAGATTTTGTGTCACTGGTCTAGTGAGCAGGGTGCAGTTTCCTTTTTCCTTCATCTTGTTCAATTGTTGCCATGCACCTGCAAATTAGATTGCTCAGATGTGCGAGTGCCTTTTGAATTTTGTGTCACTGGTCTACACACAATACCCCATAATGTCAAAGTGGAATTATGTTTTTAGAAATGTTTACAAATAAATTAAAAATTAAAGCTGAAATGTCTTGAATCAATAAGTATTTAACCCCCTCGTTATGGCAAGCCTAAATAAGTTCAGGGGTAAAACGTGCTAAACAAGTCAGTTAATAAGTTACATGAACTCACTCTGTGTGCAATAATAGTGTTCCACCTGGTTTTTGAATGGCACACGCATATAATTATCTATAAGGTCCCCCAGTCGAGCAGCGAATATCAACCACAGATTCAACCACAACAACCAGGGAGGTTTTCCAATGCCTCGCAATAGAAGGGCACCTATTGCTAGATGGGTAAACAAACAAAAAGCAGGCACCGAATAGCCCTTTGAGCATGATAAATCTATTATTTACACTTTGGATGGATCAACAGCATTGTAGTTACTCCACAACACTAACCTAATTGACAGATTGAAAAGAAAGAAGCCTGTACAGAATACAATTATTCTAAAACATGCATCTTGTTTGCAGCAAGGCACTAAAGTAATACTGCAAGAAATGTGGCAAAGCAATCAACTTTTTGTCTTGAATACAAAAGTGCTATACTTGGGGAAAATCCAGTAGAACACATCACTGAGTACCACTCTCCATATTTTCAAGCATAGTAATGGCTGCATCATGTTATGGGTATGCTTGTCATCGTTAAGTACTGGGGAGTTTTTCAGGATGAAAAAAAGAAATGCAACTGTCAAAACCCTAGAGGAAAACTGGTTCAGTTGGCTTTCCACCAGACACTGGGAGATTAATTCACCTTTCAGCAGGACAATAACCAGAAAACACAAGGCCAAATTTATACTGGAGATGCTAACAACAAAGACAGGGAATGTTCCTGAGTGGCAGAGTTACTGCATTGTCTTAAATATGCTTGAACATCTATGGCAAAGCTTGAAAATGGTTGTCTAGCAATGATCAACAATCAATTTGACAGAGCTTGAAGAATTGTTTAAATAATAATGGGTAAATATTGTACAATCCAGGTGGGCAAAGCTCTTAAAGACTTACCCAGAAAGACTCACAACTGTAATATCAGCCAAGGTGATTATAACATCTATTGACTCAGGGCTGTGAATACCTATGTAAATTAGATATTTATTTCCAATATATTTACTAAAATGTCTAAAAACACTTTTTCATTATGGGGTGTTGTGTGTGTAGATGGGTGAAAGAAAACAAAACATATTGATACATTTTGAATTCAGGCTGTAACACAACAAAATGTGGAACAAGTCAAGGGGTATGAATATTTTCTGAAGGCACTGTACATATTGATAAACACTATATTTACAGGTATTCACAAAGTATTCAGATCCCTTCCCCTTTTCCACATGTTGTTACGTTAGAGCCTTATTCTAAAATTGATTAAATTAAAGGTTTTCCTCATCAATCTACACACAATGCCACATAATGACAAAGCTAAAACAGGTTTTAAGAATCGTTTGCAAATTTATTTAACCCCCCCACCAGAAATATCTTATTTACATACGAATTCAGACCCTTTGCTATGACACTCGGAATTGAGCTCCGGTGCATCCTGTTTCCATTGATCATCCTTGAGATGTTTCTACAACTTGATTGGAGTCCCCCAGTGGTAAATTCAATTGATTAAACATGATTTGGAAAGGCACACCTGTCTATATAAGGTCTCACAGATGACAGAGCTCCGAGACAGGATTGTGTCGATGCACAGATCTGGTGGAAGGGTACCAAAACATTTCTGCAACATTTATAGTCCTCAAGAACACTGTGGCCTCCATCAATCTTAAATGGAAGAAGTTTGAAACCACTAAGACTCTTCCTAGAGCTGGCCGCCCAGCCAAACTGAGCAATCGGGGGAGAAGGGCCTTGGTAAGTGAGGTGACCAAGAACCCGATGGTCACTCTGACACAGAGCTCCAGAGTTTCTCTGTGGACAACCATCTTCCTTCCTGAAGGACAACCATCTCTGCAGCACTCCACCAATCAGGCCTTTATGGTAGAGTGGCAAGACAGAAGCCACTCCTTAGTAAAAGGCACACGGCATTCCGCTTGGAGTTTGCCAAAAGACACCTAAAGACTCTCAGAAATTGAGAAACAAGATTCTCTGGTCTGATAAAACCAATATTGAGCTCTTTGGCCTGAATGCCAAGTGTCATGTCTGGAGGAAACCTGGCACCATCCCTACTATGAAGCATGGTAGTGGCAGCATCGTGCTTTCTGGATGTTTTTCAGCTGCAGTTACCTGGAGACTAGTCAGGATCGAGGGAAAGATGAACGGAGCAAAGTACAGAGAGATCCTTGATGAAAACCTGCCCCAGAGAGCTTAGGACCTCTGACTGGGGTGAAGGTTCAGTTTCCAAAAGGACAACAACCCAAAGCAAAAACAGCCACGACAATACAGGAGTCTCTGAATGTCCTTGAGTGGCCCAGCCAGAGCCCGGACTTGAACTCGATTAAACATCTCTGGAGAGACCTGAAAATAGCTGTGCAGCAACGCTCCGCATCCAAATCAAGTCAAAGCAAAGCTTATTTGTCAAGTGCGTCGAATATAACAGATGTATGTATACCTTACAGTGAAATGCTTACTTACGGGCTCTAACCAGGCTCTAACTGAATGTATAGTTAAAGTGACTATGCATATATGATAAACAGAGAGTAGCAGCAGCCTAAAAAGAGGGGTTGGGGGGGCGCACAACGCAAATAGTCTGGGTAGCCATTTGATTACGTGTTCAGGAGTCTTATGGCTTAGGGGTAAAAACTGTTGAGAAGCCATTTTGTCCTAGACTTGGCACTCTGGTACCTCTTGCCATGCGGAGGTAGAGAGAACAGTCTGTGACTGGGGTGGCTGGGGTCTTTGACAATTTTTAGGGCCTTCCTCTGACACCGCCTGGTGTAGAGGTCCTGGATGGCAGGCAGCTTAGCCCCAGTGATGTACTGGGCCGTACGCACTACCCTCTGTAGTGCCTTGCGGTCAGAAGCCGAGCAATTGCCGTACCAGGCAGTGATGCAACCGTGATGCAATGCTCTCGATGTTGCAGCTCTAGAACCTTTTGAGGATCTCAGGACCCATGACAAATCTTTTTAGTTTTGTGAGGGGGAATAGGCCTTGTTCCCTCTTCACGACTGTCTTGGTGTGTTTGGACCATTCTAGTTTATTGTTGATGAGGACACCAAGGAACTTGAAGCTCTAAACAATATAAACATGACTGTTTTACTGGTATGTTCGCTATTGCAAGTATTTTCTGAAGGGGGATAAGCTATATTACAGCCATTGTGTGTAGTCCAGAATTGATTAGAGTGAGCCAACTTTCACTATGGCCTATCACAATGCCCTACAAACGCAGGAAAAAGACATCTATTGATTTAGGTTTACAGGCTGACCTCTGTGTAAAACATTTATCCCGGTAATGGATTAAATGATGGATGATTGTGAAAACATTGCATTCAACATTAATCTCCAACCTGTTTCAATAAGCTATTTTGTACTTACACAGCCCCTAGTTTGACTATTATTCTAAGAAATATTTTCTAATCAGGTCTCCTGTGCCACCCACACTCTTAATATTACAGTATGTTAAGTTGAAATTCATAAAATGTAATTATGAACATGTGTGTAATTTATGTGTTTTTCATATCCATATACAGTTTGACACTAAAATGGAAACTTTGTTACAATGTTCTCCAGTCACTTCAATGCATATTTACAGCAACACTGTCACTGTGGATTTAAGTAAATAGGTGTGTGATGAATACTTGTGTATTTGTGTGAACTCTACCAAGGAAATCTGAGGCTTGTTCCAGATCTGTCTGAGTAGGAGACTTGAGCGATTCACCGCTTTAATTAAGATTAACAAGCTCAAGCAGGATTCCCTCACAATCCCTCATCTGGCGCAATAACAACGAGGAAGCTTTAGGCCCTGGAGACCAGAATATCACAGAGTCTGCTCTACTGGGGAAGGAAAGAAGGAATTTATTCAGCGGTCAGCTATTGAAAAAATAATTTCTCAAACTCACCTGACAACTATGTTTAGTTATGTCATTCTGCAAGTCTATTTTTCACTGCCATTGTTAACATTTAGCTGGAAAAGATAATTGACAAACCCTGCCTCTGATTGGATAAAGCAAGGCCTTTACATTGTGGGCCTGAACACCTGCTTTTCTCAAGCCAGCCAACCAGGTGGACCAGCAGCCAACACATACAGTATACTGCCTTATGTAGACCAGGTACAACACAAAATAAAACTAAAACATACAGAACAACATCCCAAATGAACCCTCAAACCACCAGCAATTGAAAAAGGATAAAAAGAGGAGATGGGGAAGGCTGGGTATGTGGGTAATGAGATCCGTACTTACTTTTATTGTACTTTGTTTGTATAAAAAGCAGAAGCCTGGCATCACTTTTGATGCTACCAGCACCAGGGAACTTTTCCTCCGGTATATTTTCTACACACCTTTGATTAAACTGTTAAAAGTAATTGTGCCCAAATATGGTATATGAAACTGAAACTGTAAAAACTGTATAAATGTCTAAAATGCTATTGTATATGTTGTCGCCATCTAAACAACTACAGTACTACAGTACTACAGTACAGCCATCACATTTAAATCCATCAAATATTCTTCATATGGAATAGCCTGCTTCACGAACTGGACAGTGTGCCTAAAACAATAATCTCATGGTAATCTAGATGGCAGGTAGCTAGCAGTTAGCAATTAAGAGCGTTGGACCTGTAACCGAAGGGTTGCTGATTCGAATCCCTAGCCGACTATATGAAAAATCTGTCGGTGCCCTTGAGCAAGGCACTTAACCCTAATTGCTTCTGTAAATCTCTCTTGATAAAAGCATCTGCTAAATTACTAAAATGTAGTATTATCTTTTTTTTTACAATTACATGTTTTATGTCTTTCTGAAAATCATATCCCAGACTTTAAGTATACAAATCTACTAACTGAGATTACATTTTTTTAAAAATATAAATTGGTTATAAATTCAGAATTACTATAATACGATCAGTACAGTCAAAGTTCTCGGATCTACAGACAGGGATATGTCTCGAAGCCCTCTGTATCCTTAGTAATGACCTCCATTTAGATTTTTTGAGGGCATTGACCTAGTTTTCACAGAAGCTTATAGAGGGAGGAATGACAGGGAGAGAAAAACATAACGGAATGCTTCACACAATAAAAGAGAGTGAGATCATGTCAGATTAAGTAAACAATCCAGTACAGAATCACAGAAAGTCATACAAAACAAATAAATGTGTATTTATTTCTAATAGAGGGTTAGTGGTTTGTTTTCAAAATATTGATGACGTTGAGGGTGGGAAGCTCTCAGTCTGTGTCCCTGTTGGTTGGCAGAGCTACCCTGCCCAGAAGCCCTTGTCCAGTTTTGCACTCGGCTGCCCCCAGAAGTGAATCCACTGGACATAGTTGATCTGATGAAAGGGAATTAAATTGTCATCGAAAGCGGCTTTCATCTGGGTCTCCGCCTGACAGCCGATTAGAGCTCGCTTGTCTGATTTCAGACACAGAAGGTTGATTTCTGCTCTTTCTTGCCTAGTCTGCTTGCTTTTAGAGGAAAGTGTGTCATTTTTGGAGTCCATGCAGTAGCAAGGGGGAAATTATTATTATTAATAATAATAATAATGTATTACTTTCTATAGCACTTTACATAGAATCTCAAAAGACTTCAAGAGAGAAAAACATACAAGCATTATATCATGACAAGCCAATCAATAAAGGCAAAGTCTTTGAAAGCTACAGTTGAAGTCGGAAGTTTACATACACTTAGGTTGGAGTCATCAAAACTTGTTTTCAACCAATCCACAAATATCTTGCTAACAAACTATTGTTTTGGGAAGTTGGTTAGGACATCTACTTTGTGCATGACACAAGTAATTTTTCCAACAATTGTTTCCAGACATATTATTTTACTTATAATTCACTGTATCACATTTCCAGTGGGTCAAAAGTACACTAAGTTGACTGTGCCTTTAAACAGCTTGAAAAATTCCAGAATATGATGTCATGGCTTTAGAAGCATCTCATTGGCTAATTGACATAATTTGAGTCAATTGGAGGTGTACCTGTGGATGTATTTCAAGGCCTACCTTCAAACTCAGTGCCTCTTTGCTTGACATCATGGGAAAATCAAAAGAAATCAGACCTAAACATTTTTATTTTAGACCTCCACAAGTCTGGTTCAGCCTTGGGAGCAATTTCCAAATGCCTGAAGGTACCACGTTCATCTGTACAAACAATAGAACGCAAATATAAACACCATGGGACCACACAGCCATCATCCCACTTAGAAAGGAGACTCGTTGTGCCTCCTAGAGCTTAACGTACTTTGGCGCAAAAAGTGCAAATCAATCCCAGAAAAACAGCAAAGGACCTTGTGAAGATGCTGGAGGAAACAGGTACAAACGTATCTATATCCAAAGTAAAACGAGTTCCATATCGACACACAGTGCCTTGCGAAAGTATTCGGCCCCCTTGAACTTTGCGACCTTTTGCCACATTTCAGGCTTCAAACATAAAGATATAAAACTGTGTTTTTTTGTGAAGAATCAACAACAAGTGGGACACAATCATGAAGTGGAACGACATTTATTGGATATTTCAAACTTTTTTAACAAAGCAAAAACTGAAAAATTGGGCGTGCAAAATTATTTAGCCCCCTTAAGTTAATACTTTGTAGCGCCACCTTTTGCTGCGATTACAGCTGTAAGTCGCTTGGGGTATGTCTCTATCAGTTTTGCACATCGAGAGACTGACATTTTTTCCCATTCCTCCTTGCAAAACAGCTCGAGCTCAGTGAGGTTGGATGGAGAGCATTTGTGAACAGCAGTTTTCAGTTCTTTCCACAGATTCTCGATTGGATTCAGGTCTGGACTTTGACTTGGCCATTCTAACACCTGGATATGTTTATTTTTGAACCATTCCATTGTAGATTTTGCTTTATGTTTTGGATCATTGTCTTGTTGGAAGACAAATCTCCGTCCCAGTCTCAGGTCTTTTGCAGACTCCATCAGGTTTTCTTCCAGAATGGTCCTGTATTTGGCTCCATCCATCTTCCCATCAATTTTAACCATCTGCCCTGTCCCTGCTGAAGAAAAGCAGGCCCAAACCATGATGCTGCCACCACCATGTTTGACAGTGGGGATGGTGTGTTCAGCTGTGTTGCTTTTACGCCAAACATAACGTTTTGCATTGTTGCCAAAAAGTTCAATTTTGGTTTCATCTGACCAGAGCACCTTCTTCCACATGTTTGGTGTGTCTCCCAGGTGGCTTGTGGCAAACTTTAAACAACACTTTTTATGGATATCTTTAAGAAATGGCTTTCTTCTTGCCACTCTTCCATAAAGGCCAGATTTGTGCAATATACGACTGATTGTTGTCCTATGGACAGAGTCTCCCACCTCAGCTGTAGATCTCTGCAGTTCATCCAGAGTTATCATGGGCCTCTTGGCTGCATCTCTGATCAGTCTTCTCCTTGTATGAGCTGAAAGTTTAGAGGGACGGCCAGGTCTTGGTAGATTTGCAGTGGTCTGATACTCCTTCCATTTCAATATTATTGCTTGCACAGTGCTCCTTGGGATGTTTAAAGCTTGGGAAATATTTTTTGTATCCAAATCCGGCTTTAAACTTCTTCACAACAGTATCTCGGACCTGCCTGGTGTGTTCCTTGTTCTTCATGATGCTCTCTGCGCTTTTGACGGACCTCTGACACTATCACAGTGCAGGTGCATTTATGCGGAGACTTGATTACACACAGGTGGATTGTATTTATCATCATTAGTCATTTAGGTCAACATTGGATCATTCAGAGATCCTCACTGAACTTCTGGAGAGAGTTTGCTGCACTGAAAGTAAAGGGGCTGAATAATTTTGCACGCCCAATTTTTCAGTTTTTGATTTGTTAAAAAAGTTTGAAATATCCAATAAATGTTGTTCCACGTCATGATTGTGTCCCACTTGTTGTTGATTCTTCACAAAAAAATACAGTTTTATATCTTTATGTTTGAAGCCTGAAATGTGGCAAAAGGTCGCAAAGTTCAAGGGGGCCGAGTACTTTCGCAAGGCACTGTAACCTGAAAGGCCGCCCAGCAAGGAAGAAGCCACTGCTCCAAAAATGCCATAAAAAAGCCAGACTACGGTTTGCAACAGCACATGGGTACAAAGGTCGTACTTTTTGGAGAAATGTCCTCTGGTCTGATGAAACAAAAATATAACTGTTTGGCTATAATGACCATCGTTGTGTTTGGAGGAAAAAGGGGGAAGCTTGCAAGCCAAAGACACCATCCCAACCGTGAAGCACGGGGGTGGCAGCATCATGTTGTGAGGGTGCTTTGCTGCAGGAGGGACTGGTGCACTTCACAAAATAGATGGCATCATGAGGCAGGAAATCTTTGCAGATATGTTGAAGGAACATCTCAAGACATCAGTCAGGAAGTTGAAGCTTGGTCGCAAATGGGGTCTTCCAAATGGACAATGATCGCAAGCATACTTCCAAAGTTGTGACAAAATGGCTTAGGGACAACAAAATCAAGCTATTGGAGTGGCCATCACAAAGCCCTGACCTCAACCCTATAGAAAATATGTAGGCAGAACTGAAAAATCGTTTGCCAGCAAGGAGGCCTACAAACCTGACTCAGTTACACCAGCTCTGTCAGGAGGAATGGGCCAAAATTCACCCAACTTATTGTGGGAAGCTTGTGGAAGGCTACCCGAAACATTTGACCCAAGTTAATCAATTTAATTGCAATGTTACCAAATACTAATTGAGTGTATGTAAACTTCCGCCCACTTGGAATGTGATGAAAGAAATAAAAGCTGAAATAAATCATTCTCTCTACAATTATTCTGACATTTCACATTCTTAAAATGAAGTGGTGATCCTAACTGACTTATGGCAGGGAATTTTTACTAGGATTAAATGTCAGGAATTGTGAAAAACTGAGTTGAAATGTATTTGGCTAAGGAGTGTGCATACTTCCGACTTCAACTGTACATCCTCCGAAGATGGAGAGGGTCAGTTCATGGCTTGAGCAGAGGGATCTGGTCAGAGGATGGTAGATGAAGGTGATGGCGTCTGCTGATGTTCTTGTCAGAGGGCAAGTCTGGGAACCAGCCTGTCTTATAGCCACTGGACGTCTCCTCTTCTACTCTGTGTAGCACCCACTTGGATGATGCCTCAACAGCTCTGGGCACCAGAAAGCTCACCACAAGCAGTTCAGAATATTAGCCAGTAGTCCTCACTACGAGCCCTCTACCTTAACACTGCCGTATAACTCGATCTCCTATTCCTTTCACACTTCAGGAGACTCTTAAATTGATGTTCTCAGAATATCAGGAATTGGCAGCCAAGTGAAACAAAAAAGCTGGTACTGTGTCCAGATGCATAACATTTAAAAAAAGAACATTAGCCAGCTATTATTATTAGGTTATGTCCTCTCATCGCCTCAATGCCCCTGGCCCTCTAGGCTGTCTCTCAAACTGTACAAACTTATATTCCACACATATTCCCATAGTTAGATAAACAGTATCCATTTTAAAATCCTTGAATGTACCCAATTTTGAACAAAATTATTATTACATTGTGTTAAGTCAGCTTTGCTGGTGTAAGGGAAGCTGCTTTGTTTGATGATTCATGCATGCATTCTTTCAGTGACATGACTAACAGATACACTACATTTCCAAAGGTATGTGGACACCTTCTCGTCGAACATCTCATTCCAAAATCATGGGCATTAAAATGGAGTTGGTCCCCCCTTTGCTGCTGTAACAGCCTCCAATCTTCTGGGAAGGCTATCCACTTGATGTTGGACCATTGCTGCGGGGGCTTGCTTCCAATCAGTCACAAGAGCATTAGTGAGGTCGGGCAGTGATGTTGGGCCTGGCTCGCAATCGGCATTCCAATTCATCTCAAAGGTGTCTGATGGGGTTGAGGTCAGGGCTCTGAGCAGGCCAGTCAAGTTATTCCATGCTGATAGCAACAAACAATTTCTGTATAGACCTCACTTTGTTTACGGGGTCATTGTCATGCTGACACATTAAAGGGCCTTCCTCAAACTTTTGCCACAATGTATGCTGTAGAGTTAAGCTTTCCTTGCACTGGAACTTTAATTTCTTCTTCTGTATGATAAATCCAGCACCCATAATCCTCATCTTTGTGTAGGCACCAATACACATCATTATTAAAATAAAATCAAATGGCATTTGTCACATACATGTGTTTAGCATATGTTATTGTGGGTGTAGTGAAATACTTGTGTTTCTAGCTCCAACAGTGCAGCAATATCTAAGAAGTAATATCTAACAATACACACAATCTAAAGTAAAGGAATGGAATTAAGATTGTATAAATGTTTGGACGAGCAATGTCAGAGCGGCATAGACTAAGATACAGTAGAATAGGATAAAATACAGTCTATACATATGAGATGAGTAATGCAAAATATGTAAACATTAATGTGACTAGTGTTTCATCATTAAAGACGCCAGTGAATTGAAGTCTATGCATATAGGGCAGCAGCCTCTGATGTGCTAGTGATGGCTATTTAAGAGTCTGATGGCCTTGAGATAGAAGCTGTTTTATAGTCTCTCGGTCCTAGCTTCAATGCATCTGTACTGACCCCGCCTTCTGGATGATAGCGGGGTAAACAGGCAGTGGCTTGGGTGGTTGTTGTCCTTGATTATATTTTTGTCCTTCCTGTGACATTGGGTGCTGTAGGTGTCCTGGAGGGCAGGTACCTTGCCCCCGGAGATGCGTTGGGCACACCGCACCTCCCTCTGGTGATCCCTGCAGTTGTGGGTAGTGCAGTTACCATACCAGGCGGTGATACAGCCTGACAGGATGCTGTCAATTGTGCATCTGTAGAAGTTTGTGAAGGTTTAAGGTACCAAGCCAAATTTCTTCAGCCTCCCTGAGGCTGCAACTTCTTCACCACGCTCTCTGTGCGAGTGAACCATTTCAGTTTGTCAGTGATGTGTACACTGAGGAACTTGAAGTGTTCCACCTTCTCCACTGCGGTCCCGATGATGTGGATAGGGGGCGTGCTCCCTCTGCTGTTTCCTGAAGTCCACGATCAGCTCCTTAGTTTTGTTGATGTTGGGTGATAGGTTATTTTCCTGGCACAACATTCCCAGGGCCTTTACCACCTCCCTGTAGGCTGTCTCGTCCTTGTGGGGCCAGCAAAGTGGAGGTGTTGTTTCCTACCTTCACCACCTGGAGACGGCCCGTCAGGTAGTCTAGGACCCAGTTTCAGAGGGCGGGGTTCAGACCCAGGGCCTCAACCTTAATGATGAGCTTGGAGGGTACTTTGGTGTTGAATGCTGAGCTATAGTCAATGAACAGCATTCTTACATAGGTATTCCTCTTGTCCAGATGGGATAGGGCAGTGTGCAGTGAGATGGCGATTGCATCGTCTGTGGATCTATTGGGGCGGTAAGCAAAATTAAGTTGGTCCAGGGTGTCAGGTAAGGTACAGGTGTTATGATCCTTGACAAGTCTCTCAATGCACTTCTTGGTGACAGAAATGAGTCATTTAGTTGAGTTACCTTTGCTTTATTTGGTAAAGGAGCAATGGTGGACATCTTGAAGCTTGTGGGGACAACAGACTTTAATAGGGAGAGATTTAATATGTCCGTAAACACTCCAGCCAGCTGGTCTGCGCATGCTCTGAGGATGCAGCTAGGGATGCTGTCTGAGCAGGCAGCCTTACGAGGGATAACACGCTTAATGTCTTACTCAAGTTGGCCACGGAAAAGGAGAGCCCACAGTCCTTGGTTGTGGATCGTGTCAGTGGCACTGCGTCATGCAGGTGTTTAGCTTGTCCACAAGCAAGGCGTTGGTGTCCGCAATGTGGCTGGTTTTCCCTTTGTAGTCCGTGACTGTCTGTAGACCCTGCCACATACGTCTTGTGTCTGAGCTGTTGAATTGCGATGTTTTGCCTGTTTATCGCCTTATGAGGGGAATAACTAAACTGTTTGTATTCGGCCATATTCCCAGTCACCTTACCATGGTTAAATGTGATGGTTGCTGCCATCTATACACGGTTTCTGGTTAGGGTAGGTTTTTATAGTCACAGTGGGTACAAGATCTCCTATACACTTCCTGATAAACTCAGTCACCGTATCAGTGTATTCGTCTATGTTGTTACCAGTCAATATGTTGATAGATGTTCGACAACGTTTTCCTCAAATTTGCTTTGTTAAAATCTCCAGCTACAATAAATGCGGCCTCAGGATATGTGGTTTCCAGTTTGCATAGAGTCCAGTGGAGTTCTTTAAGGGCCGTCGTGGCATCGGCTTGAGGGGGAATATACACGGCTGTGACTATAAATGAAGAGAATTCTCTTGTGAGGTAACACAGTCGGCATTTGATTGTGAGGTATTCTAGGTCAGGTGAACAAAAGGACTTGGGTTTCTATATGTTATCACAGTCACACCATGAGCAGTTAATCAAATCAAATCAAATGCATTTATATAGCCCTTCGTACATCAGCTGATATCTCAAAGTGCTGTACAGAAACCCAGCCTAAAACCCCAAACAGCAAGCAATGCAGGTGTAGAAGCACGGTGGCTAGGAAAAACTCCCTAGAAAGGCCAAAACCTAGGAAGAAACCTAGAGAGGAACCAGGCTATGTTTGGTGGCCAGTCCTCTTCTGGCTGTGCCGGGTGGAGATTATAACAGAACATGGCCAAGATGTTCAAATGTTCATAAATGACCAGCATGGTCCAATAATAATAAGGCAGAACAGTTGAAACTGGAGCAGCAGCACGGCCAGGTGGACTGGGGACAGCAAGGAGTCATCATGTCAGGTAGTCCTGAGGCATGGTCCTAGGGCTCAGGTCCTCCGAGAGAGAGAAAGAAAGAGAGAAAGAGAGAATTAGAGAGAGCATACTTAAATTCACACAGGACGCCGAATAGGACAGGAGAAGTACTCCAGATACAACAAACTGACCCTAGCCTCCCGACACATAAACTACTGCAGCATAAATACTGGAGGCTTAATCACTGAACATACACCGCCCCTCTTCTTCCAGGAGAAATATTTATTCCTGTCTGCGTGATGAACTAAGAAAACAACTGGCTGAACAGACTCAGACAAGAGACCCATGTTTCCGTGAAACAGAGTATGTTACAATCCCTGATGTCTGTCTGGAAGGAAATCCTCGCCCTGAGCTCGTCAATTTTATTATCCAGAGAGTGAACATTACCGAGTAATATACTCGGAAGCGGTGGGGGGTGTGCGTGCCTCCTGAGTTGGACTAAAAGTCCACTCCAAGTACCTCTTTTCTGCCGGTGGTGTTTTGGAACACCCTCTGGAATCAGTTCAATTGCCCTAGAGGATACGAACAAAGATTCCAATTCGGGAAAGTCATTTTCCTGGCCGCAATGCTGGTAATGCTGGTGAGTTACCGTCACTCCGATCCAAAAGTTGTTCCCGGCTGTATGTAATAACACAAAACATTTCCTGGGCTAATAATGTAAGAAATAACACTTAAAAAAATAAAAAAATACTGCAAAGTTTCCTAAGAGCTAGAAGCATGGCAGCCATGTCCATCGGTGCCATTTTCCATTTTCCGTTTCCCATTCACCATGTGAAACGGTTGAAGCTTTACACAATTTGAGGCAATATCTCGAGACAACACCAAATATATGACTCTACCTGGTATTAGTTTAACAACACCTTGCTTAATGATAGAAAAAATTACCTAACAACAGAAGATGAAATGACTGAAGATTATATTTCAAGTGAGTCCACATGATAAGGCACCCAAAGGAGATTGAGGGGTTTGTCTTTAGATCTCTTTCAAATCCCCATCCAATCTTAGATGATCATGACATATTGTGACTGGTAATTTCATGTTTGTTGATACCTTACCATTATAATGAAGCATATAGCTGTATTGAGCATTTAAAGCCCAACAAAGAGCTCTCTTGGGGGTAGATTTACATTCCAGAAGTATCTCAAATATTGCTAGTTAGATGTTGTCAAAGGAAGTAGTTAGTCTAAACACATTTAGCCAAAACCCACAAGTGAAGCACTTTCTTTCATTCAGGTTAAATTACTGTGTTTATTACTTGCAACTTCACAACTTTTATAACCTTGCAAGAAGCTGTAGCTGGAAGGTGGGTGTGTATTCAGGTGTGAAATTAATGCTTAATGTTGAACGATTGGAATTATATTGAGAAACAACATTCTGCCCCTGAGATTGTACAATAATGTCTGTTGATGACAAGCATTGGGCAATAGTGTTTGTTTTGTATGCATGCTACTCAGTCAGCAGAATGGAAGTGATTGTGAGTGTGTTTTAACTTTTGTACATTCAATCAGGAATTTACGACAATCTCAATCTTTTAACAGACGGTAGAATGTTGTGACGTTTTGGAGCCCAGCCCAACCTCAGTCTCAGAAAGGAAAATATATTTTATCTTGTCCTAACTTGCCTAGAGGGGTTTTAATTCATTATGACCTACCTATTGATTAATACTACCCATACACATAACATTAGCTTTTACTTAAAAAGCTTTACTGTATGAACTTCAAAGTAGCTTAGTGCAAGAATCCTTTTTGACCTTGTCAAAGTTCTTTGAGTGAGTGTTAGATATGCTTTTATTCACACCAATTTGAGGGGATGATTAACTTTTTCTAATGTAAATGTTTCAAGTTTTTTTCCCCCCTCCATATTTATTTGATACAAAAAGAAGGATGAAAAGTATTGCCAGACAGGCCTTTTCATAAAATAGTCCTTTCTGAAGCGTATTGAAACATTTAGAACAATATGATTCTACTTAAAAGGTTGTAAATTATCTAGGGTCATCTGGCTAAATGACCTCAACTCCTACCCGTTAAACACACTGTCACAGGTAATTGTTTTGCGGCAGTTAATTGGCCTTTTAATCAGGGAAGTCTGACAGTGTGATGATCTAAAACCACTACCAAAACAGCTATTAAAGAACTATTATCATTATAGCGTATTTTCACACAAATCTAGAGACATTCTGGTATGAGAAACACATTTTTAGGTTTCTCATTTAAACACCTTTAGCCACCATGCTCTGGTTGTTGACTCATTTTCAAAGTGGAGAGGGGCATTAAGCATCATGAAGTGGCTGTCATTACTGAGAGTACTGCTGAGTGAAGACATCACAGTAGGTTTAAAGGAAATTGAGGAGGAAGCTAACGTCTTGGCCTACATGTTGCTGCCGTCATAAATCCTTCATAATGATCCGATGTGTTTGACTCAGGTGCTTTGCTCTGTCTGTCAAGAATAGCTATAAATACAATTACTTCTTTCCCTATTCTAACCTTTTCATAGATGAGAATTATAGATTATATTCCCCGCTGACAGACACATGCTTATTCTAGAGTAAAGAGTCCCAAGAGCAGTACGACATGACTCAACTCCTACACACATTCTTTAGTTATAGTGTTGCTAACACTGTGACAACTAACCTATAGTAGCTCACCCTCTACATTTTTGGGGAAGAATAACTCCATCAATGATTTTTGTTTTGACTTCAGACATCAATATGGTATTTTCTTAATACATGTATAGGAAGCTTCTATGAACTGGATGCTTTATACAATCATAAATGCTTACATACTTCTTTGTTGTGTGATAATATTAAATACATTTTTCATGGAGCTTAAAAGAGGTACAGGTACCTGATGCATTGGTGCCCCATATAGTGCAGTCATATTTGTTTGTGGGCTGTTAACACATCTAATCGTCTTCATCCATTTTCCACGATGTGAAAATAGACATTTTGTTGCATCAGTTAACTTTGAAACACCTATTGTCACAGTAGGGGACAGATTATAGCTGTATAGAACAAGTGGCTTCCCTTGGAAACAAATAACCCAGGGATATCATTTTGACAGTGTGCTATTGTAGAAGAGTAACAATCCCATTGCCTGGATGCACAGCCGAGCGGCCTTAGAGCATATCCCACAGGTCTTACTGCACGCACACCAACCACTACAGCACCGCCAATTTCTGAGAGATGCTGTTGAGCTGAGTAAGAGAAATGGAACATTAATTAACAGATGGTAATAATGTGTACAATCTTCGAAAAAAAATGTTCTGTATATAACCATAATGGGTTCTATGCTTGTTTCATATATAGCACCCCTACAGGTTCTATATAGAACCCCTGGTGTTCTGATCAAAGAACCCTACAAAAGGGTTCTATATAGAACTTTAGGCTATATACATAGACATGCGACATCTAATGCGAATACTGTAATTTCTCTTGTAACATGTTGTTAACATGTTGTTACAAAGTGGATAAGAATTTCTTTATTCCACTTCTATTATATACTGTATATACTGTACAAAGGAAACAGAAATGGGGGTTCAGTGTCAAATTACTAACATAATTATTATGCAGTATGTTTCAGAATGTTTTCTGCAGCAAACATTTTACATTCCACTAATGATGAATATTCCTCATTCAGGTAGGTCATGTAACAGACAATGTTTTACACAGAGTTAATTCATTTAATTTCTTGGAATGTAATGTGAGATAATAACTATGACAGAAAATAGAATATTCCATTTGTAATATTTTGCTTAAACCTCCACACTTGCGGTCGCACGCTCAACAGCAGGAGAGGTCTGAGCAAACGACAACCCCGCCTTAAACACACACACACACACACACACACACACACACACACACACACACACACACACACACGTTTGTGTTGGACATACAATTATCTGTTATCTGTAAGGTACCTCAGTCGAGCAGTGAATTTCAAACACAAATTCAACCACAAAGACCAGGGAGGTTTTCCAATGCCTCACAACAAAGAGCACCTATTGGTAGATGGTTAAAAAAGAAGACATTGAATATCCCTTTGATCATGGTGAAGTTATTGCAGTTTTTTCCAACTGCTTACCCACAAAATCTTTTCATGTCACACGATTTTTGAAACATCACTCAAAGTGCAAACCAAATATCCACACCAAATAATAATTGACTCAGTTGTCAATTGCATAAAACACTTTTTTCAAAACAATGAACAATGGATGCCAACAATGGACAGAGAGCAAGAGGAGTAGGGGGGAGAGGAAGAGGAAGAAGAGGACGAGGGCAAAGAAGAGAAGGAAGGAGAGCTATCTCTGATGAGATTAGGGCAACACTTGTTGATCATGAGAGAGGCTGGACTGAGAGTCCAGCCCAACTTGAGTCGATTTACAGTGGCGTCCATAATTCGAACCTTCAGAAATGAGAACAGGTATGCAACTATCTAATGACTTTTTTAGCATTACAGTAATGTACTGTAAAATACGTATGACTGCATAGTATTGCATAAACATTTAACTCTAAGCCATCCATTTACTGAACTGCATTGAAAGATTGAGGTTGGTTGTCATGCTGTACTACCTTTTTTTGTACATTGTTTACAGTTCCTATGCTGAACACATACTGTGTTTGAATTCTGTACAGAGTGGAAAGGCAAAGACATCATGGAGGACAAGGACGCTTGTTTACAGATGTACAAGAGACTGCAATTATAAATATGGTTTTGGCCAACAATGCAATTAGGATTCGAGAGATATGACACCATATTTAACAACATCAATGCTGTAAGCTTGTCGACCATACAACACATCTTCCAACGGCACCGAGTGACGATGAAACAACTTTATAAGGTGCCATTTGAGAGAAACGCTGACAGTCAAGAATATGTGACATGACTTTGTATGTATGCAACACTACTTCCAGTACTTCAGACATACCATATTTACTCATCTGTATATCCTTTTGTCTGTTACAGAGAGTATTGGAGCTGGATGCCCATGTAATTCGCCATTAATTTATTTATGTGGATGAGGTTGCCTTCAACCTCACCAAAACCAGGCGCCGCGGAATAAATGTAATAGGACAGCGTGGGGGTAATATAACTATGTGTGCTGCCATCACTCAAAACGGGGTCCTCCATCACAATGCCACACTGGGTCCGTACAACACCGGCCATATGCTCACTTTTCTGGATGCAATTTACACAATGCTTGTCCCTGATCCAGATCAGGAGCCTGCTAGATTTGTGGTTTTATGGGACAATGTTAGTTTTCACCAGGCTGTTCCGGTCCAAAACTGGTTTGCCACCCATCCACAATTTGTAGTTTTGTACCTACCCCCATATTTACCTTTTCTAAATCCCATAGAGGAATTATTCTCAGCCTGGTGCTGGAAAGTGTATGATCGCAAACCCTATGCCCGTATGACGCTTCTCCAGGCAATGGAGGACGCATGTGGGGACATAGAGGTTGCCTCTGTCCAAGGTTGGATACGCCATGCTAGGATATACTTCCCTCTATGTTTGGCAAGAGAAAACGTATCTTGTGATGTGGACGAAGTATTGTGGCCAGACCCAGGCCGGAGAAGAGATGAAGCATAGCTTAGCACTGCCCCCCCCACCAATTCCTGGACTGCCCCCCCCCTGGGACCCCACACACACAATTGTGTTCTTTACTGTATTCTAAAGAATATACTTTTGGTTTACATATGTTTATGGTTTTGTTGTATGCTACTGTATGCAACAGTAATGTTTGGCTTACTAAATATTTTCTGTTTCTACATTGCATTGGTGTTTACAGTGTGCTTGTTACCCCTCTCAGCAGATTACTTTCACTGTAGAACATTGTATTGAAATGAAGATATAAGCCTATGAAAGACCAAAGAGCTTTAGATTTAGAACAACAGTGTTTACATGGTATATCCAAAAATGTACTATTATGAAAGCAGTGTTTGCCATTTGATGCAAATGCTTCATTCTGACATGTGTTTATGGCATTTTGAATGCAGTGTTACATTTGGAAGGAGATGTGAGGCATTTTGCATTTTGTGTGCAGTTTTGGGAATTGTGTGTAGAGTTTGGAAAAAAGGAGACCGTTTTGAAAACATGTGTAAACAGTTGGAAAAAACTGTAACTTTGGATGGTGTATCAATACACCCAGTCACTGCAAAGATAAAGGCGTCCTTCTTCCTCAGTTGCTGGAGAGGAAGGAAACCGCTCAGGGATTTCACCATGAGGCCAAAGGTGACTTTAAAACAGTTAGAGTTTAATGGTTGTGACAGGAGAAAACTGAGAATGGATCAGCAACACTGTAGTTACTCCACAATACTAACCTACTTGACAGACTGAAAAGACGGAAGCTTGTACAGAATTAATGTATTCAACAACATGCGTCCGGTTTGCAATAAGGCACTAAAGTAAAATTGTAAAATGAAAAATGTCATGAATACAAAGTGTTATGTTTGGGGAAAATACAATACAACACATTACTGAGTACCACTCGCCATTCTCTATCAAGCAAAGTGGTGGGTGCATCATGTTATGAGTAGAAGGAGAGTGGAGTTTTTCAGGATAAAATTTAACGGAATGGAGCTAAGCACAGGCAAAATCCTAGAGGAAAACTTGGTTCAGTCTGCTTTCTGCCAGACACTGGGAGATGAATTCACCTTTCAGCAGGACAATAACCTAAAACACAAGGCCAAATCTACACTGGAGTTGCTTTCCAATAAGACAGTGAATGTTCCTGAGTGGCCGAGTTAGAATTTTGACTTAAATCTGCTTGAAAATCTATGGCCATAGCTTGAAGAATTTTTTAAAGAATAATGGGCAAATGTTGCACAATCCATGTGTGGAAAGCTCTTACAGACTATAATCACTGACAAAGGTGATTCTCACATGTATTGATTGAATACTTATCTAATGAAGATATATTAGTGTTTTATTTTTCAGAAATGTTTTACAAATGTTAGAATATCATTTTTCTTCCACTTTAACATTATAGTGTATTTTGTGTGTAGATTGTTGACAAAAAATTACAATTAAATCCAATTTAATTCCACTTTATAACACAACAAAATGTGGAAAAAGTCAAGGGGTGTGAATACTTTCTGACAACACTGTATGACAATGAGATATACAAGAGGTGTTTGTTAACACATACAGTACATATTCACACACGATACAATTATGAGATAAGCTTGACATTACACAGTTTTACTCATTTGCCCTATACTGTACCTCTAGGACAGGGGCTCCACTACTGCACCCCCAGGTCACATTTCTGATATCCCTGGGCAGACTGGGTCTGTGAAGAGGACGGCCCCAGGCCCTAGGTCAGCCCCTTCCCCAGAGGCCTGCCATCCAGGAATTCCCTTCCCTCATTCAGCCTTCCATAATGACTAACCTAGGGACATGGCCACATTGGTAAATGACAGTTAATATCTTCAATATGTGACAAAGGCACCATACAAGAGAGAAAACATCTGTCATGCTTAATACATTTGCCAGTATTAGCATTTAGCAAAAAGTTAATGTGTTCAGTTTCAGTTGAGAATAATCTTGGCTTAACATAACTGCCTTTTTAGTAAGCTATCTACCAGGCACACAGTGGAGTGAAAACAGAGAAGTCAGTAGTATTTTTTTTTAGCAGGAACTAAAACAATGTCTCATCTGGACAGGCCACCTTCAGTGATTAATTATATCACATGTTCAATGCCCTCACCTTGCTCAATTATTCATACGGTACATTCCCTTCAACTACTGTACCATGCTGGAACATTTACCCTGGCTCCTTTAGCTGTTGCAAGGTGTCAGGGAGGAGGCCTATTTGGAGATGTTGGGGTAAGGAAACACTTAAGATATTTTGCTTTGTTAAGGTCATTTCATACTTTGCATCATGCTTCTACAATTATATTCAGAAGAACATGTACTGTATCTATATTTCACATTCAAGATCTAGAAAAGTTAACTTTTGCATTTATTTATTCATTTTTATTTGTCTTCTAAACACATGGTACAGCAGCCTACTTCATTTTCACAATTGAGAAATAGCTCAGTTAAGGTCAGAAGAAAATATATTATGAAATTCCTATACTGTTTGTCATTGTATCTGCCTCTCTTGATGTAATCCCTCCAGACAAAACTGTGGTTCACCCATGTCTGTCTCATCACATTCCAGGATAATGTTTCAACATTGTGCATTTTTCTGTGGGTTTGCAAGAATAATAGAAGTCCGCTAAGGGATTACAGTCAAACACAATGATTCACCTCAGTGTATAGAAAATACAAAGTTTGTTGTTTGCGTACACAGTTTAGTATGTGTTATAGCGGTTGCAAATGTCAAACAATACAAAAAATACAAAAAATCAAGAATGGCGGGATTAATTATGGCAGTGGGCTAAATCAGGGTCACAGTGTTTCTTGGTAGTTTTCAGTGGCGGCCCGTCATTCAGGGCAGGTAGGGCTCTGAATGTTTTAAGCCCCACCTTTTTAGCTCATATTAAATAAATAAAAACATGTTTGCATGTTTTGCGTGTTATTTTGACATTAATAAGTGTCAAATATCAGTTTGCAAGCAATGTAAAAAATTGAGTTAATAAAAACCACATACAAACTTGGTCTCTTTTTTGCTTTCTTGAGTAAGGCAGCTCCGAAATGCAGGTGTTTCAGCCTAGCTCGGTGCTTTCTGTTGTGGTGGGGCAGCCAGCGGGAAAAAAATGGAGCGTAGGGGTTGGTAATGTTCTCTAGCTGCACCGTGATTTTTTTATGTTCTCTAGTTGCGCCGTGATTGGCTCAGTGTTCTGTTACTCACGGGGACACTACGCCATCGCAAAATTTAATGGTAGAGCTTGAGAATTCAAGCCCCTTGGGTGCTGCCATAGAGTTAGATTAGAAGTGCCCATCCAAGAAGGCTCAAGGTCATTGGCCACAGATAAAATTACGTCAATGCGCGTTATGTCTACAGTAGCTTTGATTAGACTGATCATGTCAACATCATACTTTCAAAATCTTAGCTAGCAAGATTGCGGTCATCATCATGAATTAAGTCGACAATCTACTGGCAAATGCTTTTTAATCCTTGTCATATGAAGATAAATAATGAAGAGAAATTATAGATAAAATGTATCGGTGCTCATCGGCCATTGGACATAAACATTACACAATAAGTTGGAAATAGCAAATTCAACAATGAGTGTTTTGGAAGGAATTAGTGGCTAACTGCAAGCATTGCAAAGCAATCACTAGCCTGCTATTCAGTGGCGTGGGTTTGTGGTTCCAAGTCTGGGTTTAAGGGTCTCTTTTCCAAGCTTAAAATGATAAATATTCAACATTGGCCATGCTGTCGATCCTGCATGATTTCTGCTGCGCTCCAAAAAACTATAAACTCAGAACTGGAAAATCTGGCTTCAGTGAGTTAAAGACAACTGGGAACTGGGAAAAAAACAAGCTCTTACTGGGAAAATAAGAGTTGAATGGTCATCCAACTGAAATAACACATATGGAATCATGTAGTAACTAAAAAAAAGTGTTAAACAAATAGATTTTAGATTCTTCAAAGTAGCCACTCTTGGCATTCTCTCAACAAGCTTTATGAGGAATGCTTTTGCAACAGTCTTGAAGGAGTTCCCACATATGCTGAGCACTTGTTGGCTGCTTTTCCTTCACTCTGTGGTCAAACTTGCCCCAAACCATCTCAGTTGGGTTGAGATCAGATGAATGTGGAGGCCAGGTCAGCTGATGCAGCACCATCATTCTCCTTCTTGGTCAAATAGCCCTTACATAGCCTGGAGGTGTGTTGGTTCATTGTCCTGTTGAAATACAAATGATAGTCCCAATAAGCGCAAACCAGATGGGTTGGTGTACCGCTGCAGAATGCTGTGGTAGACATGCTGGTTAAGTGTGCCTTGAATTCTAAATAAATCACAGACAGTGTCACCAGCAAAGCACCCCCACATCATCACACCTCCACGTCCATGCTTCATGGTGGGAAAAGCACATGCAGAGATCACCCATTCACCTACTCTGCGTCTCACAAAGACAGTGATTGGAACCAAAAATCTCAAATGTGGACTCATCAGACCAAAAGGTCAGATTTCCACTGGTCTAATGTCCATTGTTCATGTTTCTTGGCCCAAGCAAGTCTCTTCTTCTTATTGGTGTCCTTTAGTAGTGGTTTATTTGCAGCAATTTGACCATGAAGGCCTGATTCACGCAGTCTCCTCTGAACAGTTGATGCTGAGATGTGTCTGTTACTTGAACTCTGTGAAGCATTTATTTGGGCTGCAATCTGAGGTGCAGTTAACTCTAATAAACTGGGTCTTCCTTTCCTGTGGCAGTCCTCATGAGAGCCAGTTTCATCAGCGCTTGATGGTTTTTGCAACTGCTCTTGAAGAAACATTTCTTGACATGGCTTAAAGTAATGATGGACTGTCATTTCTCTTTGCTTAAATTAGCTGTTCTTGCCATAATATGGACTTGGTCTTTTACCAAATAGGGCTATCTTCTGTATACAACCCCCACCTTATCACAACACAACTGATTGGCTTAAACGCATTAAGATGGAAAGAAATTCCACAAATTAACTTTTAACCGGATAATTGAAATGCATTCCAGGTGACTACCTCATGAAGCACCAAGAGTGTGCAAAGCTGTCATCAAGGCAAATTTTGGCTACTTTGAAGAATCTCAAATATAAATATATTTTGATTTGTTTAACACTTTTTGGTTACTACAAGATTCCATATGTGTTATTTCATAGTTTTGATGTCTTCACTATTATTCTACAATGTAGAAAATAGTCCAAATAAAAACCTTTGAATGAGTAGGTGTGTCCAAACTTTTAACTGGTACGTACTGTACATCACAGAAGACTGAAATATTACAAAATCGTTTGACATAGAAACACCGGATTTTTGGCTAGTTTGTTTTTTATAATGTTTATTAAGGATGAAATTATTAACAATATTAATAACTTTCCACCCATGAGGCCACTAG
This sequence comes from Oncorhynchus clarkii lewisi, assembly GCF_045791955.1. NCBI lineage: Eukaryota > Metazoa > Chordata > Actinopteri > Salmoniformes > Salmonidae > Oncorhynchus > Oncorhynchus clarkii. The sequence continues at coordinate 27,491,744 of NC_092158.1, forward strand.
AGGGCGATTTGGTAATTTGACTGCAGGAAAGGGCTACCAACCCAAATAGCACCATAGCAGTAATCAAATGCAATCTATACATATGTACAGCGGGAGAATTTACACAAGATCAGCTAAGAATGATATGTACAGCAGCAGAAACAGTATATTAGAGCAAGCTATGTCAAGAATCCAGTGTATAAATAAATATGCTGTGTGCATAAACAGTGTAACTAGAATGCAATATATGGCAGTAGACATATTATGATGAGCTACGTCAGGGATATATTATTTAATTACACGTTGTGAAACGGAAAGTGACCAGTGGTTCAATGCCTCTATAGCATGGGACAGCAGTGTTGGCTGTATGTGAGTGTGTGTGTTTGTGAGTATGAGGTGTGTGTCTTTCTTGGGGTACCCAGTATTATCTTAAAGCACAATGTTGATACAATTTATCACCAACTTGTTTTGTTTCTGTTTGTAGTTTATTTAGTATGTTGCCTAATGGCAGTTTGACTACATGGAAGAAAACATTGCAACAACAGGGCATTGTTTGACACCTTGAACCCTTTTTTAATATTATTGTTAAACAGCACCGTAGCTAAGTCTGTATATATGATGTATAAAATATGTAATGTTCAAGCGCAATGAAAGTCTGGAATGGAATGTCACAACACCTTAATTGCTGAAATATGGATATTTTTTTAGTGTTGGATGCAACTGTATTGCATACAGACCACCTAATTAAATTTCAAGAATGCAATTTTCCTTCACCTGAAATCTCTGTATTCCCAAACTATTTTACTGTAAACGTAGCTAAAGTAATGTGGAGACACTGTCTGGCACCAATAGTGAAGGAAGGAGAAACGTCCTTCCCTCTGATCCTCTGCTTAGTCAGAGATGGAGTAGAATAGACTTGAAAAATAGAATACAGCAACACAACATAGCAGTCCCTGAAGCTGTCACCCCCCCCAAAAAACTGGCCTGACCATATGGATCTCATTGAGGGACTGGAAAACGGTGGTTAGATGATCGTATTGTTTGCACATAATAAATTAATTCTCAGGCCTCTCTCCAAAAACAACACTTATATTTCATTCACCAGATGAAAGTCACTCAAGGCCCCACAACAGCAACAAAACAGGGAAGTGGTTTCATGGTTCCATGCTTAACTTTGTATTAAAGGTCCAATGCAGCCGTTTATCTCAATATCATATCATTTCTGGGTAACAATGAAGTACCTTACCGTGACTGTTACCATATTAAAATGGTCCAAAAAAAACAAAAAGAAAAACAATTTTTGCAAAGAAAAATTTCAAGCAGGAATTCTCACCAAAACAGGCAGACTTTTCAAACCGCTCTTACACTAAAATGGCATTATAATGATTTTCACAATTTCACAGTATTATTCCAATCTCATAGTGTGGAAAAATATACACTGAACAAAAATATAAATGCAACATGTTGGTTTCATGAGCTGAAATAAAACATAGCAGAAATGTTCCATACACATCTAAGAGAAGCTGAAATGGTATAACCACACGAACACTGTAGTGAAGAAGGCACGGCAGCGACTGTTCAACAGGAGCACGATCGAGAGCATACTGTCAGGTTGCATCACAGCCTGGTACGGTAACTCTGCCGCCGTGGATCGCAAGCCTTTTCAGGGGGTAATACATGCAGCCGAACGCACCATTGGGTGCACACTGCCTGCCCTAAATAGCACCTACAAAACCAGGTGTTGCAGAAAGGCCAATAAGATCATCAGGGACCCCCAGACCATCCCCTCAACAGTCTTTACTCTGCCTCCACCCCAATGGACATTTATTTATTCATTAATGCCACAGTTGTTATTATGTATATGTATATAATGCTATTTATATTTATATTGTTTTATTGCTATTTTCATTATTTTATTTCACTAGTCCTGCATGTTGGAGCTCAAAGTATTTCTGTTTGTAAAATAGTAATTTTGTGGGGGAAAACTAATTCTGATTGGCTGGGCCTGGCTCTCCAGGTGGATGGGCCTATGCCCTCCCCTGCCCAGTCATGTGAAATCCATAGATTAGGGCATAATGAATTGATTTCAATTGACTGATTTCCTTATATGAGCTGTAACTCAGTAAAATCTTTAAATGTGTTGCATGTTACTTATATTTTTATTCAGTATATATAACAAAGGAAAATCACATTTTTGTCTGCACTTAGCCTTTAAGTAGCACAATGTTAGTAAATGTACAAAGATACTGTTTCTATGTTTACTAAATATGGACCCCCGAGTGGCGCAGAGGTCTAACATGCTGACCAGAGGTCTAACATGCTGACCAGACCGGACACGTCGTGCGCACGAGCGTCGCAAATTAAATTTAGAAATCCATGTTATTCAATAATGCACCCACACTGCTTGCACGCGCCAACGAGCGTCTGCGACACCAAGGGCTAAAATAGAGCTCATTCCTATTTCTGATACAGATCGCGCTGAAAGTCCTACCTCTCCCATCTCCTCATTGGTTTATAGAAGCAGGTACCCACGAGCCATCTCCTCATTGGTTATACCCACGTGGGTGACTGAAAGACTAACTGTTTTGCCGGTAGTTGTGGTAATACAATGAAAGTTTAGATGCGATCACCATATAAGTTAAACGATGAAAAGGCCTGGAAGGGGGAGAGATGACTAGAAACGATTCGGTTGGCCGTTTTATGTGTGGATTAATTGTCTGAGTAGAGGTTCTTGTGCATTTCAGGTAAAATAACAACTCAATGTTTATATCCCAGGACAAATTGGCTAGCAACAGCAAACTAGCTAAATATGACAAATTAACGTTAGCTAGCAAGTGCAAGCTAACTAGCTAAATTGCCATACATGTTTAATGATTTTCGACCTGTCCCCAAATGAATGTCATTGGTTCAGAGTTTGTTTTGATATTTTAACCTGCGTGTCGTGATCGCATTTGGTGTGGGGGGTCAAAATACATTTATGCACTATAGTGCACAATGCCGGTTTGGGATCCGTGTAAGGCACTTCATCTTAGTGCAAGAGGTGTCACTGCAGTTGCTGGTTTGAATCCAGGCTGCATAACATCTGGCTTTTATTAGGTTTCCCATAGGGTGGTGCACAGTTTGGCTGTTGTAAATAAGAATTTGTTCTTAACTGACTTGTGTAGTAAAATAATACACATGCACAGATTTAGACTATGGGCAATAAAGGTATGAAATATAAAATGATACTTTGATTCATGCGTATCTCATGTATATTTAAAAAACAAATGAGAAAGGGATGTGCCTTGTTATGAATGCAAGTGTTCAAACCAACAAAAAAGTTTGTTTGTTTACTGAAAAAACCCACATCCCTCTATTTGCAGAGGCCAATAAAAGTACTCTTCTGTTCATTAAAAAGACACTCTCCTCCAGAGTAACTTACAGTAGTGAGTGCATATATTTCCAGACTTGTCTCCTGTGGGAATTAAACCCACATCCCTGGTGTTGCAAGCACCATGCTCTACCAACGGTGCCAAATGGGACCTTGGGTAATGTAATCCATATTTGGTTTATTAATAAGATACATTCATTTCAGGGCAAAGTCATTCAAGGTCCATTGCAGTCTTGACCTCCCATTCATCTTGAGTTGATATTGCCGTGTCAAATGGAAAAATTCCCTTTGGGCTCGGGTCCACTCCCTTCAGCATTTAAGATCGCCCTGATTACATGTCCTCTCACATGTTTGAAACAAAAGAAAGCAGGAGAAAATGCAGAGTAAATCCCCACTGCTTGGCAGCTATGGAATTTGACCAAAATGGCTTTCATACATCCTAATACATTCTCAAAGGATTACGGGTTGAGAATCATATATTTGATCATGTTTAAACAGATTACTTTTCTCCTTTTTTGAATAAAACTGACTTCAATCCCAATCTTGAAAGTCAAAAAAGCTTTGTCAGCATCTCTAAGGGGTGTTGATTTGTGTTGAAAATGATTTAAAAGTTAATGGGAACCACTGTTGTAACGGTTTTCTTGATGAGAAGGAGAGTCGGACCAAAATGCAGCGTGTGGTTTACGATCCATGTTTATTAATAATACGAAACACGAATCTCCAATACAATACTACAAAACAAAACGTAACGAAACCCTAACAGCCTATATAGTGTGAACACAGGGACACATAGGACAGGAACAATCACCCACAAACACACAGTGAAACCCAGGCTACCTAAATATGGTTCCCAATCAGAGACAATGACGAACACCTGCCTCTGACTGAGAACCATATCAGGCTGAACATAGAAATAGACAAACAAGACATGAAACATAGAATACCCACTCAGATCACACCCTGACCAATCAAAACATAGAAAATACAAAGTAAACTATGGTCAGGGCGTGACAACTGTGAAAGATGTTGGATGTTGATACTCACACATCAAGTTGAGATTGAATAAATAAACTGAATTGAATCAAAGATTCTGTAGTATGAAAACATACACTTCTGTAAAACCATATAAACTAAAACACTTAAATCCTGTTAAACTCTGAGCGGTTGTTTTGGGCAAAAGGAAAAGTGAATTGGAAAATCAGTTTGAAGTTTCCTCACCTGTCTGTGTATTATGTTTTCTTAAAATCCATAACTTGGAAGCCCTGACTGCTAAGGTCAAAACTGTCATTAAGGCAAAGGGTGGCTACTTTGAAGAATCTCAAATATAAAATATATTTTGATTTGTTAAAAAAAAAAAAGTTACTACATGATTCCATAGGGGTAATTTCATAATTTGGATGTCTTCACTATCATTCTACAATGTAGAAAATAGTACAAATAAAGAAAAACCCTTGAATGAGTAGCTGTCCAAACCTTTGACTGGTCCTGTAATATTAAGTCCTCCTGCTCTTTCCATGTCATAGCTTTCATCTGGATTTATCTGGTCAGTCTATCATCCCTTACTGATGTCACTTGTTAAATCCACTTCAATCAGTGAAGGGGAGGAGATAGGCTAAAGAAGGATTTTTAAGCCTTGAGACATGGATTGTGTATGTGTATAATTCAGAGGGTGAATTGGCAAGACAAAATATTTAAGTGCCTTTGAATGGAGTAGGGTAGTAGGTGCCAAGCGCACCAGTTCGTGTCAAGAACTACAACACTCCTGGATTTTTCCTGTGTATATCGAGAATGGTCCACCACCCAAAGGACATCGAGCCAACTTGACACAACTGCGGGACAGATCGGAGTCAACATGGGCCAGCATCCCTGTGGAACGCTTTCGACACCTTGTAGAGTCTTTGCCCCGACATAGTGAGGCTGTTTTGAGAGAAAAGGGGGTGAAACTCAATATTAGTAAGATGTTCTTAATGATTTGTACACTCAGTGTATTTGATACACTGCCGATTTTGCAGGTTTTCCTACTTACAAAGCTTGTAGAGGTCTATAATTTTTATCATAGGTACACTTCAACTGGGAGAAACAAAAATGCAGAAAATCACATTGTATGATTTTTAATGGATTTATTTGCAAATGATGGTGGAAAATAAGTATTTGGTCACCTACAAACAAGCAAGATTTCTGCCTCTCACAGACCTGTAACTTCTTCTTTAAGAGGCTCCTCTGTCCTTAACTCGTTACCTGCATTAATGGCACCTGTTTGAACTTGTTATCAGTATAAAAGACACCTGTCCACAACCTCAAACAGTCACACTCCAAACTCCACTATGGCCAAGACCAAAAAGCTGAAATCAACTGCTGAAATCAACTGTGGGAGCAATTATTAGGAAATGGAAGACATACAAGACCACTGATAATCTCCCTCGATCTGGGGCTCCACGCAAGATCTCACCCCGTGGGGTCAAAATGATCACAAGAACGGTGAGCAAAAATCCCAGAACCACACAGGGGGACCTAGTGAATGACCTGCAGAGAACTGGGACCAAAGTAACAAAGCCTACCATCAGTAACACACTACGCCGCCAGGGACTCAAATCCTGCAGGGATGTCAGATGTGTCCCCCTGCTTAAGCCAGTACATGTCCAGGCCCGTCTGAAGTTTGCTAGAGAGCATTTGGATGATCCAGAAGAAGATTTGGAGAATGTCATATGGTCAGATGAAACCAAAATATAACTTTTTGGTAAAAACTCAACTCGTTGTGTTTGGAGAACAAAGAATGCTGAGTTGCATCCAAAGAACACCATACCTACTGTGAAGCATGGGGGTGGAAACATCATGCTGTGGGGCTGTTTTTCTGCAAAGGGACCAGGACGACTGATCCGTGTAAAGGAAAGAATGAATGGGGCCATGTATTGTGAGATTTTGAGTGAAAACCTCCTTCCATCAGCAAGGGCATTGAAGATGAAACGTGGCTGGGTCTTTCAGCATGACAATGATCCCAAACACACCGCCCGGGCAACGAAGGAGTGGCTTTGTAAGAAGCATTTCAAGGTCCTGTAGTTTCCTAGCCAGTCTCCAGATCTCAACCCCATAAAAAATCTTTGCAGGGAGTTGAAAGTCCGTGTTGCCCAGCAACAGCCCCAAAACATCACTGCTCTAGAGGAGACCTGCATGGAGGAATGGGCCAAAATACCAGCAACAGTGTGTGAAAACCTTGTGAAGACTTACAGAAAACGTTTGACCTCTGTCATTGACAATAAAGGGTATATAATAAAGTATTGAGATAAACTTTTGTTATTGACCAAATACTTATTTTCCACCATAATTTGCAAATAAATTCATTAAAAATCCTCCATTGTGATTTTCTGGATTTTTTTTCTCATATTGTCTGTCATAGTTGAAGTGTACCTATGATGAAAATTACAGGCTTCTCTCATCTTTTTAAGTGGGAGAACTTGCACAATTGGTGGCTGACTAAATACTTTTTTGCCCCACTGTATATGTAGCAAAAAAAGACGTAATAAAACTAAAAGATAATTGTCCACTAAAAAGGGGAGGTGGTGGAGAGGTTAATAAATAATGAAAAATGTCAAATAAAATTTAAAAAGTCCCAAGTAATAATGGGAAAGTTTCAAGTAAAGTCCCAAGTTCCACAGCTCAGCTTGAGTCAAGTCACACATTTTGTGTTTCGAGTCCTCAAGTCAATGGTTAAGTGTTTTTTGCCAATTTAATTTCATTGCAATGCATCAGATATTTTGGACACACATATTTTACAAATTGCATACATTTTTCCCACACTACCATATAGTCTTTGAAACCGAATGCCACGATTTTTTATTTCCGATGATACCCTGATGAAGAGGTGGCATAACAGATCCCAGAGTGGTGGGGAAATTTGTTTTCCCTTGGCCTGGAGCTTTTCCTACTCGGGTAACCTAACTAGGTGTAAATCAAGACTCTGTAGGTGTGACAGTGATTAATTAGTAGTTGTAAGAAGCTATTTAGAAGGATTCACATTTTAGCAGACGCTCTTATTCAGACTGATGTATAGGAGCAATTCTGTCGCTCAAGGTCACATCGACAGAATTTTCCTGACCCTAGGGAGGATGAAAACTCTGTCAAATTGCAGAAACCTTGTACTTTGTGAGAGAAAAATTATGCATTTACCTGTTTTGTTTAATATTAAGAGATAACAATTATATGCTTAACAATAGTAAGACATTTCTATTCTAACAATGCTGTGCTTCTGAGAAAGGAGGGTTCCCTTTTTGCTCCTCACATATGGTCTAGGCATGTAATCAAGGACATTCTTGGCGACTACGGGATAGAGATAACTTGAGGGACAGAACAACCTGTTATTGTTTCCCATCATCTTTGCTTCTGAGTAACTTGGTCACACGGCATAAGACAAAGAGCCTCTGAGTGACCACAGTTCTTCAGTCCATCCTGTTCTTCCAAGGGCACAGCTGTGTGGAGATATGAAGAGAACAGAGGCTAGCTCGGTAGAGAAAGGAGTAACGGAACTGCCTTTATCACTTGTTTGTGCGCTATGACCTCACAAACCGATAAACATAGACACAAGAAGAAAACAAGGTAGTTTATGATGCCCTAATCTGCCAGGGAGGGGTGGAACCAACCATGACTAAGCAGTTTTGGGGTTTCTATTAAAAAACTTGGTTTGTGTATTATTCAGGCTCTCAGTGATCACCTACGGGTGGTCGTTGACCATCTCCATTATTGCAATTTCCACCACGTGTTAATATGAATTATACTTTAAAACTTTCCTTTACTAAAAACACAACCACTGCAATTGGACAATATAACACACAAGGCTGAGCTTGCTTTATGGTTTGCATCGTATAGCCCTATGCAACAGCAATTAAAAAGTAACTCATACAGCAACCAATTGTCACACCCTCCTCAGAGATGAGGTATTGTGTTGTTGGATTCATTTCAGTTAATCATTTTTTATTGAAAACGTCAGGGTAGCCTAGCCAACCAGCCCAAGTTTGAATATAGCCTAAAACAAATTTGATCACGTTCACAATAAATAAGCTACAAATAGGCTACATAACATTACTATTTTGTTTGCCCTGGCCAGAGCGCAAGAGGGGACAGTAGCCTAGGGAGCTGCGGCTGTGTCTGTAGCCTAGTTCATTAGACTGAGAAATTGTCTTGTTTTCTTCCCATACAGTTTAGGTGTACATGTAGGAAGCTGCAACATTTCTGTGAAGAGTTCTTGCTTGTGTATGTTGGGAGTGATGTGTTATCACATTTTCTAAATAAATACTGGAGGACAGTGGAGTGACACCCGTTTTGTGCTTTGCTAGATAATGTTCTTTGTGCAGCAACCTGTGATTTCTGTTAATCTGATTGGTCAAGACACACAACATAACTCACTGAACCTGCAGCACTCTGATGTAAAGGACCGATAGTGCTCGAACTGACAAATAGAGTCTCTCGAGTCATATAGCTCAAGTCCATGTTATGCTCCGAGTCATAGATGCTGAAGTTGAAGTCGAGCGGATATTGTTTTTCTATTTGTCAAGTCTCAAGTTACAAAATTTGTGACTGGCGTAGTACTCGAGTCCAAGTCACATGACTCGAGTCCAAAGTTCCCGCTAAACTGAACGTGTGCGTGGGCACGTAGCTCCCCCAGGACTACCATGCATAATAAACATCAGCCCACGCAGAGAAGCACAAGATTTAACTTGAACTTTCTAGAATTGTCCCCCTTAGTTAACACTATCAACGTATCCCTTTGCTGTGGGAATGGTGATCGAATCATCGCAATACTAGCCACTTTCAGTGTAACATACTGAAACAAAACGAAGTTTGAAAGACTTAGTATGCAAAACTAACTATGCAAAATATTTTGTTGTAGGAAGAAGGCATGGGAGTAGGATTCTATTGCATCGACAAGCACGACTCAGCCCATAATCAGTGCTGCAGTAGGCCTATATGCAAATAGACCATTGCCATATACTGTATGGATCTGTGCCATTCACTTTGAACTGGACCGCATTTACAGCATGAGAGGTTGTGAGTAGATGTGCTTGTTCTGAGATTAAAGTGAGAGCTGCATGTAGCCACGTGCACATTTGTTTTTATCCTTTTCTAGTTAGTGAGTTATTAGCCCAGTTATAGATCATTTGTAGTAAGCAATGGGGGAGTGATTGCTTCCTACAAGAGCACAAAACATGTACATTTCTAGACATCTTTGAAAAGCGAGTAGAGTAAAAATATTTTTTTTGTGGCATTGTTGTATTTTTAGACAGACTTGAATAAGCTAAGTATCCAATAGGCAGAGGCTAGCATCATTTGTCTGATTCCCTGTGGTAATGGTAAGGGAATAATAATAATAATTGTATTTTGTTTCTTGCATCCAAAAACACTACAACATTTTCAGTCACCTCCTTGTCTGAAAGACAAAGTAGATAAACAGATTAATGTCAAGCCCTTTTTTTTTTATTTTATTTTATTTTTTTATTTTATTTTATTTTACCTTTACCTTTATTTTATTTTACCTTTATTTAACCAGGCAAGTCAGTTAAGAACAAATTCTTATTTTCAATGACGGCCTGGGAACAGTGGGTTAACTGCCTGTTCAGGGGCAGAACGACAGATTTGTACCTTGTCAGCTCGGGGGTTTGAACTCGCAACCTTCCGGTTACTAGTCCAACGCTCTAACCACTAGGCTACCCTGCCGCCCCATGGAAGTCTCATGGAATGTAGGCCTACATTGAACCACATACATTGGCCGCCCCATGGAAGTCTCATGGAATGTAGGCCTACATTGAACCACATACATTGGCTGCTACTGTAGGCTGAATGATAGAACAGCAATTTCCATGTTAAAATGTTATGGGATCCATTTTCTCCGTTGTTCTTGATGGTAAGTGTAACCAATCTCTTCTTCGTCTGAGGAAGAGTGGTCAAGATCGTACCAATATGCAGCGTTGTAAGTGTCCATGTTAATTTATTAGAACTGAACACACAAAACAAAATAACAAAGTGACTGAAAGAAACTAAACAGTCCTGTCAGTTGAAACAACACACTAAACAGAAAATAACTACCCACAAATCCTAGTGGGAAAACAGGCTGCCTAAGTATGGTTCTCAATCAGAGACCCTCGCCGCCGACCTCGGACTGGGGACCCTTGCAGCGGACCCCGAATAGACGGGAGACTCTGGCAGCGCCGGAGTGAAGGGCGACTCTGGCAGAGACATAAAAAAGGAACTAAGGTCAGGACGTGACAGTAAGCCACTCTGGTAGGCCTACATTATGATAAAATAGTAGCCTACACAGTAGTCTACTTGACTACTGTCTGAAACTGTAACTTAACACGGGTACAGCCCCAGTGTTCATAGTAAACATGCACTGGCAGTTGCACAGAATTTTCAAAGTTCAAGTTTGTGCTCAACTTCAATAAATGTGCCTCGGTATATACGGTTTCCAATTTGCACATAGTCCGGTGTAGTTCTTTGAGGTATGGTGTCAGCTTTGGGGGAATATACAGTGCCTTGCGAAAGTATTCGGCCCCCTTGAACTTTGCGACCTTTTGCCACATTTCAGGCTTCAAACATAAAGATATAAAACTGTATTTTTTTGTGAAGAATCAACAACAAGTGGGACACAATCATGAAGTGGAACGACATTTATTGGATATTTCAAACTTTTTTAACAAATCAAAAACTGAAAAATTGGGCGTGCAAAATTATTCAGCCCCTTTACTTTCAGTGCAGCAAACTCTCCAGAAGTTCAGTGAGGATCTCTGAATGATCCAATGTTGACCTAAATGACTAATGATGATAAATACAATCCACCTGTGTGTAATCAAGTCTCCGTAAAAATGCACCTGCACTGTGATAGTCTCAGAGGTCCGTTAAAAGCGCAGAGAGCATCATGAAGAACAAGGAACACACGAGGCAGGTCCGAGATACTGTTGTGAAGAAGTTTAAAGCCGGATTTGGATACAAAAATATTTCCTAAGCTTTAAACATCCCAAGGAGCACTGTGCAAGCGATAATATTGAAATGGAAGGAGTATCAGACCACTGCAAATCTACCAAGACCTGGCCATCCCTCTAAACTTTCAGCTCATACAAGGAGAAGACTGATCAGAGATGCAGCCTAGAGGCCCATGATCACTCTGGATGAACTGCAGAGATCTACAGCTGAGGTGGGAGACTCTGTCCATAGGACAACAATCAGTCGTATATTGCACAAATCTGGCCTTTATGGAAGAGTGGCAAGAAGAAAGCCATTTCTTAAAGATATCCATAAAAAGTGTAGTTTAAAGTTTGCACGCCCAATTTTTCAGTTTTTGATTTGTTAAAAAAGTTTGAAATATCCAATAAATGTCGTTCCACTTCATGATTGTGTCCCACTTGTTGTTGATTCTTCACAAAAAATACAGTTTTATATCTTTATGTTTGAAGCCTGAAATGTGGCAAAAGGTCGCAAAGTTCAAGGGGGCCGAATACTTTCGCAAGGCACTGTACATGGCAGTGACGACGACGGAAGAAATTTATCGCGGTCAGCATTTGATGGTGACATTACCACAATCACACCATGAGTTGTTAATCATGAAACAAACGCCTCTTCCTTTCCTTTTCACAGAGAGTTCTTTCTTCCCTTCCGCGTGATGGAAGGAAAACCCTGCTGGAGGCATGGCACACTGCACAAGCCCTGCGCTTTTGAAATGGCTGTATTCCTATGGGAATGTACGCATGATTAGAGCACCTCTATTAGGGAAAAGATCTGACCATTATTTTTTATTTTTTTTTAAACGAACATTTGGAAACATTCATTTGTGTAATTTGTGACAGCTGTATCCCGGGCTCTGTAGTAGTCACATTGTTTATCAGAATCCCACAGTTCTTACCTTTCTAACAGTACTGAGCATGTGTTTTTAGGACTTAAAGTTTTGAAACCGAAATGTACTTTGAGGGTAGTATACAATATTATGTGTTGTTTAGAAAATGCCACCAGAGGGGGTCAGAGTTTAACCGGTGAAATACTGTAAGCAGTACAGTAGGCTACATTTCATCAGTATTTCAACCATATTTGTTCTATCCATATGTCTATGCGTCTGGTAAAATCAGTTCTATCTGTTTCCCCTATTCTCTTTGTGGTTAATCTTATCATGAGAAACATGTGTATCACTGAAATGTTCATATACAGATCAACTTGATATCAATGTATGATTCACAATATGCCAATGTACACACACTGTCTCTAAAGTTAGGCATAGGTCTCTATGTTTAGTTCACAGCGTCGACACCCCCCCCCCCCCCCCCCCCCCCCCCCCCCCCCCTGTCCCAAGGTGAGATATGAGGTTTCCATGGTGGCCAATAGAGATATAGTTTCCTTCCTACCGTGTGGGTGGACCTTCTCCATAGATTACGAAAATACCCCTAACCTCTGTAAATGGCATATCCCAGTGTTAATTGCCTGCCGGGACTTTGTTCAGCCATCTTCATAGCATAATGAGGCCTCCTTGCCTTGCTCATGATGGATGATATGACGACCTTTCAGGATCAAATTCCAATCATCAAACTGGAAACAATTCAATACTTAAGACTGAATGGCATTTGCATGTTATGAAATATTCATATAATTTTTGATATGATAATCATGGTGGCCCTCTGGTTTTCTGTCATGCTCACAATTGATGGAATATTTCCATCTTGCCTCAGGTCACAACCCCACCCCCGAGATGTGGATTTCATCACTAACTCATACCACACATCATGCACTTTAGCTACTTACAAACAAATAACATTTTATTTTCACCATTTAGTGTTCATTTTAAACAATGACACAGTCTTAATAAAAGTCACTTTGCATTTAAATTGTAGCATTTTATATTTTTGGCTGACATTTTACTTTATAATACAAGTAGAAGCAAGTTTCCTTACAATACTTATTTACTCTACATGTACATACAGTATACCTTACTGTGTATCATATGCTAAATTACTCTGGAAGCTTTTTTATGACTCATTTAGCTATTCTTGGTATGTTTTTATAAACTAAACTGTAGTTTAATTCTCTCCTAAAGATATCTGACAAAGACCTTAACATAAGGTATCTGGTTTGGTGACAGGATAATGGGGTAGAAACATTTACCAGCTCTCCACAAAATATTTGCTCAGGTAAAAAGACATCTTCCTTATTGGATTGGGTGGAAAAAAAAATGTCACAGACATGGATGGCTCTCAGCAATATAGTCTACTATGATCTGATGGATGTCTAGTATGACTCATTTCCTGAAGCTAAAGTTAATGCAGAGGAGTGCATCAAAGAGCAGTGGCCTTGATCATTCCAAAAGGACAGGGCCCCCATGGGCTTTTGCCACAGGTTCAAGATTCCTTGCCCTTGGTAATATTTCAAGTGGCATAATGACTCGATTTACGATGTTTTTGCTGCGGCCAGATTATTACTTCCACATGTGTATCAGAATCTCTAGGTGCATTGACTTTGCATTGACTTCAGTTTTTTCTATCTGGGTTGAGTCATGTTTTCACTTTCTTCAGTGCCTAGCCACTGAAAAGAACCCTCATGAAATCCACATTGAAGTTACAGTAAAATTCATGTGAACAACATCCTTAGATCACCACCTCTCCTCTGCTTGCACATTTACCTAAGGGCAGGGCTCTCTAATCCTGTTCCTGGAGAGCTACTGTCCTGTAGGTTTTCACTCCAACCTTAATCTAGCACACCTGATTCTAATAATTAGTTGGTTGATAAACTGAACCAGGTTAGTTACTTATTTACCGGACAGTAGCTCTCCAGGAACAAGGTTGGAGACCCCTGCTTTAGGGTTGTTTGGAGTTAATAAAGATAATTATACACATACCATGTAACAGGCGATTAGAGTGTTGTCCTGGGAAATGAGATGAGTAGCCAATCTTACAGAGCAAAAGGAACCACTTTTATTGTTATCGCAAGGGTGTATCATTGTTCAATAAACTGTGAAAAGCAGGGCACCGGCTGTGAAATGTGCAAATGTAGCCTGATAATTATGATTTTTACTTTGTGGGAACACGAGGACAGAATTCCTTTGTCATAAAACCAGAGACCATATGATTACACAGTCTCCTGGGAGACAGGGATTATTTCCTTTCCACTAGCTTACCTGCTGATTGACTCCATTACACACTTGATCACTGTTTTACAGTCTGGGCGTGTTGGCGATTTTAAAACGTTCAAGGCCTTGCATCTATGGGGCCATCTATGAAACGGTTCCCTGAGGTCAAGATGGGAGGAATTGCGGTGCAGAACATAGATTAATGCAGAATGATTATCTAATTCTACTGCACATCCTGCAGCACATTACCTTCTGTCAAGTCATGTGATACAAATGGGTACACTGCACATGATACAAAAGATATTTGATGATAGCAGATGGGGACTAGAGAGAGAGAGATGAAGATCAGATACCCTCTTATCTCCTACATCAAGGTTTTGAATCATTGTTTCACTGAGAGTGCGGTAAGCAATTCGTTTTTTTCTGTCTGAAAGTAAGCAATGTGATTTAACCATACAGATAGGATTCATTTCAGTATTCATATGTACTTTTGTCAGATATAGTGCAAAGTCTACCTGAAAGAGACTGTCTTTTTCTGCTTAGTGCTAATATCATGAAAATAAGATTATTGGAGCTAGATTTCCTGGTGGGTGATCCCCTAGTGCTACTTACATTGCCACTGCATTCTATGAATAATTGATTGCTGATTTGTGGACCTTGAATTTAGGTCTAGATAAACCACAAGTATTAGAAAATCTACACCTAGAATTCATCCTGATCCAGTTGGTTTTGGGGTTTTACAGAAGAGCAGTGGTTGGCTTCCTAACTGCCTTTGTGTGGAGACTGTAGCTTGACACCTCATTATGTCAGGATCCTGACAAAAGTTTTTTTAAATGCTGTGACTGCAGAATAACGGCTGTACTCTGCATCGAGATGGGACTTGGTTCAGAAATGCAGTTTTTCCTTTCCTCTACAAAGAGCAAAGTAAAATTGGCTGAGAAATATCAACTGCTCAGGTGCATTTGATATAATCGGATCTGTAATATCATTCAGATAATTGTATATCAAATATAGTGTGCTGCAGAAGAAGAAAGACTGTCTTGTTTTGAGAGAAACAATGTCATTAAGATTATCAACATCATCATTATTCCTTTGTTGATTTGCAAAATAATGTTTTCCTCAAAAGGCAAGCTAACCACAACCTCCTCTGCCAAAGAAAACAGAGACATATTTAATCTGACCATTCAAAGCCAGGACACGCTTTAAAAACCCCAGGGGAACATCCAGGGCTGACCATGTTTGTTGTTTCCCATTTATCAGATGAGCAGCTGACATTTTTTCAAAAAAGGAATATCCAAATTGGCCTCTGTAGTTGTGGTGTGAATTACATGCTAATGTTAGAAGATTGCTTGGGCCATAATAATAATAATAATTTATTGAGTTTGCAAATGCCTCTGTTTGAATTTTCACATTTATAATTAGAACGATCTTCTCCTCTACCATTCATAACACAGTTATCACAGGTTCCTCTTTGATCATGTGTGGCAAGAGCTGTTTTCCCCAGGAGATTTCTGTAAAACACTATATTACTAACAGCAGTGAGATGTATTAGACTTTCAAAGTGCTCAGTGTTGTCTCTGACCTACAGGGGGATGTAATGTATTAGACTTTAATATACAGGGAATGGATATTCCTACAGTAGCTACTGTGCACAGTGGGACACAAAAGCCATTAAATACAGACATTACTTAATATTTTATAATGGCAAACTAATGCAAAGTAGTGAAATCTCAATAGTTTCCAAGAAAGTTATCATAATTATTGTGATTAATAACTATTTTCTCTACTCACTTTGAAACATGTATGAAGTCCACCTAAATCAATGACGTCTGGTTTATGAGGTCTATATTGTATATAAAAGTGTTTCCTGCGTTAGATACTCTATGTTAAAGTTTGTCAAGGTATTCTGTTCTTCAGATAATTAGGGTATTCCTGGCACATATCCATTTGGATCTAAACATTGTCACTAACCAATAAAGGTATACGTTGGAGGATTGGAGTGTGGGGGCCCTACTTTATTCTACCAGCATGTCAACCTCTGCCAATGTTAATGTATGTACTGTAGTGTTGAGAAAAGCATTTATGTGTTGGCTCTGAGCTGCCAGCAGAGTCTTGACACCTGACTCTGATAGATTATTAAATGTCACACTTACCCCAACATCAATGGAATGCAAATACAGGTGTTTAAATATCCAAAGAACACAGAGGAGCATCACTCAGAAGCTCACATTTCAATGTAAATGGCATAGTCTCTATCTGACCAATGACATAAGAAATTGGAACAGAATAAAAACAGGGCCCTTTGAGATACACTACATGACCAAAAGTATGTGGATACCTGCTCGTTGACCATCTCATTTCAAAATCATGGGCATTAATATGGAGTTGGTCCCCCCTTTGCTGCTGCAACATTCTCCACTCTTCTGGGAAGACTTTCTAGAGATGTTGGACCATTGCTGCGGGGACTTGCTTCCATTCAGCCATAAGAGCATTAGTGAGGTTGGGCACTGATGTTGGGTGATTAGGCCTGGCTCGCAGTCGCTGTTCATCCTAAAGGTGTTAGATGGGGCTCAGGTCAGGGCTATGTGTAGGCCAGTCAAGTTCTTCACACCGACCTCGACAAACAATTCTGTATGGACCTTGCTTTGTACATGGGGTTATTGTCATGATGAAACAGGAAAGGGCCTTCCCCAAACTGTTGCCACAAAGTTGGAAGCACAGAATCTTCAAGAATGTCATTGTATGCTGTAGCATTAAGATTTCCCATTACTGGAACTAAGGGCCTTAGCCCGAACCATAATAAATAGCCCCAGACCATTATTCATGCACTAAACTTCACAGTTAGAACTATGCATTGGAGCAGGTAGTAATCTCCTGGCATCCGCCAAACCCAGATTTGTCTGTCAGACTGCCAGCGTGAAGCGTGATTCATCACTCCAGAGAACGTGTTTCCACTGCTCCAGAGTCCAATGGCAGCGAGATTTACACCACTCAAGCCGATGCTTGGCATTGTGCATTATGATCTTAGGCTTGCTTGTGGCTGCTCTGCCATGGAAACCCATTTCATGAAGCTCCCGACGAACAGTTATTGTGCAGACGTTGCTTCCAGAGGCAGTTTGGAGTGTTGTAACTGAGGACAGACGATTTTTACGTACTACGCGCTTCAGCACTCGGTGGTCCTGTTCTGTGAGCTTGTATGGCTCACCACTTCACAGCTGCGCCGTTGGTGCTCCTATATGTTTCCACTTCACAATAATAGCACTTAGAGTTGACTGGGGCAGCTCCAGCAAGGCAGAAATTTGAAGAACTGACTTGTTGGAAAGGTAGTATCCTATGATGTTGCCATGTTGAAAGTCACTGAGCTCTTCAGTAAGTCCATTCTGCTGCCAATATTTTTCTATAAAGATTGCATGGCTGTGTGCTCAATTTTATACACCTGTCAGCAACGGGTGTGGCTGAAATAACCAAATCCACTAATTAGTATATACAGTGCATTCAGAAAAATTCAGATTCAATTCCCTTGACCTTCCCACATTTTGTTACTTTACAGCCTTACACTAAAATGGATTCAATAAATGTTTCCCCTCAATCTACACACAATACCCAATCATGACTAAGTGAAAACAGGGTTTTAGACAAACAGTATTTACAAATGTATTAAAAACATATTTTTTTTACATAATTATTCAGACCCTTTGCTATGATACTCGAAATTGAGCTCAGGTGCATCCTGTTTCCATTAATCATCCTTGAGATGTTTCTACAACTTGATTGGAGTCCACCTGTGGTAAATTTAATTGATTGGACATGATTTGGAAAGGCACCTGTCTATATAACGTCCTACAGTTGACAATGCATGTCAGATGCAAAACCAAGCCATGAGGTCGAAGGAGTTGTGTCGAGGCACAGATCTGGTGAAGGGTACCAAAACATTTCTGCAGCATTGAAGGTCCCCAAGAATACAGTGTCCTCTGTCATTCTTAAATGGAGGAAGTGTAACGGTTTTCATATAGTGAAGGAGAGTCGGACCAAAATGCAGCGTGTAGATTGCGATCCATGTTTATTCAACAAACGAAACACAAATCTAAATACAAACACTACAAAACAATAAACGTAACGAAAACCGAAACAGCCTATACTAGTGTAAACTAACACAGAATAAGGACATCAAGACACTAAGGACAATCACCCACGACAAACTCAAAGAATATGGCTTCCTAAATATAGTTCCCAATCAGAGACAACGATAAACACCTGCCTCTGATTGAGAACCACTTCAGACAGCCATAGACTTAGCTAGAACACCCCACTAGCTACAATCCCCATACATACACACCACATACAAAAACCCATGCCACACCCTGGCCTGCACCAATACATGAAGAAAAACACAAAATACTTAGACCAGGGCGTGACAGAACCCCCCCCCCCCTAAGGTGCGGACTCCCGAACGCACCTCAAAACAATAGGGAGGGTCCGGGTGGGCGTCTGTCCATGGTGGCGGTTCCGGCGCGGGACGTGGACCCCACTCAGTCAATGTCTTAGTCCCCTCTCCTCGCGTCCCTGGATAGTCCACCCTCGCCGCCGACCATGGCCTAGTAGTCCTCACCCAGAACCCCACTGGACTGAGGAGCAGATCGGGACTGAGGCAGCTCGGGACTGAGGGGAAGCTCGGGAGTGAGAGGAAGCTCAGGAGTGAGAGGAAGCTCAGGAGTGAGAGGAAGCTCAGGCAGGTTGATGAATCTACCAGATCCTGGCTGGCTGGCAGATCCTGGCTGACTGGCAGATCCTGGCTGACTGGCGGTTCTGGCAGATCCCGGCTGACTGGCGGATCTGGAAGAGTCTGGTTGACTGGCAGATCTGGATGATTCTGGTTGACTGGCAGATCTGGAACTGGAAGAGTCTGGTTGACTGGCAGATCTGGAAGAGTCTGGTTGACTGGCAGATCTGGAAGAGTTTGGTTGACTGGCATATCTGGAAGAGTTTGGTTGATTGGCAGATCTGGAAGAGTCTGGTTGACTGGCAGATCTGGAAGTGTCTGGCTGACTGGCAGATCTGGAAGAGTCTGGCTGACTGGCAGATCTGGAAGAGTCTGGCTGACTGGCAGATCTGGAAGAGTCTGGCTGACTGGCAGTTCTGGCTGCTCCATGCTGACTGGCTGCTCTGGCTGCTCCATGCTGACTGGCTGCTCCATGCTCACTGGCAGCTCTGGCTGCTCCATGCTGACTGGCAGCTATGGCTGCTCCATGCTGACTGGCTGCTCTGGCTGCTCCATGCAGACTGGCTGCTCTGGCTGCTCCATGCTGACTGGCTGCTCTGGCTGCTCCATGCTGACTGGCTGCTCTGGCTGCTCCATGCTGACTGGCGGCTCTGGCTGCTCCATGCTGACTGGCGGCTCTGGCTGCTCCATGCTGACTTGCGGCTCTGGCTGCTCCATGCTGACTGGCGGCTCTGGCTGCTCCATGCAGACTGGCGGCTCATTGCAGACTGGCAGCTCCTTGCAGACTGGCAGCCCTGGCTGCTCCATGCTGACTGGCGGCTCTGGCTGCTCCATGCAGACTGGCAGCTCCTTGCAGACTGGCAGCTCCTTGCAGACTGGCAGCTCCTTGCAGACTGGCAGCTCCTTGCAGACTGGCAGTTCTGAACAGGCGGGAGACTCCGGCAGCGCTGTAGAGGCGGAAAGCTCTGACAGCGCTAAACAGGCGGGAGACTCCGACAGCGCTGGAGAGGAGGAAGGCTCCGGCAGCACTGGACAGGCGAGGCGCACTGTAGGCCTGATGCGTGGTGCTGGCACTGGTGGTACTGGGCCGAGGACACGCACAGGAAGCCTGGTGCGGGGAGCTGCTACCGGAGGGCTGGGGTGTGGAGGTGGTACTGGAAAGACCGGACCGTACAGGCGCACTGGAGCTCTTGAGCACCGAGCCTGCCCAACCTTACCTGGTTGAATGCTCACGGTCGCCCTGCCAGTGCGGCGAGGTGGAATAGCCCGCACTGGGCTATGCAGGCGAACCGGAGACACCGAGCGCAAGGCTGGTGCCATGTAAGCCGGCCCAAGGAGACGCACTGGGGACCAGCTGCGTAGAGCCGGCTTCATGGCACTTGGCTCGATGCTCACTCTAGCCCGGCCGCTATGCACCTGCACTGGAGACACCGTGCGCACCACAGCATAACACGGTGCCTGCCCGGTCTCTCTAGCCCCCCGGTAAGCACAGGGAGTTTGCGCAGGTCTCCTACCTGGCGTAGCCATACTCCCTGTTAGCCCCCCCCAATACATTTTTGGGGCTGCCTCTCGGGCTTCCTTGCCAGCCGTGTTCCCTCATATCGCCGGCTCCTCTCTCCGGCTGCCTCTGCTCTCCTAAGTGCCTCCACCTGTTCCCATGGGAGGCGATCTCTTCCAGCCAGTATCTCCTCCCAAGTGTAACAGCCCTTGCCATCCAAAACGTCCTCCCATGTCCATTCCTCTTTACGCTGCTGTTGCTGCCTTTGTTGCTTCTCTTGTGGCTCCTGCCTGTTGACACGCTGCTTGGTCCGTTGGTGGTGGGTGATTCTGTAACGGTTTTCATATAGTGAAGGAGAGTCGGACCAAAATGCAGCGTGTAGATTGCGATCCATGTTTATTCAACAAACGAAACACGAATCCAAATTACAAACACTACAAAACAATAAACGTAACGAAAACCGAAACAGCCTATACTAGTGTAAACTAACACAGAATAAGGACATCAAGACACTAAGGACAATCACCCACGACAAACTCAAAGAATATGGCTGCCTAAATATGGTTCCCAATCAGAGACAACGATAAACACCTGCCTCTGATTGAGAACCACTTCAGACAGCCATAGACTTAGCTAGAACACCCCACTAGCTACAATCCCCATACATACACACCACATACAAAAACCCATGCCACACCCTGGCCTGAACCAATACATGAAGAAAAACACAAAATACTTAGACCAGGGCGTGACAGGAAGTTTTGGAAGTCTTCCTAGAGCTGGCCCGCCCGGCCAAACTGAGCAATTGGGGTAGAAGGGCCTTGGTCAGGGCGGTGTCCAAGAACCCAAAATTCAGGTAAATGACTCTCAGACCAGGAGAAACCAGATTCTTTGGTCTGATGAAACCAAAACTGAACTCTTTGGCCTGAATGCCAAGCGCCACGTCTGGAGGAAACCTGGCACCATCCCTACGGTGAAGCATGGTAGCAGCAGCATCATGCTGTGGGGATATTTTTCAGCGTCAGGGACTGGGAGACTAGTCAGGATCGAGGGAAAGATGAACAGAGCAAAATAAAGAGAGCGCATTGATGAAAAGCTGCTCCAGAGTGCTCAGGACTTCAGACTGGGGCGAAGGTTTACCTTCCCAACAGGACAACAACCTTAAGCACACAGCCAAGACAACACATGAGTGGCATAAGGACAAGTATTTGAGTGGCCCAGCCAGAGCCCAGACTTGAACCCGATCGAACATCTCTGTAGAGACCTGAAAATAGCTGTGCAGCGAGGCTCCTCATCCAACTTGACAGAACTTAGAAAGATATGCAAAGAAGAATGAGAGAAACTACAGGTGTGCCAAGCTTGTATCTTCATACCCTATAAGACTTTAGGTTGCTTCAAGAAGGTACTGAGTAAAGGGTGTGAATAATTAAGCAAATGTGATATTTCAGTTTTGTATTTTTTATCAATTTGCAAAAATGTATAAAAAAAACTGTTTTTTGCTTTTTCATTATGGGGTATTGTGTGACGATTGATGAGTGAAAAAAAACAATTTAATCCATTTTAGAATAAGGTTGTAACGTAACAACATTTGGAAAAAGTAAAGGGGTGTGAATACTTTCCGAATACAATGTATAGTGTATTACTCTACCGGACTCTAATAAATAAAAATCTCTATCTATAGTTTTTTTTTAAATATATAACATATTATCAGTACTTATTTATGGCTTAATTCTGCAGTCTGGGGTCTTCCCATTGTGTGGTCTTCGTTTCTGAAAATACATCAGATTTATTCAGCATTGGTAGGAGGCATATGCGTTTTTCAGAGTTGTAGAGTTGTAGTACATGTTACACATACTGTGGAATATCCTCCCATCACTGTGGACCCTCTCCTCCCAGCCAGGATAAGATAAGGGATAGCACAAACATTACTCGCACCATCATTTTGCCCCTTGAAATCAACCATTTACTCAGCAATTTTGAACTTTACGAGGCTCATCACATCGGGTTGCTAATTGCATTCCTATAATGGTATTATTGGGTATTACGTCATTGTAAAGTTACCGGCAATGGCCCGAGATCAGTTGGGCCTAACGAAGGTCTCCTCCTCATGTGCACAGTAATCTTCAACCTGGGGTCTTCTTGTTCACAGCCAGATTAACAGGAAATAAATCACACAAACAAGAAGGAGCAGTGAGAACAGCAGTTTTGTCTAGTGGATAACTGATCATTCTGGCCATGATGATGCATGACTAGACCCTATAGGTAGGGCCTGGGGGTATTTCTTGACCATTTGACATACTGTACTTTGTGTTGCACATCATAATAAGTTGTGCAATCCAAAAATTGTAACTAATCACCTGGAAAGGGATTATTCTTACAACAGACCAAATGCACAATAATCAAAATACACAATGTATTGTTTATTATGTTTAGAATAGAGCATATGACCAATAGTCTGGTAAATAGAGAGTTTGAAAAAACAACTTGTTTAGATAATGAATAAATGCTAATTTTGCTTTCCAGTCACATCATTAGTCAGTGACAAGAGCCACTTGAAGCATTGGTGTTGTCTCTGATTTGAATGTTAATTATTATTGCATGTAACCAGAGGTTGGATTGGAACAACTGCAATCTTATTTATTCTTTCTCTTTGAATGACAGTAGTAATTTGTGAATTTGTCAAGTGATTGACCACACAAGAGGGGTAAATGCATGCAAGGCAATAAATCATGTGTGTTTACATTTGTCAGACTAACTTAGAGAGACAGAGAACCCTAAGGACCAATCAATTTCAGAGCCTTGCCTTGTTTCCACTCCCAGACACCCTTACAAACGTATTTTACGACAACACACTTTTTATTACCTGTTGGAGCAATCATAAGAGAGACTTACAAGTTGTGCATAGAGATGGGACCAATGTTCATTGCCTCATTTTGGCTTAATGTCTTTGTCCTTAGTTGTAAAGCTTCAGCGTGCCAATTTGATTCTTGTCATCCACTTAAATCACTGATATGGGCTGCCCCTGAGACAGGCTGTCGAGTTATTAGTAATGAGATTCCTTTGGCTGTAATTAGGTTCAGAGTAGGCCAGGTAATGTCCCCCTCTATCCCTGGATTCATCACATCAATACGGTTTAGGGTGACTGGAGGAAATAGCCCAAACCTACAATATAGTTTCTCAGACAAAATGGAAGTGCTTGTTCAGTACAATGCTTTGGACTATACTATAGCAAATCAGGAGAGATTTGTGGCAAATCTATAATGGCAAACATCATAAAATATCACATTATCTGATCCAAAATGCTTTCAAATGTTCCGTTTCAATGTGCAATCCCACAAACCTCAATGTGCAATCAGACCAACTGATTATACAATTTTTTTATTAAAGTAATGTAATGAATTATATAATAACTACGGTATGTAAATGCGTTTTAGCAAAGTGGGACAGAAAAACTGTTCACGGGTAGTCAGATGCATTACACATGTCCAATTTCCAAACAAACATTATACTTCACCAACTATTATAAACCCAACACATGGAATGAAGCAAATATGTACGGCAGATAGAAAATCTTCCACAACCAGACATTCCTCTCTGAAATGACATTTTGAGTGGTTTTCGTTTCCAGAGTGAACCATTTCCTGTTTGTGATGTCTCTGAACTCATTCGTGGCTTAGCTTCCTGAACAGCCCAAGTCCGGACTCAGAGAACAAAATCGTCTTACAAACAGAACTGTTCATATCAAAACGATGGGGATATTGTAACTAATCACCTGGAAAGGGATTTTTCTTACAACAGACCAAAACAAAAATGGCTAGAATCCTACATTATATATAGACATGCAGTGGGGTCTGGAATTATTGGCTTCCTTGATAAAAAAATGAGCTAAAAAGATTGTAGAAAATAAATAATACAAATACTGAGCTATATTGTATGCTCAAAAAATAATAATTATATTACACTATAAAGACGAAAATATGTGGACACCCCTTCAAATCAGTGGATTCGGCTATTTCAGCCACACCCGTTTCTGACGGGTTTATAAAATCTATCACACAACCATGCACCTCCATAGACAAACATTGTCAGTAGAATGGACTTACTGAAGAGCTCAGTGACTTTCAACGTGTCACCGTCATAGGATGCCACTTTTTAACGTGTCACGTCATAGGATGCCACCTTTCCAACAAGTCAGTTTGTCAAATTTCTGCCCTGCTAGAGCTGCCCAGTCTACTGTAAGTGCTGTTATTGTGAAGTGGAAACGTCTAGGAGCAACAACGGCTCAGCTGCGAAGTGGTAAGCCAATAAAGCTCACAGAACGGGAACGCTGAGTGCTGAAGCTCGTAGCAGGTAAAAAAAACGATTGTCCTGGGTTGCAACACACTACCGAGTTCCAAACTGCCTCGAAGCAACACCAACACAATAACTGTTTGTCGGGAGCATCATGAAGCCTAAGATCACCATGCGCAATGGCAAGCGTCAGCTGGAGTGGTGTAAAGCCCGCCGCCATTGGACTCTGGAGCAGTGGAAACGCGTTCTCTGGAGTGATGAATCACGCTTCATCATCTGGTAGTCCGAGGGACGAATCTGGGTTTGGCGGTTGCCAGGAGACTGCTTCCTGCTCTAATGCATCATTCTAACTGTAAAGTTTGTTAAAGGAATAATGGTCTGGGGATGTTTTTCATGGTTTGGGCTAGACCCCTTAGTTCCAGTGAAGGGAAATCTTAATGCTGCAGCATACAATGACATTCTAGAGCAGTGGTTCCCAAACTTTTTATAGTCCCGTACCCCTTCAAACATTCAACCTCCAGCTGTGTACCCCCTCTAGCAGCAGGGTCAGCGCACTCTCAAATGTTGTTTTTTGCCATCATTGTAAGCCTACCACACACACACTATACGATACATTTATTAAACATAAGAATGAGTGTGAGTTTTTGTCACAACCTGGCTCGTGGGAAGTGACAAAGAGCTCTTATAGGACCAGGGCACAAATAATAATATAATAATAATCAATAATTTTGCTCTTTATTTAACCATCTCACATATAAAACCTTATTTGTTAATCGAAAATTGTGAATAACTCACCACAGGTTAATGAGAAGGGTGTGCTTGAAAGGATGCTCATAACTCTGCAATGTTGGGTTATATTGGAGAGAGTCTCAGTCTTACATCATTTTCCACACACAGTCTGTGCCTAGTTTTAGTTTTCATGCTAGTGACGGCTAAGAATCCACTCTCACATCTGTACGTGGTTGCAAAGGGCATCAGTGTCTTAACAGCGCGATTTGCCAAGGCAAGATACTCTGAGCACAGCCCAATCCAGAAATCTGGCAGTGGCTTCTGGTTAAATTCAATTTTCACAACCGCTTGCTGCAATTTCGATGAGGCTCTCTTGTTCAGATATCGGTAAGTGGACTGGAGGCAGGGCATGAAAGGGATAATGAATCCAGTTGTTTGTGTCATCCATTTCGGGAAAGTACCTGTGTCATTGCGCAACTTCGCTATATCACATTTGACATTGTCTGTAAGCTTGAATTCGTTTGCACACAAAAAATCATACAATGATGGAAAGACCTGTGTGTTGTCCTTGTTAATGCAGACAGAGAAGAGCTCCAACTTCTTAATCATTGCCTCAATTTTGTCCCTGTAATCCTAGATTCAGATCATTCAGGCGAGAAAAAACATCACCCAGATAGGGCAGTCGCGTGAGAAACTCATCATCATGCAAGCTGTCAGACAAGTGAAAATTATGGTCAGTAAAAAAAACTTTAAGTTCACCTCTCAATTAAAAAACATGTGTCAATATTTTGCCCCATGATAACCAGCGCACTTCTATATGTTGTAAAAGCGTTACATGGTTCGCTGCCCATATCATTGCATAGTGCAGAAAATACATGAGAGTTCAGGGACCTTCCTTTAACAAAAATGAACCATTTTCCCTGTAGTATCCAATACATCTGGCAATACATCTGGCAGCAAGAGCCTCCCAGTGGATGCTGCAGTGTACCCAAGTAGCGTCGGGAACAACTGCTTGCACGTCATGGCTTTTGCGCCATCAGTACAGATACCAACACATCTTGACCACCAAAGTTCATTTGATGTCACAAAGCTGTCAAGTACTTTGAAAATATCCTCTCCTGTTGTCCTGGTTTCCAGTGGTTTGCAGACGAGGATGTCTTCCTTAATTGACTCTATACCAGGAGCTTAGATTAGATTTTATTAGTCACATGCGCCGAATACAACACCTTACAGTGAAATGCTTACTTACGAAACAACAGTGCAGTTTCAAAAAATACAGATAAGAATAAAATATCAAAGTAACAAGTAATTAAAGAGCGGGAGTAAAAAAGAACAATATATACAGGGGTGTACCGGTACAGAGTCAATGTGCGGGGACACCAGTTAGTTGAGGTAGTATGTACATGTAGGTAGAGTTAATTAAAGTGTCTATACATAGATGATAACAGAGAGTGGCAGTGGTTTGGAGAGGGAAGGGTGGGGCAATGCAAATAGTCTTGGTAGCCATTTGACTAGATGTTCAGGAGTCTTATGGCTTGGGGTAGAAGCTGTTTAGAAGTCTCTTGGACCTAGACTTGGTGCTCTGGTACTGCTTGCCATGTGGTAGCAGAGAGAACAGTGTATGACTAGGGTGGCTGGAGTCTTTGACAATTTTTAGGGCCTTCCTCTGACACCACCTGGTAAAGAGGTCCTGGATGGCAGGAAGCTTGGCCCCAGTGATGTACTGGGCCGTTCGTACTACCCTCTGTAGTGCTTTGTGGTCGGAGGCCGAGCAGTTGCCATACCAGGCAGTGATGCAACCAATGGTGCAGCTGTAGAACCTTTTGAAGAGCTGAGGGGAAATAGGTTTTGTCATGTCCGTTCACGACTGTCATGGTGTGCTTGGACCATCTTAGTTTTTTGGTGATGTGGACACCAAGGAACTTGAAGCTCTCAACCTGCTACACTGCAGCCCCGTCGATGAGAATGGGGGCGTGCTCGGTCCTCTTTTTCCTGTAGTCCACAATCATCTCCATTGTCTTGATCATGTTGAGGGAGAGGTTGTTGCCCTAGCACCACACGGCCAGTTCTCTGACCTCCTCCCTATAAGTTGTCTCGCTGTTGTCTCGCTCCCTATAGGTTGTCTCGCTCCCTATAGGTTGTCCCGTGTTGAGGATCAGCGTGGCGGATTTGTTGCCTATCCTTACCACCTGGGGACGGCCCGTCAGGAAGTCCAGGATCCAGTTGAAGAAGGTGTTTAGTCCCAGGGTCCTTAGCTTATTGATGAGCTTTGAGGGCACTATGGTGTTGAACACTGAGCTGTAGTCAATGAACTGCATTCTCACATAGGTGTTCCTTTTGTCCAGGTGGGAATCGGCAGTGTGGAGTGCAATAGAGACTTCATCATCAGTGGATCTGTTGGGGCGGTATGCAAATTGGAGTGGGTCTAAATCAATGTAGTTCCTATCATATTTGTGCCTCTTCGATGGTCCAACGTCCCTGTCTGTTGTTCGGGGCTTTCCCGGGTAGCTCTTCGGCTGCATCAGATTCACAACTCTCAGTGTCCATTCTAGCTGGGCTAACAACATTCTTTGCTTAAGACTTTGTGGCAAGAGTTTGGGGAAGGCCTTTTCCTGTTGTAGCTTGACAATGCCCCCATGCACAAAGTGAGGTCCATACAGAAATGGTTTGTCTAGATCGGTGTGGAAGTACTTGACTGGCCTGCACAGAGCCCTGACCTCAACCCCATCGAACACCTTTGGGAGGAATTGGAATGCCGACTGCAAGCCAGGAATAATCACCCAACATCAATGCCTGACCTCACTAATGCTCTTGTGGCTGAATGGAAGAATGTCTCCGCAGCAATGTTCCAACATCTAGTAGAAAGTCTTCCCAGAAGAGTGGAGGCTGTTCTAGCAGCAAAGCGGGAACAAACTCCATTTTAATGCCCATGATTTTGGAATGAGATGTTCAACGAGCATCCACGTCCACATGCTTTTGGTCATCTAGTGTATTTTATACAAATACAATGTCTCAGAGAAGGAGTTTTTGTTTAACAAGTAATAAAAAAAAATAGGGATCAAAATGATTGGATCCCCTGTTTTGAATACCTCTATTTTCATATGTCATATGACCATAGCACCGGTTCCAATCCAAGTGCCAATGCCCTTTAGAAAACTCCAGGTGGTGCTATGGTCTGATGACATGTAAATCAAGGTCGTTGGCCACACACACCAAAGGTGGGTTTGGTATTGAAAGAAAAATGCATATGCAGAAAATATCTCATCCCTATTATAAAATATGGATGTGGATCTTTGATGTTATGGGGCTATTTAGCTTCCACTGTTCCTGGGGCCGTTGTTTAAGGTCAACTGTAACATGAACTTTACCAAGTAAGAGGACATTTTAGACCAAAACCTGGAACTTGATCGCAAGTGAACCCCAAGCACACATCAAAATCCACAAAGTATTGCTTAATTGACCACAAAATCAACATTTTGCAATGGCCATCTTAGTCTCCGGACTTGAACCCCATTGAAAACATGTGGTTTGAATTGAAGAGGGCAGTCCACAAGTGCAGACAAAGGATATCAAGAATCTGGAAAGATTGTGTATGGAGGAATGGTCTAAGATCCCTCCTAATGTGTTATCCAAATTCATAAAACATTTTCGATAAAGGCTTAGTGTCGTTATCCTCGCAAGGGTAGGGTGCTGGAGTATTGAAAACAGGGGATCCAATCATTTTGACTCCTATCTTTAGATGTATTACTTGTTAAACAAAATACCTTTCTCTGAGCAATTGTATTCATTTTAAAATAATATAATATATATATTTTTTTTTTTGAAAACAATACAGCTGGTAATTGTATAATGTATTTTATACAGTCTTATTTGCTGAACTTTCTCAAGGGACCCAATAATTCCAGACCCCACTGTATGTGTGTGGCTCTGGTACATACTGTCACACATGATTGGTTATTGTATATTTCAATGGTGAATGAATGAAGAGATGAAAAAGAAAACACACTAAATCTTTTGTGTTTTCATAGGTGTGGCCAAAGAGACAGAATTGGTTACTTCACATGCAGTATTATAGATCCAAAGGGAGATGTTTTGCTCAAACACTGAGTAAAATATTTCTATCAACAAATGTCTCGTCAGTGTGGACAGAAATTGATATATTGAAAGTAAAAATAAGCAAAACTATTACAGTGATTAATATCTAAT
Source organism: Oncorhynchus clarkii lewisi (assembly GCF_045791955.1). Lineage (NCBI taxonomy): Eukaryota > Metazoa > Chordata > Actinopteri > Salmoniformes > Salmonidae > Oncorhynchus > Oncorhynchus clarkii. Next base: position 27,521,628 of record NC_092158.1, read on the forward strand.
AGATATAGTAATAGATCTCGAGAGAGAGAACTAAATTGTAGGGTTCTTTAATTTCTCGTTATCAACAAAAATATGCAAAAAGGTCAAATAATTATCTTGGTCGACTACAATAGTAACAATGACATTATTCATTCAAGGCGAAGGTCTAATTGTCCCGTTGTGGTGCTGAGTAATGTATATAACAAATAGATCTGTACATTCCAACCTTAAAATTACTCTGGAAATGAATAGGGTGAAACATAAATGTGGGGAGGAGGAGGCATAGTAATCCAAAATAATGTTTAGCAGACATCCCAGGCACCAGCAGCATGAGAAGACAGGGAGCTGAGCTGAACACAGTTGGCAGCAAGCAGGCCTAAAGGAATACTACACGCCAACATTGTCATATTCAGCCACAAGAATGAACTCAGTGAGGGAGCTGGAGAGACCAAGGCAAACTAAAAGCAATTCAGATTCCTGTTTTCAAGTTGCTGCTCTTAATTGGAACCAGAAGCTCCTCTCGCCTGCTCCTTTTTGGGTGAACAGACCTGTTGAATTCTGACACACCAAATCTTCTTGTCTTTGAAGAAGTCACTCACTAAATACAGCCTGAAACCAATCCCACAGGAATCCATGATGTTATTCACAGAGGATTTGTTGAACTCTGCTGAAGTCCAACTCTTTGTTGGGATGGAAGCACTGTAGGAACCCAGAAACCATATCTTGTTCGTAGATGGATCCTTCTCAGTGTGGTCTTCCTTGTCTTGCCTGTGAGTTTGCTATTCCTCTATGGGGTTATGGTGGCATAATCCCCTGATACAGCACCCACAATTCCTCCTAGTCCCTGCATATGGTTCTTGAAAATATAATTTTACTTCTCCATACCGAGATGGGTCTCTGACTAACCGGTGTCTGTATGTAGCCTTGCTACTTTTATAGCCTCGCTACTGTATATAGCCTCTCTACTGTATATAGCCAGTCTTTTTACTGTTGTTTTATTTCTTTACTTACCTATTGTTTACCTAATACCTTTTTTTGCACTATTGGTTAGAGCCTGTAAGTAAGCATTTCACTGTAAGGTGAACACCTGTTGTATTCGGGGGCACGTGACAAATCAACTTTGATTTGATTTGGTAGCGTTGTTCCAATTCAGTCATATTAGATGGTTAATTTCATCATCGAGGGAAAGCCTTGTTCATGTGCCCAAAAATGTCCAAGTTGGTAACTGGGTGTAGCATTCTCACATGCACTCTCTTTAGGGTATAAAGGCAAATACAGCTGTCCACATTAGGATTCAGTTACAACTTGTTAGACACAGCTGTGTTTGCATCAGCCTCTACGGGCTGCTCTTTACTGGGACAGGGCGAATAGGTGGCCAAATTCCATTAGCATGCTTCAGATCACAATTTATATTGGGGAATGCCAAGAAAACAGCAGACATGCAACATGTGAAATTTAAAGAAAAAACATCTGAATGCACAGTATGCTTCTAATGGAACATCTGCCTGAGGCTCCAAAGACAAACTTTAGGAGGGGTAGCTTAGAGAGATCACAAGTTGCAACTTATCAACATACTGTACATACAGTGCTGACATTTTATTGTTTACGACTATCCTTTTTTATATAAAACTTCCCATTGAAAATTCCCTGTGTAAATATTTATCTGTTATGCTTGACACATTTTTCTATCTAAATAAACACCCAACACTTAAGTTCATGACAGTTGAGGAAGTAAGCATAAGCAGGAAGCTCCTCTTAAAGGCGTGTGAATGTGAGGAAATTCAGCACAGCCAGTTGAGCTTACAGCAAGACTGTTTTACAGGATGTTTTTAGAATCAGGAGGATACGTGTAGGTTTAGCACATGTTCTACTGCAGTTCTGCTGCTGGGCTACACAGTGAGGTATAGATGCGGCGCTTATGATTTAAATGGAGTCACAGTTCATTTGTCCTGACAGTGTTTCTGTCCAGAATGAAATGAGCCGTGTTGGATTGCTAGAGATGGCTGCCTCTCCCTTTCATTCTCATTAATCTGATCCGTGCGTGCCCAAATCCAGATTGGCAGAGGCATCATGCATATGCTTTGCTGTCACGCAAACCAGATTTCCCCCACTGCAATATGCTGTAATACTCATTTAAAGCCATTGTGAACCAATTACAATTAAGGTTTCCATTCATTCGTAATGCTCCTTTGACAAAGAAACAAGATCAGGTCATAGAAAAGTATTGTTCAAAATCCTCTGGACTTCTATTTCCGGCCAAAGGTGTTCTCTAATTGACCACACCTCACTTGAGGGTAATCGATTATGAAGATATTATCCCCCAATGACACGTTCACTAGTGATCTGCCAGCCTTAAGGGAACGGGGGATGCATCACCTTCTTGCCAAAGAAATGGAGGAGAGAAAAGACTCTCCCTACAGAAAGCCAGTGGGAAGTGAAGTCATCAGAAGAACGATTCGCTTGGCTGCAACTTCCCCCATGAGGAAAAGCAGTGGAAATTCAGAGGCTCCCTGGAACAATTTAGAAATACCATGAAGTTACTTTGGAAAGACTTCTAATGTGTAAGCTTGATGCCACATGTTCACGTTAGTCTTTTAGCACGGAAAACTGGAATCAATTGTGGCGAGAGCTTTGTGATATCACGTCTGTCTCTTAACAGATCATTATGGGCTGGTGTTGCGAACAGCTTTGTTCCCCTGGGGTCACAAGGTCAAAGGTTGGAATCCACTGTTAATATGTACAGTATGTGTATGCTTGCTGGGAGTCTTAAAATTTCTGCAAAATAAAATAAAACAAGTTCAAATTAATAGAATTTGTCTTCACAACTGGTCTGGAAAGCCCTTTTGTGACAGGCTAGAGAATGCAGTTTTTTTTACTGCATTCCTATGAAAATACACCTTACATTTTCATCTTGTGCTAACAGAATAAACAACACATTATACAGTACATGTCTTTAAGGGGCAATCAGCAGTTGCTACATCCATTTTTGGACCTATAAATTAATTATATGTACCAATATATGTTTTTGAAGAATATAAATAATACATGCCTCATGAGCTTAGTTCTGTCATAACCCATCAGCACCCACATATAAGCTTGTTTTACAACAATGTTTGTAAAAAAGTAAATGTAAACAAACACTATGTAGTCTCAAAGCTCTGTCTATAATTTTGAGAGTGGTTACATTTCTAAAGCCCCATCTCTCAGTTTTTTTACCGAAACAGGGGCAGGGACAACATTTGGTTATTATTTCTGCTGCTGATAGCTGCTTTAAATCAAATTAGATGTTTTGATATTGTCTTTGAGAAAATGAGTTAATTTGAATAAATCCTCTACTTTCTCTTATTAAATGTACCATGATGTCTCTCAGCTGTGTGAAGTTAATTGGAAAGATACCAACAATATGGAGCTAGGAAACAGAGCCTTCTAGCATGAACATTAATTTAATGACACAGCTGCAGTCTCAGGTTCAACGGAGTTGTGTGTGTACTGTGATGAGGGAAGACTTTACCCAGGCACTTCAGGAAGGTCTTTCCCACAGAGCATGACACACTTTAGCTGCAGAGTAAGCAGAAACAGCAGAGAGGGAACGGAACATCATGAAGGGTAGAGAGAGGAACTTTCAGACAAACTTTTGTCCCATTTAACAAGTTAGTTACTTATGTGATTTTGCTGAACCATCTCTGGCAGCAGAATATCACCCATATGTAACTATTTGATATGCACAAAAGTTTAAACAATATCATCAGTAGGCTTAAACGTGAAAATAACCAAGACATAACAATTACAAACTGGGGGATAAAAGGCATTTTGACAGGACATTAAAGGATATGTAAAACCTTGTGATCCGAAGTTCAATATTTACCCCTAATTGAACGCTGATTATTCAGCTGTGTCTCATAAGAGTCCTTGCTCCAGACAAGTCCCATAAACAGGAACTGCAGCTGGGCTACTTTGGTCTCACATATTTGCTGGATTTCAAGTAAAATACTGCTTTATTTACACTGGAATCTGAAATACAGGACCTCACACACAAGTCAACCATTAAGTTCTTAACTCTTTATGTGGAGACATTCCTTGAACTCAAGATGCTAACATTTTGTGTAACCTTTCAGTGAGCTAATCTTTTGGCGCTTTCAGAACAATGCTGCGCAACAGCCCTGGGCAGCCTCTCCTGTTCTATGGAGGTGTCAGATATGTGTTGGGCATAACTGATGCACTCACGCATTAAATGTCAAGATCTGACATATCACCAACACATAAAAACATGTAATGTAGTAAATGGTAGGATTGGTCACAACTACTCTTTAGTTATGATACACTGTTTTGAATGCCTTTGTTATGATGACACCTTCTGAACACCTTTGTAACCTGTAGTAACTCTAACCTGAAACATTGGCTTGAGGCAAGCAGGATTAATTTAGCGGTGCCTGACATTACCCAGTTGTGTTCACTTCTTTATTCCCAGAAGCATGTCAGTATTAGGAGGGATTTCAAAGGCCTTGTCTACTGGGTGAGGCCTGTTTGCAGAATGGTGTTGGAGGTTAGAACTACATAAACACTACAGGGATGCTTTTATACTGGAACATCAGCACATTTTCACTGAACACAATGTCAGCAAAAGAGAGTTATCTGGGTCAAGGGAAGCAATGTATCACTCGGGCAACACATGATGCAGGTTGGAGAAAATTCGACCTGCTTTTCAAGCTAATACAGTAGCTGGGTTCCCGCTATGAGATGGGTAACCGCTATGTTCACTGTAGCATGGTTGAATACCAATGTCCATTATATATATTATATTGTATCATGTAGATGAGAAGACCTTACAGCTGTATGGTACACTAGACACGTTTTATGGGTTGCACTAGCTACAAATTGTATGCCAGATAATGTGATATAACCAAAGATTTTGGTGTCCGTTACAGGGTGTTACAGGAAAGCCCCATACAAACCGCCGCCATAGATTTGTCAACTAACCTGTTCTTCGCAATACTTTCTTTGTTTTCGCTTCATTGAAAAAAGTATCTTATAAATGTCAGTTTCAAGTTGCAGGTGGTAAAACTTTTTTATTTAAACTCAAAGATATTACATCCATATTTTGTACTGTGCAAAGAGGTTGTAGTAGCTGCCGCACATCTAGCATTTCCCAGCATCTTTGCAGGAACAAGTAGTATGAGTTTGAATTTATTTATTTTATTTTTACCATGGCAGTGCACATTTAATCAACGTTTCAGTAAAAGTGCCGGTTTTAGCCAGCAGGCTAATTTTCAACCGCAGTCCCTGGGCAGGTTATTAAAAACAATTACAATATAGACAATCATTGAGCAGTGAGCACAGACAGAGCAACATAGGACAAGCAAGACGTAGCATACAGACAGAGCAAAATAGAACAAAAAGCAGCACACCTCACGAGCTACAGACAACATGGAAAGCAACAATACACAGCTAGGGATTATGTTCACAAATCTGATTGACCTTTATCCATGTCTTCATGCATTTTGTGAAAGTGTGATATGTGGTGCAGTTACAGTGGGGCAAAAAAGTATTTAGTCAGCCACCAATTGTGCAAGTTCTCCCACTTAAAAATATGCGAGAGGCCTGTAATTGTCATCATAGGTACTCTTCAACTATGACAGACAATATGAGAAAAAAATCCAGAAAATCACATTGTAGGATTTTTAATGAATTTATTTGCAAATTATGGTGGAAAATAAGTATTTGGTCAATAACAAAAGTTTATCTCAATACTTTGTTATATACCCTTTGTTGGCAATGACAGAGGTCAAACAAGTCTTCACAAGGTTTTCACACACTGTTGCTGGTATTTTGGCCCATTCCTCCATGCAGATCTCCTCTAGAGCAGTGATGTTTTGGGGCTGTTGCTGGGCAACACGGACTTTCAACTCCTTCGTTGCCCGGGCAGTGTGTTTGGGATCATTGTCATGCTGAAAGACCCAGCCACGTTTCATCTTCAATGCCCTTGCTGATGGAAGGAGGTTTTCACTCAAAATCTCACGATACATGGCCCCATTCATTCTTTCCTTTACACGGATCAGTCGTCCTGGTCCCTTTGCAGAAAAACAGCCCCAAAGCATGATGTTTCCACCCCCATGCTTCACAGTAGGTATGGTGTTCTTTGGATGCAACTCAGCATTCTTTGTTCTCCAAACACGACGAGTTGAGTTTTTACCAAAAAGTTCTATTTTGGTTTCATCTGACCATATGACATTCTCCCAATCTTCTTCTGGATCATCCAAATGCTCTCTAGCAAACTTCTGTCACGGTTTTCTGTATGTGAAAGAGAGTCAGACCAAAATGCGGCGTGGCTAATGCGATCCATGTTTAATGAACCAAAGTAAACACGAATCAAAAACAAAAACAATAAACGTAACACGAAAACCGAAACAGCCTAATACTGGTGCAAAGTAACACAGAGACAGGAACAAGGACAATCACCCACAAAACCCAACACCAAACAGGCTACCTAAATATGGTTCCCAATCAGAGACAATGAGGAACACCTGCCTCTGATTGAGAACCATATCAGGCCAAACATAGAACTAGACAAACTAGACATGTAACATAGAATGCCCACTCAGCTCACACCCTGACCAACCAAAACATAAAAACATACAAAGCAAACTATGGTCAGGGTGTGACAACTTCAGACGGGCCTGGACATGTACTGGCTTAAGCAGGGGGACACGTCTGGCACTGCAGGATTTGAGTCGCTGGAGGCGTAGTGTGTTACTGATGGTAGGCTTTGTTACTTTGGTCCCAGCTCTCTGCAGGTCATTCACTAGGTTTTTGCTCACCATTCTTGTGATAATTTTGACCCCACAGGGTGAGATCTTGCGTGGAGCCCCAGATCGAGGGAGATTGTCAGTGGTCTTGTATGTCTTCCATTTCCTAATAATTGCTCCCACAGTTGATTTCTTCAAACCAAGCTGCTTACCTATTGCAGATTCAGTCTTCCCAGCCTGGTGCAGGTCTACAATTTTGTTTCTGGTGTCCTTTGACAGCTCTTTGGTCTTGGCCATAGTGGAGTTTGGAGTGTGACTGTTTGAGGTTGTGGACAGGTGTCTTTTATACTCATAACAAGTTTAAACAGGTGCCATTAATACAGGTAACAAGTGGAGGACAGAGGAGTCTCTTAAAGAAGAAGTTACAGGTCTGTGAGAGCCAGAAATCTTGCTTGTTTGTAGGTGACCAAATACTTATTTTCCACCATAATTTGCAAATAAATTCATTAAAAATCCTACAATGTGATTTTCTGGATTTTTTTTCTCATTTTGTCAGTCATAGTTGAAGTGTACCTATGATGAAAATTACAGCCCTCTCTCATCTTTTTAAGTGGGAGAACTTGCACAATTGGTGGCTGACTAAATAATTTTTTGCCCCACTGTGTGTGTGTCTGATGGAAGTGTATTCCAGACATGGGAAGCTCTCACAGAGAAAGCGGATTTACTAAGGGTGCTTTTCCTTAAGGGAACTAACTATACAGTCACCTCTCATGGCAGACCTTGTGGATCTGCTGCCATATTTGGGGTTTTCTGTTTAACAAAAATACTGAGTGGAGGGGGAGCCAGGCCATTTAGGATCTTGAATACAAGACATGCGTCGGTGTATTGCACAAGAGTTTCCCAACTCAGGAGCTCATGCTTTCTGAGGATGTAACAGTGATGATGGCTATTGGGCTTCCTATCAAGCACTTTGAGAGCCTGTTTGTAGACAGACTGAATAGGTTTTAATGTTGTACAGCTAGCTGGGCCCAACTAGTCAAGCAGTATGTTACGTGTGGGAGTATCATGGATTTGAAGTACAGTTTTGCTACCTCTGTAGTCAAACAATTTCGTATAAATCGGAAATTAGCTAGGTGGAATTTGGTTATTTGAATTACCTTTTTCACATGCTTTTTAAAAGAGAGGTGGAATCAAGTATGATGCCAAGGTACTTCAAATCAGATACCACCTGGAGCTTCTCCCCTGACAACATAGATATCTGGCTCAGTAGCATCTGTTGCCCTCTTTGTGAAGAACATGTAAACAGTTGTTTTCACATTGAGATGCAAACACGAGTCACTGAGCAACTTTGTAACCTGGACCATTACAGCAGTGAGTTCTTGTGCAGCTTGTTGTTTGCTCTTTGCATGCACATATCACTGTATCATCTGCATACATTTGAACTTCAGACCCAGTACAGATAGAAGGCAGATCATTAATGTACAGGCTGAACAGGAGGGGCCCCAGTATTGACCCTTGGGGCACGCCCACATCATAGCTAAGAGTGGGCGACAGCTCATTGCTCACTCTGACACACTGAGTTCTGCCTGCAAGGTATGATTTCATCCATCTCAAGGCATCGGGGGAAAAGTTGAACTTGGACAATTTTGTGATGAGAATCTCATGGTTAAGAGTATCAAAAGCCTTCCTTAGGTCCAGAAACACAGCCCCAACAATGCCCCCTTTGTCCATCTTGGACTTCACATTTTCCAGAAGAAAGCAGTTGGCCGTTTCTGTGGAGTGTTTCGCTTTGAAGCCAAACTGCATGGAGTGTATTGTGAAGGGGCTGTTGTTGAGGTGGGTAATCAGTTGTTCTGCTACACACTTTTCAACAACCTGACACCACAGTTACTCATGTCAGCAGGGTCGCCCGATTTAAAGATGGCCGTTATTATGGCCGACTCCATACCCTTGGAAACACCCCCAGACCAATAGATGTGTTGGTGACCTTAGTAATGGTGCCAATGAGTGACTCTTTGTAGTTTTTAAGAAAGGTAGAGTCCAGCCCAAACACATCTTTGGCTTTAGAGTTCTTTAGTGAGCTAATCACCTTGTTCACCTTTGACCGTTGAAACCTCCCTTATGATGAAGACAGGTTGAGCGTCATTCACTAGCACTGAGCCCAAGAAACCAGTGGAGGGGTTCTGTGTCAGTACCCTGACAGAGTCAATCAAGTAGGAATTGAAGGCTATTGATATTTCGGCTGCATCCTGTGTTAGATTGTTATTCACCATGATTGCTAGTCTTTTTGCAGTGTTACTACAGTCTTTCCCTGTTAACTTTTTTAGATTCTCCCAGATCAATTTAGAATTTCCCTTTGCTTCAACAAGCATGTTAGTAAAAAGTTTGCCTTTGCCTGTCTGATTTCTTTCATCACCAAATTTCTCAACATGGTAAACCTACATCTGTCATGCTCTAATTTGGATCTTATGGCTATTTTTAGAGCATAATCTCGTTATTTCATCAGTTTCCAGATTTCTCCATGTAGCCAAGGAAGAGTGCTCTTTTGGCCAGGTTTGGATTTGATTTTCTTTAGGAAACCATTTATTGTAGTCTGGATTGTGGATAGAAAAACCTGACTATCAGCTTCCATGTCTGTATAGGACAAGATATCATTCCAGTTAATTCCCTTAATTGCATTTTCAAAATAGTTTAATTCACTCTTAGGTATTCTTAGTTGATCCGGCTTTCTAACAGTAGAGAGGTTAAACCTGCTCTTATAGACAGCTTTCTGGCTATAAGTGTCAGATTATGATCAGATAGCCCAGTAACCATATTGAATGATTTAGTCACTCTCTCTGGTTTATTATTGAACACCAAATCAATCTGTGTTTTAGAGCAACAAGTCACCCTGGTTGGTCCTTTAACTAGCTGTGTAAGGTCAAAGGTATTAGTGATCCATTTGAGGGTTTTCCCACAAGATTTGTCTTCATAATTAATATTAAAATGTCCCATTAAGATTACCTCTTTCCCAAAATAACATTCCCTAAGCATGTTATTAAACTGATCAAAAAAACACACTTTTGGTGGATGGTGGCCTATACATTCCAATAAGGGTAAAAGACATTTGGGGAGACAGTGTAACATTCAGGCCAATACATTCTAGTTCATTATCACATGACCACTCAATTTGTTTACATCGGACATGTTCTTTAATGTAAATCATCACACCCCCTCCTCTTCCTTCAATCCTGTCTCTCCTGAAGACATTGTAGCCAGGCACAATCAAAGCAGCATATGGAGAGGTTTTATGGAGCCGTGTCTCTGAGAGGCAGAGGAAGTCAAGGTTGGAGTCTGTGAGTAGATGTTGAATTTGATCACTTTTTGAAATGACACTACAACTGTTCAAGTGCCCCCCTAGTAGTCCCTTGGGCTTAGCTCGTGGGTCCCAGATGACTCGAGAGTGATTGACACAATGAAAAAAGTTATTTTCTGTGTTTTCTGACGGCTGGGTTTAGGCCGTTTTGTTTAGTTTTGATTAGGGGCAGTTCGGTAGAGCAATTAACAATCCCTCCCGCCTGCACTGGATGCGGGGAACTAATTAAAACAGCTTGCGTACCAGAAGCAGAGTCAGGGATCGCATATAGCGACTTGGATATGTTTGAAGAGTCAAAATATATCCTGGAGCCGGGTGAGTTGAGAGAAACCGTGGTACTATAGCACTCACCCACTTCCGCAGCAGCGACAATCAGTGGACGAGGCCATTCGCTGCTTTCCAGTATCGATGGCTCGGTGATGTTAGGCCCAGGATTGAGTTGCACATCCCCAGAGAGCAGGAGGGTAGTGAACAGGTAGTTTAACAGTTTCCGATAAATGTTGGACTTGTGTTTGTTACGCCTAAGCTCCTACGTTTCTAGAACTAGATGACAGAGCGTCATACAGTGCAACCAAAACAAATATCTACACACATGCAAGACGCCTATCTCACTCGATACAAAACATGGATTTAATATCTTTCAGAAATGTCTATGTTTTTTGTAAACCACCTGCACCTGGAAACTAAACATTTTAAGATACTTTTTTCACTGAATCGAGAACAAAAAAAAGTATCACCGAGAACAGATTAGTTGAAAAATATATGGCTGTGTTTTGTATGGGGCTCTCCTGTTAACGCCCAGTAATGGAGACAAAAAATATTTGGTTATATCATATTATCTAGCATATAGTGCTGAGCGATTAACCAAAGTGTCGGTTATTTTTTGGTTTTCAAACAACTAACGGACTGATGTTGGTTAAAAACTTCTCTGGGATATGTGGGACTGTAGCGTCCCACTTGGCCAAAAGCCAGAGAAAATGCCAAATTCAAATAAATTCCTATAACAATCAAACTTTCACGAAATCACATATGTAAGATACCACATTAAAGCTACACGTGTTGTGAATCCAGCCAACATGTAAGATTTCAAAAAGGCTTTTCGGCGAAAGCAAATGATGCTATTATCTGAGGATAGCACCTCCAAAAGAGAGAGAACATTTCAACCCTGCAGGCGCGACACAAAACGCAGAAATAAAAATAAAAATCATGCCTTACCTTTCACGAGCTTCTTCTGTTGGCACTCCAATATGTCCCATAAACATCACAAATGGTCCTTTTGTCCGATTAATTTGGTCCATATATATCCAAAATGTCAATTAATTTGTTTGATTCAGAAAAACACTGGTTCCAACTTGCGCAAAGTGACTACAAAATATCTCAAAGGTTTACCTGTAAACTTTGCCAAAACATTTCAAACTACTTTTGTAATACAACTTTAGGTATTTTTAAAAGTAAATAATTGATCAAATTGAAGACGGGATGATCTGTGTTCAATACAGGAAGAAAACAAACTGGAGCATGCTTTCTGGTCATGCGCCTCTATCAAACAGTACACATGAAGTGACCCTCGTTCAAGATGGCCATACTTCTTCATTACACAAAGCAATAACCTCAACCAATTTCTAAAGACTAGGGACATCCAGTGGAAGTGATAGAAACTGAAAGCAAGTCCCTTAGAAATCTGGATTCCCATTGAAAGCTCATTGAAAAGAGGGTGACCTCAAAACAAAAATCTGAATGGTTTGTCCTCGGGGATTCGCCTGCTACATAAGTACTGTTGTACTCACAGACAGGATTCAAACAGTTTTAGAAACTTCAGAGTGTTTTCTATCCAAATATACTAATGATATGCATATCTTATCTTCTGGGGATGAGTAGCAGGCAGTTGAATTTGGGCATACTTTTCATCCAAAATTCCAAATGCTGCCCTCTATCCTAGAGAAGTTAAATTATTTTAATTCCACTTTGTTCAGGTTTTTTTCCTGTGAGTTCAATGCACACAACGTACAGTTTCCCTTGAGATAAATCAGATAAATACATAGTTTAGCGCAGGAAACTAACTACAATGACCATAATTCATTGCTCCTACTCGTCCAGTCTGTTTTTTTTTACTCCTGCTATGTAAAAGATACATAAGAATGCATGAGGGAGAGGGATAGAGCATTTGCTTTGCGAGGTATCTCTACCTGAATACATGATCTAAGTGATTGATAGTTGGTATTCAGCAATCATAAAAGTATGCCTTATTTACTTTGAAGAACTACTTTGTCAGACAGCATAGGCAGCAGCTCTATAGAGACGAGATGATGACTTGGAATGAAATAATAAGGGTCACAAAATAAAACAAATATAAATTACACAACAACTGAAATATGTTGTTAAAGTAAAGAATGTGAAGAAATGATGATTAGTAAGTGAGACAGTCACCACCATCATGGGACTTTTATTAATTGTATTTTTTCTGGTTTATGTTGTTGTCACAGCATTCAACCCACATAATGCATAGTGCAGTTCATGAAATTTAGTTTTCATCAAAACCGAAATCGAAAACCGTGATAAATTTTCCAGAATCGAACCGAAACCGAACCGACTTCAAAAAGCACTAATCGCTCAGCACTACTGGCTTACAGTTTGTAGTTATTGACTACACTTCCTCAATATGAATGTGAGGTCAGTTTCCCCAGTGATCCAACACCTCACAAAAGTCTATAATACTGTTGCACTCTGTCAATGATATGATGATGTTAACAATGATGTTAACTGTGTGCTGCAGGTTTAGTAACTCTACAAGCCTGGAGATGTGGTCTTGAGGCTTACTGGCTGCTGTAAAATACCCCTCTGAATAGATCATTTAGAGAGTGACATCAGATTGTTTCAAGCTCCTCGAATTCTATAGGACTGCTCTGTACGTTTCTGAGATTTGTGAAAATCTAAATTTTCTCTACATTTTCTGTTGAACAGAGGTAAATGGTGCTTATCAACCTGAGTTTAGTGTATGACCTTTGCAAAGGCTCTCAAGGATGCTGGAAATCGAGCTACAGAAAGTTGTTATATAACCAAACATGTTTGGTTTCCATTGCTGAGTATTACAAGTTTGCCCATACAAAACGTCACCAGAGATGTATCAACTAACCTGGTATTGGTGATGCTGTCTTCGTTCTCGATTTGGCCAAACATGTATCTTCTAAAATGTCCCTGTCCAGTTGCAGGTGGTGCCCCACTTGTTTAGCCCCACCTGTTCTGCATGTTATTTTGGCATTAATACGTATCACATTTTGCAAACAATGTAAAAAAACAACAACATTGAGTTAATAAAGCTGTATACAAACATGGTATTTTGTCTTTTCTTGAGTAAAGCAGCTCCAAAGTGTTTCAGCCTAGCTCAGTGCTTTCTGTGGTGGTGGGGCAGCCAGCGGAAAATACGGACTGTAGGGGAAATTATAGATAAAACGTATTGGTGCTCATCGGCCATAAACATTACACAGGTTGGAAATCACAAATTCAACAATGAGGGGTTTGGAAGGAATCCGTGGCTAACTGCAAACGTAGCAAAGCAATCACTAGCCTGTTATTGAGTGGAGTGGGTGTGTGGTCCAAGTCTGGGTTTAAGGGTCTCTTTTCCAAGCTTAAAATGATAAACATTCCAACTCAAAAGAAGTGGGAACTCGGAACTGGGAAATCTCAGAAGTCAGTGAGTTCAAGATAACTGGGAACTCGGGGAAAAAATGAGCTCCGACTGGGAAAATACTTTTTACACGGTCCTCCAACTCGGAATTCCAAGTCGGGAACTTTGGCCTGAAGATCACTGACGTCATGATTCGACTTTGTTTTTTTTTCCAGAGTTCCAAGTTATTTTGAAAGCACCATAAATCCAGAGAATGCCTGACTTTGATGACAAAATTTTCCCACAAGGACCGCTGCACCACCTCCCTGTTCAAGTGAGCACAGCACAATAAGGTGAGTCCAAAAATGTATTGTATACTGCTGCATAAATTATGTAATATGCCAGGTAGAAAGGTATACTGTAGCTAAGAAAGTAATACTAAGTGTATAATGTGTGGTAAGCTGTAGCCCATGTGCCTCACCCTAATCATTTGGTCTCTTTCCCCCTCATAACTTGGCCTACTGTGTCACGCCCTGACCTTAGAGAGACGTTTTATTTCTCCATTTGGTGAGGTCAGGGTGTGATGTGGGGTGGGCGTTTTCTGGAGGAGTGGACATGGAAGAGATACTGGAAAGCAAGGGACCCTGGGCGCAGGCTGGAGAATATCGCCGTCCTAAGGAGGAAATGGAAGCAGCAAAAGGGAACAGCGAAGATACGAGGAGTTGGCAGGACGAAGCATGAATGAGAGGCTGCCCCAAAAACACTTTTTTGGGAGGGGGAACACGGGGAGATTGGTGGAGTCAGGTTATAAACCTGAGCCAACTCCCTGTGCTTACCGTGGGGAGAGTGTGACTAGTCAGGCACCATGTTATGCGGTGATGCTCATTGTGTCTCCGGTGCGTAAGCACAGCCCGGTGCGCTCTGTGCCAGCTTCTCGCATTTGTCGAGCTAGAGTGGGCATTCAGCCAGGACGGATGGTGCTGGCTCAGTGCATCTGGCCTCCAGTGCGTCTCTTCGGTCCAGGATATCCTGCGCTGGCCCTGCGCACTGTGTCTCCGGTGCGTCTCCACAGCCCAGTATGTCCTGTGCCAGCGCCCCGCAGTTGCCGGGCTAGGGTGAGCATCCAGCCAGGAAGGGTGGTGCCTGCTCTGCGCTCCAGACCTCCAGTGCGTCTCCACGGCCCAGTATATCCTGTGCCAGCTCCATGTACCCAGCCTCTAGTGATGATCCATGGCACGGAGCCTCCTGTGATGATCCATGGCCCGGAGCCTGCAGTGAGGATCCATGGCACGAAGCCTCTAGCGTCGGTCCCCAGTCCGGAGCCTCCAGCGACGGTCTCCAGTCTGGAGCCTCCAGCGACGGTCTCCAGTCCGGAGCCTCCTGCGACGGTCCCCAGTCCGGAGCCTCCAGCGAGGGTCCCCAGTCCGGGGCCTGCAGCGAGGGTCCCCAGTCCGGGGCCTGCAGCGAGGGTCCCCGCACCAGAGGCGCCACCAAAGTGGGGGTAGCCAGAGGCGGAGCGGGGGCTACGCCCCGAACTGGGGCCACAGCCAATGGTAGATGCCCACCCGCACCCTACCCTATAGGTTCAAGTTTGCGGCTAGGAGTCCGCACCTTTTGGGGGGTGGTACCGTCACGCCCTGGGTGTGATGTGGGGTGGGCATTCTATGTTTTGTATTTCTTTGTGTTTGGCTGAGTGTGGTCCCCAATCAGAGACAGCTGTCTATCGTTGTCTCTGATTGGGAATCATACTTAGGTAGCCTTTTTTCCCACGTAGGTTGTGGGATCTTGTTCTTGTATTGTTGCTGTTGAGCCCTACAAGGCTGTACCTTTTCGTTGGTTTTCTTTTTCTTGTTTTTCCTTGTTATCATTAAAGAATATGAGTAACCTACCTCACGCTGCATCTTGGTCTCATTCGAACGACGGACGTCACATACTGTTCTGACTTGGTGGTGCACATGTAGCCTATAGCCTGTTTAGAGAAATGTAATCATCAAATATTTGAAGAGCTTTCATTGTATGTTTATATGCCCCCTTCATTTATCCTACCATTCTGACTTGGAGTACATGGAGAATACTATAAGAACGGCTCTTGTTCTGAATTTTTACACTGTACATTTCAATAGTGCTGAACAGATATTGACTACGTACGTCCTAGCTCGCTAATTAATATCTGCATCTAAATTACAGATTGCCTCATATCCGCTCATCATCCCCTTATGCCATAGTTTGTACATCTCAATTGTCAGTAGAAACCACATTTGTTTAAGCAAGTCATCCATATCAGCTATGTTTTCTTAAAAGGCAGTACATGAGGCTGAATGAACTGTTTCACTGCCAGACAAGGCTCCGCCATGTGTAGCAGTGGTAAGGGACAGCTTTATGTAGGCCCTAACATTTTTTCGGCACCATTTGTCACTGTTAGTGTGAAATTAATGTATTGTTTAGTATTGTGTTGTGTTGTGTAGTGGCTTTGCTGGCATGCATCTAAAAAAATGTTTGTTAGTTTGCCCCACCAAGATTGACATGCTAAAATCGCCACTGGCCAGGTCTAAATTCATTGTTTACGAGGTTACCATGAATTGTTTACAAGGTTTAATGTTTGATTTGTTACATGAAATACAATTTTTATCACCAGTAAGAAACTGCTAGCCATTGGAATCGAGAACGAAGATAGTATCACCAATAACAGGTTAGTTGAAAAATCTCTGGTGATGTTTTTTATGGACAAACCTGTAACATCCAGTAATGGATACCAACAATCTTTGTTTATAACACATTATCTGGTGTACAATCTGTAGCTACTGGAGATCTATTGATGTGTTCCACCAACAGGTGCAACACATCAACTCTAATTAAAAACACAACTAACATTCAGAGATTGCTGGACATATCACATCACAATAAGGATGCAACATCATCCCTCAGGCTCTGACACCTATCATAGAAATACTTGACAGTGGTCCAAATGCTCCCCTGCTTTAAAATGATTTATGCTCCATCTCAATGTTCTGTCAGGCCTCACTCAGAATCCTGTGGGGGCAGCAGGCAGGGCTCGCGAAACAGCTGCTGTGTTTGCTTGGCCCTGGGCCCACACCACATTAGATAAGTCAACATTTCATTATGCAGGGGGCTGTGGCAGCTCAACCCATGTGAACACCTAGATGGGCTAGTGGGAGCCCCAGCATGCCACCTGGTCTCAGAGCAGGCAAGGAGATTGGGTGCATCAATAGCACTCATGACCAGCCAGAAAATAATTGTACATATGCTGCACATAGTGGTTGCGTAATTTTCTTAACAAACACATTCAGTGTATGATTAATCCATCCAGGTATTAATCCTAAACTGAATCAGTGCCCAGTCAACTAGCATTATGTGATAACTGCAAACAAATATGCCATCATCCTATGTGGCTAGCCTTGGTGGACTGTGCCTTGCCAACCTTACCTTTTAGTTATTTCTGAAATTAAATCAGGGTTCAGTTGTTAGTCTGCATAATAATCCAAAGAAAGTCCAGAAGATAAAAAATAAATATATAAGATAGACCTTAGGTCCTTTAAGACTAAGAGCAATATTCCACAGGGGAAAGTATTTTGACAATCAATGCAATATCCTTTTAATTAGGGGTTTTCAAACTTGGGTCCACGGTAGTACAGCGGGGGTCCACTAATTAAAATAAAAACAATTGGGGGGGGGGGGGGGGGGGGGGGGTGGTGTATGTGAAATATAGTTATTATGAATATTGCTAGCAGCAACAGAATACCATCATGGATACCATTTTTATGACTCAGCGTCCAATATGAAGGAAGTTGGAGGTACTGAAGTTTCACGAGCCAATGCAAACTAGGGTTAGCGAATGCTAGCTGTTCCATGTTCATCCGACTCTGGGGAACTAGAAAAATGGCTTTATTGACAAAACCCCTTTAATATGGAGGAAATAACAGCCATTGGCTCTAGTTCCATTTTATTTATTTTTTACAACTAATTTTTGAGATGGTAAAACTCTTTCAGTGTCAACTTAAACGACCAAAACTATATATAAAGTATGCAGAAAAGATATTGAACTATATATATTTTTAAATAATAACATCTTTGAGAACTAATAACCAAATATAGACAGTCACCTAGACAGTCAAGGAGAACCAAAAATTCCCACATGCCCATTGATTTCGTTATAGTGTTTGAGCAGAGGTACATAGCATTAGCCATGGATATTAGCTTGAAAACTGATTTTTTTTTCTCTCTCAGCTCAATTGATAAATGTGTAGAATTTCTGAAAATTTGCTTTTCAACAGCAAAATGTTCTCTACTTCGCCAAGATACAGTACCTTTCTAGCTAATAGATAATGTTAGAGTTTACACTTCCTCTTCCAATTCACTGCGGGGAGGTCAAAATAATTAAACTGTCTACCAAATCTATCATTTTTTAAATGTTAATTACATCTACTTGCCATTATGATTATCCTGATGATAAGACAAGATGTGACTTCTATAAACAGTTTCCTAATTACCAAACATTTCTGACCACAACATAGGCATTTTTAAAATTTGATTTGCTCAACTCCTGTGTTCTCTCTGGCCTCCTTTTGAAAAAGGTCAAAGGTAATCGAGGAGAGGGAAAATTTACAAAAATGCGCTTGTATGAAACGAGACTCTCCTTCTCCAATTACTTATCATCAGGCAAATTATGTTTACAGGCTGGAATCCCAAAATAAATGTATAAATTTAGTTAGCTATGCAAGACATTTTATAGATAAAAAGGATAAGTAGCATATCGTTTTTCAATGTTTGAATGCTTTTCTCCTTAGAGAAAAGAATAGCTGATATGAAGTGTGGCAGATTTTAAGACTTTTCTGCAAAGGACTCAAGTAGGATACACTTGTGCTTCCTCACCAAAAGTAGGTTTTGGAAGAGGGTAGGACCTTCTTCCGTTTGCTTACTAACGAATTGACATACTCCTTGACCACTCAACCACTTATCGGTTTCTGGGTCACGGAGAGAGAGGACGGTGGAGAGAGGACAGAGGACGGACTTTTGTCCAAATGAGAAAACCCCAAAATCAAGAGGACTTCTCTCTTCCTGACACACCCACTTCCTATTTCACTCAAACCAGGAAGTGGCTATAGGTATTGTCATGACGTTGGCCTGGGGGTAGGTTTATGACAGTCAAAAATACCTCTTCCCCACTTTTTCCTCTCTCTACAATGTGAATCTAAAATGTGAGATTTGGGTTTTCATAAGGTTAGGTCTATGCTCAATCAGTGGCCCTCCCCTGTGAAGGGACATGGGCTATAAAACTTTACAAATACGTCCTCCTCTCCCTTCCTATATAAAGCCTTGACGACAATATAACCTCCTGTTCCGAGGATGTGAGGACGACGGTCCGGTGTCAGAATGGTTCAGATAATAACTAGAGAACGAAACCAACATCAGCGTGAGTATGAACTTTGAACTCTTATTCACTACAGAAGTGATACCTCCTAGCCGTTGAGTTAGCAACAGCAGCTGCAAACGCAGATTCGGAAGGAACAGACAGAGTATCCCATCTACCACACAACGACATTACTACAACGTATCCAATTTACCAGCAGAGACATTCTTCAATGGACAAAGATTGGGCAACACGACCTTCATCTACCACCAACCTACCGAAACGCAGCTCAGAGTAAATATTTATTGCATTTTCCTTTTCCAAATGGGCGGTAATTTAGAATGCATAAGATACTGTATTTACGATAGCACAGCTTCGCCCTTTGTTCCTCAGTCTTCCCGCTCTTTCACTCAAACCCAGCCCTTTTCTTTTGTGTAACAAGCTATCATATCTGTTCCGCCCGCTAGGGACGTTTTCCTTTATGACGTAATTTGTAATCAAGTTATAATTTAATTATGTGTGTGTGTAATTCTGTGTGATTAGTTTGGTATTTAGTAAATAAATAATTAAACCCAATTTTGTATTGCTGATTCAACTTGTTAGCCAGGGTTTGTGCAGATAACCAAGAATTTACAACTTTCAGATGAGACTGAATTAATGTGACGATTAATATTGACTGCTATTGATGTAAAATATTACTAGGTCCTTAAGAGTTTATTCGGGAAGATAACAGCTCTATAAATATTATTTTGTGGTGCCCCGACTCTCTAGTTAATTACATTTACATGATTAGCTCAATCAGGTAATATTAATTACGGAGAAATGATTTTATAGAATAGCATGTCATATCACTTAATCCGGCATAGCCAAAGACACGACAGTGTGTTTAGGGAGTGACCTCTTAATTTAAGGTTAGGGTTAGGCATAAGGTTAGCAGAGTAGTTAAGTTTAGGGTTAAGATTAGCCTTAGGTTTCAAATCAAATTTTAAGACAATAAATTTGAGAAATTAGCGGGGCTCTAGCCATAGTTATGACTTTGTGGCTACGGAAGCTAGTGACAACCGAGTGACCATGGTGAAGCCCACAGCCTATTCACAACTCAAGGAACCATGGAACCTTGTTGTTTACAGTCTATCAGTAGGCAGGTTTCCATTGACCTAGGTTTATAAAAAAAATAATGGCCTTATTGTAGAGCTCCATCATAGGATGCCACCTTTCCAACAAGTCAGTTCATCAGATTTCTTCCCTGCTAGAGCTGCCCCGGTCAACTGTAAGTGCTGTTGTTGGAAAGTGAAAATGTCTAGGAGAAACAACAGCTCAGCCACGTAGTGGTAGCCACACAAGCTTACAGAACTGGACCACCGAGTGCTGAAGCGCATAGTGAGTAAAAATCATCTTTCCTTGGTTGCAACATTCACTACCGAGTTCCAAACTGCCTCTGGAAGACACTGTCATGACGTTGCCCTGTTGATGAGGGTTATGACCCCCATAAATACCATTCCCCCTTTTCTCTCTCAACTCTACATATTTGACTCTTGGAAAGCCCTTTGTTATCCTGTTGCGACTCTAGGGGCAGTATTTTCATTTTTGGAAAAAAAACTTTCCCGTTTTAAATGGGATATTTTGTCAGGACAAGATGCTAGAATATGCATATAATTGACAGTTTTGGATAGAAAACACTCTAACGTTTCCAAAACTGTAAAGATATTGTTTGTGAGTATAACAGAACTGATGTTGCAGGTGAAAGCCTGAGAAAAATTCAATTCGGAAGTGCCCCATATTTTGAAAGCGCTGCATTCCATTGAGTCCCTATTGAGCTGTGAATGTGCTATCAACCAGCTTATGCTTTCTACGGTGTCTACAGCATTGTGACGTTGTTTTACACATTTACAGTGGGGCAAAAAAGTATTTAGTCAGCCACCAATTGTGCAAGTTCTCCCACTTAAAAAGATGAGAGAGGCCTGTAATTTTCATCATAGGTAAACTTCAACTATGACAGACAAAATGAGAAAAAAATCCTGAAAATCACATACAACATTGTTGTATCTTAGTACTTCATGCAGAGATATAGCATGATTCCGGAATTACACTACACAAAAAGCTAAGATTTTTCTAATAATGTTGTACTGCATCCATTTTGAGATTGCGAATTAAATAGTAACTGTCTGACTAGTCCATAAATTGAGTATTCCCCGTGAACCTGAAAACCCTGAGCAGATTCATAATATTTACAAACTGTATATAACTAAGTCATTAATCTCGCTTCATGAAACCCCCTCCTGCTGCTGGGACAGTTTATCACATATTGGCTGCCAGCGAGTTAATTTCTTTATTTTATGTTCCACAGGCATCCACCGGCTCAGGACCAAGCTCAGTTGGAGACTGGGCTCAGTGGTTCTACTGTACTTACTCATGGTTAAACAGCACTCTGACCTATTGTCATGCAGCTGCAAGCAAGCATTTGATGTTGGTTGATATAATTTAATGGAACTGTCTTGTTGAACTGTCAGTATGCTTCTGTAAAATAACAAGAACATGTTAATTATATTGTACTGTATTATATTGCTCGACAATGTAAAAATCTAAATGAGCACCTTCAGTTATAGATTCTGTAGGATCCTGTGCCACTCTCATAAATGTATATACCTAATTTCTTAGGACATGTTTTCCTGCTCATAGCCTACAGTAATTCAGCCTCAGGTAATTCCTACCTGTCACCAATTCAGCATGGTGAAAACACAGCAGTCAGTGGATACGTTTATGGGTATATGTTTTATCTTATTTACCTTTGCATTTTGTCAGGTATGCGTAAATGGCTGTATGAGAGTCAGGTGCAGGAGAGCAGATATTGGGTAGCCAACGGAGCCTTTAATTTAGGCAAACCAAAAGCACACGACAAAATAAACACAAAATAACAATTCAGGTTAACATAGCCCTGCGCAACAGACTAACATGCGTATAACATGAAACAGAATAAACAATACCACACAAAGACATGGGGGAAACAGAGGGTTAAATACACAACACATAATGAGGGAAATGAGAACCAGGTGTGTGGGAAAACAAGACAAGACGAATGGAAAATGAAAAATGGATCAGCGATGGCTAGAAGACCGGCAAAGTCGACCACCGAGCACCGCCCGAACAAGGAGAGGCATCGCCGATCCATTTATTCGCTGGGCAGCTTATCCAAAGAGACTAGCAAGGCCTGTATGGCATGATTATGCATTGAGTGCAAGAAACAAGGAAAGGTAAACAAGAGTCTTAACAATAACACTTTACAACTTCAGCGCTAGGCTGTCACGCAGTGCTAAAAATACAAGTGAGGGTAACTAAAGTATACGATACATCACTCTGGCAAGCATTTAGAATTTATAGTGTTCGGGGGTTGGCATTTCAGAGCCAAGGTAATGTCATAAGTCATCACTTTGCCATTTGCGTCACATGATGGGAAGTGTCCTCTTACCTGTAATCTCCGCAAGGCAAATGGTAACAAATTAAGCCCGCATGAAGGCTAATGATACATATTTTACACATGATGAGCAGCTATTTAGGAGCATCTTTGGGCACAACAATCTTCTCATTTAAGCCAGATGAAACGCCACACCACACTCACTGCTAGGGATATGGGCAAAGACAGTCAGTCAGCATTATGTGAGGGTGAAAGCTGCGGAAAACAATGGAAAAGAAATGTCCAGAAGACTGTCCATCTCCAGCAAGGCGTGCATCCTTGTGCTCCACAGGGAGTACTGAGTAAACTTATTTTTGGTTGTGTGATTGACAGGACGGAGCATGTAGTCATTAGCCTCCTGGTTTGAGAGCTCAGTAGCTTGTGGGAGTAGCAGCAGCTTAATTCATGCAGCCTGTGGTGGAGCAGCTGTGACACACAACACTGCCCTCAGCACCAGAAGAGACACAGGGACGACAGAAGCAAATGGCTGCCTAGATGTGTCCTTCATGCACTGGGAAGATTTCAGATGTTTCCTGCTACTATACAGATGAGGGACAACTTCCTATGGTTGACATTACACCTCGTTCTGGAAGTAGACCTTATTAGACATAAAAGACAAAATGATTGAATGATGGTTGAATCCATAATCCAAACATAACGTAATTTTTATAGGCTAATTCATTTGAAATATGTTGAGCAATGACAGCAACAACACATATAAATATACCATGGTATCTGTTACTGATGTCAAAGATCATCCAATATAATATATTAGCCCTGGAGCTCTGTGTACTCTGGACTGGGCTTTGTCCCTGTCACTAGATCAATCCCCCTGGACTGATGGCTCGTCTGACAGAGCATGACAGGCAGGAGCCCTGGATCAGGGTCAGGATTAAAGCAGAGGCATTGCTCAAATGTTAAGCTTCACCTCATTAGAGGTATCTGTGTCTGAAACACCAAAGTACTTCAGATAAATAACCTGTAAGGCTATGTATATACTGTGTGTATCTGTGTATTCAAAGCCTACAGTTGATAAGATATTAAAAGTTTTCACAAGTGTAGTCGAGTTGGTATCAACTCACATTCAATGATCAACTCACAAGCAAGTGAATATTTTGTACTGTAGAGTATACACTGAGTGTACAAAACATTAAGGACACCTGCTTTTGCCATGACTTGACCTGACCTGGTGAATCCAGGTGAAAGCTACGATCCCTTATCTCATTTGTTAAATCCACTTCAATCAGTGTAGATGAAGGGGAGGAGACAGGCTAAATAAGTATTTTTAAGCATTGAGACAATTGAGATATGGATTGTGTATGTGTGCCTTTCAGAAGGTGAGTGGGCAAGATAAAATAATGATGTGCTTTTGAATGGGGTGTGGTAGTAGGTGCCAGGTGCACTGGTTTGTGTCAGGAACTGCAATGCTGCTGGGTTTTTCACACTCAACAGTTTCCCATGTGTATCAAGAATGGTCCACCACCCAAAGGACATCCAGCTAACTTTACACAACTGTGGGAAGCATTGGAGTCAACATGGGCCAGCATCCCTGTGGAATGCTTTCGACACCTTGTAGAGTCCATGCCCTGACGAATTGAGGCTGTTCGGTGGGCAAAGGAGGGGGGTGCAACTCAATATTGGAAAGGTGTCCATAATGTTTTGTACGCTCAGTGTACACTGCTATGCCCATTAATACCCTACAACCCTTCTGAACAACTAGAGCTGAAATAATGACTCCCATAGAAACCTTTAGAAATCAATATGCTGTCTGCTGGAGCTGTGACCTATTTGCCCCTCCCCCCTCTTACTAAACCCAGTTATGTCACTGCAACAGCACACAGATTATTCCACTGCACGTGTGCCTTAAAGCTGTGAAATTAGTGCCTCCAAATATTCCACAGCTTGTAAATACAACAAACACTGACAAAGGCAAAAAACTAGGTCTATTTTGAAAAAAGTCTACACTGACTAGTAGCCTAATACAAATCACTGCTTCACAGTTTTTCACCTATAACACACTGTGACCATGCTACAAGGTTACCAACCATATGGAATATGGAAAACCATGGAACTGCAAAATAATTCATTTTCTGTCACGACTTCTGCCGAAGTTGGTCCCTCTCCTTGTTCGGGCGACGTTCGGCGGTCGACGTCACCGGCTTTCTAGTCACCACCGATCCATGTTTCATTTTCGTTTTGTTTTGTCTTATTCATACACACCTGGTTTCCATTCTATTAATTAATGTTCCTTAGTTAACCCTCTAGCTTCCCTCTCTGTTTTGTGCGTTATTGTTTGTCATGTGGGTTCGTTCTTTTGTGCTCTGGAATATTGTGTTTTTTCCTTGTTGGAACATTACTTATATTTTGAGTAAATTCTACTCATATCTGTGTCCTGCGCCTGACTCCGCATTTTTCCATTCACCAACAACCTCACAATTTGAAAAAAATAACAACACAATCTTCATACTTACTATAAAGTCTGCCTGAATGGCTGTGAGTTGTGTACAGTTAGTTAATGGGCTTATCTATGACAGTAACCATGTTCACGAACCCCACTGTTGTTCTGCTGCTCTCAGCCTCCCGAAGGACATACAACCTTACAGCCACTCCAGTCTGTTGAAACAGTTTCCTTAGATAATAGATTTCTCTGTGGCATTACATTAGCTAGTGTGGGGTTCTTTCGTCCCTGATTTACTGGCAGGAATTGAAGCAGCTGTGTGCTATATAACATCCTGTGTGAAACACAGGGCCACCTAGAGTTCTGAATTAACCGTCTATAACTTGGGTGGAATTCTACAGGGTCAATGATCTTCGTATGAAAAGGAAAGAAGGAAATGGTGAGTACACATGAGGCGTACACATGAGGCACACACACACACACACACACACACACACACACACACACACACACACACACACACACACACACACACACACAGTAATTGCCATACACTTGGTACATGCACAGGATAACCAACAATTGACAGAATATATATGTCCAAAATGTTGCTTTTATTCACTCAAAACAAAGCGCTGTCTGGAGAACTGAAAGGCTTCATGCTGTCTGTTTGTGAGAGTGGCATGGTCTGAAAATCACAGTGAGGCTCCATTAGGGATGTTAAATCTGCCCTGCAGCTATGGCATGCTTCTTTTGTGCCCCTTCCAACCATGACCCTGATCTATTCAAAATAAGCAAAGCAAACAAGATAACCCAAAAAACAACTCATTGCTGCAGGGGTTTATGAATGCCTGCAAACTGGAGCTCCTAATGGTTTCTGTGTGCTTGGGAGCGAGGCATGAAAATCAATTTCATCTGACAAGGCATTGTCTGACTGGCCATGGGTACTTTATTGGCTCAACACATTGGCAATGTTTACAAAGAGTGGACTGGACTATTACTTCAGTTGGTTATCATTACACACAAACTAAAGAGTGTACATGCATTTAACCTGCCAACTCTACAAACATAAGATGTACGTCTTCTTGAAAAGGCTGTTGAATAAGTGCGATTTAAATTATTCTACCTTTGGAGGACAGTGAAGCAGGGGCACTCTCTCTTAAGAAATGAGATCAAAGACACTGCCCAGGTCATAAACAGATGGACGTGTATGTAATGTTCCCACTTGATTAATTTGTGGATGTATAACATTTGCTTGGGGATTTTAGACCCAAATATTTATGTGTATTGTTTTTTGGAATGCTTTCAACACTTCCTAAGGGCACACTGACTTTTTGAACCTCAAAGGACATGAAACATATGGCAAACACTTGCATGCAGTACGGTCCATGTTTGTCCTAACAAAAGTAAGGTAATTGAATTGGTTTAATAGTATCTACTTATGGTATTTTCATGACATTAATGTTTTCATTTTCTGCTGGTGGATACTAACTGTACAATAGGGTTGTGCAATTAGAGAATCCAAGCCTACAGAATGACAAATGACTCATAAAAGGCGACCAATTTAAGACATATTTTCACTCCTGGATTACATTGTGAGCTCCAGCAGACCCATTTGTCTTTCTGACATTACTAAAACAAACAGTGCTTATAACAATCAATAGCATAACTAGGCCAAAGGCTTTGCTGTTCAATCTATTTCATGCAAAACATAAAGGTCAGTAGTATAACGTTATGCTCATTTATGATAGCTAAATTAACCATAGCTCCATTGATCCATGGGACAAATTCAGTCAGACCACAGCTAAATTCTATTCTTGAATTAACTTAAACTTCATTTGTCCCTTGATTATAGTCATGTATCATATTTTTCCACACAGTCATAAATTAATCAGTATGTATAATGTATTTGGACCATATTGCTCAGATACATGACAGCTACATTAACTGGCTCAATACACACTATTTGCTATGGGGCAACAGAGTATGTAGAGAGGTAAAATAACATATTTATATTATCAAGGCAGCGCTATCAAAACCACATTTGGGTTACATTACATTAAAGTTAATGTTTGAAATTGGGGTTGGTAAGTGGTAGGATGTGGTAGGATGTTGTAGTAGCAGTGGTAGGATGTTGTTGTAGTAGAAGTGGTAGGATGTTGTTGTAATAGAAGTGGTAGGATGTTGTAGTAGCAGTGGTAGGATGTTGTTGTAATAGAAGTGGTAGGATGTTGTAGTAGAATTGGAAGGATGTTGTTGTAATAGAAGTGGTAGGATGCTGCAGTAGAAGTGGTAGAATGTTATAGTAGAAGTGGTATGATGTTGTAGTAGAGGTGTTAGGATGTTGTATTAAAAGTGGTAGAATGTTGTAGTAGAAGTGGTAGGATGTTATAGTAGAAGTGGTAGAATGTTGTAGTAGAAGTGGTAGGATGTGAAAGTAGAAGTGGTAGGATGTTGTTGTAATATAAGTAGTAGGATGTTGTAGTAGAAGTGGTAGGATGTTATAGTAGAAGTGGTATGATGTTGTAGTAGAGGTGTTAGGATGTTGTAGTAGAAGTGGTAGAATGTTGTAGTAGAAGTGGTAGGATGTTGTTGTAATAGAAGTGGTAGAATGTTGTAGTAGAAGTGGTAGGATGTTATAGTACAAGTGGTAGGATGTTGTTGTAATAGAAGTAGTAGGATGTTGTAGTATAAGTGGTAGGATGTTATAGTAGAAGTGGTAGGATGTTATAGTAGAAGTGTTAGGATGTTGTAGTAGAAGTGGTAGGATGTTATAGTAGAAGTGGTAGGATGTTGTTGTAATAGAAGTGATAGAATGTTGTAGTAGAAGTGTTAGGATGTTATAGTAGAAGTGGTAGGATGTTGTTGTAATAGAAGTGGTAGGATGTTGTAGTAGAAGTGGTAGGATGTTATAGTAGACGTGGTATGATGTTGTAGTAGAAATGCCAGAGCTACTGCCAAAAAAAGTACACAAAAGCATTAGAGATTCTCTTTAACACATCATCATCATACACCATGCTACCTACCTGACAAGCATAAAGCTTTCTTCTCCTCTTGTTTTTAACATCTCATCTGCAGACGAAGCTAAACACAGCAGCCTATTGATCTGGAGAGCTCTTGGAATCTCTGTTCCCCATCAAAGCAGCAAAGAGGCCAGTAGTAATGGGCCCAGAGGGATGGCTCCATTAGTGTCCTACAAAACGTTCAAGGACCACAGAGGAGGAAGGACACTACATGATGCAATTACTGCAAGGCTAAATGCTTTAGTTTTTTATTGTTGTTGCTAAGACTAGTAACGAGTAAAACATTTAGAGTCCTTATTCTATTGGTTGTAAGAAATTGTTTTCTTTACCTCGAATGAACAGTCTAAATGAATTATGATAGAAGAGTTACCTGCAGCTGCAGTGTCTCAGTTTGAAGGTCAGTCACATATTAAGAGGAAAGCTGGTCCATAAACCTGACAAAATCCTACTAGGGCCTATACCATTTGTAAATATGAACAAACGTTACGGACAAAGCTTTTTCAGGGAGAGTGAATGGCACCAGCATTAACACATTTCTTCACTAGGTAAATTATGCTTCTGCTTTGAATTTCAAGATTACATTCTAGTACTGAACTTGTGTGTAAACCTGACAGTCCCAATTGGCTTGTTGAAAACATACTACACTGTGCTTTTAATGTTATCAATAATTCAGTGTGTGCCAGATGGATACAATTTCAGTTTTAAAAGATGCATGAAAGCATTAGCAGCTTACTAAACTGTTAATGAAATGTGCAGTCAAAGTCAGTGTTTAAAAGCTACATTAAAGACAGCCCATGACTGAGTCAGCCTTATAGAATGCCATCAACACTTTGAAGCCCAAATCAGAGCAACTCAGAGTCCATAATACTTTTGGATATCAGAATAATTATGATTTCCAATCAATAATTAAATATAAATTCCTAGACTGCACAAAATTGTACTTTTGTCCAATTCCCTTAAAAGTATGGGCTTTGTTGAGCTTTCTTACTTTCATTGACAGGGATAAAGCACATACAGGTTTTGACACAGACCATGATTAATTTAATGTTGACTGAGTTGGAAATTCTATGAAATGAAATGTTATGTTTTAGTTTCCGATTTAAAATAAACATTTAGATATCAGTGATGACTATGTTTTTACCTCGGCACTGCTGTTAGTTAGTTTTTGACACATTATAATGCACATCAAATTTGACATTGCTATTTGCTGCACATTGTGATTTCTAACTATACAGTGCCTTCAGACTTATTTCACATTTTGTTGTGTTATAGACAGCATTCAAAAAGCATGAAATATGATTTTTTTTCTCACCCATCTACACACAATACCCCATAATGACAACATTAAAAAAGGATTTAGAATTTAAAAAAATATTAATTATTTTATTGAAAATGAAATAGAGAATTATAGCATTTACATAAGTATTCACACTCATGAGTCAATACTTTTTAGAAGAACCTTTGGCAGCGATTACAACTGTGAGTCTTTCTGGGTAAGTATCTGAGCTCAGGAACATTCACTGTCTTCTTGGTAAGCAACGCCAGTGTAGATTTGGCCTTGTGTTTTAGGTTATTGTCCTGCTGAAGGGGAATTCATATTCCAGTGTCTGGTGGAAAGCAGAATGAATCAGGTTGTCCTCAAGGAGTTCGCATGTGCTTAGCTCCATTCCGTTTATTTTTTATCCTGAAAAACTCCCCAGTCCTTAACAATTACAAGCATACCCATAACATGATGCAGCCACCACTTTACTTGAAAATATGGAGAGTGGTACTCAGTAATGTGTTGTATTGGATTTGCTCCTAGCATAACACTTTGTATGTGCGATATAATTAAAAAAGTGCCTTAAAAATAATGAAATCGTACAGAATCATGTTTACCAGTAAGTAAAATGCTATGAATTTACAGTTGAAGTCGGGTAGCCTTCCACAAGCTTCCCACAAGAAGTTGGGTGAATTTTGGCCCATTCCTTCTGACAGAGCTGGTGTAACTGAGTCAGGTTTGTAGGCCTCCTTGCTCGCACACGCTTTTTCTGTTCTGCCCTCAAATTTTCTATGGGATTGAGGTCAGGGCTTTGTGATGGCCTCACCAATACCATGACTTTGTTGTCCTTAAGCCATTTTGCCACAACTTTGGAAATATGCTTGGGTTCATTGTCCATTTGGAAGACCCATTTGCGAACAAGCTTTAACTTCCTGACTGATGTCTTGAGATGTTGCTTCAATATATCCACATAATTTTCCTTCCTCATGATGCCATCTATTTTGTGAAGTGCACCAGTCCCTCCTGCAGCAAAGCACCCCCACAACATGATGCTGGCATGGTATTCTTCGGCCCCCTTTTTCCTCCCAACATAACGATTGTCATTATGCCCAAACAGTTATATTTTTGTTTCATCAGACCAGAGGACATTTCTCCAAAAAGTACGATCTTTGTCCCCATGTGCAGTTGTAAATCGTAGTCTTTTTTTATGGTGGTTTTGGAGAAGTTGCTTCTTCTTTGCTGAGTGGCCTTTCAGGTTGTCGATATAGGACTCATTTTACTGTGGATACTGCTTGGAGGCAGTATTTCGACGTCTGGATGAGAAGCATGCCCAAAGTAAACTGCCTGTTACTCAGGCCCAGAAGCTAGGATATGCATATAATTGGTAGATTTGGATAGAAAACACTCTAACAGTTTCCAAAACTGTTAAAATAATGTCTGTGAGTATAACAGAACTGATATGGCAGGTGAAACCCTGAGGAAAATCCATCCAGGAAGTGGGATTTGTTTGATGTGGGTATTTTTAATTGAATGCCTATAGAGTATCTAATGGGTTAGGACCCAGATTGCAGTTCCTATGGCTTCCACTAGATGTCACCAGTATTTAGACATTGTTTCAGGCTTGTTTTCTGAAAAATTAAGAAGAATGAGACCTTTCTCTAAGTGGACTGTAGAATCATGCAGTGCTGGTATTGCGCATGACCGAGTGTGCGTCCTTCGTTGTTTTTCCTTTCTATTGAATACGCTATTGTCCAGTTGAAATATTATTGATTATTTAGACAATTGAAAACCCGAGGGTTAATTATAAACATTGTTTGACATGTTTCGACGAACTTTAACCGGTACTATTAGGATATATTCGTCTGCATGTTTAGACCGCCTTTGAGCCAGTGGATTACTGAACAAAACGCGCCAACAAAACAGAGTTTTTGGGATATAAAGAGGGACTTTATCAAGCAAAACAAACATGTATTGTGTAGCTGGGACTCTTGTGATTGCAACCATATGAAAATCTTCAAAGGTAAGTGATTAATTGTACCGCTATTTCTAACTTTTATAATTCCTTTACTTGGTTGTAAAATGTTTATATGCTTTTGTAAGCGGGGTGCTGTCCTCAGATAATCGCATGGTATGCTTTCGCGGGAAAGCCTTTTTGAAACCTGACAAAGCGGCTGGATTAACAAGAAGTTAATCTTTAAACTGATGTATAACACTTTTTTATGAATGTTTATTATGACTATTTCTGTATTTTGAATTTGGCACTCTGCAATTTCACCGGATGTTGTCGAGATGGTTCGCTAGCGGAACGCCTGCGCCAGAAAGATAAACATTTTTTATATCTTTTGTTTCACAGAGTCGTGGCTGAACGATGACACAGATAATATACAGTTGGCTGGGTTTTCCATACATCGGCAGCACAGAACAGCTACGTCTGGTACGACGAGGGGTGGTAGTGTGTGTCTATTTGTCAATAACAGCTGGTGCGCGATGTTGAATATTAAGGAAGTCTCGAGGTATTGCCAGCCTGAGATTACCTCATGATAAATTGTATACCACACTATCTATCAAGAGAGTTTTCATCTATATTTTTTGTAGCAGTCTATTTACCACCACATTCCGATGCTGGCACAAAGACCGCACTCAACGAGCTGTATAAAGCCATAAGTAAACAAGAAAATTCTCATCCAGAAGCGTCTCTCCTAGTGGCCGTGAACTTGAATGCAGGCAACTTTTAAATACGTTTACCTAATTTGTACCAGCATGTCACATGTGCAACCAGAGGGGCAAAAAATGTAGACTACCTTTACTCCACACATGGAGATGCACACAAAGCTCTCCCTCGCCCTCCATTTGGCAAATCTATGATAATTATATCCTCCTGATTCC
Source organism: Oncorhynchus clarkii lewisi (assembly GCF_045791955.1). Taxonomy (NCBI): domain Eukaryota; kingdom Metazoa; phylum Chordata; class Actinopteri; order Salmoniformes; family Salmonidae; genus Oncorhynchus; species Oncorhynchus clarkii. Next base: position 27,553,696 of record NC_092158.1, read on the forward strand.
AGCTTACAAGCAAAAACTAAAGCAGGAAGTGTAAGTGACTCGCTCGATATGGAAGTGGTCAGATGACGCGGATGCTACGCTACAGGACGATTTTGCTAGCACAGACTGGAATATGTCCGGGATTCATCCAATGGCATTGAGGAGGATGCCATCTCGGTCACCGGCTTCATCAATAACCTACATTGACGACGTTGTCCCCACAGTGATCATACGTACATATCCCAACCAGAAGCCATGGATTACAGGCAACATCCGCACCGAGCTACAGGCTAGAGCTCCCGCTTTCAAGGAGAAGATCACTAATCCGAACAGTTATAAGAAATCCTGCTATACCCTCAGACGAACCATCAAACAGGCAAAGTGTCAATACAGGACTAAGACTGAATCCTACTACTCCAGCTCTGATGCTCATCGGATGTGGAAGGGCTTTTTCAAACTATTACGGACTACAAAGGGGAACCCAGCCGCGAGCTGCCCAGTGACGCGAGCTTACCAGAAGAGAAAAATAGCTTTTATCCTGGCTTCGAGGCAAGAAACACTGAAGCATACATGAGAGCACCAGTAGTTCCGGACGACTGTATGATCACGCTCTGCGTCACCGATGTGAGCAAGACCTTTAAACAGGTAAACATTCACAAGACCAGGGGCCAGACGGATTACCAGGATGTGTACTCAGAGCATGCGCAGACCAACTGGCAAGTGTCTTCACTGACATTTTCAACCTCTCCCTGACTGAGTCTGTAAAACCTACATGTTTCAAGCAGGCCACCATAGTCCCTGTACCCAAGAAAGCAAAGGTAACCTGCCTAGATGACTACTGCCACGTAGCACTCACGTCGGTAGCCATGAAGTGCTTTGAAAGGCTGGTCATGGCTCACACCAACATCATCATCCCGGAAATTTAGACCCACTCCAATTCGCATACCGCCCCAACAGATCCACAGATAACACAATCTCAATCACACTGCCCTTTCCCACCTGGACAAAAGGAACACCTATGTGAGAATGCTGTTTGCTGACTACAGGTTAGCGTTCAACACCATAGTGCCCACAAAGCTCATCACTAAGCTAAGGACCCTGGGACTAAACACCTCACTCTGAAACTGGATCTTGGACTTCCTGACGGACCACCCCCAGGTGGTAAGGGTTGGCAACAACACATCTGCCACGCTGATCCTCAACACGGGGGACCCTCAGGGGATCATGCTTAGTCCCCTCCTGTACCCCATTTTCACCCACGACTGCATGGCCAAGCACGACTTCAACACCATCATTAAGTTTGCAGATGACACAACGGTGGTAGGCCTGATACCCGACAATGTGGTGCCAGGACAACAACCTCTCCCTCAATGTGAGCAAGACAAATGAGCTGATCGGGGACTACAGGAAAAGGAGGGCCGAACACGCCCCCATTCGTATCGATGGGGCTGTAGTGGAGCGGTTCGAAAGTTTCAAGTTCCTTGGTGTCCACATCACCAACAAACTATCATGATCCAAACACACCACGACAGTCTTGAAGAGGGCACAACAGCATCTTTTCACCCTCAGGAGACTACAAAGATTTGGCATGGGTCCCCAGATCCTCAAAAAGTTCTACAGCTGCACCATCGAGAAAATCCTGACCGGCTGTATCACTGAATGGTATGGCAGGTGTTCGGCATGCGACCATAAGGCGGTACATAGGGTAGTGCGTACAGCCCAGTACATCACTGGGACCAAGCTTCCTGCCATCCAGGACCTACAGTACCAGTTAAAAGCTTGTACACACCTACTCATTCAAGGGATTTTCTTTATTTTTACTATTTTCTACATTGTAGAATAATAGTGGAGACATTAAAACTATGAAATAACACATGGATTCACATAGTAACCAAAAAAGTGTTAAATAAATCAAAATATTTGTTAAATTTCAGATTCTTCAAAGTAGCCACCCTTTGCCTTGATGACAGATAAGCACACTCTTGGCATTCTCTCAACCAGATTCATGAGGTAGTCACCTGGAGTGCATTTAAATTAACAGTTATGAATTTCTTTCCTTCTTAATCTGTTTGAGCCAATCAGTTGTGTTGTGACAAGGTAGGGGTGGTATACAGAAGATATCATCAAGTGCTGTGATGAAACTGGCTCTCATGTGGGTCGCCACAGGAAAGGAAGACCCAGAGTTACCTCTGCTGCAGAGGATAAGTTCATTAAAGTTAACTGCACCTCAGATTGCAGCCCAAATAAATGCTTCACAGAGTTCAAGTAACAGATGAGACATCTCATCATCAACTGTTCAGAGGACCTTCATGAACGAATTGCTGCAAAGAAACCACTACTAAAGGACACCAATAAGGAGAAGAGACTTGCATGGGCCATAAAACATGAGCAATGGACATTTGACAGGTGGAAATCTGTCATTTGGTCTGATGAGTCGAAATTTGAGATTTTTGGTTCAAACCGTCATGTCTTTGTGAGACAAAGATTAGGTGAACGGATTATCTCTGCATTTGTTGTTACCACCGTGAAGCATGGATGAGGAGGTGTGATGGTGTGGGGGTGCTTTGCTGTTGACACTCTCTGTGATTTATTTCGAATTCAAGGCATACTTGAAGGCGTAAACCATCCCATCTGGTTTGCACTTAGTGGGACTATCATTTGTTTTTCAACAGAACAATGACCCAACACACCTCCAGGCTGTGTAAGGGCTATTTGACCAAGAAGGAGAGTGATGTATCAGCTGACCTGGCCTCCACAATTATCCAACCTCAGGATAATTGAAGAAGTGAAGGAAAAACAGCCAACAAGTGCTCAGCATATGTGGGAACTCCTTCAAGAATGTTGGAAAAGCATTCCTCGTGAAGCTGGATGCCAAGAGTGTACAAAGCTGTCATCAAGGCAAAGGGTGGCTACTTTGAAGAATCTAAATATATTTAGATTTAACACTTTTTTAGTTATTACATGATTCAATTTGTGTTATTTCATTGTTTTGATGTCTTCACTGTTATTCTACAATGTAGAAAATAGTAAAAAATGAAGACAAACCCTGAGTAGTGGTGTCCAAACTTTTGACTGGTACCGTATATACTAGCCGGTGTCAGAGGAAGGCCCAAAAAAATGTCAAAGACTCCAGTCACCCAAGTCATAGGCTGTTCTCTCTGCTACCGTACAGCAAGCGTTACCAAGCGTTACCAATGCCAAGTCTAGGTCCAAACGGCTCCTTAAAACGTGTTATGGCTGCAATCCCAATACCGGGATCGATATGACAACTCGCCAGTGAAAATAGAGGGCACCAAATTCAAACCACAGAAATCTCATAATTACAATTCCTAAAACATACATGTGTTTTACATAATTTTAAAGGTTATCTTGTTGTTAATCACACCAAAGTGTCCGATTTCAACTAGGCTTTTCAGCGAAAGCAATACAAACGATTATGTTAGGTCTCCACCAGACCACAATAAGCACAGCCATTTTCCAGCGAATATAGCATTCACAAAAAGCAGAAATAAAGATAAAATTAATCACTAACCTTGAATTATCTTCATCAGATGACACTCATAGGACTTCATGTTACACAATACATGCATGTTTTGTTTGATAAAGTTAATATTTATATCAAAAAAATTGAGTTTACATTGGCTATTTAGATTCACTAGTTCCAAAAACATCAAGTGATTTTGCAGAGCCACATCGTTTCAACCGAAATACTCATCATAAATGTAGATGATAATACAAGTATACACATGAAATGACAGATATACCTTTCCTTAATGCAACCGCTGTGTCAGATTTCAAAACAAGTTTACGGAAAAAGCAACACATGCAATAACCCTGAGACGGCGCTCAGAATAGAAGCCAAATTAGCCGCTATGTTAGAGTCAACAGAAACCAGAAAATACATGATAAATGTTTCCTTACCTTTGATGAACTTCATCAGAATGCAGTCCTAGGAATCCCAGGTACACAGTAAATGCTTGATTTGTTTGAAAATATCTGTTATTTATGTCCAATTAGCTACTTTGGTTAGCGCATATGGTAAACAATTCCAAAGTCACAAAGCGCGTACACTATAACGTGACGAAATGTCCAAAGGTTCCGTAACAGTCAGTAGAAACATGTCAAACGATGTACTGAATCAATCTTTAGAATGTTGTTTACATATATCTTGAATAACGTTCCAACCGGAGAATTAGAATGACTTCAAATGAGCGGTGGAACGCAGGTGCTTCCCCTGTGAACGTGCAGAGTGAATGCATGGTCAACTCGTGGCAGTGGTGACTATTTCCTGTGTCATTCGACCCCCTTTCACATTAGAGTCATCAGACAAAGTTCTATTGACTGTTGACATCTAGCGGAAGGCGTAGGAAGTGAAAACATATCCATATCTCATGGTAATTTCAATGAGAGCTTGGTTGAAGATCTGCCACCCCCAGAAAATAATGAGTTCTGCTATATGAGTTCTGTTATACTCGCAGACATAATTCAAACAGTTTTACAAACTTCAGAGTGGTTTCTTTCCAATACTAATAATAATATGCATGTATTAGCAACTGAGACTGAGGAGCTGGCCGTTTACAATGGGCACCTTTTCATCCAAGCTACTCAATACAGCCCCTGCAGCCATAAAAAATTAACAGCTTAGTCAAATGGCCACCCAGACTATTTACATTGACCCCCCCCCCCCCCCCCCCCTCCCGTCTTTGTTTTTACACTGCTGATACTTGCTGTTTATTATCTATGCATAGTCACTTTACTCCTACCTACATGTACAAATGACCTCAACAAACCTGTACCCCTGCAGCATTGACTCGGTACCGGTACCCATTGTATATAGCTTTGTTTTTGTTATTTTATTGTGTTACTTTTTATTTTTTACTTTAGTTTATTTAGTAAATATTTTCTGAACTCTATTTCTTGAACTGCATTGCTGGTTAAGGGCTTGTAATTAAGCATTTCACAGTAAGGTCTACCTGTTGTATTCGGTGCATGTGACAAATAAAATATGATTTCATAAAATGGTGAACAGGCCGTGGCTCGGGTGGTTGATGCCCTTGATTATCTTTTTGGCCTTCCTGTGACATTGGATGCTGTATGTGTCCTGGAGGCCAGGCAGTGTGCCACTGGTGATGAATTGGGCAGAACACACCACCCTCTGGAGAGCCCTGCGGTTGCAGGCAGTGCAGTTGCCATACTAGGCGGTGATACAGCCTGACAGGATGCTCTCAATGGTGCAAATTTGTGTCTTAGGGGCCAAGCCACAGCCTCCTGAGGTTGAAGAGCATGCACCGTTGTCGGGCCCCTGCGTTGAGGATCAGCGTGGTGGAGGTGTTGTTTCCTACCACCTGGGGGGCGGCCCATCAGGAAGTCCAGGACCCAGTTGCACAGAGTGGGGTTCAGGTCCATGGCCCCGCGCTTAATGATGAGCTTGGAGGGTACTATGGTGTTGAAGGCTGAGCTGTCGTCAATGAACAGCATTCTTACATTGGAACTCCTCTTGTCCAGATGGGATAGGGCAGTGTGCAGTGTGATGGGGATCGTCTGTGGATCTATTTGTGCGGTATGCAAATTTAAGTGGGTCTAGGGTGTCAGGTAAGGTGGAGGTGATATGATCCTTAATTAGTCACTTAAAGCATTTCATGCTGAGAGAAGTGAGTGCTACAGGGCTCTAGTAATTTAGTTCAGTTAACTTGGTGGACATCTTGAAGCAAGTCGGGAAAGCAGACTGGGATAGGGAGAGTTTGAATATGTTTGTAAACACCAGCTGGTCTGTGCTTGCTCTGTGGACCCGGCTAGGGATGCCGTCTGGGCAGGCAACCTTGCGATTGTTAACACGCGTAAATGTCTTACGTTGGCCACTGAGAACAAGAGCCCACAGTCCTCGGAAGCGGCCCACGTCGGGGGCACTGTGTTATCCTCAAAGTGGGTGAAGAAGGTGTTTAGCTTGTCTGGGAGAAAGACGTCGGTGTCCGCGACATGGCTGGTTTACCCTTTGTCATCTGTGATTGTCTGTAGGGGACATTGAGAGGAAACTTCTTCAAAATTAATCTTTCTGGATCCACAGGCTCAACACACTGTCTTGTCTTGGCCTTAACGTTAAACTTTTTATTAAAAAAGTTTCAATATGTCCTTGACTTGAAACCGTTTTTATAGTTTCAATATGTCCAAATTGTTTTTTGTTTTTTAAAATGTTATGCTAATTAAATATTATATGCATATGTATATTACTGTACATATTGATCACATTCCTGATCACATATTTTGATACATTGAATGTTAATATTGTGAAACTATGTTATACATTTTTTTACCTCCTGTTTCAGGAAGTGATGTCACTTATACGTAGCACCTTCCACCCCCACCTGGGATATGGATGCCTGATGAAGACCTGATGAAGGGTCGAAAAATGTTATTTCTAAATGTTGTTAGAAATAAATGTGACTAGTTTCAGGAAACTAGGTGTATGTCGAGGATCAATACTTCACAGGAGAGATGTTTAAACAGAAACCTTTTTAATCAAATGCGTTTTTTGGCAGGAATATAAGATATGCATATTATTTGGATAGAAAACACTCTGAAGTTTCTAAAACTGTTTGAATCATGTCTGTGAGTATAAATCCAGTTATGCATTAGGGGGCGCAATTACATTTTTGGGATGAAAAACGTTCCCGTTTTAAACAAGATATTTTGTCACGAAAAGATGCTCGACTATGCATATAATTGACAGCTTTGGAAAGAAAACACTGACGTTTCCAAAACTGCAAAGATATTGTCTGTGAGTGCCACAGAACTGATGTTACAGGCGAAACCCAGATAAAAATCCAACCAGGAAGTGCCTCATTTTTTGAAACCGCCTCATGCCAATGACTCCTTATATGGCTGTGAATGAGCTACAAATGAGCTTACGTTTTCCACGTATTCCCTAGGGTATCTACAGCATTGTGACGTCTTTTTACGCATTTCCATTGAAGAATAGCCAGCCGTAAGGGACCAGATATAGCAAGTGTTCACATGGTGTCTCCCGCAGAAAATCTTGCGTAAAATACTGAGGTAGCCATTTTTCCAATCGCTTCTAATGAGAAACCAATTGCCTCGACGGATATATTATCGAATATATATGTTAAAAATACCTTGAGGATGGGTCCTAAACAACATTTGCCGTGTTTCTGTCGATATTATGGAGTTAACTTTGAAAAAAGTTTGGCGTTGTATAGGTAGCATTTTCCGGTCGATTTCTCAGCCAAGCATGATGAACAAACGGGAGCGATTTCGCCTATAAAAATAATATTTTTGGAAAAAAGGAACATTTGCTATCTAACTGGGAGTCTCCTGAGTGAAAGCATCTGAAGTTCTTCAAAGGTAAATTATTTAATTTGGTTGCTTTTCTTATTTTCGTAAAAATGTTGCCTGCTGCTAACATAGCATTATACCATGATAAACTTACACAAATGCTTGTCTAGCGTTGGCTGTAACGCATATTTTGAAAATCTGAGATGACAGTGTTGTTAACAAAAGGCTAAGCTTGTGTTTGAATATATTTATTTCATTTCATTTGCGATTTTCATGAATAGGAAAGGTTTCTAGGGGTATTTATGTCCGCTGCGTTATACAAATTTGTTTGAGGCTATGATTACGATCCCGGATCCGGGATTGCTTGTTGCAAGAGGATAACAGAACTTATGTAGAAGGCAAAACCCCGAGGACTAACCGTTAAGAATTTGTTTTTTTTTAGGTCTCTGTCTGTTCAGTGTTCAGTGTGTGAAATAATATTTCTTAGGCACTTGTTTTCAGTTCCCACCGCTTCCACTGGGTGTCACCAGTCTTTGGAGTTTGGTTGAGGTTATTCCTTTGTGCAATGAAGAAGTACGGCCATCTAGGAAATGGGTAACACTGTTGAGAGTTGCGCAAGACTTGAAAAGTAGCGTTAGTTTCCTCTCGTCCTCTATTGAAAACTGATAGACCCGTCTTCAATTTGATCGATTATTAACGTTTAAAAATACCTAAAGTTGTATTACAAAAGTAGTTTGAAATGTTTTGGCAAAGTTTACAGGCAAATTTTGAAATATTTTGTAGTGACGTTGCGCAATTTGGAAGATGTTTTTTTCTGGATCAAACACGCCAAATAAATGGACATTTTGGATATATATGGACGGAATTAATCGAACAAAAGGACCATTGTGATGTTTATGGGACATATTGGAGTGCCAACAAAAGAAGCTTGTCAAAGGTAAGGCATGTTTTATATTTTAATTCTGCGTTTTGTGTAGCGCCTGCAGGTTAGAAATATGCTACTCTCTTTGTTTACTGTTGTGCTATCATCAGATAATAGCTTCTTATGCTTTCGCCGGAAAGCCTTTTTAAAATCTGACATGTTGGTTGGATTCACAACGAGTGTAGCTCTAATTTAGTATCTTACATGTGTGATTTAATGAAAGTTTGATTTTTATATAATTTTATTTGAATTTGCCACCCTGCATTTTCCCTGGCTTTTGGCCAAGTGCCCCTATACCATAAGAAGTTAATTAACCTCTCTAGGCTAGATGGGACGCTACCATCCAAACTGACCTTCATCCAGTGAAAGTGCGGGGCTCCAAATTCAAACTACAGAATTGTAAATATTTAACATTCTTGAAAATACACATGCAATATGTCAAAATAAAGCTTAACTTCTTTTTAATCCAGCCACGGTGTCAGATTTCAAAAAGGCTTTACGGCGAAAGCAAACCATGCAATTGTCTGAGGACAGCACCCCATCAAACAAGCACACATATTTCATCCCGCCAGGCGCAACACAGAACTCAGAAATAACTATATAATTCATACCTTACCTTTGAAGAGCTTCTTCTGTTGGCACTCCAATATGTCCCGTAAACATCACAAATGGTATTTTTGTTAGATTAATTCCGTCGTTATATCTCCAAAATGTCAATTTATTTGGCCCGTTTGATCCAGAAAAACACCGGTTCCAATACGCGCAACAAAATATCTAATTAGTTACCTGTAATCTTTGTCCAAACATTTCAAGCAACTTTCCTAATACAACTTCAGGTCTTTTTTTACGTAAATAATCGTTAAAATTTAAGACGGGATAAACTGCTTTCAATAGCGGATAAAAACAAAGTGGAGCGAGCTTTCAGGTCAGTACACTAGATTCGGCCCTCGTTCTGAACAGCCCAACTTCTTCATTTCTCAAAGAAAAAACATCAACCAATTTCTAAAGACTGTTGACATCCAGTGGAAGCGATAGGAACTGCAAGCAAGTGCCTTAGAAAGCTAGATCCACATAGAAAACTCATTGAAAAGAGAGTGCTTCAAAAATAAATTCCTGGATGGTTTGTCCTCGGGGTTTCGCCTGCCAAATACGTTCTGTTATACTCACAGACACCATTCAAACCGTTTTAGAAATTTCTATAGAGTATAGAGTGTTTTCTATCCAAATCTACAAAATAATATGCATAGCCACAGAAAAGACAGCAATCTTCCCGCTACCCATGATTGGCTGAGATAATGCTTGGGCTGGACATACTGAGAGATATATTCGGATTGGTCTATTTTCGGACGCTTCTGTCTATTTGAGCTGGTCAGTATGTTTAGGTAATCCTGTCTAACTCTGCTTTAACTTCTTATGGCTGGGGGGCAGTATTGAGTAGCTTGGATGAATAAGTTGCCCAAAGGTAACGGCCTGCTCCTCAGTCTCAGTTGCTAATATATGCATATTATTAGTAGTATTGGATAGAAAACACTCTAAAGTTTCCAAAACTGTCAAAATGTTGTCTCTGGGTATAACAGAACTGATATTGCAGGCGAAACCCTGAAGAAAATCAAACCAGGAAGTGGCTTCTATTTTGAAAACTCCATGTTCCATAGCCCGCCTTTGCTCCATTTAAAGGGATATCAACCAGATTCCTTTTCCTATCGCTTCCTCAAGGGGTCAACAGTCTTTAGACATAGTTTCAGGCTTTTATTTTGAAAAATGAGCGAGAAAGATAATATCGTGTGGCCGGGTGCCAGCAGCGTTTTGTATGCGCAAGAGAGTTTGGGCAGCCATTGCCTTTCCCTCTCTGACTGAAAAAGACATTTGCGGTTGATATATTATCGATTATATATTTTAAAAACAACCTGTGGCTTGATTATAAAAAACGTTTGACATGTGTCTGTGGACATTACGGATACTACTTGGAATTTGTCTGCGATGTCATGACCGCTCTTTCCTGTGGATTTCTGAACATAACGCACCAAACAAACGGAGGTGTTTTGGATATAAAAATAATCTTTATGGAACAAAAGGAACATTTATTGTGTAACTGGGAGTCTCGTGAGTGAAAACATCCGAAGATCATCAAAGGTAAACTATTAATTTGATTGCTTTTCTGATTTTCGTGACCAAGCTACTTGATGCTAGGTGTTCATAATGTTTTGTTGAGCGATCAATAAACTTACAAACGCTTGGATTGCTTTCGCTGTAAAGCATATTTTCAAAATCTGACATGACAGGTGGATTAACAAAAGGCTAAGCTGTGTTTTGCTATATTGCACTTGTGATTTCATGAATATAAATATATATATATTTTTAGTAATATTATTTGAATGTGGCGCTATGCAATTCAACGGTTGTTGATGAAAATTATCCCGTTAATGGGATTGCAGCCATAAGAGTTTTTTTTTTTAAATGGATCACGTAGTAAAACTGCATAAGTGTTGCTCTCCACTTTCTGGAGGGACGAATTTTGAAATCAGTGGAATTAGAGTATGATAGCTAAGGAGATGGAGAAAACACCTGTCTTCAGATTACATCTTCAAACTAAGGGCAACCCTGGCATCGGTGACAGGGAGACGTGTCCATCCATGATGTATATGGGTAAGATAGTCTAGCAAGCTACAATTTCAGATATTACATGTTTCTAATTTTAACAGAAAGTTGTTTCATTTCTAGTTAAAGTGTACTGTTAATTGTCTGGCTCGCTGGCTAATGTCACGTTACATGTATGATCTTATTATTCATATCTCAGAGTCATTTGCTCTGCTAGATATAGCCTAATGTTAGCTAGCTAAACTTGAACCTGGTTTGTTAGCTACCTGCAGATTCATGCAGGATTGTATTGTCATGAGTTGGGAATATGGTTCATTGTTAACTTTTTATGGCTGCAGGGGCAGTATTGAGCAGCTTTATTATTAGTAGTATTGGATAGAAAACACTCTGAAGTTTCTAAAACTGTTTGAATTATGTCTGTGAGGATTAACTTTAAAATTATATAAGACACATGTATGTTTTAGGAATTATAATTATGAGATTTCTGTGGTTTGAATTTGGCGTCCTCTATTTTCACTGGTAGTTGTCATATCAATCCTGTTACCGGGATTGCAGCCATAACAAGTTAACAAAAGTTGTCTTAACAAAAGACTCCACTATGCAAGTAATTCAGTCTAGCCATCTACTCCGATTTCAGAGCACTCTCATCTGAGTGTGCCAGAGCGCAGAATAACTGATGAATTTACGAATGCTCAACAACCACTGAATATGACGATGTCAGTAAACGTCAGCAAAAAAGCATAATTAAATTGTTGCCAGCAGCACAGTTACAGTCACCAACGCTCTGGATAACATGAAAACAGCCTAACCAGCTCTGCTAGGGTTGAGTAAAATGGTCAGAGTAAGGTGTTCTCTCATTTGTGTCTGGAAGTAGCTAGCAAGCTAGCCAATGTTAGCCAGTTAGCTTGGGTGCTTGACTGCTGTTGTGAGGTCTGAACACTACAATCAACCCTACTCATTGGCCAGAGCGTCCAGTGTGCGCTCTGAATGCTCCAAGAGTGAAACGCTCTGAATTTATGAACAGACAATCTGACAGCACAGTTTATTGCCTTTTGGAGGGCATAACTGCACTGTTTTTATTCAACCATATTCCCAGTCAATTTACCGTGGTTAAATGTGGTGGTTTGTGCTTTCAGTTTTGTGCGAATGCTGCCATCAAAACACGGTTTTTGGTTTGGGTAGGTTTTAATAGTCACAGTGGGAACAAAATCCCCTTCCCGATGAACTCAGGCACCGTGTCAGTGTATATGTCAATGTTATTCTCAGAGGCAACCCGGAACGGCTCCAAGTCTGCGTGATCAAAACCATCTTCAAGCGTGAATTCCAATTGGTCAGACCAGCGTTGAATAGACCTTAGCATGGGTTCTTCCTGTTCGAGTTTCTGCCTATAGGAAGGAAGGAGCAGAATCTGATCTGATTTGCCGAATGAAGGGCAGGAGAAGGCCTTGTAGCCTTTCAGGAAGGGAGAATAACAATGGTCAAGAGTTTTTGAAGTGTGAGTACTACAGGCAATGTGTTGATAGGATTTCGGTACCTTTGTCCTTATATTTGCTTTCTTAAAGTCCCCAGCTACAGTAAATGCAGGCTCAGGATATGTGGTTTCCATTTTGCACAAAGTCCAGTGTACAGTCGTGGCCAAAAGTTTTGAGAATGACACAAATATACATTTTCACAAAGTCTGCTGCCTCAGTGTATTTAGATATTTTTGTCAAATGTTACTATGGAATACTGAAGTATAGTTACAAGAATTTCATAAGTGTCAAAGGCTTTTATTGACAATTACATGAAGTTGATGCAAAGAGTCAATAATTGCAGTGTTGACCCTTCTTTTCCAAGACCTCTGCAATCCACCCTGGCATGCTGTCAATTAACTTCTGGGCCACTTCCTGACTGATGGCAGCCCATTCTTTTATAGTCAATGCTTGGAGTTTGTCAGAATTTGTGGGTTTTTGTTTGTCTACCCACCTCTTGAGGATTGACCACAAGGTCTCAATGGGATTAAGGTCTGGGGAGTTTCCTGGCCATGGACCCAAAATATTGATGTTTTGTCCCCGAGCCACTTAGTTATCACTTTTACCTTATGGAAAGGTGCACCATCATGCTGGAAAAGGCATTGTTCGTCACCAAACTGTTCCTGGATGGTTGGGAGAAGTTTCTCTCGGAGGATGTGTTGGTACCATTCTTTATTCATGGCTGTGTTCTTAGGCAAAATTGTGAGTGAGGCCATTCCCTTGGCTGAGAAGCAACCCCACACATGAATGGTCTCAGGATGCTTTATTGTTGGCAAGACACAGGACTGATGGTAGCGCTCACCTTGTCTTCTCCGGACAAGCTTTTTCCGGATGCCCTAAACAATCAGAAAGGGGATTCATCAGAGAAAATGACTTTACCCCAGTCCTTAGCAGTCCAATCCCTGTACCTTTTGCAGAATATCAGTCTGTCCCTGATGTTTGTCCTGAGATAAGTTTTTTCTTTGCTGCACTTCTTGACACCAGGCCATCCTCCAAAAGTCTTTGCCTCACTGTGCGTGCAGATGCACTCACACCTGCCTGCTGCCATTCCTGAGCAAGCTCTGTAATGGTGGTGCCCCGATCCCGCAGCTGAATCAACTTTAGGAGACGTCCTGGCACTTGCTGGACTTTCTTGGGTGCCCTGAAGCCTTCTTCACAACAATTGAACCGCTTTCCTTGAAGTTCTTGATGATCCGATAAATGGTTGATTTAGGTGCAATCTTACTGGCAGCAATATCCTTGCCTGTGAAGCCCTTTTTGTGCAAAGAAATTATGATGGCACGTGTTTCCTGGCAGTTAACCATGGTGACAGAGGAAGAACAATGATTCCAAGCACCGCCCTTCTTTTGAAGCTTCCAGTCTGTTATTCGAACTCAATCAGCATGACAGAGTGATCTCCAGCCTTGTCCTCGTCAACACTGTGTTAACGAGAGAATCACTGACATGATGTCAGCTGGTCCTTTTGTGGCAGGGCAGAAATGCAGTGGAAATGTTTTGGGGGATTCAGTTAATTTGCATGCAGAGGAACTTTGCAATTAATCTGATCACTCTTCATAACATTCTGGAGTATATGCAAATTGCCATCATACAAACTGAGGCAGCAGACTTTGTGAAAATTAATATTTGTGTCATTCTCAAAACTTTAGGCCACAACTGTAGATCCTTGAGGGCCATCGTGGTATCGGCTTGCAGGGGAATATACACGGCTGTGACTATAACTGAAGAGAATTCTCTTGCGAGGTGATATGGTCAGCATTTTTTTTGAGGTATTCTAGTTCGGGTGAACAAAACCACTTGAGTTCCTGTATATTATCACAATCACACCATGAATATTTAATCATACACCTTTCTTCCAGTACTTTATTCCTGTCTGTACGATATACTGAGAACCCAGCTGGCTGTATGGATGGGGACAGTATATTCGGAGAGAGCCATGACTCCGTGAAACAGAATATGTTGCAGTCCCTGATATCATTTTATTCAGGGACTGAACATTAGCAAGTAAAATACTCTGAAGCGGTGGATGAGTTGGACTAGAAGTCCACTTAGAATACCTCTTCTCCGAACTGGGGTGTCTTGGAGCAGCCTCTGGGATAAGTTAAATTGCCTTTGGGGGTAAGAAAAAAGGGTCCAATTTGGGAAAGTCATATTTTAATGTTTTCTGATTCTGAAAAATATTTCTGGTTAGAATGCTGCTTAGTTACCACTGCTGAAAGTTATTTCCATCTGTATGTAATAAAAGAACTTTATATGCAAATAATGTAAGCAATAACAAACAAACAAAAAATACTGCAAAGTTGCTTAGGAGCTAGAAGCACTGCTGCCATGTCTATTTGGTGCCATCTTACTCATGGTGCTAATACTTAGTGAGATATGATGCATTTTTGAAAGGTTTGTTATTGCATTTCATAGTATGAATTTAAAATGAGGGCTAACAAAAACAATTGAGCCATTGTAATGTATAAATGAGACAATACTGGTTTATTGAACAATTGTAACAGTTATGTCATTTGAAATAAAATATTTTGTGCATTTGTGACACATTCTATTTTGGTTGGTGGATGATTTTATATGAAACAGTCATTACAAGTGACTTGAGTGAATACACTTAAGATCGTCTCCACAAGATAGGAAAAATATATTAATATTCAGAACCGACTTAGTGTGACAGAGGGCTAAGTTGGAGGTTTGACACACTGTATAAAGAGTGCTTGCAAACTGAGGTCAGAGTGAACATCAGTGCATTTAGTAAGAGAACCTTCATTAAAAGCGTTAACGTTATTGCTTTTAGAATGAAACCAGCATTAGAAGAGAAAGTAGAAGTGAAAGGAGCATTGAATAAACTGACTAAAGACAATCTCCTTCCAAATAAGTTACTTTGAAAATATCAGGGCCAAACCAAGAGAATCTAACTGGTAAAACTCGCATGACCCTTGTTTCATATGTTATAAAATATGTTGAATGGGAAGTAGTGAAAGACCTAGAGGATGATGGTATGTTTGAACTGTTGAACCTTAAAGACATGATAAATGAGATTCATCTCGAAAGACAAAGCAAATAAGAACACAAAGAACTATAAATAGAGCTAGAGCAATTAAGGCTTTCACTAAAACAGAAGGAAAGTGAGATGCAGGAGCTTGTTAACTAAAATGTAAATGACACTGATACAAATCAGGACCCCTCAAAACACAGTGTAAATGCAGGGACATACCACAATATGGTGTAAAGAGTTCAAGATATCCCGTCATAGGTGAACCAGGCCAAAAAGACTCACGCTCTCCAGCCTCACTCACCAAATTGAAAACTGACTAAATAAAGGGTATCCAGACATAGAACTAGTAGGTGCAGTGGTAAGCGCTATTGCACCAGGTTTGCAAATGCAGAGCTATCTGGAAGGGAAGTCAGAGTTGACCCTACCCACACAGAGGAGAATACTGCAGTCTCACTACACAGAAAAGGGTGCAACAGAACTGTTTCGCCAACTCACATCAGAAGAACAGAGCAGCAAAGTCTGAGACAGAAAATCCTGTTTGCCTCACAGGAAGCAAAGGCTGGCCTTAAGTATGACCCAGCACAGGTCCAGAGCATGTTCATGCATACTGTCCTTAACGGTCTACAAAATGACAACATAAGCAAGTACATGCAGCCATATCTCCTAGACACAAAAACTACAGGTGAGCTGCTTCTAGAGAAATGAAACACTGCATGTGCATAATGAGACAGAAACAGAAGAAAGGAAAATGGCCATGCCACAGCGGCCCGCCACTGTCAAATTAGTTCAGACTTATGAGGCCACTGTTAAAAAGAAAGGCCTGCCCCAACAGAACACACTAAAACTTACTCCTGGCCTGGTATAAGAGTTAAAATAACTGAGGTCTGATATGAGGGTGTTAACGAACTTCAGTGCTGAAGTCTCACATCAGAGAATCCATTCAACAACCTGTGTTTATACTGGAGCCATTAACAATTATCCACCACCACCAAGCAGAGAGCAAGATGACAATGCATTATCAAGCACAAGGCCCACCGCAGCAGCACTGGCCAGCTCGTGGCCTAGGACAGATGAGAGAAACTGTCCAGTTCTATCAAAAGCTATATGAACTATAGGTGAGAGAAGTAACCCAGTTCCAGCCGAGATACGAACCAGCGCAACACTGATACTATGCACCCCCAAACCGTGCCCGTATGAGAAGGTGCTTCCACTGTCAACAGAGCGGATCAGAGGAGCACTGCTACAGATGTGGGCGCAGCGACCACTTCCTGGCAGACTGCCGGTTCAAAAGAACAAAACCAACCAGAGAGGTTCCTTGAAATTAGGGGGGGCAATTCCAGTCTTTGAGGGCCTGATTGGTGTCACAGTTTTGCACCAGCTAACACACCTGACTCCAATAATCACCTAATCATGATGTTCAGTTTAGAATGCAATTTGATTAATCAGCTGTGTTTGCTAGGGCTGGAGAAAAAGTGTGACACCAATCAGGCCCTCGAGGACTAGAGTTGCCAACCCTTGCTTTAAATGAAGACAGGTTGCCCCCTTTGGACAGGGAGTAACCAGTCACATAAACACGTCCCAACACTATACAACCTGTGGAATGAGAGAAAAGGGCCATGGACCGAAACAGTGCTCTTCCTGTAAGAAAACACTACTGTCCGAGAGAATGTCAAAATGAACACTGGGCTGAACATCGAAAACACTGCACACAGAGATCAAATTCCTGTATGAAGACAAATGTAACAAAGATTACTTCTGCTAAGGTAAACCAGCCTTCTATTGTAACTGCCTTAGCGTTCAACAATGTACTGTTTTCCTACTATCGACACGGTCAGTGGGACACTGGCTCTCAGGTGTGTGTTGATGAACTGTGGAAAGATGAAAACTTGAATGTTTCAGATATAATTTACTCACCTGACTCACTACAGATAGTAGTTGCCAATGGAATAAATATGCCGTATGTAGGTTGGATAGAAGAGACTTTCAAACTGGCCTCAGAGGCAGCTAAAATATTTTTTTAAACGAGTCATCCCAGTGCTCGTGATGAAGGGCAGACATCTATCTTCCCCATTATTGGCTTTAATGTGATTGAGCAAATTGTCAACAACAGTGAAGAGTCAGGAGGCACATGCACAGGACAGAAGGACTTGAGTTCATTGAGGCTATAGTAAAGCTGAGAAAAGATGCCTCTCCACATGTCATCATTGATGTTCACAACTTCACCGACCATGGCATCATGTTAACAGGGCGAACAGTAATTGGCACTGTGCAGAAAATAAAGTCAGATTATCCCGCCACCATGCTGGAGAACTGTCATCAACCTCATCAACCTGTTGCTGTCAACAGAGTTCAGACACAGAGTGAAAATACTGAAGACTTATGGGATCCTCTTGTTGATCTGAGCCACCCAGCAGCAACAAATCATTCACCAAATGTTGAGAGAGGAATGAAGATCATTTTCCAAATCAGACAGTGACATTGGCTGCATTGAGAATCTGGATCTGAGCATTTCATTGAAAGACAGTGATCCTGTTGCATGAACCTACCTGTTCGTGCCGATGCCATTATACAAAGAGATGAAATACTACCTACATGACCTGATGGCACAGGGCAGGGTGGAGACGTCCAACTCTCTTCACTCCTCCCCAGTCGTACAGTATGTGTATAAGGAAAAAATATGGCAGCTTATGACTGTGCATAGACTACTGGGAGCTGAACAGGAAGACTCACCCTGACCGCCAGCCAATACCCAGAGTACAGGATATCATGGTTCATGTCAAAGAAAAGCAAGCCCATGACAGCCTTTGTGATCCCCTGGAGCCTGTATGAGTGGGTTCAGATTCTATTTGGACTCAGAGCTGTATGGAGGAACGTTTGGATGGCTTGATGTGTCCTGTATCTGAATGAGACCCTCGTCTTCAGCAATAGCTTTGGGGACCATGTCAATGATTTTAGAAAAGTACTACAGAGACTATATGGGATAAAGCTGAAGCCCAGCTCTCACAGACCTGTAACTTCTTCTTTAAGAGGCTCCTCTGACCTCCACTCGTTACCTGTATTAATGGCACCTGTTTGAACTTGTTATCAGCATAAAAGACACCTGTCCACAACCTCAAACAGTCACACTCCAAACTCCACTATGGCCAAGACCAAAGAGCTGTCAAAGGACACCAGAAACAAAATTGTAGACCTGCACCAGGCTGGGAAGACTGAATCTGCAATAGGTAAGCAGCTTGGTTTGAAGAAATCAACTGTGGGAGCAATTATTAGCAAATGGAAGACATACAAGACCACTGATAATCTCCCTCGATCTGGGGCTCTACGCAAGATCTCACCCCGTGGGGTCAAAATGATCACAAGAACGGTGAGCAAAAATCCCAGAACCACACGGGGGGACCTAGTGAATGACTTGCAGAAAGCTGGGACCAAAGTAACAAACGCCTACCATCAGTAACACACTACGCCGCCAGGGACTCAAATCCTACAGTGCCAGACGTGTCCCCCTGCTAAAGCCAGTACATGTCCAGGCCCGTCTGAAGTTTGCTAGAGAGGATTTGGATGATCCAGAAGAAGATTGGGAGAATGTTATATGGTCAGATGAAACCAAAATATAACTTTTTGGTAAAAACTCAACTCGTCGTGTTTGGAGGACAAAGAATGCTTAGTTGCATCCAAAGAACACCATACCTACTGTGAAGCATGGGGGTGGAAACATCATGCTTTAGGGCTGTTTTTCTGCAAAGGGACCAGGACGACTGATCCGTGTAAAGGAAAGAATGAATGGGGCCATGTATCGTGAGATTTTGAGTGAAAACCTCCTTCCATCAGCAAGGACATTGAAGATGAAACGTGGCTGGGTCTTTCAGCATGACAATGATCTTCAAACACACC
Source organism: Oncorhynchus clarkii lewisi (assembly GCF_045791955.1). Classification (NCBI taxonomy): domain Eukaryota; kingdom Metazoa; phylum Chordata; class Actinopteri; order Salmoniformes; family Salmonidae; genus Oncorhynchus; species Oncorhynchus clarkii. The sequence goes on from NC_092158.1 coordinate 27,572,879, forward strand.
GCCCGGGCAACGAAGGAGTGGCTTCGTAAGAAGCATTTCAAGGTCCTGGAGTGGCCTGGCCAGTCTCCAGATCTCAACCCCATAGAAAATCTTTGGAGGGAGTTGAAAGTCCGTGTTGCCCAGCAACAGCCCCAAAACATCACTGCTCTAGAGAAGATCTGCATGGAGGAATGGGCCAAAATACCAGCAACAGTGTGTGAAAACCTTGTGAAGACTTACAGAAAATGTTTAACCTCTGTCTTTGCCAACAAAGGGTATATAACAATGTATTGAGATAAACTTTTGTTATTGACCAAATACTTATTTTCCACCATAATTTGCAAATAAATTAATAAAAAATCCTACAATGTGATTTTCTGGATTTTTTTTCTCATTTTGTCTGTCATAGTTGAAGTGTACCTATGATGAAAATTACAGGCCTCTCTGATCTTTTTAAGTAGGAGAACTTGCACAATTGGTGGCTGACTAAATACTTTTTTGCCCCACTGTATGTGCCTCGACCCAATCCTGTCTCGGAGCGCTACCGACAATTCCTTCGACCTCATGGCTTGTTTTTTGCTCTGACATGCACTGTCAGCTGTGGGACCTTATATAGACAGGTGTCAGATTGTACGGAATACATGTGTACTGTAGTGAAGCTGTCTCTAGAGTAATGCAAGGTCTCTCTCATGATCATGTGAAACATGAATTGCTATGGAAATGCTGGGATGTGTATTTCAATGATGTTAAAGGTAATGATGATGCAACTATGACGGTGATACGATATGGATTACAATTATCTTCATGAATATTAAGGCTATACTTACTACATGGTACACACAAAGACACTCAACCATGCAAATAGGCAGAGTAATTATTTATTTGGACATCACACATTATAGTCTTACTCTTATACAGACATCGTACACACTCACTAAATCACATCCAATATCATACACATCAACCTACTCAGATTTACTACACACATAACATCTTGTCTCTAACATCTGTGGCATTGGCTCACAGGCGAACAGTCAAGGGAATAAAACAAATATTGCTAGAACCTGTTTCTTGAATTCTAAATATCAGACATTGGAAAGCTCTATTTTTGAAAGTCATAATACCTCTGATGGCATTAACTTTACAAGCGCTAATTATGGTCTATTTAGACTGAGAATAGTATCTAGTTATGGTAAGGGGTGAAATAAGTATAGACAGTTATAATTGTAACGGTTTAGCAGATTATAAAAAAAGATCAATCTTTACATGGCTAAAAGAAAAGGAATATAACATACAGTTGAAGTCGGAAGTTTAAATACACTTAGCCAAATACATTTAAACTCAGTTCTTCACAATTCCTGACATTTAATCCCGGTAAAAATTCCCTGTCTTAGGTCAGTTAGAATCACCACTTTATTTTAAGAATGTGACATGTCAGAATAATAGTAGAGAGAATGATTTATTTCAGCTTTTATTTCTTTCATCACATTCCCAGTGGATCAGAAATGTACATACACTCAATTAGTATTTGAAAGCATTGCCTTGAAATTGTTTAACTTGGGTCAAACGTTTCGTGTAGCCTTCCACAAGGCTACACAAATAAATTGGGGGAATTTTGGCCCAATCCTCCTGACAGAGCTGGTGTAACTGAGTCAGGTTTATAGGCCTCCTTGCTCGCACACGCTATTTCAGTTCTGCCCAGAATTTTTCTATGGGATTGAGGTTAGGGCATTGTGATGGCCACTCCAATATCTTGACTTTGTCTTTGACTTTGTCTACAATATCTTAACTTCTTTGGGATAGGGGGCAGTATTTATCACGTCCGGATGAAAAGCGTGCCCAGAGTAAACTGCCTGCTACTCAGGCCCAGAATCTAGGATATGCATATTATTAGTAGATTTGGATAGAAAACACTCTGAAGTTTTTAAAACTGTTGTGAATGATGTCTGTGAGTATAACAGAACTCATATGGCAGGCGAAAACCTGAGAAAAATCCAACCAGGAAGTGGGAAATCTGAGGATTGTAGTTTTTCAAGTGATTGTCTATTCAATACACAGTGTAAATGGGGTCAGATTGCACTTCCTAAGGCTTCCACTAGATGTCAACAGTCTTTAGAAAGTTGTTTCTTCTTCTATTGTGAAAGGGGAGAGAATAAGACCAATCACAGTAGATTGCTCAGCTGAAAGCCTTTAGTTGTTGATCACGTGCTGCCGTGAGCACGAGCTCCGTTCCCTTTCCTTTCTAATGACAAAGGAATTGTCCGCTTGGAATATTATTGAAGATTTATGATAAAAACATCCTAAAGATTGATTATATACATCGCTTGACATGTTTCTGACATGGAACTTTTTTGACTTTTCGTCTGGACTTTGTGCCCGAGCTTAGTGCATTTTGATTAGTGAACTAAACGCGCAAACAAAAAGGAGGTATTTGGACATAAAGATGGACTTCATCGAACAAAACAAACATTTATTGTTGAACTGGGATTCCTGGGATTGCATTCAGATGAAGATCATCAAAGGTAAGTTAAAATTTAGACTTTTTTGTTTACTCGACAACATGGCGGGTATCTCTATGGCTTGTTTTGGTGGATGAGAGCTGTACTCAGATTATTGCATGGTGTGCTTTCGCTGTAAAGCTTTTTTGAAATCTGACACGTTTATGATGAGTATTTCTGTAAATTGATGTGGCTCTCGGCAAAATCATCGGATGTTTTGGAGGCAAAACATTACTGAACATAATGCGCCAATGTAAACTGAGATTTTGGAATATAAATATGAACTTTATCGAAACAAAACATATTGAATAACATGAAGTCCTATGAGTGCCATCTGATGAAGATCATCAAAGGTTAGTGATTCATTTTATATCTTTCTGCTTTTTGTGACTCCTCTCTTTGGCTGGAAAATTGCTGTATGTTTTTTTGTGATTAGGCGCTGTCCTCAGATAATCGCATGGTATGCTTTGCCGTAAAGCCTTTTTGAAATAGGACACTGTGGTTGGATTAACAAGATGTTTATCCTTGAAATGGTGTATAATACTTGTATGTTTGAGGAATTTTAATTATGAGATTTCTGTTGTTTGAATTTGGCACCCTACACTTTCAATGGATGTTGGTCAGGTGGGACGGTAGCGTCCCACCTAGCCAAGAGAGGTTTTAACCTGTTGCGACGACCAAACCCGGATCCGGGATTCTATTTATAGACCTAAGCTCATTACCATAACGCAACGTTAACTATTCATGAAAATTGCAAATGAAATGAAATAAATATGCTATCTCTCAAGCTTAGCCTTTTGTTAACAACACTGTCATCTCAGATTTTCAAAATATGCTTTTCAACCATAGGAAAACAATCATTTGTGTAACAGTAGCTAGCTAGCGTAGCATTTAGCGTTAGCATTAGCGTTAGCATTTAGCAGGCAACTATCACAAAAACAAGTAAAGCCTTCAAATAAAATAACTTACCTTTGAAGAACTTCTGATGTTTTCAATGAGGAGACTCTCAGTTAGATAGCAGATGCTCAGTTTTTCCAAAAAGATTCTTTGTGTATTAGAAATAGCTCCGTTTTGTACATCACATTTGGCTACCAAAAAAAAAAAAAAAAAAAAAAAAAAAAACGAAAATTCAGCCCTCAAAACGCGAACTTTTTTCCAAATTAACTCCATAATATCGACTGAAACATGGCAAACGTGGTTTAGAATCAATCCTCAAGGTGTTTTTCCACATATCTCTTCAATGATATATCCTTCGTGGAAGCCTGGTTTCTCCTTGCTCTCAAATGGAAAAATAATTGCACCTGGCTTTACGCTCCAATTTCGACGCAGGGACACCAGGCGGACACTTGGAAAATGTAGTCTCTTATGGTCAATCTTCCAATGATATGCCTACAAATACGTCACAATGCTGCTAACACGTTGGGGGAACGACAGAAAGTGTAGGCTCATTCCTTGCGCAATCACAGCCATATAAGGAGACAATGGAAAACAGAGCTTCAGAAATTCTGCTCATTTCCTGGTTGACGCATCATCTTGGTTTCGCCTGTAGAATGAGTTCTGGGGCACTTACAGACAATATCTTTGCAGATTCTGAAACTTCAGAGTGTTTTCTTTCAAAAACTGTCAAGAATATGCATAGTCGAGCATCTTTTCGTGACAAAATATCGCGCTTAAAACGGGAACGTTTTTTATCCAAAAATGAAATAGCGCCCCTAGAGATCAAAGAGGTTAAGGCATTTTGCCACAACTTTGGAAGTATGCTTGGGTTCATTGTCCATTTGGAAGACCCATTTGCGACCAAGCTTTAACTTCCTGACTGATGTCTTGAGATGTTGCTTCAATATATCCACATAATTTTCCTTCCTCATGAAGCCATCTATTTTGTGAAGTGCACCAGTCCCTCCTGCAGCAAAGCACCCCCACAACATGATGCTGACACTCCCATGCCTCACAGTTGGGATGGTGTTCTTCGGCTTGCAGGCCTCCCCCTTTTTCCTCCAAACATAATGATGGTCATTATGGCCAAACAGTTATATCTTTGTTTCATCAGACCAGAGGACATTTCCCCAAAAAGTACGATCTTGCAGTTGCAAACCGTAGTCTGGCTTTTTTGTGGTGGTTTTGGAGCAGTGGCTTCTTCCTTGTTGAGTGGCCTTTCAGGTTATGTCGATATAGGACTCGTTTTACTGTGGATATAGATACTTTTGTTAACTGTTTCCTCCAGCATCTTCACAAGGTCCTTTGCTGTTGTTCTGGGATTGATTTGCACTTTTCGCACTAAAGTATGTTCATCTCTAGGAGAAAGAATGCATTTCCCTCCTGAGCGCTATGACGGCTGCGTGCTCCCATGGTGTTTATACTTGCGTACTGTTTGTACAGATGAACGTGGTACCTTTAGGCGTTTGGAAATTGCTCCCAATGATAAACCAGACTTGTGGAGGTCTACATTTTTTTTCTGCAGTCTTGGATGATTTCTTTTGATTTTCCCATGATGTCAAGCAAACAGGCACTGAGTTTGAAGGCAGGCCTTAAAATGCATCCACAGGTACACCTCCAATTGACTCAAATGATGTCAATTAGCCTATCAGAAGCTTCTAAAGCCATGACTTCATTTTCTGGAATTTTCCAAGCTGTGTAAAGGCACAATCAACTTAGTGTATGTAAACTTCTGACCCACTGGAATTGTGATACAGTGAATAATAAGTGAAATAATCTGTAAACAATTGTTGGAAAAACTTATTGTCATGCACAAAGTAGTTTTCATATCCGACTTGCCAAAACTATCATTTGTTAACAAGAAACTTGTGGAGTGGTTGAAAAATTAGTTTTAATGACTCCAACCTAAATGTATGTAAACTTCCGACTTCAACTGTATACTGTTTACAGGAAACTCGCTCTACATCCTTAGATGAAGGACCTCGAAAGGTGTGATATTAGTTAACAAAAATGTCGATCTGGATGGGCAAATAGTCAGGAATGATTCGCAAGGAAGGTGGATCATTTTGATTATGAAAGTGGACAAAAAAGAGATTTGGCTCATTAATCTACATGGTCCAGATCAGGGTGATCCATACTTCTTTGAAATGTTTTTTTCAATTAATTGAACTTACAGGCAACATGATCAAATCATTATGGTCGGAGACTATAATACAGTGTTAAGTGCCTCAATGGACCAGAAATGTAATCACTCTACGAACTATCATCACCATACCCTTAAGAAAATCACAAAAATTATGGACACAATAGAAATAGTGGATATTTAGAGACTAAAAACCCCAAACTAGATATATAAACGGAGGAGACTTAATCAAGCTAGTTTTCTTGACTACTTTGTTGTCTATTTCTCTCTTGCATCAAAGGTTTAAAAAGTTTTAATAGGAGACAGAATGCGATTGGATCATCATCTTATTGGCATTCACATAACTTATAGTTTTTCCACGTGGACGGGGATATTGGAATTTAATCAAAGTTTCCTGGAGGACAACTTTATTTTTAACTAAGACAAAATAATTTAGAACATAATTTTTACAGTATAATATAGGTTCAGCAAATCCCCTTAATGTTTGGGTATACCTTTAAATGTACCTTCAGAGGTCATTCAATTCAATATTCATCAATAATAAAAAAATAAGTATCTAGCTAAAAAGACGACTAACAAGGGAAATCCATGAACTAATAGTACAGGTAGATTTTAAAAAACGATACTAGAGAGATACAAAATAAGTTTGAGGAGAAAAAAAAAACTTGAGGAAGGAACTTATTATTAAAGAACGATCTAATGTCATCTATTACAAAAATAAAGAAAACTGCATGGAATATGGAGAAAAATGCACAAAATTCTTCCTGAATCTCCAAAACAGGAACAAAAATAATTTGCAGAAACTCATTGCCGAAGACGACGAGTCATCTATGATTCTCCGAATTATATTTTAAAAGGGAAGCTAAATATTTTAGGCAGATGTTCTCTTTTCCGTCTCTTCCTCTCCCACTGAATGAAGATTACGGTAAGGAATTTCCATATAATATAAAAAATTGAAAATTAAAAAATTTACAGAAAGATCAGTGCAAAGGCCAAATTACAGAGGATGAACCTTTTGAGTCTATTAAATCCTCTCAGTCTGGAAAAACCCAAGGGCTTGATGGCATACCGGTAGAGGTACTGTATATTGAGCCTTTTTTGATATACTAAAAGCTCCATTGTTAGATTGTTTTAACTACTATAGAAATTGTAGTCTGTCAGGTACACAGCAGGAATGTCTGATTTCTCTATTATTAAAACAAAACCCAGATGGTGAATATAAAGACCTAGTCTGTCTAAAAAACTGGAGGCCCCTGACACTTCAATGTTGTGATGCAAAAATACTAGCGAAATGCTTAGCACTCAGAATTAAAATGGTTTTACCAGGTATTGTTCATCCTGATCAGACAGGTTTTTAACATTGACAATACATTGGAGTGTCACGCCTTGGCCATAGAGAGGCTTTTATTCTCTATTTTGGTTAGGCCAGGGTGTGACTAGGGTGTTCAGTTTCTATGCTTTGTATTTCTTTGTTGGTTGGCCAGGTGTGGTTCTCAATCAGAGGCCGCTGTCTATCGTTGTCTCTGATTGAGAACCATACTTATGTAGCTTTTCCCAACGTGGGTTTTGTGGGTAGTTGTTTTCTGTTTTTGTGTCTGCACCAGACAGAACTGTTTCGGTTTCGTTCATTCTCTTTGTTGTTTTGTTATTCAGTGTTCAGTTCAAATAAAAAAGATGAACACGTACCACGCTGCACCTTGGTCCTCACCTTCTTCCACCAACAGCCGTTACATGGAGATAATATACGACAACTACTAGAAATAATAGAACATCATGAAACATCTAAGAAGCCAGGCCTGGTACTTATAGCAAATTTTGAAAAGGAATTTGATAAAGTTAGACTGGATTTTATTTATAAATGCCTGGATTTTTACATTTTCAGTAATAATGTATAGCAACCCCAGGTCTAATACAGTAAATAACGGCTACTGTCAAGAGGAGTTAAACATGGGTGTCCGCTGTCACCATATCTATTCGTTATGGCCATCGAAATGCTAGCTATTAAAATCAGATCCAATAGCAACATTAGAGGATTAGAAATCCAAGGATTAGAAATCCAAGGTGTCCACGTATGCCGTTGACTCAAGTTTTATATTAAGTCCGCAAGCTAGAATCCTGCAATGTCTCATTGAAGATCTAGACAACTTTTCTGTACTTTCTGGACTAAAACCTAATTATGATAAGTGTACAACACTACGTATTGGATCTTTAAAAAATACACATTTTTACATTACCCTGCAGTTTACCTATAAAATGTGCTGATGGTGAAGTAGACAAACTTGGTATTCATATCACATAGCTCTCCACAATGAATTTCAATAGAAAACTAGACAAGATCCTGCAACCATGGAGAGGTAAATACATGTCTATTTATGGAGAAAAAAAACCTATTTAACTCCTTAGTAATATCTCAGTTTACTCACTTACTTATGGAGCTGCCTATTCCTGATAATTCATTCTTCAAATCATATGAGCAAAAAATATTTCGCTTTATCTGGGACGCTAAACCAGACAAAATAAATATATACAAAATATATAAAAGCACTAAACCTCTCTCTAAAAGCGTCACTTATTCAAAAGTGAAACCTAAATGGTTCTCAAGTAGATTACTAAGAAAAGCTCATCCATTGTTTAAAAATTGCCTTTTTGCCTTTGTGCAGATTGCCATGTCTCATTTTCGACTAATTGAAAATTAGACTTTTTTTCAAAGTATCTCCCTTTTTCAAACAAGCATTGCAGAGCTGGCTACAATTTCAATTTCATCCCCCTGAAAAGATACAACAAATAGTATGGCTGAACTCAAATGTGCTGTTTGATAAAATACCTGTATTTATGGGAAATATGTTTGAAAAGGTTATTTTGTTCTTAACTCTACCATTCTAATTTACAATATAATTTATGTCCTTCATGGAGTTATCAGAAATGTACGGGAAGGTCTGCTCAATCCAAGAGTACAACCAATTGATTACAGCATTACCCCAAAAATGGAGGAGGCAGGTGGCAGCAGGAGGAGGTAGGGAACTGGTCTGTTTGCCCAATATATAGGATCAAAACTGGCAAAGGAATAAAAATAGCATAAATAGGAAAGTATACCAGTTTCATTTGAGGACCAGGATGTTGACAACTGTGCCATACAAATTGCAAAATAGTTTGGGAGAGATTTTTGATGTACCGATTCCATGGTACAGGGTGTATGAGTTGATATATAAAACAACGCAATAATCAAGACTTGCTTTCAAAACCTGCTTTTTAGCTAACATGATTATATGGAATGCTTGCCACCAACAAAATGTTGAATATGTGGGGCATAAAATCATTGAAGCTCTGAAAATTTTGTTGTGAGGATACAGACTCAATAGAATCAATAGACAGGTAGCCTGCTTCTGGTCTCAGGTTCAGGAATGGCTGAAAATGCATAGCATTGATCTAAAATTTACCCTAGAAATAGTACTATTAGGAGACCTGGAGAGACCGGGTAAGTCAATTACTAATATACTCATACTCTTAGTAAAAGTATTTATCTTCAACTCGCAATCTGTGGATTCTATTCGATTAGATAGATTGAAATCGTACGTTAAACATCACATCATAGTTGAAAGATATGTGTTGCGTAGAAACCCAAAGTGGGTGGCCAGCAGAGATAGATGGGATGGGCTGAAGGAAGCTGAGGATAGGGATGTGGAATTGGAGACAAGTGGGAGTGGAGTTGCTGTGCGGGAGATACTTTTTATTATGTTTTATTTTCACTTTAAAAAAGTATGTTTGAATGACAACTAATGGCAGTTTGCCTGAGGCTGATGCCATGCAGGTGTTTGTACACATGCATATACACACACTCTCATTCAAATAAATGCATACAAGAACACACACATACATTGTAATAGTGCCAGACATACACACAAACATATACAGTTGGCATTGGTGTTATGATTTTAGTTGTCCTTGATGTCCTTTGTTTTACATTTATTTATTGAAAAAAAAAATGCATTGTTGTTTGCTGTTTTCTTCTGTCCTTTTCTTTTCTCTCTTTAGTTCATTCTCTTGGTTGTTGGTGCATCGGGGGGGTTTTGGGGGTGGGGAATGGAATTAATTGTATGTTTTATTTGTATTTTTCTTCTGGGGGGGGGGGGGGGGGGCTGTGGGAGAGGTCTCAAATGGTTGAGGGACAGCTATTGGGGAACTGTGGGAGATCTTGGAGTTTTTTTTTGGCCTGCTGGGAGATCTGTCAACGTGCCCTTGAGCAGGGCATTGACCCTGGATGCTTCTGTGTGTCGCTCTGAATGGGGGTCTGTTGGATGACTGGTATGATGCAGTTGTTGAGCGGCTTCACTGCAAGCATATTGTACTTTTCCGATATTCAATCAAATTAAAATAAAAAAACATTCATACAGTTGTACGTCAGGTTGGAGAAGACATTCTGATCTACAAACTGAAACCTGAACAAGGAAAAGGACGGTCCAGGTGAGTGCATTGCAAACTACTCTTACCATGTGACTACCTGCCCCTGAAAGTTCAGACAGCAAAACTCTAAGCCAAAGAAAAGAGGAACAAACCAAAGTAGTGGACAAATGGAAGAACTCGAACAGGACGACGATGACGATGATGAATACTACAGATATGAAATACCGTCTTGGGCGTACCCAGAAAGAAGCTAAAGTACACGCAGTTGACCCCAAACAGGACAAACCTGTGGACAACCCAATTGTATTTATTTATTTATATTTCACCCTTATTTAACCAGGTAGGCCAGTTGAGAACAAGTTCTCAGTTACAACTGCGACCTGGCCAAGATAATGAAAAGCAAATGAAAAAAACAACACAGAGTTACACATAAACAAACGTACAGTCAATAACACAAAATAAAAATAGAAAAATCTATGTACAGTGTGTGCAAATGTAGAAGAGTATGGAGGTAGGCAATACATAGGCCCTATAGGCCAAAATAATTACAATTTAGCACTAATACTGGCGTGATAGATGTGCAGATGATGATGTGCAAGTAGAGATACTGGGGTGCAAAAGAGCAAGAGGGTAAGTAATAATATAGGGATGAGGTAGTTGGGTGTGCTATTTACAGATTGGCTGTGTACAGGTACAGTGATCGGTAAACTGCTCAGACAGCTGATGCTTAAAGTTAGAGAGGGAGATATAAGACTCCAGCTTCAGGGATTTTTGCAATTCTTTCCAGTCATTGGCAGCAGAGAACTGGAAGCAAAGGCGGCCAAAGGAAGTGTTGGCTTTGGGGATGACCAGTGCAGTATACCTGCTGGAGCGCATGCTACGGGTGGGTGTTGCTATGGTGACGAGTGAACTGAGATGCATCTGCCAGAAAAGACAATGGACTTACCTGTGAACTTACTCAAGGAAGAGGTCCCAGCTCTTCTATATTTCCCCCTTTCGGGTATGAATGCAATTTTGTACGTATTAGTTCGTCAGAATGTTACAGATGTTAACTGTGTGTTATTTAGTCAGCAGTAGACATGTGTAATACAATATAAATGTGTTATATGTATGTTTAAATCACTTGGAAATTAGCCATTAGCCATTTTGCTGGCTTGCTAGAAGGCTGCCCACTTCTGCGAGGGGACTTCGTTATCAGAGCGTGCCCGAGAGAGACTGTGCTCACAGCTCCTGTGTGTGTGGTTGAATGGGAGCAATGGAAAACTGTAATAATAATGTAACGTAATCTAAAGCACTAAATACAAATTAATACAAGTTTATACATGTTTACATTAAGATATTTTGTGCATTTGTGAAACATTCTATATGTAAATTGTTGATTTTATATGAAAAACACTCATTTACAAGTGACTTGAAGCCAAAGCTACATCTTTGTGTGAGGGGTATAACAGGGGTATAACATATTCACGACAAAAAGTGAATTGCCACATGTTTTGCAACATTACTTTGAGCCTTGTTGCAAACAGGATGCATGTTTTGGAATATATGTATTCTGTACAGGCTCCCTTCTTTTCACTCTGTCAATTAGATTAGTATTTTGGAGTAACTACAATGTTGGTGATTCAACCTCAGTTTTCTCCTATTACAACCATTAAACTCTAACTGTTTTAAAGTCACCATTGGCCTCATGGTGAAATCCCGGAGCGGTTTCCTTCCTCTCCGGCAACTGAGTTAGGAAGGGTGCCTGTATCTTTGTAGTGACTGGGTGTATTGCTACTAGACGTCGACCGATTATGATTTTTCAACGCCGATACCGATACCGATTATTGAAGGACCAAAAAAGCAGCTACTGATTAATTGGCCGATTTTTAAAATAAAAAATAAAAATAATGACAATTACAACAATACTGAATTAACACTTATTTTAACTTAACATAATACATCAATAAAATCAATTTAGCCTCAAGTAGATAATGAAACATGTTTAATTTGGTTTAAATAATGCAAAAACAAAGTGTTGGAGAAGAATTTAAAAGTGCAATATGTGCCATGTAAGAAAGCTAATGTTTCAGTTCCTTGCTCAGAACATGAGAACATATGAAAGCTGGTGGTTCCTTTTAACATGAGTCTTCAATATTCCCAGGTAAGAAGTTTTAGGTTGTAGTTATTATAGGACTATTTCCCTCTATACCATTTGTATTTCATTAACCTTTGACTATTGGATGTTCTTATAGGCACTTTAGTATTGCCAGTGTAACAGTATAGCTTCCGTCCCTCTCCTCGCTCCTCCCTGGGCTCGAACCAGCAACACAACGACAACAGCCACCACATCGAAGCAGCGTTACCCATGCAGAGCAAGGGAAACAACCACCCCAAGGCTCAGAGCGAGTGAAGTTTGAAACATTATTAGCGCGCGCTAACTAGCAAGCCATTTCACTTCGGTCACACCAGCCTCATCTCGGGAGTTGATAGGTTGATAGGTCATAAACAGCGCAATGCTTGATGCACAACGAAGAGCTGCTGGCAAAATGCATGAAAGTGCTGTTTGAATGAATGTTTACACGCCTGCATCTGCCTACCACCGCTCAGTCAGATACTTAGATACTTGTATGCTCAGTCAGATTATATGCAACACAGGACACGCTAGATAATATCTAGTAATATCATCAACCATGTGTAGTTAACTAGTGATTATGATTGATTGTTTTTTATAAGATAAGTTTAATGCTAGCTAGCAACTTACCTTGGCTTACTGCATTTGCGTAACAGGCAAATGCACTCCTTGTGGAGTGCAAAGAGAGAGAGGCAGGTCGTTATTGCGTTGGACTAGTTAACTGTAAGGTTGCAAGATTGGTTCCTCGAGCTGACAAGGTCTTTCTGCCCCTGAACAAAGCAGTTTACCCACCGTTCCTAGGCCGTCATTGAAAATAAGAATGTGTTCTTAACTGACTTGCCTAGTTAAATAAAGATTAAATAAAGTTGTAAAAAAAAAAAAAAAAATGGCGCGCAAAATATCAATTTCCGATTGTCATGAAAACTTGAAATCGGCTCTAATTAATTGGCCATTCCAATTAATCGGTCGACCTCTAATTGCTACACCATCCAAAATGTTATTAATAACTTCACGATGCTTAAAGGGATATTCAATGTCTGCTTTTTTCTTTTTACCCATCTACTGTACCGATAGGTGCCCTTCTTTGCGAGGCATTGGAAAACCTCCTTGATCTTTGGGTGCCATGGTTAGCATATCTGATGTGATATTTTGGGTGAGCATACGAGCAGTGCAGTGCATCACAGACCAGCTCTGACACATACCTCCAGGTGCTTATACATTGATGCTTTACCACAGGGACAGCTTAACACATAATGACTGACGCTGACACAATGCCAAAAACCCTAAGACAAAAACTAGCACATCTGGATCATTTGCAATATACAAACACTGCTTGAAGCCAATATGATGAGAGGACATGGAAACATGCACAACTCTCAATGGGCTCAGACTCATTCTGAAACTATGCCTCCCTTAATTTAAAAGTACTACATTTTTTTACAAAAGTATTTTTTTATGCACAATTGCCATGAATTTTTACATGAAGGAGAATTTCAGGAAATGTCTCTGAGGAGCCAGGGATGCTCTGTGACACTTTCCAATGGAGGTGAAGGTTAGACCTGTACAGTGTGATAAAAATACCTAAGTGTTCACATCACCCTTGTCTCAACGTCCTGGAAATGTACATTTTGAATGTGCAGTCATGATTTTGTCAGAGTGGCTTTGCCTTCCTTTGGGGTTATGGCACTTTAAAACTGTCAGTGATGGCTCTCAATTCTCATCTGATGCAGTCAAACTTAATGGTCATCACAGATCAACTAAATCTGATAATGACTTAATTGAGAGCACCTGTACTGGAAAACTATTAAGGCAATATTGCAGCTTTAGGTGGTCCTGAGAAAAATAACATATATGGCAATTTAACTGTTCAGTGTACTGTTTGTATGAATATTTGAATGGACATATTAATATAGTTGAATTTACATTATTCTCACAGAGGACAGTATCAGCCCAATGCTCACACATGTCAAAGGTATTCCCTAATGTTCTTAACTCCCAGGCTAATCCTGTTATAGAGACGGGCTGAAATGGAGAAAAAAGGATTGAGTAAATTAAATCCCTTCTCTTAAATGAGAAAGAGCATGCTTTCATAAGCTTTTTATCAATTAGCTGGCACAGTAATGAATATGTAAATGAGTATGCAGTAGTCTTTTTGTATCCTCCTAAATTTAAAAACCCAGATGAAAGTATTATTAGCTTATGCATATCAAGAACCAAGAAATGGCTGTTGCCCAGGTCCTGCACGTTTGTCACTTCATGTTAAAGGTGCCATTTGTATCGTATGTTAATTAAAGGTTTTGACATTTTAAAGATTTATATGTAAACAGGCATGTTTTGATTACAATTCCAGTACTGTGAAGGAGGTAAAAGCTTGAGTTTAAGTCCTTAAAAAAAAGACTTGGGAAACTTTTGTTTGGGGAAGCATGTACATCACACAAACACATCTGTCTATTCCATCTCATTCCCTTAAAAAAAGCCCATCTTTGCCCAGAATATCTAAAGTGAAGGATGATAAATAGCAAATTCATGTCTGGTGTCAGCCTTAGCATTAATTATTTAGAATATATACATGTGGCTGACCCCTTTAACAGGTCACAGGTTTCTTGGTCCAATAAATAGCAGTGGAGAGCCCAACACCTCTGTAAACTGACAACTTGAAATGTGCACTCAGGAAGATGTGACAAGAGCTTTGCATAAAACACCTTCGTAAAAAGCCATCGCAGCATGTCCCTGATCAATTTAGGGTATGAGTCTGAGTTATTCTCATAAAGAGCTAGGCTCTTTCCTGTAAGGTTTATGTCTACAGTAACAGGGAAGCATGCAACTGGTGTTTCATAATGTTTCAAATTTGTATCTGTGTGGCATCTGGAGAGGCCGGACATAGATAATGTACAGTATGTGGACAAAGCATTTGTATTTAAATTGTTTATGTGTCTAGTGGATATGATCAAACACTTTTCCCTTTATATACGTATAAGAATGAACTGATTAAAAGTGGTAGTGTAACTGCATTAACTTTCCCCTGCAGGCTGCTCTGTAGTGGTAAGCTATGTATATGTGTCATTGATAGGAGTCCCACTGATGTAAAAGGGAGTAGTATCATTACATAAAACTATAAATATCATGGAATATGTTCTTTAAGTCTGAGAGCAACCCATGCGGCTTCACCCTCAAATGTGATGAGCACTTCGAAAAGACTAAAAGCAAGTCACTGTGAGACAGCTTCACTAGCTAAGAGACAGACAACCTACTCTACAGAGATAAAAACCTGAATGCATGGTTCTGTCTGCTCCTTTTCTTTACTCTATTAATACTGAGTACAAAAAGAAAATGGCAACACTCATTAATGAGCCCACCCACATTAACATACTAATATCCATGAAAGCTGATAAGGATTCCCCATTTCCTATTGATGGCTCTCTGTGTTAATGTAATTCATTCACATGCAAATGATATTAGTCTGTTTGGCTCACCTGTGGTGTAATCGCAGGGCCAAGTATTCAGACATTATTTCCCACTTATGGGCTCATAAAGAAGGAGATTTATGTAAAAAGAAAAAGAGATCCCATCTGGTGTGATACAGATTATAGGAGCATCTACAAATTGATCTGCAAATCCTTCAGATTAGACTTTGAAAGAGTATTTTGTTGCTACCTAAAACGCTTTGTGAAAGACAGTTAATGACATAACGGGGAGGCTTTGCAAGCTCGATGACATGACCACATCTACCCCTTGTGGTAGGAACCATGTACAACAGTTAGGGCAAGAACTAACAGTAACACAAGTTACTGGCAATGTATTCCTGCACTAGAGGTGTGCGCTCATACAGTAGAGCAAATCAGGATAAAAAAGTAAGCCTGTTAATTAATTATATTATTTTAAAGGGACTTCTATTTGGTTCAACATCATTTCCTTTAAATTATTTGGAAACAATGTTGTTTCAACCAGTGTGTGCCCAGTGGGAGTTGGCTTGGACAACAGCAGTGACCCCTCAAAAATCTATCCTCAGTCATTTCAAATGGAAAAGTCCTTGGACGTTCTTCAGCATATTTGATCATTGTGAAAGGGTTGGATTCTACAGCCATACAGTGCCTTCAGAAAGTATTCACACCCCTTGACATTTTCCACATGTTGTGTTACAGCATGCATTTAAAAATTATTCAATTGAGATGTTTTTGTCACTGGCCTACACACAACACCCCATAATGTCAAAGTGGAATTATGCATACAGTACCAGTCAAAGGTTTGGACACACCAACTCATTCAATAGTTTTTATTTGTACTAGTTTTCAACATTGTAGAATAACTATGACATCAAACTATGAAATAACACATGGAATCATGTAGTAACCAAAACCGTGTTAAACAAATCTAAATATTTGTTTATATTTGAGATTCTTTAAAGTAGCCACCCTTTGCTTATGACAGCTTTGCAGACTCTTGGCATTCTCTCAACCAGGTTCACGAGGTAGTCACATGGAATGCATTTCAATTAACAGGTGTGCTTTGTTAAAAGTTGATTTGTGGAATTTCTTTCCTTCGTAATGCTTTTGAGCCAATCAGTTGTGTTGTGACAAGGTAGGGTTGGTATACAGAAGACAGCCCTACTTGGTAAAAGACTAGGTCTTTTTCCAAATAGCGTCATTAAAATAACGGGATCGGTGTCCATTCCATGGGATGGTTGAGCTAACGTAGGCTAATGCGAGTAGCATGAGGTTGTAAGTAACAAGAACATTTCCCAGGACATAGACATATCTGATATTGGCAGAAAGCTTAAATTCTTGTTAATCTAACTGTACTGTCCAATTGTCAGTAGCTAGTACAGTGAAAGAATACCAAGCTATTGTTTGAGGAGAGTGCACAATTTTGAACATGAAAAGTTATTAATAAACAAATTAGGCACATTCGGGCAGTCTTGATACAACATTTTGAACAGAAATGCAATGGTTCATTGGATCAGTCTAAAACTTTGCACATGCACTGCTGCCATCTAGTGGCCAAAATCTAAATTGCAGCTGGGCTGGAATAATACATTATGGCCTTTCTCTTGCATTTCAAAGCTGATGGTACAAAAAATACAAAAGTACGGTTAGTTTTTTCTTTGCATTATCTTTTACCAGATTGATTGTGTTATATTCTACTACATTCCTTTCACATTTCCATAAACTTTAAAGTGTTTCCCTTCAAATGGTACCAATAATATATATATATCCTTGCTTCAGGGCCTGAGCTACAGGCAGTTAGACTTGGGTATGTTATTTTAGGCAAAAAAAATGGCTAATCCTTAAGAGGTTGATTTAAGACATGAAGGTCAGTCAATACGGAAAATTTCAAGAACTTTTAAAGTTTCTTCAAGTGCAGTCGGTAAAGCCATCAATGCGCTATAAGAAACTGGCTCTCATGAGGACTGCAACAGGAAAGGAAGACCCAGAGTTACCTCTGCTGCAGAGGACAAGTTCATTAGTTACCAGCTTAAGAAATTGCTGCCCAAATAAATGCTTCACAGAGTTCAAGTAACAGACACATCCCCAAATCAACTGTTCAGAGGAGACTGCATGGATCAGGCCTTCATGGTCTAATTTCTGCAAAGAAACCACTACTAAAGGACACCAATAATAAGAAGAGACTTGCTTGGGCCAAGAAACACAAGTAATGGACATTAGACCGGTGGAAATCTGTCCGAGTCCAAATTGAGATTTTTGGTTCCAACCACCATGTCTTTGTGAGATGCGGAGTAGGTGAACGGATGATCTCCGCATGTGTGATTCCCACCGTAAAGTATGGAGGACGAGGTGTGATGGTGTGGGGATGCTTTGCTGGTGACACTCTCTGTGATTTATTTAAATTTCAACTACACTTAACCAGCATGGCTACCACAGCATTCTGCAGTGATATGCCATCCCATCGGTTTGTGCTTAGTGGGACTATCATTTGTTTTTCAACAGGACAATGACCCAACACACCTCCAGGCTGTGTAAGGGCTATTTGACCAAGAAGGAGAGTGATGGAGTGGTGCATCAGATGATCTGGCCTTCACAATCACCCGACCTCAACCCAATTGAGATTGGTTTGGGATGAGTCGGACCGCAGAGTGGAGGAAAAGCAGCCAACAAGTGCTCAGCATATGTGGGAATTCCTTTAAGACTATTGGAAAAGTATTCCAGTTGAAGCTGGTTGAGATAATGCCAGAGTGTGCAAAGATTTCATCAAGGAAAAGGGTGACTACTTTGAAGATTATATTTTGATTTGTTTAACACTTTTTGGTTACTACATGATTCCATATGTGTTATTTAATAGTTTTGATGTCTTCACTATTATTCTACAATGTAGAAAATAGTAAAAAGAAAGAAAAACCCTTGAATGAGTAGGTGTTACAAACTTTTGACTGGTACTGTATATATTTAACACATTTAATAAAAAATTAAACCCTGAAATTTCTTGAATCAATAAGCATTCAACCCCTTTGTTATGCCAAACCTAAATACGTTCAGGAGTAAAAATGTGCTTTACAAGTGACATAAGTTGCATTGACTCACTCTGTGTGCAATAGTGTTTGACATGATTTTTGAATGACTACCTCATCTCTGTACACCACACATACAAATATATGTAAGGTCCCTCAGTCGAGCAGTGCATTTCAAACACAGATTCAATCACAAAGACCAGGGAGGTTTTCAAATGTCTTGCAAAGAATATCACTTAATGGTAGATGGGTAAAAATAAAAAAGCAGACATTGTATATCCCTTTGAGCATGGTGAAGTTATTAATTACACTTTGAATGGTGTATCAATACACCCAGTCGCTACAAAGATATAGGCGTCCTTCCTAACTCAGTGACCGGAGAGGAAGGAAACCGCTTTGAGAGGAAGGAAACCGCTTTCACCATGAGGCCTATGGTGACTTTAAAAGACGTAGAGTTTAATGGCTGTGATAGGAGAAAACTGAGGATGGAGCAACAACATTGTAGTTACTCTTCAAGGAATATAAGGAAGCCTGTACCGAATACAAATATTCCAAAAATTGCATCCTGTTTGCAACAAGGCACTAAAGTAATATTGCAAAAAATGTGGTAAAGTAATTCACCTTATGTCCTGAATACAAAGTGTCATGTTTGGGGAAAATACAAATACAACACATTACTGAGTACCACCCTCCATATTTTCAAGCATAGTGGTGGCTGCATCATGTTACAGTTTTGCTTGTAATCGTTAATGACGGGAGTTTTGCAGGATAAAAAGAAACAGAATGGAGCTTAGCACAAGCTAAATTAATTCACCTTTCAGCGGGACAATAAGTTAAAACACAAGACCAAATCTACACTGGAGTTGCTTAACAAGAAAACAGTGAATGCTCCTGAGTGTCCGAGAAATAGTTTTGACATAAATCTACACAAATCTATGGCAAAACCTGAAAATGGTTGTCTCGCAATGATCAACAACCAATTTGGCAGCATTTGAAGCATTTTTCAAATGATAATGGTTAAATGTTGCACAATCCAGGTTTGGAAGGCTCTTAGAGAGCAAAGGTGCTTCCACAAAGAACTGACTCAAGGGTGTGAATACATACTTATATTTCAATTTCAAGACATTTTCAAAAATTTCTAAAAACGTGCTTTCACTCTGTCATTATGGGGTATTGTGTGTAAGATCGGTGAAATTGAAAAAAATATTTAATACGTTTTGAATTCAGTCTGTAATACAACAAAATGTGGAATAAGTCAAGGGGTATGAATACTTTCGGAAGGCACTATGTTCTGCGATAGTGATACAAAACTCCCCTAAAATAAAGTTAGCTGGCTCTAACATTATGCTGTTATTCAAACAAAATAACAACAAATCACATGAAAACATTATTTACATCACCAGAATACAGTACATTCTGTGGGAGTATAGCTCATAAAATCCAGAGAGCTTTAGTGGGAGGGATGGGACAGCTAAAATAAAATAAACATGCTTCAAGCCCATTCTCTGCGGTCTTCATAAGCATGCCAATACTAACAGGGGATCCTGAGACGACTGCCACGCCTTGACTTGCTCCACAGGCTGATAGGGTCAGCTGAATTAATGAGATCCAGAGAGCCATTTTTACACTGCGTATGCAAATTCATGGCAATATGGCATTCTGTTTTTACAGTTTTCCATGCAACCTCTCTGTGCCCCTATAAGAGGTTAGAATAAATCCGCAGAGGGTGATGCGAAGCCTTTGAGAAAACTGTGCAGCATGGTCCGAGACCATGAACTCTAAGATGCAGTGAAATCTGGAAGTCATTTCCATTGCATTTTGGGATTTAGGATGACATGCCCGCTTAATTTCCTTTGAGGAAATACAACCCGCGGGTATAATTATAGCATTATTGCATATACAATCCCATATTGTTTATTCAATACAAATTTAAACACAGCTCTCAAACTTCTAATGCCAAGCAGATAAAGAAAGGCCAGGTGGAATTCATTAGGTTGTGGCGCGTCCTCTGCTTTCCCTGTAGATGGCAGAAATGAGGGAATATGATTAGAAGAGACAACGGGAAAGAAGAAGAAAAAAGATTCCCTGTGCAGATATCATTGAAAATGGTATTTATTTTAATTTTATTTAACCTTTATTTAACTAGGCAAGTCAGTTAAGAACAAATTCTTATTTACAATGACGGTCTGCAACCAAAATGAACTGAACACAACGAAAGGAAAAACAACCCTATTTAATGGAATGTCACATTAACTCTAAAAAATGATAATACAAAAAAAAACACTTTCACTTTAACATGTTTGTGCATTTATTGGTCTACAAGTTATTAAGAGATTTTAAAAGTACATTGTAATATAATTTTTTTTTTAATGAGAGTATGAATGCTCAAGTTAACCTGAGGGAGAAGAATTAAGTGAGATGAGAAGTTCTTTGTAAGATTGTTTTGCTTTTGGGGTGTGTGTGAAAATAATCACCATGTGTAACAAAAGTTCTTCCCCATCCCAAAAAAACCTTGGTAAAACGTAATAATAACTGTCATGAATAAGCACTAACAAATTATTTATAAATAATGTACTAATTACATGTTGTGTATTTCATTATGTATAAATATTTGTATTAAATCATGTTAAAAGCATTCAAATGAATTTATAAAATGTATAATTATTTATAAAATATTTACTAATTTATTCACATTTTATAAAAATGTATATTGGCTTATTCATGAAAATTATTATAAGGTGTAACAAATCCTTTACTGGTGTTTAGTGTCATGGTGCAGCCACAGCAGTGCCCCGGACCCCTGTTCTGTTGAGCGGCATGACACAGTGAGAGTGAGACATAAAAGGCCTTCAGGTCAAAGCAGTGAGAGGTGCATTTCTGAGCATGCCCTACCAAGTGTAAAGTGCACTGAGCAGATGTGGTTCCTGCGCTGAGGTCATGCAGGCTACACGTCTGCCTAGGGAAAAAAATGCATTTGAAAAGAAAAAGGTACAAGGAGAAATTATGGCACCCATTAATCAACGAGTTCAATCTAGCCCTGAGGGCGAGATTCCAAAAACATGGTACGTTTTTGAAGGTTGTTGAAAGGGCAGTGGTAAGGGAACACAAGGCATGAGGGTTATTAGGGTTATCGTCTAACATTTGAGGACTAAATAAAACAACCGCTAAGGCTGGGGAAATAATCCTCTCTCTGTAGTTTAAATTGACGAAGGCTTTTGTGATTGTTACTTGGTGCATCACAAACTAACTGGATTGGTCCCAACAATTTCCCTTCCTACTAATGTTTCAAATAGCGTGAGTAATTGTCAATCCAACCCTAACTACTACTTTTCATGCCCCAAAGTAGCTAAACATCTAGATAATCGCAGTAATTTTATTTTGACTATATATGTTTTGTTTAATCATAGCTGTAAATTGTTGTAAATGTATGTTTATACAGTATAATGTGTTAGATCAGGCTGTTTATTTTATGTACAGTTGAAGTGATACAGCCCTCCTACAGTAATTGAGTTACTACTTTTTTCCCTATCCCACATATACCATTGTAAAAATAGATTATCTGTCTAATATTGCTGTCTCATTTAATGTTCATGTCTGCTCGTAGAGACCCACTTCATGTCTCTGTAGTACCTATATAACGAGTCCTCTGTTGAGCAGTGAGGTTTTGATTACTTTTCCTCTTAAATTCATGTTCCTGTGAAAGATTAATTTCCTCCTATGTGCTCCCACAGTAGATATGGAGGCAGATCATGTTTTCACTTCCATTAGGGGAGCCATCTCATCCAATCATTCCCTCATCCTGATCAGCAGCACTCAGCTAGGCTCCACTAGCAGCTGCCTGGTTCCCTTCTCTATTAACCTGTCATTGTTAGATTGGGTCAGGGAACATACAGTAAAGTATGCCAGTAATGTGTTGACATACATTTGTATGGTTCTCTGTTTAGGTACAAACCAGGCTTTATAAAAATGGCACAGAAGCTGTTAAAGCAACAATTGAAAAATACTGAAATCATCAAATTAGAATGTATCAGTAATTCAGTCCAATAATTTATCAAAAACTTTGATATTGCATTCTTCGGCATATGTATAATATTTCATTAACTTTTTATTTTTAGTTTTGTTATTTTTGATTGCCATGAGTGCATGGTCATTCCTAGCTTCATGGAAATTCCAGGACCAAACAGACCAAATTTAAAACTAGACAAGTATACAGTTACTAGTACGATATATTTTTTTCTCTCCCTGTGCCAGGAGTCCAAGCTGATCATTACACATTAGCATGTCATAACTGCAACAGTTGAGCAGCATTCTTAAAATGGGGCCTTGTTTCCACTTTAGACTATAGACTTGGTGGGGTTGGCAACGCTTTCCTTTTGTTTTTAAGATACTGTAGCTAACACAACTCCTCTAACAAAGTGTGCCACAGGGGCAGTCTGGAGTAGGGGACAGAATGCTATTTATTAGCTGAAACAGAAAAACAGGTGATGTCATGTGACAGAGTCGGCGAGGGACATTGCTGCAGGTCAATACAGCCAGGTTGATATATGTCAGTCCCAATCTGAGATTTCACTAACACGTTGTCAGAAAGAATATAATAACTGTGGCTTTCAGTATGGGAGTCCATGGACAGCGCTGTCCCTTCTAAAGGTTTTCCACAAGGGCAGTATTTATATTGTATTTATTACTCGTGTCACTGTTTATAGTTATATATTTTTTATTTGTTTTATTTACTGTTGCATTGTTGAAAAAGGACCCGTAAGCATTTCACTGTTAGTCTACACCTGTTGTTTATGAAGCATGTGACAATAACATTTGATTTGACTTGATACTGCATAAACACGGTGCTTCTTAGCTTCGTATACATGCACTGTATGGTCTCTTCATTTTCTAAATGTTAATCCGAGCATGATGTCAAGAAATATTCCTAAACAAAATGTGCCTTGTCTCTTTAAGATCCCAACTAGGTCGCTAGCAGAGCTTGCATTCCCAGTTTCCCACTGTCTCAGAGGAGCTGATATGATTGGCGCTGATGAGGTCCATTTCACATAACTTAGTTCATGTGGGCCCAATGTCAGGAAGTATCACTTCCACACGAATGCTCCTCATTTGAGAGCACAAAAGGCCTGCCGCTTGAACTTGTAATCCAAAACTTGCATGTCTATTTATTTCAAAATAAACAGTTTGCTTACGTAAGGGGTCCGAGCAGGGTCCTCTCCAATGTTTTTTGTTTCATTGGCAGTTTCACTAGACTACATAGAAGCAACTTTGCTCGGAAAGCTGACCAAATGTTGAAAGTTGATAGATTACAATTAAGTAACAAATGACCATATTTGAATCACTTGTTGTTTTATACAGCTATCGGCCTAGTAGCTGTTGTTTGCTAGTGTTTTGCAGTAGGCCTGTGCTCGCTTTTAAAGAGCATTGTTTTTTGATTGACTTATCTGTTCTGCAGGAGGCAAGGTTTTTTCATGGCATAAAGAATCCACTGCAGGCTGATTAATTGCATGGGCAGATAATTGATAGTGTTGTGTGCAGCCAGTCCACCATCCAAACCTCCCATAAGCTGTAGCTAAGTTGTGGTTCTGGAGGGCTGGAAGGCAGGTTTCAAAGGACTATGGGGATCTCAGCAGCAAACCAAATATCATAAGACATGGCAAGCAAGCCAGTAGATGCCATGCTTTAGTCATGAGTATAGAGAATGTCCATGCAAGACAGGATTTTCAATGTAATTTTAGGGGAACCTCTCATCACTTTGGACTAGGGGATTAATTTTGGGCCAGAAACATATTTAATATCATCAACGACATGATACACATCGTCTTGTAAAATAAAGCCCTTTTGATTTTAGGGTGTAAATCAATGACTAGTAAATGCTCCATTGGGACTTGAAGAGACATATGCCATGTCTAACAGTCATATGTCATTGCATCCATTGAGTCTCTCTCTGGTTTCATCTCAAAGGCATTCTTCTCTTTTGATATGATACATTCATGGCAATTTAGAAATTGAAGTGCATAATGTTTTGATTTACATAATAGTTTTGTTTGTTGTTTGATATACATCCACCATATTTACATGTCATGAAATAATTCCTATATTTGACAAAATACATGATAATGAAATTATTTTCATCAACAGTGCAATGAACCAGAGCTCAATATATACAGACAGATGAAATGTTACTGTCAAAAGACAGTACGGTGTACTTACTGCATGCAATGACAAAAACTCTGTGATTGTAATTCCCCCATTCATTTTGGAATAGGTATAGCAATACATATTGGTATTCAGACAAGAAACCTACTGTAGGCCTATACTTTATAAATTAATTTAACATTAATCAACTTCAATTAATCCGAATTGTACTGCATTTTACTGTAATAGTTGTACTGTAACTGTACTGTGGATGGCTTTACCCCTACCTACATGTACAAATTACCTCGACTAACCTGTATCCGCGCACATTGACCCGGTACCGGTACCCCCTGTATATAGCCTCGTTATTGTTATTTTATTTTGTCACCTTTTAGTCTATTTTTTTACTTTAGTTTATTTTCTTAACTCTATTTCTTGAACTGCATTGTTGGTTAAGGGCTTGTAAGTAAGCATTTCATGTGACAAATACAATTTGATTTGATACATTAATTTCTACCATCTGACTGACCGAGCGTACATGTCTGTTTACAAAGCCTCACTGTTCAGATAGATAGTGTGTGATAGTGATAACCAGGAACTCACCCTCCCAGTGAAACAAAAGGAGCATGTGATCCCTCCCCCAATTACTGCTCTCTAATCGGATCATAATGCGTGGCCCCTTGGTGAGGCAGGCCTGATCACACGAGTAATGAGAGGATTAATTGTGTATCAACAAGGTGCCCTTCTCGCTTGATTGAGATGTCACCAAGGCTGCAGACTGGTGCCCGTCTGTATTAACCACATCAGTGAGCCATTATCTCCACAGGGCAGCATGAGAGAGAACCCCACTGTTCCTGTCTTCTCAATCACCAGCTAGCACCAAGGACAGCACAGCATCATGCATCTCTATTGAGGCTTGTTACGCTCACTTGTTGTGTGGTACTTTATGTGTGGTACTAGATAATTGTATTATAGATATATTACTGTGTTTGCAAATATTGAACAAGGCTTCTTGCCATTCCATTGCTTATGTATTTCTCCTCTAGTCCATATTCCAAGATGCATGAAATGTGCTATTGACTCTCCAAATATATCTCAATGTGACTTTTTTTTCTACACCTGAACACTAAGTGGAAAACTGCAGGACTGACATACACCTGGACTGGCCCAATTTGGAGGCAATCACACATCAATGTACATCATTGTACCACTATGGTATGATTTCTGTATTGTCTTCACAGTTTAAGAGCCATTAAAAACAACAAAGACTAAGACTGGGGAAAAGGTTCCTCATTTACTGGGTAAATGCCTGGTCTGTGGTCTTAGTCTGTTGTTACTTGACATGCTGGACTTGCACTTTCGTGGTTTTGAGTTACACACTCAATTCTCCAAACGTGAATAATGCATTTCATGCCATCATTTCCTATATTAATGGCCTAACCCACTTCATTAGTCCCTGTTGAATTGATCTGATATTCAACCTCTAGGTCATGTAGTGTACATGTAATCTCATCTATACATTCTGGTGCTGATATGTAATGCATGCCAATATTGGCAAGATTGCTTGTAGTGTCAGATTTCTCTAAAGTATCACCCCCTACCATTAACACACTGCAGTATCGCTCCACATCGATGATGTGACTATTTCCTGTAATGCAGGATGGATAGAATAAGAGCTGATCTCCCCCAGGGATACAGGGAATAATGGAGGGAGAAAAGGTCAATTAGAAACACATGAAAGTCAGCAGAGCAGAGAACTTCTGACTGAAATGTGGTGCTAGTAGTTGTGCTAGTAGGCTTTAGACAAAATGATCACAAACACGATAACACTGTACTGTAAATGAAACATGAACTGTATGCAACCGTTTGAATTTTCATATCATCAGATTGTGTAGAATTATGAATCAACTCCAGGTATACACCATCGTATGAAACATTTTTGCAGTTGTTTAGAACCTATCCAAAATACATTTGCTTTTCAAAGTTAAATTGAGGGCGCTGATCCAAAAATGTTTCCCCTTGAAAATACAAAAAATTGGTTGAGTTATTACTTCAAAAACGCTGGCGCTTTTACCCAAACAATCAATACAAATTAGGGAACACTCAAGCTTAAATGTTGTTTATAACCTACTTGTGTTTTGAAATGTGCAGGCATGCCAATTTTGGGTATGTAATTGTAATAGGACACCGTGCTGGGTACTGATTGCACCCAATCCTGATTTTTTCCCCCCTGTCATTTAGGATTGACAACACTGTTAGTTAGCCCTGATGTTTTTGAAATTGTGTTAAGTTTCCTATTCCAACATACTGATATTTTGTTTTACTTCATTGCAAAGACTCACTAAAAAGGGCACTGGTAAACTGAGTAGGCTTACATATTTATTTTCAATGTACATTATTCAATGTACAAACATCTTTCAATAATTTTGCCTAGTTACTTGGTTGGATAACCCTTTGACCACTAAAATCAAACTAAACAGAGTAGTTCCGCATCTCCTTGAACAGCCTCATCAATATCCAGAACACAACTTTGACTTAATGCTGCCACCAAGTGGAACTATATGATAAAAGTCTATTGCTTGTCAGCTGCTGAGCACTTGTAAAGTAGGATCATCATAGTATCATCAACTCCCTCTCTCTACCGCACCTGCTGTCTCGACCTCTGAATGCTCGGCTACGAAAAGCCAACTGACATTTACTCTTGAGGTGCTGACCTGTTGCACCCTCTACAACCACTGTGATTATTATTTGACCCTGCTGGTCATCTATGAACGTTTGAACATCTTGAAGAACGATCTGGCCTTAATGGCCATGTACTCTTATAATCATCACTAGGCACAGCCAGGAGAGGACTGGCCAACCCTCAAGCCCTGGTTCCTCTCTAGCCACAGGGATTCTAGACCTGCATTGCTTGCTCTTTGGAGGTTTAGGCTGGGTTCTGTATAAGCACTTTGTGACATCTGCTGATGTAAAAAAGGCTATTAAAAAACAACGTTATTGATTGATAGGATAGTAAAACCCTACGAAGACAATAGATAAAATCTACAATTAGAGAACATACAAGTGTAATGGTAAAACACTTCTACAAAATGTAGGCTGTAATTCAATCGTAATGGCCTAATTTAGATGTCCAGCTTGGTCACTACAGCTGCAGTGGCTATAAGGTGACAATAATGCATTCTCCTCCCCTCAGCAAGCCCATGTCCTATAAAAACAGATCAATTTAACATACCCCATTAAGTTAGGATGACAGCTTGTCAGTATTGAACACCATAGTTCTTATTTCAACATGCCCCTGTTCCTCCTTATACAGCTGACACTTCTTGCACTCATTATTGCTGGAATAATGATTTATTCTAGGAAAAACTGAGTTATTTCACACATTTGTACAGCATGTATGCTAATGCTTTAGATAAATACTGATCTACACATTGCTCTTATTACATGGATGGATGTGCTACTGTACACCACCAGGTGGCAATCGAGCTCTGTAAAACGGTTAATTTGTTCTTGCACATCAACCACATCAGGCAATAAACAAGTTTTACTCTATATGTAGAAACTCCTATTTCCTCTTGGAGAACATCCTACCACTGATGAAAACAGGTTGCTACCAGAACTCTCCTATCCCATAGTGAAAAAAAACCCATCAACATCCACACATTTGCACAAAAAAAGAGAGAAGTTTATAAATCTGTCAATATACGTATATTGTTTGATTATTTTGTCAATCATAACGTTTTGTAACATTTTAGGTTTGTTATACTTCGGGGATATTTATAGTTGTAGGCCTATTGTAAGTTCATGCATGTACTGTAACTATGTCCTGTAAATTGGCATACAATACAGTCTATGACTGAGCCTGTGGTTGTTCTGTAAATAGTGGATAAGATCTGTCCTCAAAAGCAATATTCTCTAAAACACATTTTGTACATCAATTGGGTGCAGTGACTTGGGAATTGGACGATTATTTTCCTTCATCCATACTCTGGTTAACCCTTGAGCAATTATTTTGAGTCCTATCATACTGCATTCGTTTGCACAGCCAGACAACTTTAAGTGGTTTCAAGGATTAATCAAAAAACCTAAGATTGATTAAATGTAGGGTATAAACCCCTTATTAAAACACAGCTGCTAGTGTAGTGTAGTAATTTATTTACAACCAGAGTATTGTTACATGCACACAATAATGCGATTAATGTTGATAGATTAATAAAATAGTTTGATTAAAACATGTACATACTTATTTTCCACCATAATTTGCAAATATCATATATATATATATATATATATATATATATATATAATTGCCATAACATCATTAGCTAGTATCTCAAACAATTGTAATTTACCTGGCTTGAAAATACATTTGTGGTGATGTGGCTGAGTTTTCCACAGCAATTTTCTCTAAAACTAGCGCGAGCAAGTAATCAGTAGAAGAGATAATGAAGCTGCTATAGCGAGCAGCCCCCTCTGCTGGACAAAACAAGCACAACGTGATTGAGACGTCAACCGGTAGACTTTGTGCCCGGTCTTTCTTGCCACGTAAAATATATTTCACTTTGCAGTCTGTTTTTAACGCACAGTTAAAAACGGGGACATTTCCGGGGACAGGCCACCAAACACGGGGACGTCTGGTCACCCTAGCATAGAGGGTACTTAAAATGCATGCCTTCCTCCTGGTATAATCATAACTGCGGAGTATGGTTGTATTTGCCTTACACTCATTAATAGACACGTTTGATCTCAGATGTCTCAATGTACAGCCTCAGTAAGATGCTTCATGAAAACCTTTCATAGCATTTGAACGCTAAAACAATTGATCTGGCAGTGTGATAAAGTTCAGTGAATTCCACCTGACATCACCCAAGCCACCAATTTCTCTTGCAGTTTCAATTCATATCAAACCCTTTTTGATCATATTAAACTAAATTAAACTTAAAAAGTATCTATTTTTCAGGAGATAGATATGAAGCTGCTACCTCTGCATTTCTCTCTGGACATTGCTGTAAGCAGCAGGCATGGTAACAGGTTTCTACTGCACAGCATAGTGGCATGCAAAAGTATTCACCCCCTTGGCATTTTTCCTATTTTGTTGCATTACAACCTGGAATTAAAATATATATTTTTGTGGGTTTGTATCATTTGATTTACACAACATGCCTACCACGTTGAAGACACAATATTTTTTCTTATGAAACTAACAACAAATTAGACCAAAAAAAGAACTTGAGCGTGCAACTATTCACCCCCCCAAAGTCAATACTTTTTAGAGCCACCTTTTGTAGCAATTACAGCTGCAAGTACCTTGGGGTATGTCTCTATAAGCTTGGCACATCTAGCCACTGGGATTTTTGCCCATTCTTCAAGGCAAAACTGCTCCAGCTCCTTCAAGTTGAATGGGTTCCGCTGGTGTACTGCAATCTTTAAGGTCATACCACAGATTATCAATTGGATTAAGGTCTGGGCTTTGACTAGGCCATTCCAAGACATACAGTGGGGCAAAAAAGTATTTAGTCAGCCACCAATTGTGCAAGTTCTCCCACTTAAAAAGATGAGAGGCCTGTAATTTTCATCATAGGTACACTTCAACTATGACAGACAAAATGAGAAAAAAAATCCAAAAATCACATTGTAGGATATTTAATGAATTTATTTACAAATTATGGTGGAAAATAAGTATTTGGTCAATAACAAAAGTTTATCTCAATACTTTGTCATTGCCAACAAAGGGTATATAACAGAGGTGAAACATTTTCTGTAAGTCTTCACAAGGTTTTCAATTGGTGGCTGACTAAATACTTTTTTTGCCCCACTGTATAAATGTTTCCCCTAGCAGTATGCTTAGGGTCATTGTCCTGCTGGAAGGTGATCCTCTGTCCCAGTCACAAATCTCTTGAAGACTGAAACAGGTTTCTCTCAAGAATTTCCCTGTATTTAGCGCCATTCATCGTTCCTTCAATTCTGACCAGTAGCATGATACTGCTACCACCATGCTTCACTGTGGGATGCTGTCCTCGGGGTGATGAGAGGTGTTGGGTTTGTGCCAGACATAGCATTTTCCTTGATTGCCAAAAAGCTACATTTTAGTCTCATCTGACCAGAGTACCTTCTTCCATATGTTTGGGGAGTCTCCCACATGCCTTTTGGCGAATACTAAACATGTTTGCTTATTCTTTTCTTTAAGCAATGGCTTTTTTTCTCGCCACTCTTCCATAAAGCCCAGCTCTGTGGAGTTTATGGCTTACAGTGGTCAGATACTCCAATCTCTTTGTTGCCTCTGATTAATGCCCGACTTGCCTGGTCCATGAGTTTTGGTGGGCGGCCCGCTCTTGGCAGGTTCGTTGCGGTGCCATATTCTTTCCATTTTTTTAATAATGGATTTAAATCAGGCTCTGTGGGATGTTCAAAGTTTGATTTTTTTTTTTTATAATCCAACCCTGATCTGTACTTCTCCACAACTTTGTCCGACCTTTTTGGAGCACTCCGTCTTCATTGCGCCCCTTGCTCAGTGGTGTTGCAGACTCTGGGGCCTTTCAGAACAGGTGTATATATACTGAGATCATGTGACACTTAAAGTTTACCTGTGTGCAATCTAACTATTTATGTGACTTCTGAAGGTAATTAGTTGCACCATATCTTATTTAGGGGCTTCATAGCAAAGGGGTGAGTACATGCGCACGCACCACTTTCCCTATTATATTTTTTTCATTTCACTTCACCAATTTGGACTATTTTGTGTATGTCCATTACATTAAAACAAAATAGGAAAACCGCCAAGGGGGATGAATACTTTTGCAAGGCACTGTATGTTATCATGCAACTCGATGGAGTCTTAAAACGGACAGAAGTTTGGGTCAGTCAAAGGCAAGGGGCCATCAAAAGTTTCAAACAAAGCAGCACCTTCACCTGCAATTTCTCTAAGGAGTTTAGTTTATTAGGATCCATATTAGCTACTGCACGTGCAGCAGCTACTCTTCCTGGGATCCACATAAAACATACAAATACATATTATAGAACAGCTGTGACAAAATAATACAAATTGGAATTCATCTCATGTAAGTGTGCATTCCTGTTAAATCCATAACAACCACTTTTCCCGCTATGGTTTCCATATATAGTGCGATAGTACTTCAAGCATCAATACTTAATTCAAGCACATTTTATTTCTCAGCTGAATTGACAAATCAAATTCAAAATAACATTACTGTATGTCACTGCTCCACATTTAATTCTAAATCAACATAACAATTTTCTTACAGTATATAAAACATAGCCAAAATGCTTCATAATACATTTCAAAGGGGCCATAGAGTGCAAATCTCTATGTACATTTGAGTTAAAGTATGTACAACTGTCCTGCTTCTCTCACATCCCACATCCCTCTATTTGAATTGGTTATCAATGAGGGTGCCTTTCATCTTGGTTGTCTTTGCCTCCAGTTCAGCCTGTTGATAGAAATACTTTGTTTGTATATTAAAAAGGCCAGTGCAGTCAAAATTATATTTTCCTGTGTTTTGAATCATATTGTACAACAGCTGATGAAACTAACACTGTAAAAAGTCTAAACAAATAATCAGTGTTATTTCCTGATAATACATTCTACACAGGACCTTCTAAATCAGCAGGTTTTGCATGGGTGGTGACATCACCAGGCGGTATACGTTTTATTATAAACTGGGCGGTTTGAGCCCTGAATGCTGATTAGCTGTGGTATATTACGGGTATAACAAAACATTTATTTTCACTGCTCTAATTACATTGGTAATCAGTTAATAAAAGCAACATGGCACCTCGGGGGTTTGTGATACATGGCTAATATACCACGGCTAATGGTGGTATCCAGACACTCCGCGTTGCTCCGTGCTTAAGAATCGCCCTTAGCTGTGGTATATTGGCCATATACCACACCCCCCGGGTCTTAGTGCTTAAATAAACCATTAACAAAGAAAGTTCAGAATCTCTGCCAAGCTATTTGTTTATTTTTGACAATTTGAATGGAAAACTATAACAGTAGGGTACAAAAATGTTACCCAGAAATGATTTGATGGTGACAGAACAGTTGCATTGGGCCAGTAGGGCCTTTGAAAGGAAGGCGTAATATTTTAGCAATTAATTGGATTTCTTGTTTTTTTTTTAAGAACACTGCTTAGAAAAAGGTTAGAATGGCTTTGTATTGCTTCTTACCTTCTCATAATCCAAAAACATCCATTGACAGGACATGAAGATTTGTATGGCTAATGTTTCTGCTATTGTTGTTAACTTTGAATAAGAAACAAATTCTGATACAGGAAGTTGCGCGCGTACACACACACCAGGCTAGTTGGGTTAAAAAAAAAGCTGATTTGCAGCGTTCAAAAACGTATATTTTATTTGTGGATTTCTATTCCTTTGCTACTGCTGGTATGTAGAGAACATTCAGAAAATATTCAGACCCCTTCACTTTTTCCACTTTGATTAGTTACAGCCCTAATCTAAAATGGACAACAAAAAATGTCCCCCTCAATCTACACACACTACACTATAATGACAAAGCAAAAACTGATTCAGAAATGTTTGCAAATGTATAATATATCAAACCGTAAATATCACATTTACATAAGTGTTCAGATCCTTTACTCAGTACTTTGTTGAAGGACCTTAGGCAGCGATTCCAGCTTTTGAGGCTTCTTGGGTATGACACGACAAGCTTGGCACATCTGTATTTGGGGAGTGTCTCCCATTCTTCTCTGCAGATCCTCTCAAGCTGTCAGGTTGGATGGGGAGTATCGCTGCACAGCTTTTTTCAGGTCTCTCTAGAGATGTTCGATCGGGTTCAAGTCTGGGCACTGACTGGGCCACTCAAGAACATTCAGAGTTATCCCAAAGCCACTCCTGCGTTGTCTTGACTGTGTGCTTAGGGTTGTTGTCCTGTTGGAAGGTGAATCTTCGCCCCAGTCTGAGGTCCTGAGCAGGTTTTCATCAAGGATTTCTCTGTACTTTGCTCCATTCATATTTCCCTCAATCCTGACTAGTCTCAGTCCCTGCTGCTGAAAATCACCCCCACAGCATGATGTTGCCACCACCATGCTCCAACGTAGGGATGGTGCCAGGTTAACTCCAGATGTGACGCTTGGCATTCAGGTCAAAGAGGTCAATATTGGTTTCATCAGACCAGAGAATCTTGTTTCAGGTGCCTTTTGCCAAACTCCAAGCGGGCTGTCATGTGCCTTTTACTGAGGAGTGGCTTCTGTCTGGCCACTCTACCATAAATGCCTGATTGGTGGAGTGCTGCAGAGATGGTTGTCCTTCTGGAAAGTTCTCCCA
Organism: Oncorhynchus clarkii lewisi; assembly: GCF_045791955.1. Classification (NCBI taxonomy): domain Eukaryota; kingdom Metazoa; phylum Chordata; class Actinopteri; order Salmoniformes; family Salmonidae; genus Oncorhynchus; species Oncorhynchus clarkii. Next base: position 27,606,853 of record NC_092158.1, read on the forward strand.
TCTCCACAGAGGAACTCTGGAGCTCTGTCAGAGTTATCATCGGGTTCTTGTTCACCTACCTGAACAAGGCCCTTCTCCCCCGATTGCTCAGTTTGGCCGGGCGGCCAGCTCTAGGAAGAGTCAAGGTGGTTCCAAACTTCTTCCATTTAAGAATGATGGAGGCCACTGTGTTCTTGGGGACCTTCAATGCTGCAGACATTTTTTGGTACCCTTCCCCAGATCTGTGCCTCGATGCAATCCTGTCGCCGAGCTCTACGGACAATTCCTTTGACCTCATGGCTTGGTTTTTGCTCTGACGTGCACTGTCCACTGTGGTACCTTATATAGACAGGTGTGCCTTTCCAAATCATGTCCAATCAATTGAATTTACCACAGGTGGACTCCAATCAAGTTGTAGAAATATCTCAAGGATGATCAATGGAAACAGGATGCACCTGAGATTTTTCGAGTATCGTAGTAAAGGGTCTGAATACTTATGTAAATAGTTTATTTTTATTTTTAACAAACTTGTATTTACTTTGTCATTATGAGGTATTGTGTTGATTGATGAGTAACACTTTTTTATTTAAAATCAATTTTAGAATAAGGCTGTAACGTAACAAAATGTAGAAAAAGTCAAAGGGTCTGAATAGTTTCCGAATGCACTGTATGTAATTGATATTTGGCACTAGTTGCAGGTTGAAATGTTACATGTATACCTTAAGTGTATGACCAATATATAACAGTTGTATGGTTGTGTACACTGGGTAACTGAGTCAGAAATCCTATTAAGATCACACACTAGGATCAGGATAAAGCTCAAACACTTGACAGGAATGGAATTGGAATCCTTACCAGCTCTTGTAGTCTCTTCTTGCTCATCCCCTTCCTTTCCAACTGCTTCTCAATCACTTTAGCATTCTGGGCATACGAGTCAGCAATTTCTCTCTGAAGAAGACCAAACAAACAATATGTATTGTATAATCATCTCTACTGTTTCTGAGCACATGTTCATCCAGCCAGCAACATCATTTTAGGGTTGGGAAAATGAATTGCATGTAATCTTCAGGTTTAAGATTAGGCTTCAGGCCGAAGATTTAATTAAACAATTCAAAATGTAATCTTCAACACACACACAAGAAACACCATAACTGCAAACCTACCGCCTCAATTTCCTCTTCCTCCTCATCAACGGTAGACACGGTGACAGAGCTGAATTTCCCCATGTCTTTGGTCCTTTTTGTCATCATTACCTGGTATAAGGATGAATAAAAAAAATGCTAAACTCAAGGAAAGGAACATTTGTATCTGATTTTTCCTCATTTAAGTTATAGCTGTTGGGCTATGAAGCCTGGGAACATAAATTGGATTTCATGTCCTTTTTGTCTGCTCAGAAATACTGACTGGCAGCACAATGGACAAATTTAACACACTAAGCCTTTAGACTTTTCAGACCAATTATGTAATAAAAAAAAGCCATTACTGGGCCTCCCGAGTAGCGCAGCAATCTAAGGTACTGCATTGCAGTGCTAGAAGCATTACTACAGACCCGGGTTCATTCCCAACCGGCCGTGGCCTGGGAGTCCCATAGGATGGCCCACAATTTGCCCAGTGTAGTCCGGGTTAGGGTAGGGGTTGGCTGGGGGTGCTTTACTTGGCTTGTCGCGCACTAGCGACTCTTTGTGGCGGGTCGGGTGCCAGCAGGCTGACCCTGGTCGCCAGTTGGGCAGTGTGTCCTCTGACACATTGGTGCGGCTGGCTTCCGGGTTAAGCTGGTGGGTGTTAAGGAGCGCGGTTAGGCAGGTCATGTTTTGGAGGACGCATGACTCCACCTTCGCTTCTCCGGAATCCGTAAAAAAAAAAAAAAAACTTACTGTGTAATGAATGCAAATTATTAGTTTAACTACAAAACTGAAAATCTGTGGAAATGTGTCACATACCCTGACTTTTTTAGGAGCCTCTGGCTTTTGACTGTAGACACTGGTATTCCCAATCCCAAGGCCAAACTTGACAACAGCTCCATCAACGATGAATGTAACTGGAGTATTCTTCATTTGGTGTTGATAGAAAAGAAGTAGGCCACACCTGTTCAGAAAGAGAGAACAAAAGCAGGTCAGCCAGTCCATTTTGAAATGTAACATTTGTATTATTTTCTGTTCACTCAAGTTTTACTCTTCCATTTTCTTTAATAAAATGTGTGTTATATTTATAATTGTGGCTGAGAACTGAGGAGCGGTTCTCAGAGGCTTTGGATGAGGAAAAAAGAAGAGCAGGAGAGAAGAAATAGGTTACATAAAATGTAACTGAACAATAGTTATAAATAATATTACAGTGTATAACAATTATATTAGTCTCAAAGTTGATTAAGAGTAGGCAATTTGGCCTACAGTTCAACTGTGAGACCTAAAAATCACTCATATTTAAATTAAACTGTAAAAATCAAACTTACTTTCCACATTTCTTGCGATACTGCCTTTCAATTCCTTCTGCCCTGTGATAAAAAAAACAATACCAATCTGCATACGTTTCATATTTTGGGCATTTTTTCAGTAACACATTTACCAACTGAAATTGAGTAGCCAAATACCACAAAGCAATTTTCACATTTGAGATCAAACTGATGAATAATGATAGATGAGTGTGTGGAAGGCTCATCAGCATGATATTTAGATAGTAGACCAAGATGAGCAGTGAACTTTTCAGTACCTTTTTATGTAAACATTCTCATCGTCTTCTACATTACAGAACTTATGTGCATGTTTGGCAGCATCTATTACTCTTGCTTTGTCTCGTGGCCGCATCGGTAGTTTCTCCAGTTGACAGTCTGTAAAATCAAGGGGAAAGAACACGATGGTATGTCCGTTTCGTGTCCTAATACAACATTTGACAAGTCTGCAAAAACAGGCTGTATTTTCTCTAAGGTAGCTCAATATTGTGAAACCATAAGTTGAACTATGGTAAAACAAGACAATATAAAAAGCCTGATACAACATTCTTATTAACCTCCACTTTATAGCTGGGCAATAGGCATCCTAAATAACCCGACACATCTGCTTATTCAATACTCACGGGAAATAACATTACACCCTGTAAACAGCGCGTCATACTGATTTTGAGGTCAACGAAAATATATGCACTAAAGGCTGTGGTGTGATGAAATATTTGAAAGCTTTCTCCTGTCTAGGTAACAATAATTGACTGTGAAAATCCGCAATTTAACTTCCCTGCCTCTTATCAGCCTGTGTAACACATTGGCCGAGGTAGCTACTGTTGGCTAGTGCTAAGCTAACATTTGTGGTGGTGGTAGCAGCTAAGCTAGCTAACTACCTAACGTTACCTACCTAGGGCCACGTTTACCCGGAAAGCTAGCTAGCGCTCTCTATGACATGTTATTCTTGATTAACTAGCTAGCTATAAATCAAATACAGACCTTTATTTTCACATTTTGAATATTAGAGCTAGCCAACGTTTGCTAACTACCATGGCTGGCTAGCTAGATAACTGCAAACGAGTTAGCTACTCACCGAGAACCAACACCATTTGCCCACACAGACAATAATAAACATGAAGAGGCTTTTCTCCGTCATCGTATTCCTCTCGATCTCGGGTGTCTGAACAAACAACACTTCGTGAGACGACTTTCGGCATTGTTCCTAAGGTTAGCTACTTGAAATTGGGCAAACGTTGTAAGCAAAAAGTCAATAGACAAAAAATGTTTTGCTTTATCTAACAGCGTTAGCATGCTGCTAGCTTGTCGATTAACGATTACGTAGACCTTGTACGTCATATAAAGGCGTGTATAAAAGGGTTCTTGTCCAGCACTCCCGATAGGTGGCGGTGTTGAAGTAAAAATAACAACCTTTTTTTTTATCGCTTTGGTACTATTTTCACAAGTACGTGGTACATTTTCACAACTTTTAGTATAAAACTCCAAACTGGTCACACTTGTAACGCAGCCAGTCTTTCATTCAAAATCTGTCATTCATTTGGATTGTAAACACCTCTCACCACACAACAATTGATTCAATATAAGTTTATTGTGAAATGTAATGAGTGGTTTTGGTGATTAAACCAATACACAACATAATGGTATCTCTTCAATTTCGTGGTTTTAACTACCAGTTAATCAATCAATTTCGTCGTTTTAACTACCAGTTAATCAAATAGCAGACAATGTGTTTCCTTAGAAGTGCTGAAATATGCTAGTACTGTAAATTACACATTCTTCAAATTGTTTTAGCTAGGCAAATCAGTTAAGAACAAATTCTTATTTACAATGATGGCCTACCCAGCCAAACCTGGACAACGCTGGGCCAATTGTGCACTGTCCTATGGGACTCTCAATCATAGCCGGATGTGATACAGGCTGGATTCAAACCAGGTACTGTAGTGACGCCTCTTGCACTGGCTTTAGAAGCTTCTGATAGGCTAATTTACATAATTTGAGTCAATTGGAGGTGTGTGTGTAGATGTATTTCAAGGCCTACCTTCAAACTCAGTGCCTCTTTGCTTGACATCATGGGAAAATAAAAATAAATTATCCAATTATCCAAAAAATTGTAGTCCTCCAAGGTTCTGGTTCATCATTGGGAGCAATTTCCAAACGCCTGAAGATACCACGTTCATCTGTACAAACAATAGTACACAAGTATAAACACCATGGGACCATGTAGCCGTCATAACGCTCAGGAAGGAGACGCGTTCTGTCTCCTAGAGATGAACGTACTTTGGTGCGAAAGTGAAAATCAAACCCAGAACAACAGCAACAACAGACCTTGCGAAGATGCTGGAGGAAACAGGTACAAAAGTATCTATATCCACAGTAAAACGAGCCCTATATCGACATAACCTGAAAGGCTGCTCAGCAAGGAAGAAGCCACTGCTCCAAACCCACCATAAAAAAGCCAGACTACGGTTTGCAACTGCACATGGGACAAAGATCGTACTTTTTGGATACATTTTCTCTGGTCTGATGAAACAAAAATAGAACTGCTTGACCATAATGACCACTGTTATGTTAGAAGGAAAAAGGGGGAGGCTTGCATGAACAACACCATCCCAACCGTGAAGCACGGGGGTGCCTGCATCATGTTGTGATTGTGATTTGCTGCAGGAGGGACTGGTGCACTTCACAAAATAGATGGCATCATGAGGTAGGAAAAGGATGTGGATATATTGAAGCAACATCTCAAGACATCAGTCAAGAAGTTAAAGCTTGGTCACAAATGGGTCTTGCAAATGGGTCTTCCAAATGGACAATGACCCCAAGCATACTTCCAAAGTTGTGGCAAAATGGCTTAAGGACAACAATGTCAATGTATTGGAGTGGCCATCACAAAGCCCTGACCTCAATCCTATAGAAAATCTGTGGGCAGAACTGAAAAAGCGTGTGCGAGCAAGGAGGCCTACAAAGCTGACTCAGTAACACCAGCTCTGTCAGGAGGAATAGGCCAAAATTCACCCAACTTATTGTGGGAAGCTTGTGGAAGGCTCCCCGAAATATTTGACCCAAGTTAAACAATCTAAAGGCAAATACTAATTTATTTTTTAAATTTTTTAGAATTTTACCCCTTTTTTCTCCCCAATTTCGTGGTATCCAATTGTTTAGTAGCTACTATCTTGTCTCATCGCTACAACTCCCGTACGGGCTCGGGAGAGACGAAGGTTGAAAGTCATGCGTCCCCCGATACACAACCCATCCAAGCCGCACTGCTTCTTAACACAGCGCGCATCCAACCCGGAAGCCAGCCGCACCAATGTGTCGGAGGAAACACTGTGCACCTGGCAACCTTGGTTAACGCCCACTGCGCCCGGCCCGCCACAGGAGTCGCTGGTGCACGATGAGACAAGGATATCCCTACCGGCCAAACCCTCCCTAACCCGGACGACGCTAGGCCAATTGTGCGTCACCCCACGGACCTCCCGGTCGCGGCCGGTTACGACAGAGCCTGGGAGCGAGCCCAGAGTCTCTGGTGTCACAGCTGGCGCTGCAGTACAGCGTCCTTAACCACTGCGCCACCCGGGAGGCACCAAATACTAATTGAGTGTATGTAAACTTCTGACCCATTGGAAATGTGATGAAAGAAATAAAAGCTGAAATAAATAATTCTCTCTACAATTATTCTGACATTTCAAATTCTTAAAATAAAGTGGTGATCCTAACTTACATAGGACAGGGAATTTTTACTTGGATTAAATGTCAGGAATTGTAAATAACTGAGTTTTAATGTATTTGGCTAAGATGTATGTACATTTCCGACTTCAACTGATTATAGTAGACAAACCAGTTTAAAATCTATAGGTTTACCAAATGGTTAAGTGATTAACCATTAAGGGCAGTTGATTTCATTGATGGTCAAATGTATTTCAACAAATAAGAATAGAATCATATGAAAAGTATTGTGAGCATTGCATTGTGAAAGTCGATTACTTTATATGAAAGGTATTTCTAGATGAAACCCTGATTAGGTTTGGTGAAAAATCAAGGCAAAGGGTGGCTGCTTTGAATAATCTCAAATAGAAAGTATATTTTGATTTATTTAACACTTTTTGGTTTATTACATGATTCCATTTGTGTTATTCTACAATGTATAAAATAGAAAAAATAAAGAAAAACCCTTGAATGAGTAGGTGTGTCAATTTTAGACTGGTACTGTACATATGAAATGAGTAAAGAAGTATGTAAACATTATTAAAAAGTGACTAGTGTCATGTTGATGTATATGGAGCAGCAGCCTCTAAGGTGTAGGGTTGAGTAACCGGGTGGTAGCCGGCTAGTGATGGCTATTTAACAGTCTGATGGCCTTGAGATAGAAGTGTTTTTTCAGTCTCTCGCTCCCAGCTTTGATGCATCTCTACTGACCTCGATTTCTGGATGTTAGTGGGGTGAACAGGCTGTGGCTCAGGTGGTTGATGTCCTTGATGATCCTTTTGGCATTCCTGTGACATTGGGTACTGTAGGTGTCCTGGAGTGCAGGCAGGGAGCCCCCGGTGATGCGTTGGGCAGACTGCACCACTCTTTGGAGAGCCCTGCGGTTGCGGGCTGTGCAGTTCCCGTACCAGGCCGTGATACAGCCCAACAGGATGCTCTCAATTGTGCATCTCTAAAAGTTTGTGAGGGTCTTAGCGGCCAAGCCAACTTTCTTTAGCCTCCTGAGGATGAAGAGGAGCTGTTGCATCACCTTTTCCACACTGTCTGTGTGGGTGGACAATTTTAATTGAAAATGTGCTTAAAGTTGTGATGATTTGTTTTGAGTTTTGTGCTAAGAGTTGTGAAATTTGACAACATACTTCTGAAAATTGTACCAAAGAGATAAAAACAAATTTTGTAATAAAGCGGGTAAAAAGTAGAGAAATACAAAATCCCTGGAAATCCCTTTTGAAAAAACTGTTAAATCTGAAACTGGATGTCACTCTGTGGCAGAAATTCAGTCTTTTTTATGATTGATGAGACACCGCTCCTCATCCAGACAAATTATACTATTGACTCCATATGAGATGCTCCTGTTATCTCATGCAGTGTACAGTACCAGGTAGATAGTCAAGAGATCACCAGCTGTTGTTGTATTGTTTTCTGACACATTGGCAGAGTAATTATATGAGTGGATATTCAGCCAATGCAATGTGTGTGTGTCTGTGTGTCTGTGTGTCTGTGTGTTTGAGAGAGAAAGAGTGAGTGAGTAAGAGAGAGAGCGAGATAGAGTGTATGTACTGTATGTGCTCTGCACTGCACACATTTAACTGCAAGTGGTTATATGTTTGAGAGACAGTGAAGCCTCAGCCTCGCTTGCGATCACTTGGATCAGGACTACAGCAAGAGATGCCTCTCGTTATTGCTCCTATAATGCACCCTTTATGCATCCTCATTTATATTTATCTGACAGACGTCATAGGTAAGTCAGTTCATTTGAGTATCAATAATAGGATAAAAACTGTATAGACGGAATAATAATTTGATTATGCCTGAATCTATGAATAATGCGCACTTCATTCTCATTAGTGAAAAGTGAGGAAGTTGAATCAAACTGTTAATGTATGGCACTTAAAGTCATTACAGCTTATTTGTGATTACACACACGGATGGTTTGAATTGCCTGTGAATGTCTGCTAAATAATATAGGACTTTCCCTCCTGAGTATAATGGGGCCATTGACATGCAGCATTACATTATACTTGTTTTGCGTTAGTCCATTAAGTATGACATCTCCCTCAAAATAGATTTTTAAACATTAAGGTAACAATAATTATGATTCTGAATATGAGTATCATACAATTAATCATGTATTAACCCATTTGGATAATAATTATATATGTTACCTATATGGTTTCTCATCACCATCATTATTGTATGAGTACTGAATGTTCGTTTATGCATCAAAACAACAAAATGTACCATAGAGGGTATAATTTGAAACACTGCCAAAATAAAAATGCTTTCCACCACAGGAATAACCCTCTGCTCAAAAATGATTAGTATTCATCATATGTATTATTATTAGTACATCTCCCCCAGTTGATGAGAATCATAACTAGCTTATTGTATGTTTAAATCCAACTCAACTCAGAAGCACATTCATTATTAAAAATAAACAGGAAAACAACTATCTCCTGAGAACGAGTGTGGATGGAAGGTGATGAGGAAATTGTATCAGTGTGATGCCACACAGCATTCCTGAATACATTAGTGTCTCTATAGAGTAGACATACCCTCATTTAGATACAGATTGTGTTTGGATTCCCCTTGTCGTGTATTCTGCAGTGATTGTTTGCAGAATGTGAAATAGTGTTAAACATGGAAGGACATGCTGTTGTTTTATGATAAGATAAGCACTAACGTAAGACCCACATTTAGTAACTGCACTGAACAGAAGCAATGTAATTGAAAGAATCACATGTTTATGGGAATTAAACTGTTGAATGAGTTCGTGTGGTATCCCACTGCGCACACCCTGTCATTTCAACATGGATAATTGGGTAATATTTGGTTGAGACTGTCATGACTTCCGCCGAGGTCGGTCCCTCTCCTGGTACGGGCGGCGTTCGGCGGTCGATGTCACCGGTTTTCTAGCCAGCTCTGATCCATCTTTCATTTTCCATTGGTTTTGTCTTTATTTTCTACACACCTGGTTTTCATTATCCAATTTAACCCTCTGTTTCCCCCATGTTTGTTGTGCGTGTTTATTTCTATGTTCAGTTTGGTATGATGGCTGTTTTTTTTATGGGTGCTGTGTTCACCCGTGCGTAATGTTTACCGTTGTTTTTTTGTTCAAGTGTATTTGTTGTACCTTGTGCCTTTATTTTATTGAGTAAAGTATATTGCTCACTCATTTGGCTCTCCTGCGCCTGACTTCATGCACAAGTTACACTCACCGTCTGGCAGAGACATTGATCAATGAGATTACAACATAGAATCAGTGGCCTGTTGTTAGGTACACTACAGACAGTCATGAGGCCGTAGCTTGCTATATAAAGCAGGTATGGAGGTGGCCGGTAGCCTAGTGGTTAGAACATTGGGCTAGTAACCAAAAGGTTGCTAGTTTTAATCCCTGAGCTGACAAGGTAAAAATCGTCGGTGCCAGGTGCACCAGTTCCAGTATCTCAGAAAAGGCTGGCCTCCTGGGATTTTCACACACGACAGTGTCTAAGGTTTACAGAGAATGGTGCAACAAACAAAAATCATCCAGTCAGCAGCAATAATGTGAGTGAAAACAGCTTGTTGATGAGAGGTCTAAGGAGAATGGCAAGCTAACTTGTGGGCCCCAAATAACTGAGCAGAACGGCATCTTGGAACATACAACTCGTCAGTCCTTGTCATGGATGGACTATTGCAGCAGATGACCGCACCTGATTCCACTCCTAACAGCTAAAAACAAGAAGAAGTGGCTCCAGTGTGCATGCGATCACCTTCACTAGACAATTAAAGAGTGGAAAAACATTGCCTGGTCTGACAAATCCCAGTTCTTGAATCGTCAGGATATGGCAAATAACAGCATGGAGTCCATGGCCCTATCCTGCCTGGTGTCAATGGCACATGCTGGTGGTGTAATGATGTGGGAATGTTTTCCTGGAACACATTAGGTCCCTTTATACCAATTGAGCAATGTTTCCATGCCCTGAAGAATTCAGGCTGTTCTGGAAGCAAAGGGAGGTCTGACCCGGTACTGGATCGGTGTACCTAATAAACCAGCTACTGAGTGTATAATTCACCCACTCAAAAAGACAGTCAAAATTAGTTGAATTTTCAATGTGTTATCATTATGCTTTCAACCATCTGAAAGCACAACCAAATTCCAATGGATAAACAATGTCTGATATGTTGCTTATTTATACAACAGTGTTATCACTGTCCTTCATCTAATAGCAGAACCAAATGACCTGGATTGCAGTTGAGATTACATGAAAAGTACATGGTGCAAGTGATCAATGCCGTTCAAGATTCTGCACAGATTATTACATTTAGCCAGTGGTAACTTGTGGAATAGACACCGGCTAGAATGCAGTTTTTACCAATCAACATTAGAGGCATCTGTTGTATAATATTACATATCATTACATTTGAAATCGGATTCCACCTACATGTGTATTTATCCTACTGTTTTTACCAAAACAAAAGATTTTAGTTGAATTCTGGATTTAATTGCAACAATTGTTGATGACTTAAATGCTAGGCCTAAATATCATTGATATGAGTGATAAAAGTATGGTCACATTTCATATGCTTTATTAAACCTACCCTTTGGAATGACTTCGAAAGCAACAGGGAATCTATCTTGTTTTACAGTTGAGTTCTCTCAACAATCATTCTCACAATAGCACATTAGTAATAGTCAGTGACAAATAGCATAGCTAAGCAGGGTTTGGTTAAAACATTGGCTGGAAGTCCAAAGGGTAGCTGTAGATTGATAAATTCTTCTGTAGGAGGAGCTGCCCAGACTGATAGTGGATATAACATTGAAGATCTGATGTTTTAGATGTACAAATTCAACATATTTTATACAAGGTTTGTCTATATTGACATTTGGTTAGCATTATGAAATAATGCTGTGATTGAAAAGTCACCCTAAAAACAACACATCCAATCTACTTTTTTCAAATCCAATGTATTTTCCACATAGCAATAGGTTGACCAATTATAATGAAATGACTGAGTCAACCAGTTTGTGCAAAGTGGGATATTGCTTGTGATTATGCAGAGAATCAATGTGCATTGTGTGAAATTAAATGTACAGTAATACATTGTTTGTCTTAATTCCTTTGGGTATCTCAGTTCTACAAATACAAACAATTTAACAGTAAAGTGAACTTGTATAAAGTTTTTAATTTTGTAATACACGTGTGGCAAACTGTTGAATAATTTAGAAGAGAAACCTCCATTCCACCCCCGGAGCTGTTACTATGGGGAATGTGGGGGAACGAATGGGAACCTGCATGATGTCTTGAGGCTGTGAGGTCACACGAGTGGTGGCAGATCAGTCAGTGTTCTAAGCACAGCTTCCATCAGTCATGTGACCTGACAGCATCTCGAACTCAGACATCTTGACAAGAAGGCAAAAACTACCATCATAGATGTCATGTACCATCAAGGTCTTTGATGTTGGACTGTCTACTTGTTATATATCAAAAAGCCTGTTCATTTGTTTTTATTTAAATCACTCTATTTAACCATGGGCGCTCAATAAATGTCATGCACAATTTAGAATAAATCTATGATCTCTATATGAAATTTGACAGTAACAAATAGGTGCACTTAGCTGTTTCCTGATACCTCCAAGCAGGCCATATACAAAGCCATTATGCTCATACAATGTTTTCAGTTTTTAATCAATTTGACATGTCATATTTCTCTGTATTTTCTATGTCAAATTAAATATTACAAGTTATTTTCCAAAGATGCAAAGTTCAAGAAAGATTAAACTTTTTAAAAGTATTTTATAAATAGTGATAAAAGGAATAAATACACAGTGAATAACAATGAGTAACAAGACTTTGTCCACATTTCGTTGTGTAATAAAAAGAAAATTGTGTTACAGCCATGAAATTATAATGGGCTCAATTGAGAGTTTGTCACTGGCCTACACACACACACACACACACACACACACACAAAATACCCTATAATGTCAAAGTGGAATTGTGTTTTTAGAAATGTGTAATAATGACTTACAAATTAAAAGCTGAAGTATCAGGAGGGAATAAGTATTCAGCCCATTTGTTATGGCAAGCCTAAATAAGTTCAGGTGTAAAAATGGTTTACCATGATGTGCAATACATTTGCAAACATTTCTAGAAACCTGTTTTCACTTTGTCATTATGGGATATTGTGTGTGGATTACAGAGGATTTAATTTTTAATTGATCCATTTTATAATATGGTTGTAACGTAACAAAATGTTGAAAAAGTCAAGGGGTCTGAATACTTTCCAAAGGCACTGTAGATGAGTGAGAAAAAAAAAACATACTTTAATAAATTTTTATTTCAGGCTGTACCAACAACATTTGGAGGGTAAAGTGACTAGGCAACAAGATAGACAGTAGCAGCAGTGTATTTGGAGATTGTGAAAGTGTGTGCTTGTGTGCGTGGCGTCAGTATGTATGTATGCACATGTGTGTTGGGGTGTCAGTGTAAGTATGTGTGAGTAGAGTCCTTTGTGTGTGCATAGAATCAGTGTAAGAGAATTAGAGCATGGGTCAATGCATATAGTCCGGTTAGCCATTTACCAGTCTTGTTTAGCAGTCTCACAACTTGGGGGTAGAAGCAGTTCAGGGTCCTGTTGGTTCTAGACTTGGTGTAATGGTATCATTTGTCATGCGGTATTAGAGAGAACTAGTGCTTCGGTGGCTGGAGACTGACAATTTCTGGGACTTCCTCTGACACAGCCTGATATCGCCTATATGACTTCATTATCTTGTTTTTGATTGCTTCTATCCATTGATACTCAAAATACGGCCATGCTCTCAGAAACCTGAATAAGAAAGTTGTTTAACGTCGTTTTGGATTGAATCAGATATGTTTGAGTGTCTCCTCCAGAATCATCCACAGACAGCAGCCTCTATTCTGGTGCTGATGTCTGCCCACTGGGTCAGTTCCCCTGTGGCAACCTGTCTGTGTGCCTGCCCCAGCTCTACCACTGCAATGGGGTCCAGGACTGTGCTAATGGAGCTGACGAGGAGAACTGTGGTGAGTCTTGAACCACAGCAGCTTCAGGAGGGTAAACAGATGGTTTGTGTGCAGTGTCTGGTTGTTGAAGTGGGAGGGAGGGCAGGGGTGGGGGAAATAAGATAGCATTTAGAAGACTCATTTCTGCTTCAATGCATTTGTACATCAAGCAATTTGTCAAGGTCACACAAAATATGAACAAACATGTTGATAACTTCACACAATTAAGTTCCGCACAAAGATACAGTATATAAATGCTCAAAAATTAAATATGTCTCTATCATCTTTCCCTGAACAGTGGACAACAGCGGGTGGCCACATCTTTTTGATGCCTTTATGAAGAAAAATGTTGAAGAGTCCAAGGAATGCAGTGAGTATACATTTTCAGAAGCAAATGCAATTATTTACATATCTAATGTTGCACTGCTTTAAATTAGTACATTAACTAAAGATGAAAATGTATCAACCCATTTGAAATCATACATTGAGGTCATCCATTCACATCATTCTGTTACTATAAATAGTCTAAGTAAATATGAGCAATTCTAAGAAACAATAATTCCAGGAAATGGTATGTGTGGCATCTATCTGCATGTGTGTGCATGTTTCTTCTGTGCTTCTCTCCTGCAGTGCTGGACGTGTTCCCAGAGGTATGCTTCTGTGAGGCCGGGAGAGTTAACTGTAACAAAAAGGGACTACTCAGTGTCCCAGCTGTGTCTTCCAATATAACAGCTCTGTGAGTATACTGGATTCCTACCCTCGTGAAGTCTAACACAAGAGCACAGTTATAGGTATTGGGATTGCTAGAGTAGATTCCTATTGTAACATCTGGACAAAATGTGTACATCTATGATGCTGTATTAGCAGTCAAACTAGCAGCTCTCTCTACCCGCAGTGAGCTGAACAGCAACCAGATAACAGCTCTCCAACCAGACCAGTTCATCCGCTACAGACACCTTGAGAGACTGTGAGTGTGAAACCCTTTTTGACCTTTCCTTCTTTCTCTGCACTGACTCAATCTGTTTAAAGGTCCTGAACAGTCCAAAACATGTTTTTCTTCAATTTAGATGATATTTGGGTGAAACCAGATCAAATGGGATGGACCAAAGTATGAAAAATGACTGTTACTGGTACATTGGTAAAGTTTGATTATTGGGCAGGTTAGCATTTTTCGTCATTAATCATAAAATCCGATTTTAAACCTAACCTTAACCACACTGCTAACCCTAACCTTAAATTAAGACCAAAAAGCAAATATAATTTTTACAGTATAGCCAACCTTGACTTTGCAGCTGTAATATCTAAAGGGAAATCGCTCAGTTCTGCCTCCAGGTAGTACTGAGCGATTAGTGCTTTTTGAGGTCGGTTCGGTTTCGGTTCGATTATGAAAAAAATCACAGTTTTGATTCATGTAAAAATAAAATTCATAAAAAATGCACTATGCATTATGTGGGCTGAATTCTGTTAACACAGAATAAAGAAATTCATAAAAGTCCCATGATGGTAGTGAATGCCCAGTACTGATTATCACTCGTTAACCACAATTTATTCACATTACTTTACTTAAATAAAATATTTCAGTTGTTGTGTATGTTACATTTGTTTAATTTGATGACTTTATTATTTCATTCCAAGTCATCATCTCATCTCTGTAGAGCTGCTGCCTATGCTTTCTGTCAAAGATACAGATAAAGGGGGAAACTATAAGTGTCTGGTGTTGGCTAGTTATTGGCTAGCTAGGTCTTCATCCATCCTGCATGGAAAAAGAGGGGTATAAATGTAGGCTATGATTCTGTTCGGAACTCACACTCAGTTGTCATGTCAACACACCTGTCAGTGCCTCTGCGAACTGCAACAGATATGTCAAACCTGAGATGTATAATTTATGAAGTGAACCCAGACCTTTCCCTGTCCAGTTTCAACTGAAATTGTCCAACATGAACTGAGCTACATAGCTAGCTTGATGTAACAGTGTTGGCAGTTTCATTTTGGCTATACATTTTACCACCAGAATTTTGTTTATATCAATGCTGTTACAATAACTAAGTAATTTGTGAAACCATGATGTGATGTATGACAGGATGTGCATGCAATATCGATCTTGTTTGCTTGAGATGATCTCACTGCAACATTGTGTCCAAGTTGCTTGACATAGGAGTTTCAAAGAACTGTCAGTCAAGGTGAGCTCCCCACCCACTCAGCCTATTAGCTTCCCACCAACTCAGCCTGGTCCTTCAGCCTTACTGATAGTTGGAAATGAGAGATGCTCCGAATTTGAGAAAATGTACATCATTTTAAAATGTGAACAAATATTGATATTTTACTTGGGAAATAGGATGACTGTTCAGGACCTTTAAATGCATGCAATGTCTAATGTGAATTAGTCTTCATTCAAATCACAAAGAGGGTTTAAAACCCTGGACAATAAAATGCCACCAAAAAATGTGTTTGTTAAAAAAATTATGAATTCAGTAAATGTTTCTATTCATCCATACTTATGAAAAGGCAGAACCTTTAACTTCAAGAGCCACATCTTTTGAATGTTGAAATGTTTTGTGGAATGTCCTACATAAATAATTGTCCAGATTGTCCAGTCTCTCTTTGTTACACCATAAACAGAGGACTGCATCCACCAACAATGTGTGGCCTTGAATGGTACAGTATCTCCATTCAACTGAATAAAGACAATGTTATTATACCAGGGCTTTGTCATTAAAACCTTTGAATCTGTTTCTGTTCCACAGACACCTGGAAGACAACAGGATCAAAAGAATCTCCAAGCAGGCGTTCTCAGGGCTCTACTCACTAAGAAGACTGTAAGTCCTAATTCATTATGGGCCACAGTCTGACCTGTGGTACCATGCGTACATCCCTACATCACCACTAAAGGTTGCCCTACATCACACTTCATGAAAATATATTGTACGTTTTGTAGTATGTAATACTGTAGGATGTGTAAGTGGGCCAACACTGTATGTTAAGCTCCTGGAGAACAAAATATATAGGGAAATCAAAGAGAACCAGTCAATGAATACACTGACTCATTTACTGGCGCATCCTTGCGAAGTGTAAATAGATTCAGATACTGTAGTCTTTCTCCGCTATTCAAACCTAAGACGTGTGAAGTGCCCAGGTCTAGTAGACATAAATCAGATGAAGCCCGGCTGGTCTGTAATTAAAAGGAAGACATGAAAACCTTTCATCCTCCTCTGTCAGGATTTGGGTATCTAGGACAGGGTATCGTGGAGATTATATACTAGTCACTCTGACAGATAGTCTTGGATAGCTAACAGCAAAATCAACTACTCCTACTTTTCACTTGTCACAGCTATTTTCACATCCAGCTTAATGTTAGTGGGAAAGGAATCGTAGGTAAGCATTTCACAGATAAGTCTACATCTGTTGTATTCGGCACATGTGACAAATAAAACGTGATTTGATTTAGTGTCTCTCCTCTGCATTCCTGAGGGTCCCAGGCTGTTATCAGTGTAAGGCTGTGGGAAACAAACAATGACAAGGAAAATGTGTCAGTGCTCTGTCCTAATAGTCTCAGATAGAATTTGCATGAGGAACAGGTGGATGTGTTACCCTACCTTACCACATCCCATATTACTTGCAAGCAGTGGAATGTTCAAAGTGCAGAAGTAAGATCTGCAATTACAACTGTCCCTTTGTCAATATTGTTTTCTTTACTATATTATTATTATTATCATTATTATTATCTGGCTTTTCATCTTAAAATGTACATCCTCATCCCCTTTGATGTATGTTTTTCCCTCCCTGTAAAACTGGTCTGCTGTGCTAAGATTTCTCAGTCAGAATCGGATTACATCGTTGAAGGCTGGCATTTTTGGAGACCTCTCGAACCTGGAATGGCTGTAAGTGAACTGGTGTGGAGAATTTATTTCGGTGACCTTAAAGACACCTTCATTAGGAAATGCTTCCGCGTCTCAGTGGGATTCATGAGATTTGTAGACAGTATTTATCTCATTGATACAAAAACACCTGTATATCTTGTTGGAAAATGTGCTGTACTGGGCAGTTGTTCTCATTGACCTTAAAGGGATGGTTTGAGATTTTTGTAATTAGGCCCTTTTTGCTATATACCCAGAAACAGATTAACTCATGGACACCATTGTTGTCTCTGTGTGCAGTTTGAAGGAAGTTGGAGGTAGTTTCTGGAGCGATTTCTAACTAGCGTTAGTGCAATGACTGGAAGTCTATGGGATCAGCTAGCTAGATTGCGATAACGCTAGTTGATCCCATAGACTTCCACTCATTACGCTAGTTAGCAATTGCTCTAGAAACTACCGCCAACTTCCGTCAACCTGCACAGAGACATACAATTTGCCGAAATCTTGATCTGTTTAAAGCCAGCTTCATTCTCGGCCTCAGAGAATGCCTCAGTTTGTGCTGCACTATCTTCCCAAGAAAGTAATGAGGATAAGGTATGATACCGTGTGACATTTATGGTGTAGCTAACAATCCTCATGTGTGATACATGATGGTATGATATCAGGGTCCATGTACCAATGCCCCCTAAGACTGTTCCTTGACAACAGTGATTATAGCTCACGTATAGCTGCAGAGGCTCTCTATTCATTTAGTCTAATGTGACGGATGTGAAACTCGTAACGATTACATGATCAAAGTCAACAAACATAGATGTCAATGGTAGAGTAGGACACAAATTGATATATTTCTCTTTTTCCTCTGGATGTAGGATTCTTGACGAAAATAGAATCACATCTATGAGACAGAAATCGTTTGAGGGCCTGAAATCTTTATTTTTCCTGTAAGTATCATGCCACTGTACTTCTTACTTTATGAGCTCATGAGATTGGCATCATCATATAACCAACACACTCTTTTAAATTTAATTTGGCTGCAGGTCTTTGCTGAATAATTCCCTAGAATCCATCCCTAAGAAATCTGTCTGCCTGGAAATGCCGAGATTAAACTGGCTGTAAGTAACAGAATAACATCTAACCCACTATGATGGATAACATATTTTATTGTATTTGACAACACTTAAATCATGTTTGCTCATAACCATGTTTATTATTTATGAACGTTTGCCATAATCACTCTGCAACAGTATCTGTTTTCAGAAATGTACCATTTTCTCATCAAACACTACTTTAAGTATTTACCAACTACCAGATACTGATGCTGATATCATGAATTAATGCCAGAATGGCCTGACATCTTTTTCACAGAGAACTGGAGGGGAACAGGATATCATCTTTGTGGGTTTCCAGCTTTCAAAACTGCACCACTCTGACAGTATTGTGAGTTTTGTTTAATTAAAAATAGATATATTCCTCAACTCCTTTACCATATTTTGTAATCTTTGAAGCAAATCCAACTGCATAAAATGCCTTCACAGTCATTAATTTATTTTACAACAATTACAACTACACTAGAGAGATGAACGCGATGAAAGAAGACACTTGCTTGGTTTTCATATGATTTATATTTCAAAATAAATGTTGCCCTACCCTAAGGACAAATTTCCTGCTGTAAAACCCAGACTGGTAAGTGGCGCTGGTGCTAAAGCTATGTACTTCAGTCTGGAGCCTCAGCACTATTACAGCTGGTAATGAAATTCAGTCTGAGGGAGAGACCATTGGAGCCCACACACATTAAGTTGGCAGTTTCTATCATTGGTGATTACTTTCTCCATCACACATGGCCTTAGAGGCAATCAGTACAGTCAGGGAAGAAAAATTCTGAAATGTGTGGGGTGTATTAAAGCTCAGACACCGGTAGGATTGTCAAAGGTTTGACTGCCTAAAGTACTTAACACCTCTG
The DNA here is from genome assembly GCF_045791955.1 of Oncorhynchus clarkii lewisi. NCBI lineage: Eukaryota > Metazoa > Chordata > Actinopteri > Salmoniformes > Salmonidae > Oncorhynchus > Oncorhynchus clarkii. The sequence goes on from NC_092158.1 coordinate 27,625,801, forward strand.
AACAGAGTGTCAGCAGTCAACCTGTTTGTGTTCACACAGCCATGACCTTGGAAGTCTCAACCACTCAGCCTTAAAATAGAATTACTTGGCAATGCATATCTGTGCATACTGCTTATGGTCTAGATTAAAAGCTATCTGTAATCATTTAGTTTTTTATAGAAAGCCCTTGTTGATACTAGCTAGATGTCTACAGCTATATTACTACCTAGCAAGATGACAAAGAAACAATTTAATTCTCTCATAATCCCATAATGCCAGCCCATAGCCAAATATTTAGTTAGCTAGCTAACGTTAGCATATTCGCTAGCTCACACAACAAAGCTAGCTGGCTAGCTAAGGACAAAGCACTAACTCAGCAGCTAACGCAGGCATCTGATTCATGGAAACTAGCTAATCCATTGTGATTTAATTATAATTAATCAAGCTACAGTGGTTAGCTAGTTTAAAGGAAAATGGCCTATTTTTTCCTTTAAATTATTTTTCTTTTTTTAAATTGTTGGCTCCCCAACGTGAGGATTTGTGCTCTCCAATTGGCTCAAAGTCTAGTTTTTGGATACTGACGAGGATAGCTCACCAGCTTGTAGTCCTAATACGAGTACCTCTGGTTCGTCAAAGATTATGGATATACTGACAACGTACATTTCTCTCTGCCCTAAGAATTGGAGTCATTGTCCACAAAGTGGCACGGTGAGCTGTCTAGCTCCCGCCTATAGTTTATTTGAATTGGTTGATACATCTCATTATTGTAATCCTTTTTAAAATATTCGATTAGGGTTGTTGACGTCAATCGCCTGTATTCAATTGTGAGAGATGCTATGCTACTAGCCTCATTTCATGAAAATGTATAGCCATCTCGAGACAACTCCAAAATAATGTGTTTTCTTCTCAAAGTTAATGGGAGTTCAAGTGTCCTACATACAGTACAAGTCAAAAGTTTGGACAACTACTCATTCAAGGGGATTTCTTCATTTATACTATTTGCTACATTGTATAATAATAGTGAAGACATCAACACTGAAATAACATATATAGATGCATGTAGTAACCAAAAAAGTGTTTAACAAATCAAAATATATTTTATATTTGAGATTTTTCAAAGTAGCCACCCTTTGTCTTGATGACAGCTTTGCACACTCTTGGCATTCTCTCAACCAGCTTCTTGAGGAATGCTTTTCCAACTGTCTTGAAGGAGTTCCCACATATGCTCAGCACTTGTTGGCTGCTTTCCTTCAATCTGCGGTCCAACTCATTCCAAACCATCTCAAATGGGTTGAGGTCGGGTGAATGTGGAGGCCAGGTCATCTGCTGCAGCACTCCATCACTCTCCTTGGTCAAATAGCACTTACACATCCTGGAGGTGTGTTTTGGGTCATTGTCCAGTTGAAAAACAAAATGATAGTCCCACTAAGCGCAAACCAGATGGAATAGCGCATCATTGCAGAATGCTGTGGTATCCATGCTGGTTAAGTGTGCCTTGAATTCTAAATAAATCACTGAGTGTCACCAGCAAAGCACCCCCACACCATTGCCTCCATGCCTCCTGGTGGGAACCCCACATGCGAATATCATCCATTCACTTACTCTGCGTCACAAAGACACAGCGGTTGGAAGTAAAAAAAAACTCACATTTGGACTCATCAGACCAAAGGACAGATTTCCACTGGACTAATGTCCATTGTTGTGTTTCTAAGGCCCAATCAAGTCTCTTCTTATTGGTGTCCTTCAGTAGTGGATTATTTGCAGCAATTCAACCATGAAGGCCTGATTCACGCAGTCTCGGAACAGTTGATGTTGAGATGTGTGATACTTGAACTCTGTGAAGAATTTATTTGGGCTGAAATCTGAGGTGCAATTAACTCTAATGAACTTATCCTCTGCAGCAGAGGTAACTCTGGGTCTTCCTTTCCGGTGGCGGTTGATGGTTTTTGCGACTGCACTTGAAGAAACTTTCAAAGTTCTTGACATTTTCCGGATTGATTGACCTTCATGTCTTAAAGTAATGATGCTTATTTGAGCTGTTCTTGCCATAATATGGACTTGGTCTTTTACCAAATAGGGCTCTCTTCTGTATACCACCCCTAACTTGTCACAGCACAACTGATTGGCTCAAACGCATTAAGGAATGTAATTCCACAAGTTAACTTTTAACAAGGCACAACTGTTAATTGAAATGCATTACAATTGACTACTTCAGGAAGCTGTTTGAGAGAATGCAAGAGTGTGCAAGGCTTTCATCAAGGCAAAGGGTGACTACTTTGAAGAATCTCAAATATATTTCATTTGTTTAACACTTTTTTGGTTACTACGTTACCATGTGTGTTATTTCATAGTTTTGATGTCATCACTATTTTTCCACAATGTAGAAAATAGTAAATAAAGACAAACCCTTGAATATGTAGGTGTCCAAACTTTTCACTGGTACTGTATATCAGTACACTTGTAACAACTTAAGCGTTATAAAACTTATATTTGATCAAATGAATCTCAAGTAGCAAGTAAGCCATAAATGTTTTTCTTGACCATACAATAAGTCTTTGAAAAATCGGCACCTGCTGGAGAGAGACGTTTCCGCCGAGTTGGGCCTCTTTTCCTCTTCGTCTCTGGGTTCGTTCAGACATCATTATGTTGGGGGGGTGAATGGCGAAAGAATATGGTTTTGGGATGAACACCGAAAATAAGGTCTGAGGTTAACACAATCTGAGGTTAACAAGTTTTGTTCGATGAGATGTTCTACTATTTTCTACATTGTAGAATAATAGAGATACTAGAAGTCAGTTAACATGACCTTTGTAATTTATGAAGCTTTTATAAATGATATAAATTCTTCCAAATTCACAAAAAGTGACGTAAGCTAATAAAGATTCTCATAGAACAAAACACAAGATCTCTTGAACCTGTGTTTACCACGTACCTTATTTTTGGCATTTATCTAAAAATCCTACAAAAACTTCATTCATGTTCTCCCTAGACTTTGTTTAACGAACTATTGCGGAGTTAGTGCCTACAAAAATACTCCTTTACTATTTCTCTCTATTGCGATTTTACAAGTAGAATCGGGTTCGCCCCTACCAGGTCAGCAAGTGTAACAGTATAGCTTCTGTCCCTCTCCTCGCCTTGAACCAGGGACCCTCTGCACACATCAACAACTGACACCCACGAAGCATCGTTACCCATCGCTCCACAAAAGCCACGGCCCTTGCAGAGCAAGGGGAACCACTACTTCAAGGTCTCAAAGCCAGTGACTTCACCGATTGAAACGCTATTAGCGCGCACCACCGCTAACTAGCTAGCCGCTAGTTCTAGAAAGTGAAGGAACAGCCTACCTATCGGCAGTGAGATTCTTAGTGTGTTTCATGCTTTAGCTCTCTCAATTAAAGGTGATGGTGGAGGCCATGTGGGGTCGAGAATCTGGAAATCCTCTGGTAGACTCTTTGGGTGTTTCTCAATATGCATACTACCATGCTTAACACTCGCATGCTCCGAGTGCATTCTCAGAGGACGTTCCATTGAGTACGTTCTTGTGAGGACCAGAGTGTGGAGAACTCATAAAACACTACATTTGAGAAGCACTAGCATTCCCGCTACTGTATTACCTGACACTGCACCTCTCCATTCACTGAACCTTCTTCCAACCAGGACAATGGCAATAGAGACAAAACAACATACACAAAGCAAACGTTTTACTTCATAACTATCAGCTTGTAGTGGGATTGTTAAATTCTGTAGCGGGGTTGTTAGAGAGAGGTAAAGATAAAGATTTTGTTTGGGTGCCAGGCAGGTATTAACCCTGCCGAAAGGAAAAGAGTAGGATAGCGAGAGTACCACTACCAGACCCACACACATCAGCAGAAGAGACTGCCTATAGTGTAGCCTGTTTGCCAGAGGGCCAGTGGAGAGAAAAGATAAGCAACACCATATAAAAACACACATCCCAAAACACACAATCCCAACCAATAATGGCAGAGAAATTGAACGGCAACTTCATATAAACAATTTACAAGACAGAACCCAGTCATCAACATTGGAGGATTTGCAATAATCTGTATTAACTCCCAGTGGAGGAGTGCAGAGTGTATGAATGTGTGGGTGTTCATAGACAAAACAAAGGCCATAAGATGTCAAAAATCTTCTCAGCCACATGTAATTAGTACGACACCACCTCAATACAGTTCAAATAACAATACACAAACTTGCAAGTAACCTCCCTTTTAAGTAAAATGTCAACCCAATAATAGGGCGGGGGGGGGTCTTAGCTATTGACTTTAGGCTTGCCGTTACACTGTCTGTCTGTCTGGTGGTTTGTTTGTTTGTATGTCAAAGCTTTGCAAACAATGTTGCTACTAATCCATGCGATCATTAACTGGTCAATAACCCAAAAGATAGAAACCACAGTCTAGAGCGCTAACACCGATGATCGAGTTAAACACTTTACAAACTCTGCACGCTGAAAATAAACAAGACTTCTGCAGCGTTGCACACCCCGTTCAAACTGCCGCGCAAGCCGAAAGCTCCCTCCCAGAGAGCCGGAAGAGCTATCTTTGTGTTATCCTTTCTGACTGCTGATGCCCTCTTAAAGTGGCAGCGCACGGTGAAGGCTCCGTGCAGGATTTCAAGCTAGCTGTATGTGAATCGTATTAAGGTAGCTAACCAGACAGATGAACAGGCAAAAATGATCTAAAACTAATGGGTAGATGTCAATTATTTGTGGGTAGCTAACTAGCTAGCTGACAATTCTTTATTGGCTATCTGGCAAGCTAACAGTAGCACCTATCCAGTTTGCCCTATTGACATATTATGGGTTTGTGATGGCAGGTAAACATGCCAAAATGAACACAGCATGTATAGTCGTGGCCAAAAGTTTTGAGAATGACACAAATATTAATTTTCACAAAGTCTGCTGCCTCAGTTTGTATGATGGCAATTTGCATATACTCCAGAATGTTATGAAGAGTGATCAGATGAATTGCAATTAATTGCAAAGTCCCTCTTTGCCATGCAAATGAACTGAACCCCCCAAAAACATTTCCACTGCATTTCAGCCCTGCCACAAAAGAACCAGCTGACATCATGTCAGTGATTCTCTCATTAACACAGGTGTGAGTGTTGACGAGGACAAGGCTGGAGATCACTCTGTCATGCTGATTGAGTTCAAATAACAGACTGGAAGCTTCAAAAGGAGGGTGGTGCTTGGAATCATTGTTCTTCCTCTGTCAATCATGGTTACCTTCAAGGAAACACGTGCCGTCATCATTGCTTTGCACAAAATAGCTTCACAGGCAAGGATATTGCTGCCAGTAAGATTGCACCTAAATCAACCATTTATCGGATCATCAAGAACTTCAAGGAGAGGGGTTCAATTGTCATGAAGAAGGCTTCCGGGCACCCAAGAAAGTCCAGCTAGCGCCAGGACTGTCTCCTAAAGTTGATTCAGCTGCGGGATCGGGGCACCACCAGTACAGAGCTTGCTCAGGAATGGCAGCAGGCAGGTATGAGTGCATCTGCACGCACAGTGAGACAAAGACTTTTGGAGGATGGCCTGGTGTCAAGAAGGGCAGCAAAGAAGCACATTCTCTCCAGGAAAAACATCAGGGACAGACTGATATTCTGCAAAAGGTACAGGGATTGGACTGCTGAGGACTGGGGTAAAGTCATTTTCTCTGATGAATCCCCTTTCCAATTGTTTAGGGCATCCAGGAAAAAAGCTTGTCCGGAGAAGACAAGCTGAGCGCTACCATCAGTCCTGTGTCATGCCAACAGTAAAGCATCCTGAGACCATTCATGTGTGGGGTTGCTTCTCAGCCAAGGGAGTGGGCTCACTCACAATTTTCCCTAAGAACACAGCCATGAATAAGGAATGGTACCAACACATCCTCTGAGAGCAACTCCTCCCAACCATCCAGGAACAGTTTGGTGACGAACAATGTATTTTCCAGCATGATGGAGCACCTTGCCATAAGGCAAAAGTAATAACTAAGTGGCTCGGGGAACAAAACTAAAACTATCTAACAAGTAATCTAACAATTTCACAAAAACGACCTTATTAACACAAGTGTAAAGGAATGAATAAGAATATGTACATATAAATATATGGATGAGCGATGGCCGAACAGCATAGGCAAGATGCAGTAGAAGGTATAGAGTACAGTATATACAAATAATATGAGTAATGTAGGATATGTAAACATTATATAAAGTGGCATTGTTTAAAGTGACTAGTGATATATTTATTACATACAATTTTGAATTATTAAGTGGCTAGAGATTTGAGTCAGTATGTTGGCAGCAGCCACTCAATGTTAGTGATGACTGTTTAACAGTCTGATGGCCTTGAGATAGAAGCTGTTTTTCAGTCTCTCGGTCCCAGCTTTGATGCACCTGTACTGACCTCGCCTTCTGGATGATAGCGGGGTGAACAGGCAGTGGCTCGGGTGGTTGTTGTCCTTGATGATATTTTTGGCCTTCCTGTGACATCGGGTGGTGTAGCTGTCCTGGAGGGCAGGTAGTTTGCCCCCGGTGATGCGTTGTGCAGACCTCACTAGCCTCTGGAGAGCCTTACGGTTATGGGCGGAGCAGTTGCCGTACCCGACAGGATGCTCTCGATTGTGCATCTGTAAAAGTTTGTGAGTGTTTGGTGACAAGCCAAATTTCTTCAGTCTCTTGACTGTTGTGCTGTTGTGTCTTTTTCACCACGCTGCCTGTGTGGGTGGACCATTTCAGTTTGTCCGTGATGTGTACGCCGAGGAACTTAAAACTTTCCACCTTTTCCACTACTGTCCCGTCGATGTGGACAGTGGGGTGCTCCCTCTGCTGTTTCCTGAAGTCCACGATCATCTCCTTTCTTTGTTGATGTTGAGTGTGAGATTATTTTCCTGACACCACACTCGTAGGGCCCTCACCTCCTCCCTGTAGGCCGTCTCATCGCGGCCCTTGCAGAGCAAGGGGAACAACTACTTCAAGGTCTCAGAGCAAGTGACGTCACCGATTGAAACGCTATTTAGCGCGCACCACCGCTAACTAAGCTAGCCGTTTCACATCCGTTACACATGGCCACACAGTCATGGGTGAACAGGGAGTACAGGAGAGGGCTGAGAATGCACCCTTGTGGGGCCCCAGAGTTGAGGATCAGCGGGTTGGAGATGTTGTTTCCTACCCTCACCACCTGGGGGTGTATCGTCAGAAAGTCCAGGACCCAGTTGCACAGGGCGGAGTGAAGACCCAGGGTCTCGAGCTTAATGACGAGTTTGGAGGGTGCTATGGTGTTAAATGCTGAGCTGTAGTCGATAAACAGCATTCTTACATGGGTATTCCCCTTGTCCAGATGGGTTAGGGCAGTGTGATTGGGATTGCATCTGTCTATATAAAGCCCCACAGTTTACAGCGCATGTCAGAGAAAAAACAAAGCCATGGGGTCGAAGGAATTGTCCGTAGAGTTCCGAGACAGGATGTGTCGAGGCACAGATCTGGGAAAGGGTACCAAAACATTTCTGCAGCATTGAAGGTCGCAAATTACACAGTGGCCTCCATCATTCTTAATTGGAAGATTTTGGAACCACAAAGACTCTTCCTTGACCTGGCCGCCCGGCCAAACTGAGCAATCAGGGGAGAAGGGCCTTGGTCAGGGAGATGAGCAAGAACCCTATGGTCAATCTGACAGGGCTCCAGAGTTCTTCTGTGGAGATGGAAGAACCTTCCAGAAGGACAACCATCTGTGCAGCACTCCACCAATCAGGCCATTATGGTAGAGTGGCCAGACAGAAGCCACTCCTCACATGGAAGCCTGCTTGGAGTTTGCCAAAAGGCACCTAAAGGACTCTCAGACCATGAGAAACAAGATTCTCTGGTCTGATGAAAGCAAGATTGAACTCTTTGGCCTGAATGCCAAGCATCACAACTGGAGAAAACCGAGCACCGCTCATCATCTGGCCAATACCATCCCTACGGTGAAGCATGGTGATGGCAACATTATGGTGATGGCAGCATCATGCTGTGGGGATGTTTTTCAGTGGCAGGGGCTGGGAGACTAGTCAGGATCGAGGGAAAGATGAACGGAAGACATACAAGACCACTGATAATCTCCCTCGATCTCACCCCGTGGGGTCAAAATAATCACAAGAACGGTGAGCAAAAATCCCAGAACCACACGGGGACCTAGTGAATGACCTGCAGAGAGCTGGGACCAAAGTAACAAAGCCTACCATCAGTATCACACTACGCCGCCAGGGACTCAAATCCTGCAGTGCCAGACGTATCCCCCTGCTTAAGCCAGTACATGTCCAGGCCCGTCTGAAGTTTGCTAGAGAGCATTTGGATGATCCAGAAGAAGATTGGGATAATGTCATATGGTCAGATGAAACCAAAATATAACTTTTTGGTAAAAACTCAACTCGTCGTGTTTGGAGGACAAAGAATGCTGAGTTGCATCCAAAGAACACCATACCTACTGTGAAGCATGGGGGTGAAAACATCATGCTTTGGGGCTGTTTTTCTGCAAATGGACCAGGACGACTGATCCGTGTAAAGGAAAGAATGAATGGGGCCATGTATTGTGAGATTTTGAGTGAAAACCTCCTTCCATCAGTAAGGGCATTGAAAATGAAACGTGGCTGGGTCTTTCAGCATGACAATGATCCCAAACACACCGCCCGGGCAACGAAGGAGTTGCTTTGTAAGAAGCATTTCAAGGTCCTGGAGTGGCCTAGCCAGTCTCCAGATCTCAACCCCATAGAAAATCTTTGGAGGGAGTTGAAAGTCCGTGTTGCCCAGCAACAGCCCCAAAACATCACTGCTCTAGAGGAGATCTGCATGGAGGAATGGGCCAAAATACCAGCAACAGTGTGTGAAAACCTTGTGAAGACTTACAGAAAACGTTTGACCTCTGTCATTGCCAACAAAGGGTATATAACAAAGTATTGAGATAAACTTTTGTTATTGACCAAATACCTATTTTCCACCATAATTTGCAAATAAATTCATTAAAAATCCTACAATGTGATTTTCTGGATTTTATTTCTTCTCATTTTGTCTGCCATAGTTGAAGTGCACCTATGATGAAAATTACAGGCCTCTCTCATCTTTTTAAGTGATAGAACTTGCACAATTGGTGGCTGACTAAATACTTGTTTTGCCCCACTGTACCTACTATCCGGATTCAACTCCAAATAAAATCTAACAAGCAGTGTATGTAAATTATTGTAGGCCCTACTACTATTCAAGTCATGTAATTGGTCTAGTTTGTAGGTTCTTGAATAACAATTACCACTTATAGGGACATTTATTTTGCAGGGCTCTTCGAAAAAACAGAGTACAAACCATTGAGGAGGGAATATTTTTTGGAATGCCAAATCTGATAGACCTGTGAGTTAACTGTACTTAACACAACATTATATGGGTCAAATAATGTTGTAAAATGTCCAAATACAGTAATGTATTTCATTGTTAAAAATATTTTTTTTATCATTCCAGGGACATATCTGTAAACAAATTTGAGGAGTTCTCCTCAACTATGTTTAGAAATCTTCTAAACCTAAAACAGTTGTGAGTATATCCAATTTCTATTTGAATCCTAGCCCTAATATACACCAAGTATACCAAACATTAAAAACTCCTTCCAAGTATTGAGTTGCACCCCCGCTTTTACCCTCAGAGCAGCCTCAAATCACCGGGCATGGACTCTACAAGGTGTCGAAAGCATTCCAAAAGGGATGCTGGCCCATGTTGACTCCAATGTTTCCCACAGTTGTGTCAAGTTGGCTGAATGTCCTTTGGGTGGTGGACCATTCTTGATACACACGGGAAACTATTGAGCATGAAAAACCCAGCAGCGTTGCAGTTCTTGACATAAACCGGTGCGCCTGACACCTACTACCATACCCATTTACATTTTAGTCATTCAGCAGATGCTCTTATCCAGGGGAATTAGGGTTAAGTGCCTTGCTCAAGGGCACATAGATTCAAACCAGGTCTCAGGGATTCAAACCAGCAACCTTTCAGTCACTTGCCCAACATGCTTAACCATTAGGCTACCTGCCAACCCTTTCAAAGGCACTTTCATCTTTTGTCTTTCCCATTCACTCTCTGAATGGCACACACACAATCCATGTCTCAATTGTCTCAAGGCTTAGAAATCCTTCTTCTATCCTTCTCCTCCCCTTCATCTAAACTGATTGAAGTGGATTTAACAAGTGACATCAATAAGGGATCATAGCTTTCACCTGGATTCCCCTGGTCAGTTTATGTCATAGAAAGAGCAGGTGTCTTAATGTTTTGTGTACTCAGTGTATATACTATTTTGAAAGATGTTATTGTTACTTAGAATGGATTTAGTAGGAGAAATGCTAACTTTATATTGTTGAGTTGCAGTTTATTAACTTCACTGTTCAATGAGTCTTCCATCAACCTGGCCTTGAGGCCATGTTGACCACAGAGACAGGGGTGATAAATCAAAGTGATATTATCTGCCCTGTATTGATGTCCCCCCTCTTTTCTCAGGAACATCTCAAATAACCCTCTAACTCATATTTATGAGGATCAGTTTGACATGTTTGTCAATTTGCAATCCCTGTAAGTAATAGTTTTTATTTCATACAGTACTTATGTGTCATGGTCTACTATCTTTAGGGAATTGGAGAAAGAGTAATGTTTTTGCTCCCCTCAGGAGTATAGAGGAGGTTGAAATACCAAACATCAGTATTCAGATGTTTCGCTCACTTAGCAACTTGTCCCATATGTGAGTATATACTCTGTCTTCATTTATTATTCTTATGTCAACAACATTTAATTTCATACTGTATAAACAGTAAGGCACTAAGCCTGTAGAAGCTTCTAATTGGGATTTAATTCATTTAATAGTGTGTTATAAGCTTACTTTTAAGGGTAAAAACACGGAATAAATGTAGCATGCGTAAATGTCTATACATTCATTGCCAATTACCTACCAACAAGTAATGAATTCATGGCTTCTTGTGCATGCATAGTCCTGTAGACTTTTTAAAAGTGTTTGATAAGCTACTTACAAATAGTGGCTCAACGACTTGTTAGCAGCTTATACAGGCTTCATTGGGCCATTATACAGTAAATTGACTCCTAACAGCTGTATTGCTTGGTGTACAGTGAGGTATTGTTACTACAAATAATGTTTAATCAACAATAATGTTTAGTCAGCACAGGTCAGGTCCACACTGCATATAAAGCACCAAAGCCTAATTAGAGGGCAGTTTAGGACTCTGTATAACTGTATCCATTTGTTAGATAATCTCTATTCTTACAACTGTCAAACATATCAAGATAAATGTTAAACTTCAGAAATTTGTTTGAAGGTGATTAATTGTGATATTTTTTGTATCTTTTTCCTGGCCCAGTTATTTTAAGAAATTTGAATACTGTGGCTACTCTCCCAACGTGCGAAGTTGCAAGCCAAACACTGACGGAATTTCAACATTTGAGAATCTTCTTGCGAACATCATCCTTCGTGTTTTTGTGTGGGTGGTGGCCTTCATCATCTGCTTCGGCAACATCTTTGTGATCTGCCTGAGGTCTTGCATTGCATCTGAAAACCAGCACCACACCATGGCCATCATATCACTGTGCTGTGAGTAGAATACCTCACCACAACGAGGGCAGCAATCACTTCTCATTACCTTGTACTTAGGTAACTCATTATTTATTGAGATTCATAAAACTCCTCTCATAACAAAGTATACTTACTAAGATCCCTGAAATCCATGTTATATGTTAGGTGCTGACTGCCTCATGGGAGTCTACCTGTTCTTCATCGGTGCGTTTGACATCAAGTACTGTGGAGAGTACAACAGACATGCCCAGCTGTGGATGGAGAGTCTGCAGTGCCAGTTGATTGGCTGTCTGGCCATGCTGTCCACTGAGGTGTCAGTCATGCTTCTGACGTACATGACTCTGGAGAAGTACCTGTGCATTGTGTTCCCCTTCCACAACTACAGAGCCGGACGTAAACAGACGCTCTGCTATCTCATCTTCATCTGGGTCCTGGGCTTCATTATTGCTGTCATTCCCTTATGGGACAAGCAGACATTCGGGAATTACTATGGCAGGAATGGAGTGTGTTTTCCACTTCACTCAGACGAGATGGAGAAACCAGGGGCCCGATGCTACTCCACTGGAATATTCCTGGGTAAGAGGAACATTCGTCTGAGCACATAAAAAAAAAACGCTGAAAATACATATTTTGGGTTGAAAATGTGTCCTTTTGTTTGAAAATGTATTGTGCTCACTGGGATAGGAATCAGCTCTGATGGTGGTGAATCAACAAGATAATGGGGATAATATAAGATGAAGTTGGAATTGCACAGGCCTTGGATTGTGTTCCATGTATTTCCCTGTGGGGACATGAAACTGCCATGAAAAAAAGGGTTTATAATCTCATCATCATCATCTTAGATCTCAGCTAGACTTATTAAATACCAATTAGTTCCAGTCAGTTCCAATCAGTTCAAATCTCCACGAGAAACAATAGATACCAAATTTCAGCAAGTTTTGCAATACCTTTACGCGACTTGTGGTTTTACTGACATAATATAGTTTTATTCAATACACATGTTAGGACAGGTATATTGTAAAGTGTAATGAAAGCATGCTTTTCACATTTTGTCTTTCAGGGTTGAATCTCTTTGCATTCATCATGATCGTCTTCTCCTACACCAGCATGTTTTACTCTGTACAGAAAACAGCCAAGACAGCAAGACAGTCTGTCTACAACAAGGAGGTCTCTATAGCCAAGAGGTTTTTCTTCATCGTTTTCACAGATGCCATGTGTTGGACACCTATATTCATCCTAAAGATTCTCTCCCTTTTACGAGTGGAAATAGCAGGTAAACCAGATACACGTGGTTACATGATTACTACAATTAAATTGCTATCATTATGTTTAATCTTTGTGAACTCCTCGTCCTCTTCCTCCGGTTCCTCCTCCACCCTCTCCTCCTCCTCTTCCTCCCTGTCCTCCAGGAACGATCATTCTATGGGTGGTGATCTTCATCCTGCCCATCAATAGTGCCCTAAACCCCATTCTATACACCATCACTGCCAGCTCCTTCCAGGAGAAACTCAAGCTCTGCTTGAAGGCCAAGTGCAAACAGGCTGGGCTCAGGGAAACGTCCCAAAAAGTATCTGAAGTCTACCAGAACCCCAGCGCTCACCCTTAACAAAAGGACCCTCTCAGTCAGGGAGCTTGCCAACCATCCTCTTGGAGAGCTACTGCCTGGGTATGCAGGCTTTTGTTCCAGCTCTTCTGGAAAACACTAAATTTAAACATCAAGATCTGGCTAAGCTTCTGATTAGTAGGATCAGTGTGCTTGAGCAGGGCTTGAGCAAAGCCTGCATACTGAGTGGCTCTCCAGGAGGAGGGTTGGCTACCCATGTCCTTATTTTATAGGGGGAGAGATGTATTCTTGTAATTATTCTTTACCAGCAAGAGAACACGCTTTCTGGGAACCAATTTATTAACAAATGTTTTGTGTGAATACAGTTATTGTAAACACAGATGTGCAGAATCACAAATGATTTTGCATACCCAATTGATATTACACAAATTGTATTGCATAAATGTATAATAAAAAAATATTGAAAAAATATATGGAATTGAAAAGGTGTAAATGAGTGAGATGTTTTGGGTTTTAGGGTGTGACATTTGCTTAGGTTTGATCAATTTGACATTCAGATGCAATGTTACTACTTGCCTCTGAAGCTCAACTGTGACAATTGGAAACAAATTATGATGGTGAAGAAGGGGGATTTTGGGAGAGAAATGACATATTTCACAAAGCCAGAACTCAAAATAACATTCATTCGTTTTTCAATATTTGTTTATTGATTTTCTACTCTATTTTACAGTCAGAGCAGTATAATACAAATAGGTAGTAAAGGAAGAGTAAATAGTAATAGATGAGACAAATAAGATGAACACATTGTTGTGGGCTAAAATGCAAGTTATTTACAACTGCTTCATTGAGTACAATACAATGGCCTGTTATGTTACAAAAAGTATTCACTCAAAACTACCCTGTAGTTCACAGATATGTAATACTTGTGTTTATGGCTATTACTTCCCCACAATTGTTTAAATTATGTTCATTGCATTAGTTATTCAGTGGGAGTAATCCCATTTAGGTGTACGGGCTATTAATGTATGTATGTAAAGCATATGGCATTAAAAAAAACACTGAAAAAGGTTACGTGCATTCAGTCATTGCACTTCCACCCATTGCATAACTCAGATTAAAATGAGATCTAATTAAAAATCATTCCTGTATATAATGCCCAACAGAAAAATACGTCAATGGTTCGATTCTGTACAGACAGAGGTAGTCACATTCCTGTGACTCATACGAAGACTCATTCATACAGACATAAATAAAACACGGATTACTGAGACACAATAAAATACAATAATACTGCAGACACACACAGTAATTAAGCAATCTACACAAATGCTGTCTAAAGCTCAGGTTGTCTGTCCACTTTTGAGCGTGTCATGATCCTTGTCCCTTCTCATTGTGATCGCAAATCCTGACACAAGCAATTACTCATGAATAAATCTTAAACTGACATCAAAGCGTGAATTATGCAAATTTTTGCGCTCCATGCTTATATCTTATAGTTTGGTGCTTGGTGGACAGATATTTGCCTATTTCACAAATGGCTCGGTTCCCAATTCTAAACTTCTGAAGATCTGAGGAAGAAGAATGATCCCTATAGCTCAGCAGCTAAGCAATAGCTAAATTAGAGTGAGAGGAGGTTAACCAGTTAGTCTTTAAAAGAGAAGAGTAAAAATAAGAGACATAACAGGAAGTCCAGAGTAGTCCCCTCTTATGATAAACACTTGAGTAAAATAAAAAGTTACTGAAGATGTAGGGCTGAAGCAAGGTCTGAAAATGCACAGTGTTTTAAGACACACTACCACCCACTAAGGAGCCTCAATAACAAAACCTTTTCTCTCTAACATCTAAGTATGTTTGCATTATCAACACTGAGGCTAGCTATTGAAAGTGTCATTCTCAAGTTTGAGACACATCTAAGGACGATAATAAAATATATTAGCTCTGTGAATTTATCATGAAGAAATTGCATAGCATACAGTACAAGCATGAATGGTTTCTATAGAGCTCTCCTGATTGTGTACTAGCTTATTGTGTAAAGCTAGTTGCAGCTAAAAACATTCCATGGCATTTTGGCATCATCTCCATAAGTCTTGATAAGTCAGCATTAACCCTTTCAGTCCCGAGACACAAGCAAAAATCGGCTTTTCATTTATCTTGCTTTCATTTATCTGCATGTCCAGCCCTTATATTTAGCTTCACATATAAATGTTTAACCATTTTATTTTCAGGGCAATCAGGGCAAAAATGTGCCATAAACAGTTGTAATTATGTGTTTTATTGTCAAAAGTCAATAAAAAAATAAAAGCCAAAACAAAAACCGGATAAAAATGAATTGATATGAATGCTGTAAGCACAGAAATGATTTGCTCAGTGGGAAATTAATATCCAACTAGTCAGTGACAACTTTGTGGAGCTTGGACTTTGTGACAGCAATTATGTGTGCTTATTACAGCATTATAGACGCTATGTTCTGGGATTTCCTATGATCTTCTATGTAGAAGAACCCCTTACAGTTTTATAGACACTATGTCCTGGGATTTCCTATGATCTTCTATGTAGAAGAACCCCTTACTTTCTAACACCTGTTGTGTAGCTTGTCTGTCATAAAGTAAAACATGTTACATGTGTGTATTTGTGAGAATCCCAGCTTTTCATAGATAGCTTTTAATAGTGTAGCTCAAACCATTCGGACTCTCTCTTACTTTGTGAAAAGATCCGGCCCCGGGCCCTTTCAGGATCCACCAGTCTCACAGACTCCGCTCTAGCTCAGCCCCGTTAATCACACAGATGCAGAAGAAATAGATGAATCAAATAGTACAACCCAGAAATCTGTAGCTCAAACACAAGATGTTAAACGGGTAAGAAGTCCAAATCGCACGGATGTCGCGGCGGGACTCATAAAGCTTTCAAAAGAACGGCTTTTGCATAAAGAAACTGTCTATTTTCTTTCTTTCAAGGTACGTTTTAATGTTTTATGGTCAGTTAATGCATAGGCTGGTTTAGATTTGTAAATATTGCTGACATTCCCTCAGTGGCTCCTCATGGGGCATCAGTGCAATCTGAGTGAGAGTCCACATCCTGACAGTACCCTGTTGATGACACTGGAGAGTTTATCAGGCAGATGTAATATAATGCTACAGAATAGGCACCCTTCATTTGAGTCATTGTGTGCTGTAGGCAGCACGTGTCTCAAGTGGGCCGACGGTCCTTCTCAAAGTTCAAAGCTTTGTCTCGGTTCCTTTCACTGTCAGCACAGGGAAGGAGTCCCGTATCCTAGCAACCTCCACCGCACAGAGATGGCCAAACACTTTGTTGTACCACTCAGGTGATCGTCCCCTGAAAAATTACAACAAAAGGTCAAATAAGAAATTCGTATCCAGTTACACAATTCAATAGCAGGGGAGGTACCCCCACTCCTCAGAAGGATATTTCAATGCAATTAGAGTTTCTTTCACACAACATGTTTATGTTGCATAATTATTTGAATGATAATTATGCCAATGTTCGAAACTTCCAAATTAATTGCATGAGATCTTGGTCAACATGTTTTTTATAAAAAAAATTATTTCACCTTTATTTAACCAGGTAAGCTAGTTGAGAACAAGTTCTAATTTACAACTGCGACCTGGTCAAGATAAAGCAAAGCAGTGCGACACAAACAACAACACAGAGTTACACATGGAATAAACAAGCGTACGGTCAATAACACAATAGCAAAAACTAAAGTCTATATAGAGTGTGTGCAAATGACGTGAGGTAGGCAATAAATAGGCCATAGTAGCGAAGTAATTACAATTTAGCAGATTAACACTGGAGTGATAAATGAGTAGATGATGATGTGCAAGTAGAGATACTGGTGTGCAAAAGAGCAGAAAAGTAAATAAAAACAATATGAGGATGAGGTAGGTAGATTGGGTGGGCTATTTACAGATGAACTATGTACAGACTATGTTCATAGGCAGTTAATCAATTAGCCATTTAAATCATCATTGAAATACATGAGTCCAGTCCAATGGAAATGAATGCATAGATGAGAAGCTGGATCCCTACCTGACGTCTGCTCTGCAGTAATGCGTCAGCCTGGACCGGCCCATCCCTGAGGGCTCAATCAGGACCCGTGAGGTGAGCAGCACTGCCCGTAGCCCTGCCTCCAGGTGCACATTGTCATGGTCCACAGAGGAGGACACTAGCAGACACAGGCCCTGAGGAAGGTCACTACACCACCGCCTAAGCAGGAGAAAAATACAGCAAGGGTCATTACTGTCATCTTTGGTTTAAATCAACAGCCTGAGGCAAGATGTAAAGGTCCAATGCAGCAGTTTTCATCTCAATATGAAATCATTTCTTGGTTACAATTAAGTAACTTACTGTGATTGTTTTCAGTTAAAATGGTAATAAAATAAACTAAATAGATTCTTAGCAAAGGGCAATTTCTCAAACAAGAGAGTTATTTTTTCTTATAGTCAACCCTCCAATCAGAAATTAGGAGAACACTCATTTAGAATGCCTGAAGCTTTAACAGTACTTGAGAATGTGTGTGCGCGTGTGCACACAAGTGTTTTAACTTCAAGAACATTGATCAGAGGAAGTAGGCCTCCTTGAACATTGGGAGCATTAATAGCTGTATGTTACAGTGACTTTGTGTTGTTTATGGTGAAAATGCCATGAACTCTCTAGGAGTGGTCTGAGTGGGAAAGGCAAAACAAAACATTTGCTGTTATTGGCAGAGAAGTTTGGAACTCTCTTTCCTTTTGGTGTATTAACTAATTTACAACATAGTGATGTCCCCATGGAAGGCCAAAACTCCATCCCAACAAAACAGGCAGAAGTGTCAGGCAGTCTTTTCAACAGATCTTACAGTAATTTTCACAATTTCACAGTATTATTCCAACCATTTTTGACTGCACTGGGCCTTTAACACCGCACCTTACTGAACTGACAACTTGACTACCCCTGCGAAAAGGGCAGACATATGTATGATCGGCTTCTGGCCACTCTGCCCTTCCACCCATGTCTCCAAATGAAGCCTTGGATAGAGCCCCAGGCAAGACAGACAATCATTGATGAGCTAATCTCATCCTCCATGCGTACCTAAGCACTACGAAGTCCCTGCGGGGATGAGGTGCCATGCTGTCTGTCACATAGTGATACACCTCTGTGTTGTTCTCAAGAGCCTCAATTACACGGCTGTGGAGCAGGTCATCATCCCACAGGTGGCGCTCACGCAGAACTCTGTGCAACACTGTCTGGGGCGGGGCCTCGATCTCGGTGGTCACTTTCCAAAGACGGATGGGATGGCCGTCCCCTACCTGAATAGAACAAATGGATTGTGAGATTATGGCTCAGGACTGAAAAGTATACTGTAGCTTTAACAAGCGAGCTAACATGCCATCATTTTTCAAAATGGACAGAATTGACTTCATTCTAACAGCCAAAGAAGCTATGCCAAATGGTAAATTCAATTATCCATGGAGGCTTAAGGTAAAAAAGGGAGTTTAACCTTTTCCAATCATACAATGATTGAAGGCCATACTGTTGTGACAATGCAGGGCAAAATCAAAGCAAAATGTATCTTCAATATGACAACATTGACAAACATGGACCTGTGATTGAATGACCTGCAGACAACACTAATAGTAGTACGCACTAGTGCAGGGGGAGGCAACTAGATCCAGCCACGGACTGATTGTTGTCGGAGCGAATGGTCTGGGGGGTAAATTATAAAATTTGTACACTGCAAATTGACCACAACTAAGCCCAAAGAGATATTGTATTTGAAAATAACAATAATTTCATACATACCTTGATTACATTGAGACATGATCACATATGTCTCTTTTTATTTGGGAATATTTGGGAACAGACTTCCTAAAGAAAAATAAATGTTGACCAAAAACTAAAATCATAGCTACAAATTTTGGAGGCCCAAAAAATTACTTGCAGGCCGGTTTTGGCTTACTGTCTGTTGCCGACCTCTGCACTAATATGTTATTGAGCAGTACATTCTGGTTTTGTTTGATAACAGACAGCATAGTATCAGTATGCAGCAGTGTCACTGAGCAGTACCTTCTTGTATGTCAGCTCTGTGTTTTCTGGGCCCAGGGCGCTGTGCCATCCTTTGCTCTTCTCTGTGGACTCCCTCAGTAGAGCCTGGATATTATCCTCCAGGTAGGCTCTGTAATCCACAGGCTCGCCCTTCATGTTCAGGCCCAAGCCGTGGAGAGGGAGTGGCTGGGCATCTGCTGCGACATAGGAGTTCCGCGACTGCAGCATCATCTCATGAGGGATCTGTCGCACCAAATTAGAGGTCAACTGGGTTCTTTTTTTAATTAATAAAAATACATACATAGCAGTTGTCATGTACGCTGCATATAGAGCAGCCTACTGAATTCCTCTGTGAAAGTACATCAAGTTCATATCCGACATGGCATTTACTCTATACACTGTAAACTGTGAAACCATGTCTATTTAATTTATTCTTAAATAAATGCTTTCTAAAAAAATAAACCACTCTTCAAATGGCTCACATTTTTTGGACAATAAATAGTCAATGCATGTGGGTGGTGTTTCGTTACAGATTGATTGTTCTGAGGGATCATCCTATTCAGAAAATAGATTGTTTTACGTCAAGGACTGTGCATATATTCTGTATAATACCTGGAATAATTTCTTGCACTCCACAATCATGTGGCTGAGTCCTTGAGTGGCAGCCATGTTCTCACTCAGGTCCTTGTGGTCCGGTTTTACCCCTGCCCCCCTTCGGTGGATTAATCTTCCACAAAGATGGAACATAGTCAACACACATCACAATCGTTCTCTCAGCTTTGAGTTCAACAGCAGTACAATGTTGTTCATATGCAGCATTTCGATGAGGAAATAGTCAAGAGGAAATGAAATGGTCTAACACTGTCAGTCCTCTGTAGTTTTGTTTGGGCTTTATTTTGACATGATACATCCATGAGGATGTTAATATGCAGCAGTTCGTACATTTCTTTAGCCCAGAGGAAGACCACTGGTCAATGCTTTTGCTAAAACCATTTTTTTAAGCCATTGGTCTTAAATGGATAGCTGCTAGCTTTTCTCATAGGAAAACCTGGCACAATTAGCCACGATGCTGAGCGGATAATTAAATCTGGTAACTAAATAGTGAATTAACCTATCATATACTTTAAACGGTAGAGCCATCATCGATTGCATTTGTTAAAGGTCAATTTGGCCACCAGAGGGAGAATGTTAAACCATCCAACTGCTTGGAATAGTTTGTTACCAATGGTCTTGATAAGTGGAATGTGCTGGAGTGTGCCGATATATTTTGAATAGGGCTGTCAAAGTTGTAGATGCAGGAATGCTGGAACCCCCCGAATTGCGGGTTGCACTGACCCTTTTAAGCGCACGTGTTTCTGCACGAACCCTTTTAAACACAGCACATGACAGGCTCGGTAGCGCTAAACGTATCTAGACTTCTCGAATGCCCAGAACGCCTTCTCTAAGGCGCCGCAATCTCAGATTCAAACTCCTCTCCACCTGCTCTGCAAGCGTCATAATGTCAAAATACGTTCGTTGATCACCAAATATGTAGTTTCGGTGAGCAACTATCTTAATTTACTCCCGTGGCGGCCGGTATGTTCTTACAAAAAGGGTGTACATGTATTTTTACAAGCAACCGAAAGAAATGACTATTCAGCACATACAGTATTTTGGAAGTACATACCGTCCGTAATGGGAGTAAATTAAGATAGTTGCGCACCGAAACTACATTTATTTGGTGATCAAAGAACGTATTTTTGCATTATAACGGTTGCAGAGCTGTTGAGTTTGAATCTGGGCTTCCTCGGCGTTAGAGGGGTCGTCACTAGTTACCACAGCCACAAAGTCAGAAGCCCCGCCCATTTTTAAAACCATTTATCTTCTAATCTGATTTTACATATAACCCTAACCACACTGTTGACCTTGTGCCTAACCTTAAATTAAGACCAAAAAGCACGTTTTTTTCCCCCATTTTTCTCTCTTGATATAGCCAATTTTGACTAACTAGTGGAAACCGTTAGGTGACTAGTGGAAACCTTTGGGCAGGTCTCTAACGCACAGATACCTTTTCAGGTAGTGTTGTTAGCCTATTTTGGTTCACGATGCGTGCAAATTTTGAAGAACAATTTTGAAGGAAAACTTTTTGTTCTCAGATCAAAAGATTTACCAAATTATCCCAATTGTAGAAGTAGCAGCTTGTGACTAGTTCAAGTTGAAGAACATGGATAAGTAGCCAAGGCTAGATCTAAAAGCTGTAGCTATTATATTTTACATGAACTCAGACCTGGCTGGTCTGTTGTTAATATCTTCTATGGAATTCATAACATTCTGAACAAGAATATAAATGCGACATGCAACAATTTAAACAATTTTACTGAGTTACAGTATATATAAGGAAATAAGTAAATTCAAATAAATTCATTAGGCCCTAATCTATGGATTTCACTTGACTGTCCAGGGGCGCAGCAATGGGGAAAAACTCAATCTGATTGGCTGGGCATTGCTGCACCCCTGCCCAGCCAATCAGATTGAGTTTTTCCCCACAAAAGGGCTTTATTACAGGCAGAAATACTCCTCAGTTTTCGAGGTGGCTGTTCTAAGACAATCCCGCAGGTGAAGAAGCTGTATGTGGAGGTCCTGGGCTGGTGTGGTTACATGTGGTCTGCAGTTGTGAGGCCGGTTGGACGTACTGTGTGTGTGTGTGCTTAACTTCAAGAACATTGATCAGAGGAAGTAGGCCTACTTAAACATTGGGAGCATTAATAGATGTATGTTACAGTGACTTTTGTGTTGTTTATGGTGAAAATGCCATGAAAAACGTTCAAATTGATGAGCTATTGATAAGAGCTAGGTAAATGAGTAATCCGTTTGGAGAAGGGGATTCTAAATACACATAGCAATTGTTTTAGATGATCCCCGGAGATTAATGTGAAACCAGTCATATGGAAACAAACCGTAATATCATATCATCATTAACTCGATTAATTATGTTAACTGTTTGGCAGCCCTAATTTTGCATGATGCTTCCTTGACAATGCTACTGATGTTACACAAAATTCAAAAGGCCGTAAGACACATTTCTGGATATATGACAGAATTCCATGTTTTTGCTTACCGTTTCGTATGTGCTTTTACAAAAAAAATAACATCTACAAGAATTATACGTACAGTGGGGAGAACAAGTATTTGATACACTGCCGATTTTGCAGGATTTCCTACTTACAAAGCATGTAGAGGTCTGTCATTTTTATCATAGGTACACTTCAACTGCGAGAAACGGAATCTAAAACAAAAATTCAGAAAATCACATTGTATGATTTTTAAGTAATTCATTTGCATTTTATCGCATTACATAAGTATTTGATACATCAGAAAAGCAGAACTTAATATTTGGTACAGAAACCTTTGTTTGCAATTACAGAGATCATAAGTTTCCTGTAGTTCTTGACCAGGTTTGCACACACTGCAGCAGGGATTTTGGCCCACTCCTTCATACAGACCTTCTCCAGATCCTTCAGGTTTCGGTGCTGTCGCTGGGCAATACGGACGTTCAGTTCCCTCCAAAGATTTCCTATTGGGTTCAGGTCTGGAGACTGGCTAGGCCACTCCAGGACCTTGAGATGCTTCTTACGGAGCCACTCCTTAGTTGCCCTGGCTGTGTGTTTCGGGTCGTTATCATGCTGAAAGACCCAGCCATCTTCAATGCTCTTACTGAGGGAAGGAGGTTGTTGGCCAAGATCTCGCAATACATGGCCCCATCCATCCTCCCCTCAATACAGTGCAGTCGTCCTGTCCCCTTTGCAGAAAAGCATCCCCAAAGAATGATGTTTCCACCTCCATGCTTCACGGTTGGGATGGTGTTCTTGGGGTTGTACTCGTCCTTCTTCTTCCTCCAAACACGGCGAGTGGAGTTTAGACCAAAAAGCTCTATTTTTGTCTCATCAGACCACATGACCTTCTCTTATTCCTCCTCTGGATCATCCAGATGGTCATTGGCAAACTTCAGACGGGCCTGGACACGCGCTGGCTTGAGCAGGGGGACCTTGTGTGCGCTGCAGGATTTTAATCCATGACGGTGTAGTGTGTTACTAATGGTTTTCTTTGAGACTGTGTTCCCAGCTCTCTTCAAGTCATTGACCAGGTCCTGCCGTGTAGTTCTGGGCTGACCCCTCACCTTCCTCATGATCATTGATGCCCCACGAGGTGAGATCTTACATGGAGCCCCAGACCGAGGGTTATTGACCGTCATCTTGAACTTCTTCCATTTTCTAATAATTGCGCCAACAGTTGTTGTCTTCTCACCAATCTGCTTGCCTATTGTCCTGTAGCCCATCCCAGCCTTGTGCAGGTCTACAATTTTATCCCTGATGTCCTTACACAACTCTCTGGTCTTGGCCATTGTGGAGAGGTTGGAGTCTGTTTGATTGAGTGTGTGGACAGGTGTCTTTTATACAGGTAACAAGTTCAAACAGGTGCAGTTAATACAGGTAATGAGTGGAGAACAGGAGGGATTCTTAAAGAAAAACTAACAGGTTTATGAGCCGGAATTCTTACTGGTTGGTAGGTGATCAAATACTTACGTCATGCAATAAAATGCAAAGGAATTACTTAAAAATCATACAATGTGATTTTCTGGATTTTTGTTTTAGATTCTGTCTCTCACAGTTGAAGTGTACCTATGATAAAAAATTACAGACCTCTACATGCTTTGTAAGTAGGAAAACCTGCAAAATCGGAAATGTATCAAATACTTGTTCTCCCCACTGTAGCTACATCCATCGTAAAAACGGAATCAAAGACGATGGTAGTCTTGTCAAGTGTTAGCATTTTTTCACCCAACTACCATAAGACAGTTGTTGAGTTCAAAACCCATTTAGGGTAAATTTTTTTAAGGAAATGTCCCTCCACTGTTGGTCCTGAAGTCAAATAACAAAGTAGATAATTACAAAAATGCATATAAAAATATATAGGCCTACATTTAGGAATACACTCTATGCAATATATGTATTATGATACTGTATGATTATTATCATTCTTAATCTTCATTTTCAAGGTGATGACTGCAATTGAAAATCAAAATTTCGAAGGAAAAATTATCACTCTCTGAGGGATTTGAACTTACAGTGAAAGTGGTGATAGATGTCAGGAACTTGGTGCTTTACACTAAGTTAATTGTCAAGACATACTGTATTTGCATGCTTTTCCCCAGTCTCTCTTTCTCTCTCTCTCCTGGTTTTGACCTTTGCCTGTCCTGACTCTGAGCCCGCCTGCCTGACCACGCTGCCTGCCCCTGACCCTGAGCCTGCCGTCCTGTGCCTTTGCCCATTCTCTGGATTACCGACCTCTGCCTAACCTGAGCCTGCCTGCCATCCTGTGCCTTTGCCCATTCTCTGGATTATCGACCTCTGCCTGCCTTGACTTGTCGTTTGCCTGCCCCTGTTACTGTAATAAACACTGTTACTTCAACACAGCCTGCATTTGGGTCTTACCTGAAACGTGATATACACAGTAATTATGACAACTTCCGGAGGATGTCCTCCAACCTATCAGACCTCTTGTAGCATGAACTGACATGTTGTCCACCCAATCAAAGGATCAGAGAATTAATATCTGAATTAATCTAGTACTGAAAGCTACAGCTAGCTAGCACTGCAGTGCATGACATGTGGTGAGTAGTTGAGTCAAAGAGAGAGAAAGACAAGAGTTGAACAGTTTTGTACAAATTCATTTCTTCCAAAATTTAGGAGAAGCAAGAGAGAGAGAGCTAGCTGTATTTGGTTGTATTTTTTTTAAACGTTCAATTAGCTAGCCAATGCAGCTAGCAAGTTTAGTGTACACCAGGCTCAAACAGAGAGGGATGCTATATTAGCCAGCTGGCTATGGCTATCCAACACTGGAACTTTTCCAAGTCAATTGAAGCTTTTGGTTTAATTAATTTCTTGCCATCGGGTTCTGCCTGTGTAACTGCTAAACCAGTTTTTGACTTTACACTGTACTGCATGATTGTAGTGGGTTTACTAACACGTCAGTTCTAGTTGACTATGACTTGACATTGATGTAGGCTGTGTGTAGCATTTGGCTGTCATGGGAAGTTTTATTTGCCTGGTCACAGACAGCTGATGTGTTGTGCACTGAAGTCTACAAGCGAAGGGAAGAGGTGAGAGGAGGAGAGCGTGTAGATAGTTGCGAGAAGAAATTATATAGACATGAGCAAAATGTTCATGCTGTTTTCATGTGGCTGCTATGAAAGTGAACTGTTCGCATGTGATTGTGGTGTATTCATTCTGCAGATTCTGTTAAATTCTTCTTAAATGGAAACCAACGTAACGAAATGGGAATGAACATAACTGAATTTGTCCAATAATAGCTCTCATTTACAACTGTTGGACTGATGATCACACCCTAGATCAGCTACTGTAGATGCAGGCAAGAGTGCGCAAGGCGGTATTGAATGTGTCACTGTCTGTCACCTTGACTACTCAAAAGTCTCTCAACCTGTGCACATACATTGTAAACTTTCATTCACAAGCTAGGTTGAAGCAACCTCATGATGGGTACAGGACATTTTCATGTAGTAGCCCAAGCCTATCGATGTTACATTGTGCTGGGTGAATGGAATATGAATGACAGTCATACAATATGCTGCAACAAAAATAAGGCCATGCTCATAATTTTGTTTTAGCACGCTCCTTCATCTTAAACTGCACCGACTGCCACTGGTACAGATACACCATATTCTGACCTTGACTTAATTCCCTAAATATTCTACCACCTTTACGTGTAAGGAAAGATATGATCCTTTATTGATGTCACTTGTTAAATCCACTTCAATCAGTGAAGATAAAGGGGAGGAAACAGGTTAAAAAAAAAAGTTTAAGCCTTGAGACAACTGAGACATGGATGGGCAAGACAAAAAATGTAAGTGCCTTTGAAAAGGGTATGGTAGTAGGTGCCTGTCGCACCAGTTTGTGTACCGCAACGCTGCTGCTAGGTTTTTCACACTCAACAGTTTCCCGCGTGTATCAAGAATGGTCCACCACCCAAAGGACATCCAACCAACTTGACACAACTGTGGGAAGCAAAGGAGTCAACATGGGCCCGTATCCCTGTGAAATGCTTTCGGCACCTCGTAGAGTCCATGCCCTGACGAATTGAGGTTGGTCTGAGGGCATATGGGGGGGGGGGGGGGGGAGGTGCAACTCAATATTAGGAATGTTTGGTATACTCAGTGTACATTAATTACTGTCTAGTGTCACTTTAGTGTTAGTTTCCTACAATTTGTAGCCAATATTTTGCATAAATTTATTCCATTCTGTTTACCTTTCTTTCCTCTGTCACATCAGTGTAGATTGTTCCTGATGGTCTCTAGCAATAGTGGATCATATTAGGCTAACGTGCAATCATTTGGGACATGTAGTGCATTTGAATAATTATGGAACTCAGACCACGCGTAGCAGTTTAAACCTGGAGCCTGGCGCATGATTCACGACGACTGGACCGTTGTCATACAGTTCAATGATTAGTGAGGATTAGGGTATATTTATAGGACTATTGTTTAACCCCTCTTGTCCACTTTTTTCCAACTTCCAACATTATATGGATTGAACTTGAATATGGCAACTTTCAGGATGAATTAAACCACTATTGTTATTCCTCAATATATTTTTTCCATAAAGGCTCTCCAAACCTGTTTTTTATGATTCATACTTAAATACTTTCCTAACCCAAAAATGTGTCAAAATAATCTGCAAGATCAGTGTATTTCTATATCTACCAGTTAGGGCTGAAACAGGGATGAATATGCATACATGGTATCAGTCAAAAGTTTGGAAAACACCAATTCATTCCAGGGTTTTTCTTTATTTTTCTACAATGTAGAATAATAGTGATGACATCAAAACTATGAAATAACACATATGGAATCATATAGTAACCAAAAAGTGTTAAACAAATCAAAATATATTTTATATTTGAGATTCTTCAAAGTAGCCATATGTGTTATTTCATAGTTTTGATGTCTTCACTATTATTCTAAAATGTAGAAAATAGTAAAAATAAAGAAAAACCCTTGAATGAGTAGGTGTGTCCAAACCTTTGACTGGTACGGTGTCTCCTGACCCCTCCTGTCTCAGCCCCCAGTATTTATGCTGCAGTAGTTTGTGTCGGGGGGCTAAGGTCAGTCTGTTATATCTGGAGTATTTCTCCTGTCTTATCCAATGTCCTGTGTGAATTTAAGTATGCTTTCTCTAATTCTCTCTCTCGGAGGACCTGAGCCCCAGGACCATGCCTCAGTACTACCTGGCATGATGACTCCTTGCTGTCCCCAGTCCACCTGGCCGTGCTGCTGCTCCCGTTTCAACTGTTCTGCTTGCAGCTATGGAACTCTGACCTGTTCACCGGACGTGCTACCTGTCCCAAACCTGCTGTTTTCAACTCTCTAGAGACAGCGGTAGAGGTGCTGACCTGTGCACCCTCGACAACTACTGTGATTATTATTATTTGACCATGCTGGTCATTTATGAACATTTGAACATCTTGGCCATGTTCTGTCATAATCTCCACCCGGCACAGCCAGAAGAGGACTGGCCACCCCTCATAGCCTGGTTCCTCTCGAGGTTTCTTCCTAGGTTTTGGCCTTTCTAGGGAGTTTTTCCTAGCCACTGTGCTTCTACACCTGCATTATTTGCTTTTTGGGGTTTTAGGCTGGCTTTCTGTACAGCACTTTGAGATATCAGCTGATCTAAGAAGGGCTATACATTTGATTTGATGTGAAATTTGATTTGATACTGTATTTAGACCACTTTCTTTCATCGATCCATATGTTCAGAATTTGTTCTCTCTATGTATTCTAGTGAGTTTGTCTACATAATTCTTATTAAAGCTGCACCATATTTAAAGGGATGGCTTAAGATCAATTTACTGAAAACCCGATTAAAGGGATGGCTTAAGATCGAGAAAAACTGTTGGCCAGCAAGTGGGAGGGTTTTCAGAGAGTTGATTTACAGTTATTTAGTGTGAGCAAGGTAGCCACACCCGTAGAGCGCATTATGCGCTTGCAATAGGTAAGTCTGAATACCAACTACTGAGAAGTGCATAGGAAAGGCATGTCTAGGAAAAGTGTAACTGTCCTAAGTCTGAATCTGCCCCTAAGTGCCAGGCAACACATGCCAAAACAAATCAAAACATGCCATGATGAAAACATACACAGAAACACGAATACCAGTACATACCTGGGGGAGGTGCCCTCTTTCTTGGAGATGTTGAGGTGTAGGATGGAGGGGGCCAGGCACACGGCCAGGTTCCCAGCTGTCATCTGGTTCTCCTCGGCAGAGGCGATGTCACTGAGGAAGTAGAGCAGGGTCTGCAGGACCTCCCGGTTCTCGTCAGGCAGCAGGATGACTGCAGCCTGGGCTGCCTGAAGACGCATGTCCTTCGGGACACCTGGGAAACACACATGACAGATACATCTGAATGTGAATTGCTATGTTGGTTTTAAGATCTTAGCATGATACTGAGGACGAAACTGATGACATTTGAATGCACCTGGTAATTATAGCAGTATAGACATTCCATGTATATCATAACCAGACATCAAATACAGACAGTAACTTAATGCCATGTTTGTAAAACCTCGATAAACCCTAACTCTAGCTGTAAAATCCAAGCTGGAGGACATTATAGAGTACAGTATGATTACTGTGCCTATCAATTAGTTGATTGACTTCTCAAAGGAGACTTTATCTAGTCAATGATTTCAATCTGATAAGTGTATGCTGAAGGGCAATTTAAACCAGACACAGGGGTTCAGAGCTTCCCAGAGTGGATGAGAGGGGAACACTTAGAGCCACTGACTCACATTGGTAGATCTGCAGGAAGGTTTCAGTGAGCTTGGTGGTGAGGACAGGCTCAGGCAGGTCTCTGAAGTACTGTTTCAGCAGGTCGGCCACATCGTAGGCTGATTGGCCCTGGTACCTCACGTGGTCTGGGGAATTTTCATTCAGCTGCCGCAGAGTCTGGATCCGAGACTTCACCCCAGACTTACGGAAAATGCCAACCTTGACAGGAATAGGAGTGAAAAACAGTTGATACTGTCATTGGTGTATTAGCATTATTCATAAACTTCAATGCATTATCATATATAATGTATCACCAAGTACATGAAATCTCACTACAATAGAAATACAGTAACATAACATATCTGGAGTGGAACACATACTAAAATCATAAGGTTATACACACACTGTAGCATGAGGGAACACGTTCACGTTGAGGGGATGAGAGTGACTACCTTTTCCAGACATTGGCTACGGAGGTAGCGCATGGCCTGCTGGATGCTCTGGGGTAGGGGTTGCCCACTCCTTTGGACATTGATGATTGGTGGAACACCAAAAACCTGTTTGTCCCTGTAGTCAGGGACCTTACTCCTCTTCATAAACTTAGGAATAGACCTGCCAATACAGAGGAAAAGGGGGACTAGATTCAATCTTTTGATTTAGATATCACCATAAAGTTTGTTACCTGAAATACATGTAATCTTGCCAAAGTGGGTGTGTTGTGGGTGATTTGGTAGTCTAAACAGAGTGGGAAAAGGGTAGAAACCATGCAAACAGCAGCACAGGTAACATTATATATTTTCCTTGGACATCTGATGTCTTTTTTGGATGAAAACTGTTTGGTCTATTGCCAAATCCTAATCAGTCTATTTTGGAACAAAACGGTTTCAATTTTGTCTGATGCATATTCACATAATGCTTTTACACTATGGGATGAAGCCTAATTGGGTGACAGCACATGGCTGATGATTCAAGAGAAATTAAAGTTTGAACCTTTTAGGATGGAGAATAAAACCTGCAAACTGATTGTGTGCTAAAATGGCCACTGCAATTCTAGATAATGGTTTCTTTGTGTATGATGTGATTGATTCTTGATTCAAGAGTCATCCGCATGAGAAATAAGAGGCTGAATGAGACACAGTTGCGAAATTTTACAAATCTAACTTTTGAACAGCTTTCTTTATGGAAAACATGTTTTTCTTTTATACTACTATACATTAGCTGCATAAATGCAGATCAAAGGCCTTGCCATATGGAAAAATGTATACGATGCATTTTAAAAAGCAATATCCTTACCACAATACAATACTCACTGACCTGACTAAATGCATATGAAAAGGACAGTATAATAGAGTGCACTTCCCTACGTCTCTGCCTTTTATCTATATTTCAATCTCCACTCTCCACACCCAAGGGCCCTCCACTCACCAGCTCCAGCCATGTTTGTTGGGTTCGCAGTATTTCTCCATTATAGCAGTGAGCCGGAGCAGAGAGAACTTTTGCAGAAGGTTGAGCTGAGCAGCTGACTGGCGGTTAATTTCCTGGGAGGCTGAAGTCATGCTCGGCCTGTGGGAGTTCTGGAAACTATGCCACCGTAGCTTCCTAGATAGAGGGGAAATGCATTGGGAATAAAGGTCAATGTTTTGATCTATAGCAATGCTATGAGTGTCCATTTGTGGTATATCTTAGAGGTGATTAAATCAATTAATTGATGTGTTTTTACTATTATACTGTCTAAATGTCAAGAGCTATTTGACATTCGGTGAAATATTGATGAACCTGAACATGTTATCATCTTTATATATAACAATGTATGTTTACCTGCTTGGCCTGGTTAAGGAAGCACCCACTCCTGAGTCCCTTCGTTCTCTTGTCTCAACATCCTCCACCTCATTCAAAGAGTTTCCTGTGCTGTCGTAGTCACTGGCCATCGTGCCTACATCTGACATAGACTGCTCCTCAAAATGGAGGCTGGAGGAGAATGTTGTTTCTCTGGTCTCGTCAGTGTCCTCCTCTTCCTCATGCTTGTCACTGAGCTCCTGACACACCTTCTTGGACCACTGGTCTATATTCTGCTGAAGGCCATGGACATGTTGAAGGATATCATCCAGGTGCTCAAATACCTTCTCTCTCAACTCGTCTGAACTGCCACTAGCCTCATTTACATTGTCATAGATGCTCCCCACTGAGGAACACGAATTTCTTCTTATAGGAAACATGTTGAATTCCTGGGACTCGTGACTGCTGCCCAGGGAGAGGTTTACGTCCTCCATCTGCCATTCACGCAGCTCATGAGAGGTGGAAGTAGTGCACAGGCTCTCGATGGATAGGGACTTGGGGAACGTGCCTGGCTTGTGGTCCATTGGCAGATGAACCAGACAATCCAGTCCATTTTTATAGCCACTCTTCTGAATAACCTGTTTAGCCCCCTTCCACCCTGCCATATCATAGTCCTCTAGATAGAGCCAACTGCTCTTCGCATTAGCTCTGTCCACAACTGGGGACCTACGGCCTGTACGACAGATAGTATGAGCTTTTCTGCTGTAATTTACACTGCTCTTTTCTGTAGTGTTGTTTTTTAAACCAGGTAGACTTTCATTGGAAGTGCAATGCAAACTGCCAGGGGTTAGAGGGAACTGCAGTGGAGAGGTCACAACTTGGCCATCTGTCACTTCCCTCTCTTTATCCTTTCTCTTGAACGACTCCATTCTCTTCAGGAAGGTATTGGAACACCTCTTGATCTTCTCTCTGCTGACAGGAACAGTAAGCAGATCTTTTGGGGACACAGGCTGGTCCTCACAGGCAGATCCATTGGGAGAGTGGGAACCATGGGAGTCATGGTGGGAGGTAAGGGTGTAGGGCTCTTCCGTGCTGGTGACCTGACTGGAGGGGTTGCTGGAAGTGGTACCTCTGTCACTCTTCACACTCAGGCTGCTACTGCTGTGGGTGGAGGTGACCTCCAGGTTGCTGAAGTCACTCAGGATGCTCTCACTACTGGCAGAGGCCCTCAAAGGGTGCAGGGTGGTGGAGACGTGTGGGGAGAGGGTACGCAGTCGGGACCATGTCTTACTCTCTCGCTGGAATGCCCAGCGGTCACTGATGGCACACAGGTCATCCTCCTCAGAGTCTTCACTCTGCATCAGATGATAGACAAATTAGAGACCATTTTATAACATGGTTATGGGAAGGATCATTTGCATTGACAAGGGCTATGTCTAAGTGCAAAGCAAACATATACTTATTTGTGCATGTACAATGGAAAATAAAACAATTGTAATATACAAGGCCATCAAGCAAACTCAGATATACTGTGAAAGTCAGAGAGACATGTAACAAGCTATAGCAGTGGATCTAGTGGCTGGCCTGCACACAACAAACTTTGAGACAGACAGATCTTATGTGCAGGTCTACTCACCTGTTTGCACTGAAAATGGACCTCCAGTCTCATGGAGGCACACTTGTTCAAGGTTGACAGCCTCCTACATGGAAATGAAATGAAAGAACACAGGAAATATCCAAATATTTGATTTGTTTACAAGTGCAGTGCCAATTCAAATTACACTGAACAAAAATATGAACACAACGTGAAACAATTTCAAATATTTGACTGAGTTACAGTTCACATCAGGAAATCAGTCAATGTAAATAAATAAATTAGGCCCTAATCTATGGATTTCACGACTGGGAATACAGATATGCATCTGTTGGCCACGGATACCTTAAAAAAAGGTAGGGGCGTGGATCAGAGAACCAGTCAGTGACCATTGTTTTCTTCATGCAGCGTGACATCTCCTTTCCATAGAGTTGATCAGGCTGTTGATTGTGGCCTGTGGAATGTTGTCCCATTCCCCTTCAATGGCTGTGTGAAGTTGCTAGATATTGGGGGGAACTGGACGCGCTGCCATACACGTCAATCCAGAGCATCCCAAACATGCTCAATGGGTGACATGTCTGGTGAGTATGCAGGCCATGGAAGAATAGGGACATTTTCCACTTCCAGGATTTGTGTATAGATCCTTGCGAAATGCATTATTATTCTGAAACATGAGATGATGGCCACGGATTAATGGCACGATAGTTGGCCTCAGGATCTCGGCACGGTATCTCTGTGCATTCAAATTGTCATCTATAAAATGCAATTGTGTTTGTTGTCCATAGCTTATTCCTGCCCATACCATAACCTCTCTGTTCACAATGTTGACATCAGCAAACTGCTTGCCCACATGACCCTATACATACAGTCTGCCATCTGGATGGTACAGTTGAAACCGGGATTAATCTGTGAAGAGCACACTTCTCCAGCGTGCCATTGGCCATCGAAGGTGAGCATTTTCCCATTGAAGTTAGTTACGACGCCAAACTGCAGTCAGGTCAAGACCCTGGTGAGAACGACAATCATGCAGATGAGCTTCCCTGAGATGGTTTCTGACAGTTTGTGCAGATATCCTTTGGTTGCGCAATCCCACAGTTTCATCAGCTGTCCGGGTGGCTGGTCTAAGACGATCCCGATGGTGAAGAAGCTAGATGTGGAGGTCCTGGTCTGACGTGGGCACACGTGGTCTGCGGTTGTGAGGCCAGATGGACGTTCTGCCAAATTCTCTAAAATGGCGTTCCAGGCAGTTTATGGTAGAGAAATAAACATTAAATTATCTGGCAACAGCTTTGGTGGATATTCCTGCAGTCAGCGTGCCAATTGCATTCTCCTTCATAACTTGAGACATATGTGGCATTGTGATGTGTGACAAAACTGCACATTGTAGAGTGGCCTTTTATTGTCCCCAGCACAAAGTGCACCTATGTAATGATCATGCTGTTTAATCAGCTTCTTGATATGCCACACCTGGCATGGATTATCTTGGCAAAAGATAAATTCTCACTAACAGGGATGTAAACAAATTTGTGCACACAATTTTTGAGAAATAAGCTTTTTGTGCATATGGAACATTTCTTGGATATTTTAATTAAGCTTTACATGTTAAGCTTTACAACACTTTACATGTTGCATTTATATTTTTGTTCAGTGTAGATAGCTATCTATAAATTATCTGACAATAGCAGTATTCTCTGTTTCAAATTTCTTAACAATAATTAAAAAATAGGGTTATGTTGTTGTTTAGATAGGTTGCTTAGCTTGTTAGTTGATAAGAAATAGAATTGTCAGTATTCACAAAAACAAAACATTCTGTTTTTCACGTCAATGTGTAATATTTTCAATGTTTTTCAAGGTCTACTCCCATGGCTCCCCTTAATAATTGTGTTCCAGATCAGTTTGCATCTCATGCATTAGTTTATATTTTTAAGGGGTTATTTTAGGTCCCGCACGACTTGATAGTGAATGAAAACACATATGCCAACATCCGTCCCCCCGCCCCAGAAAAAAAGAAATTCAAGAAGGCTCACACATCATTGATAGCTCAAAATGCATTACTTTTTCAGAGCAAGAGTATGCAGATATGCAGGCCTTGAGCCAGGCTGTTTTATTTTTACATCACGCCACCCCAGACTGAATTTCACACCATGTCAATTGCTGCACCACAGATTTAAATGAGTCTGTATGTGAGGCATTTCACTAACAGGTTTATTTAGGAAAAATGTGTCAAATTATATTTCATAAATTTCAAGAGTCAGAAAGTCTACAGTGAACTTTAACACATTTAATTTTATGCTTGATTCAGGTCCTTTTTCTGAAGACAGACAGCAGTTCAACTTTTCTCTTACAGCTCAAAGTTTCCATAGTTGGAACTTGGTAGACAGTAAAAAAGTTTGTCTTTATCATTATTGTATCGTATCGTATCATATCGAAAGGCCTCTCTCTCTCTGCCTTCCTTATTTATTCTGGTGTTGAAGACAAACTAAGACATTGACGATATTTTTCCAATAATTAATGAGATATAAGACTGATCTTAAACATATCACTGATTCATGCTAATCAATTTAACAATATCACTCAATCATTTTATTTTCATAAGAAATGTGCTTATCTTGAGAAACATTTGATTAGTCATACGTGCCATGTTCTCAATTACATATTTATTGGAATGCCCAGCTTTCTTATATTTTTTAGAAGTGTATATTTGTATTCTGAGAGCATAGATTCATAGCTACTCCTCTGAGGACAACCTGGCAGCATGGGGACTCTGGGAGCTCAGGTGATTTATTGGGATTTGATTCGAAATTCAGTCACCATGTCTCTACAGCTCTTACACATACAAATACACACACAGAAACACACACACACACACACACATACACACACACACACACACACACACACACACACACACACACACACACACACACACACACACACACACACATACACACACACACACACAAACACACACAAAGTCTATCAACTCAAGTTACAGTTTGCCACCAACCAGAACGCTGTTCAACAGTTTTTTTTTTTTATAGATTTGTGCAACTGATGTTTGAGTTAATGACCAGCAGGGAAAACCCTCTTTATCACACCTCAAAATATGTATATGAGTATGAATATGTGTTGTAAATATTCTTAACAAAAAGTTTTAAATAAATGATTGTATTTATAATAGCAACGATAACAATCCACATCATTATAGTGGGATTCCTATACTTCCCAGAAAACAAATACAAATCATTTTAATTCAACTTAATTTTTAAGATTTGCAAAATCATTACCAACAATGTATAGCATACCTCATAGTATGAGACTTGGATGCAGACGTGAAAGGTAATGGAAATGTGAATGTCTTACCTGCATAGTGACTTCAGTGAATCCTGGTCCAGAAACCCATGGTCTTTTTTCACAGAGGAGATGTCTAAAGGAAACTGTCCCGCTGCAGATCAAGAGAGGTGAATATGTTAATAGATGTGTTTAGACTTTTTATTTACGGGAACTTTACTCTCTCGGCACCAAAGACACCAGAATAACAGCATATGGCCACATGAAATGTATGAATGTATGTTTTGCGGGTAGGTTATACTGTTGGGTGATTTGGTCAGGTTTTAGGAAAACACAACCAACCTCTGAGATCATAAATATTACTCTCTTGAAGGTGGTCCCATGTGTCTCAGTTGGTAGAGCATGGCACTTGCAACGGCAGGGTCCTGGGTTCGATTTCCATGGGGGACCAGTACGAAAAAAGTATCAAAATGTATGCACTCACGACTGTAAGTCGCTCTGCATAAGAGTGTCTGCTAAATGACTAAAATGTAAATGTCTATGATATAAAATCCATGCCAACCGGGCATGTGCAGACATTTATTTTGAGACATGCTGCCTGCAGTCCTTGGCAATGCATGCATTTTATACAGTATTATGTATTCGCGATTAAATCAGCAAAATTATACTGTTTGACAAGCTTTTACATTACTGATCAATGACTGGATGCTATGGACTAATCTCCAAATCTCCTGATTTTTTTACAACAGTTTGATTAAAACTGTAAAAAGTGGTTGAAAATTCTATGTGGCTTTACGAGGGGCTATTTTTGTGTGCGTAGGGATATTAGAGAAAGAAAACTGTTCGTCACACAACATTCCAGAGGCTTCTCATTTCCAGCTTTTGTTTCTCTCTACTTCCCTTTTGCAGAGGCTACACTGTTAGGAGAGGGTGCTTTCCTTACATCTGATGAGTACAACCTCCTGGCATTTAGAACAAAGTTGATAAACAATTAAGATTGTTTATATTAAGGCTGAGAATAAGGAGATTATTTGTTAACATATACAGTACCATCAACCAACTGCAAGCATAAACAAAGTTTATTCATAATGCTTTCACTCTTGTCTTTCACTACAGCTTATTCTGACTGGCAGTGGTGCATTTCCTTCATGTCTAATTCATGTGAATTATCAGCATTGAACTTTGGGCAATTCAAATTTGTCAGACTTTGATCTATGATTTACCTGTGGAGTTCATTCTCCATAGAATATGCATTGCACAACCAACAAATTGAGAGAATGCGATTCGTTCAATAATAATTGGGTATTGCAATTACAGTGCCTTGCAAAAGTATTCATCCGCCTTGGAGTTTTTCCTATTTTCTTGCATTACAACCGGTAATTTAAATAGATTTCTATTTGGATTTCATGTAATGGACATACACAAAATAGTCCAAATTGGTGAAGTGAAATGAAAAAAACAACTTGTTTCAAAACAATTCTAAAAAAAAATAGAAACAAAAAAGTGGTGCGTGCATATGTATTCACCCCCTTTACTATGAAGCCCCTAAATAAGGTCTGGTGCAACCAATTACCTTCAGAAGTCATATAATTAGTTAAATAAAGTCCACCTGTGTGCAATCTAAGTGTCACATGATCTGTCACGTGATCTCAGTATATACACCCGTTCTGAAAGGCCCCAGAGTCTGCAACACCACTAAGCAAGGGGCACCACCAAGCAAGCGGCACCATGAAGACCAAGGAGCTCTCCAAACAGGTCAGGGACAAAGTTGTGGAGAAGTACGGATCAGGGTTGGGTTATAAAAAATATCAGAAACTTTGAACATCCCACAGAGCACCATAAAAATGCTATGTCTGGAGCAAACCCAATACCTCTCATCACCCCGAGAACACCATCCCCACAGTGAAGCATGGCGGTGGCAGCATCATTCTGTGGGGATGTTTTTCATCGGCAGGGACTGGGAAACTGGTCAGAATTGAAAGATGACGCTAAATACAGGGAAATTCTTGAGGGAAACCTGTTTCAGTCATCCAGAGATTTGAGACTGGGACGGAGGTTCACCTTCCAGCAGGAAAATGACCCTAAGCATACTGCTAAAGCAACATTTGAGTGGTTTAAGGGGAAACATTTAAATGTCTTGGAATGGCCTAGTCAAAGCCCAGACCTCAATCCAATTGAGAATCTGTGGTATGACTTAAATATTGCTGTACACCAGCGGAACCCATCCAACTTGAAGGAGCTGGAGCAGTTTTGCCTTGAAGAATGGGCAAAAATCCCAGTGGCTAAATGTGCCAAGTGTATAGATACATGCCCCAAGAGACTTGCAGCTGTAATTGTTGCAAAAGGTGGCTCTACAAGGTATTGACTTTGGGGGGGTGAATAGCTATGCACGCTTAAGTTTTCATTTTTTTGTCTTATTTGTTTCACAAGAAAATATATTTAGCATCTTCAAAGTGGTAGGCATGTTGTGTAAATCAAATTATACAAATAAAATCAATTTTAATTCCAGGTTGTAATGCAACAAAATAGGAAAAATGCCAAGGTGGGTGAATACTTTTGCAACCCACTGTAAATTAGCTTTCAACCTGATGAAAGCAGCATGTTAAATGATCATGTTTGCTAGACATGGGGATAGCTTGATTAGAAGACTGTTGAGTGGAGGCAAATAACACTGCTCATTGACATCTTCTACATCATAAGTGACATGTAGCCTACAATCAGGTATATTTTGGTGCCCAAATTTGGCTCTATCCTCTAACGCAGTAAAGTAATTGGTGATGGGAGATGATTACATTGTATATATAGCAGCAAATGTAGTTTGTTTCATTTTACTATAGGACTGTGCATTCATTGATGAGCTAGAAGTTCATGGATGCAAACCTGTCTGTACTGTAGGAGCTAACCAAACACAATGAGTCTCTCTGGATTATAGTAGTCATATTAACTTGGTTGACCATTATAGAGTCTAGAGTCCATAAACCACAGGGACATCTATTGATTACCTTCGTAGAGCTGGGCATATTGCGGAAATCCAGCAGCCCGCAGCCAATTACAAGCTTCTTTAGCCTCCAGTTCTGAAAAGGAAAAAAGGAAAACGCATAAAGATACACAGACACATGTATTGTACTACAGTTACAACCTAAGTAAGTCTTCTAAATGAAAATGTAGGTGGTTGCTATGGTTTGACTTGTTACATAAAGCCAAAGGTTCCGCAATAGTTTCACTATACATATTCCTACAACCAGATTCGGAGAGCCTGATAGAAGGCAATGATGATGGCCAAATGAAAGACCCCAAATGCACAGAGGCAAAGCAGAGGCTTATCTATCAAGTTGGTTTATCACTTTATTTGGCTTTACAACTTTCCACACTTTAACAATACTGTCACTACTGGTGCATGACATTGGCATGACACTGGGAAAAATTCATAGAAACTAAACACGTCTGTAAGACCTCATCTGGGTGGGATATGTGGATGCACTGACATTACTGCCTCCGGTAGATTGTCAATGTGGCCTTTTAGCAATATGGTTGGTTCAGTAACCACCTGGCAACATACGAGGTAAATAGAACATATTTATGAGGTCTGAACACAAAATTCTAATATGTGAAGAACATATCCTCGGAAGGTTACAAATGAAGCCCATCATGAAATTCAACCCATGCTTTGAAAATTCTGAAAATGGTTAAGATCCTGCTTAGTAAATATTTAACTCATAGCCTACAACGTTGGATTTTTAATGGAGAGACAATTGATAGTTTATCTAAAAGGTATGGACATACAATAACCAGTGAGCCTTTCACACAAAGACCTCTTGCATCAGTTTACTGTACTATAGACTACTGTATGTTTGACTCACGTCTAAATTGTCCCTCTCTTTTCCTCTCCGGGAGACTCCACCTCCTTATGACATTCCTTAACTCCCATACACCCAGAGCTCCGACTGGATATCATAACTGAGGCCTGTGTTCTCAAGCACTGTGCTATCCACCAGGGAAAGCCTGAAACTCCAGCAGTAAAAGAGAATTTGTGAAATAGGTCTTCGCAACACCAATTTTCAGAAGGTATAGAGCAGTATCTGAACAATTGCCAAATTACCAGTCAACTCAGTTATTCAGAACATCCCAATTGATATCAAAGGAACATGAACTAAATCTGTGTGGCCTATATCATTATTGAGATGATGAGTATAATTGTAAGGAACCTCTCGTTAATTCATGAGTTCCAAGCTGAAAGACCTGTAGACTGAGCTGTGCGGGTCCCCGGGGAAGCCATGCTTCCTTCCCTTGCAGATATCCCCTCCCTAACTGCCCTACCCTACAGCAAACTGGCTCCAGGAAAAGGCCAGTTGTAGCCTATATGCAGACTCATTGGGATTACTCATTGAATACATACTCAAACAGTACAAGCCACCCACTGAAACTAAAATAGCTACATGACATACACTTCTACCATGCCTTCTTAGTTCATGGGTTTCGTATTTAAGCCAAACCAGCAGAATCCTCTCTGCTTTGAGGTCAGTAAGCAACATGATTCATTTCCAACAGGAAAGTCAAAACCTAAGACACCCAAGAAGAAAAACAAAGGGACTACTACAGTGACTGACGTTTAGAGGAATCTCCCATTGGTACTGTATGTCAGAAAGCTCCTTCACTGCAAAAATAGTATAATATTCCATATCCTTCCTCTCATCTCTAAAGATCGACTGTCCCTTCCCTGTAATCAGTCAGAGAAGCAGCTGGAAAGCTGTTGAAACTTCAAACAGATTTGCCTTGAGGAAAGTGCAGCATCCTGACCAGCGCTACCATCTGGTTTTCCTTCTCTACGGTTTTCATTTGAGCCGCCTGCCAATTGGAGTCTAGCCCTTCCCTCATGCTTAGGCATGAAGCCACCCACTGAACATTGACACCATCAGATACCTGAACAGCTGAGACTTGGGGAGTATTAACAAGTCGTCATTCAGAGCTCCTTACAAGGGAACACTGATCATGATCTCCTCTGACTTCTGCACTTCACTGCCGCCATCAACAAGCTTAATTAAGTATATAATATGGATGCCATACTGAATTTCTACAAGTGATGATTGAATTCCTTAAATTCCTAGCAGATGTTTACAAAAAAATAAGGGGATTTGCTGCATTCGTGTAAATCATATTACAGACACTTCAACAACAGTCTTTTCATTCATCAGCACTTTGAAAGTTGTACAGAAGGTGAAGCAAAGCATTTTTAGGAGACTTGTTGCTATGCTTGATTAGACTGTGAGTTTTGACCAGTCACGTTCTATAGATTTGATGACTGTTGTGTCTGAATGTAAATGTGGCTGTCTCTTCAGAGGTTGGGGGTGAACAGAAGGGAGGACTATCATTCCGGGGGTGAGAGGTGAGCAGGAGGGCTGCCTGCCTATCTTTCTCCTGCCTGCCTGTCAAGTTGACTTGAAGGTTAGACGGGAAGACCTGGTT
Organism: Oncorhynchus clarkii lewisi; assembly: GCF_045791955.1. Classification (NCBI taxonomy): domain Eukaryota; kingdom Metazoa; phylum Chordata; class Actinopteri; order Salmoniformes; family Salmonidae; genus Oncorhynchus; species Oncorhynchus clarkii. The sequence continues at coordinate 27,666,918 of NC_092158.1, forward strand.
CTCTATGAGGGAGCAGAGTGCTGCCTTTTTATCAAGAGTGAAGTGAAGGTTAACCACAGAGTGAGCTGTTGTTTCCCTGTCTGGGTGTGAGGTGAGCAAACGGGCAGAACGGTCGGTGCCTATCTCTGGGTTGGGTTGGGGGAGAGAGTACTGATCAGGAGAGGTGTCTGTCTTTGGTGGTGGAGGTGTTGCTTCTGTTTAAACTCCTCATCTGAGGAGAAGATGGTTTGACACCACGGAGAAGAGAGAGAGCCATGCGGGGCAGACTGGGTTAGGGTGGATGGGAGGCTAATGGCCGACAGGAAATCCCCAGCACTGGGAGGGAGTGTTGACACAAAGGGAGACGTTTATACCACAGTGTCCTAAGGGGCTCTGCATATTTTATAATATAGTGTGTTCTCTGTGCTGCTGAGGGCATCAATTACTATGTAACCAATTGTTTATGTGCTATCTAATGATCATGTTCTTCTCTGACTGCTGTACTTTTCAGGGGAATTTCGGAGGACTATTAAAACCAGAAAATAAATTAGGCAACATTGTGATTGGCCTAGAAAGCCTTGCTGTGGTACGAGGTCCACATTCTTCAATGTATTACCTAAAAATCTACAAATAGAATAATGAAATGCATGTGCCTTTTTTCATACCATTTATATTTGATACAATTTTATACCTTAAAAATTTTTTATTTCGATTTCAAACAACTTTTATTATTCACTGAATTAATGCAAATGTTGTTGTCAGTACTTCACCATAAACACAAGAAAAACATAGTGGTCCAAAGATAGAGAGGGGATATTCTCTCAGTGACCACAAATCCCTGAATTCCCATTTCTCTTTCAAAACTGAATAATTGGTATTGTTCGCAGGAGATGTAAGGCTGCCATTGTTTCATACCCAACTTTTCAATGGACGGCTAAGCTACCACAATGCAAGCCATTGATCACCAAGGGTCCAAAGCCCACACGATCAACAAGTCTTACTGTACATTTCCATTTGATTAAAATTCCAGCAGGATTGAGCATGTGTGGTGACATCAGGAGTTCAAAGGTCTCATTCTCTCGACACAGTAGATGGCTTTAACATTATGGTTAGGCATATAACATTATAATATATAATTAGCATAATGTTCAAATCTGCTTAATTGTTCACTACAATGGGCTTTAAACATTAATCAGAATGTATTTAGAAGTAGATACAGCTGTATAATGACCCTAAAAAGACAATTTCTTTAGAAGACAGAACGTGATGTTTTTCAAAGCACATCAAAATGCTTTTTAAATCATACCTTTCATTCTATGTTTTTAATTCTTAAATCAGTAAAATCTTAATAGATCTTTCTGAACTTTTTTTAATAAGAAGAAATCAATCATATGCCCTAAATTGTCCCTCTCTTTTTCTTTCCACGGTTCTCCATAATATACTGACATGTAAATAAACTAACTAAAAATAAGATCATATTTTCAGAAAGGATAAGTCTCATACTCACCATTTTTTCCGAGCAGTTGCTGAAACTTAGTCCGACCACTCATTAACAAATAAAAAGGGCATTGAAGCCCAAAACACTCAACAGTAGCCTGGTGGTGGAGGTCAAAACTTTACAGATTCCATAAATGATTGAGAGTTAGTTACACAAATCCAAGAAGAACAGTTTCAAGCAGGCAAAAGAAACCAAGCAAGGGAACTGAAGCCAGGGATTCCAGTTATCACTACTTTTCTATTTGCGAACAACTGTACCAGCCTAACAGAACCTGCCCTTCATGACCCCATTCATGCTGAAAACCATCTGGTTCCTCTTGAACAACTGTCCCACCTCAGACACCCCACCCCCCTCCAGGAAGGCCATACCATTTGAGCTAGTGAGGGGGTGAATTACAGGCTGTCGCAAACTCTAACACAGCCTTAAAAACAACAACTTTAATACAGAAAGATGATTAAATTTCTTCCTTTCAAACTATAACTGATTGCACAATTATAATATGTTTTATTCCTTTTACTTAACTACCCTAAATTTAGGCCTACAACTGTTTCCCTGTCTGTCCTTTCAGAGCTTCAGTAAATAACTTTCTTGTTTAACTTCTAAAAATATGACACCTCTGAAATAGTTATTTATTTCAACTATTTAAACATATCTCTGAAGCTGTCACAAATGTTATCAAACCAAGGGGTAGAACGGTCGGTGCCTATCTCTGTTCACACAGCAGACTTGTTGAAACAAGCCAACAAGCCAGATCTGAGGAGAGGAAACAATATACAGTGCCTTCAGAAAACATTCCTACCCCTTGATTTATTCTACATTTTGTTGTGTTACAGCTTGAATTCAAAATGGATTAAATATTTTTTTCTCACCAATATACCCCATAATGACGAAGTGAAAACAAGTTTAGACATTTTTGCTCATTTATTGAAAATGAAACACAGAAATATCTAATTTACATAACTATTCACACCCCTGAGTCAATACTTTGTAGAAGCATCTTTGGCAGTGATTACAGCTGTAAGTCTCTAAGAACTTTCTACACCTGGATTGTGCAACGTTTGCCCATTATTTTATTTTTTTAATTTCAAAATTCTTCAAGCTCTATCAAATTGGTTGTTGATCATTGCTAGACAACCATTTTTAGGGTGTGCCATAGTATATTTAAGTCAAAACTGTAACTCGGACACTGAGGAACATTCACTGTATTCTTGGTAAGCAACTCCAGTGTAGATTTGGCCTTGTGATTTAGGTTATTGTCTTGCTGAAAGGTGAATTTATCTCCCAGTGTCTGGTGGAAAGTATGTGCTTAGATCCACTCTGTACTTTTTTTCCCTCAAATACTCCCCAGTCCTCAACGATTATAAGCATACCCATAACATGATGCAGCCACCACTATGCTTGAAAATATGGAGTGTGGTACTCAGTAATGTGTTGTATTGGATTTGCCCCACATTCTTTTGCAGCATTTAAAAAAAGTAACCTTTATTTAACTAGGCAAGTCAGTTAAGAACAAATTCTTATTTACAATGACGGCCTACACCGGCCAAACCCAGACGACGCTGGGCCAATTGTGCACCGCCCTATGAGACTCCCAATCACGGCCGGTTGTGATACAGCCTGAATTCAAACCAGGGTGTCTGTAGTGACGCCTCAAGCACTGAGATGCAGTGCCTTAGACTGCTGCGCCACTCGGGAGCCACTCAGGAGTATTACTTTAGTGCCCTGTGGCAAACAGCATGTACGTTTTGGAATATTTGTATTCTGTACAGGCTTCCTTCTTAACACTGTCAATTAGGTTAGTATTGTGGAGTAACTTCAATGTTGTTCATCCATCCTCAGTTTTCTCCCATCACAGCCATTAGTATGTGTGGTGTACAGAGATTAGGTAGTCATTCAAAATCATGTTAAACACTATTATTGCACACAGAGTCCATAAAACTTACTATGTGATCTGTTAAGTACATTTTTACTGCTGAACATATTTAGGCTTGCGATAACAATGGTGTTGAATACTTGTTGACCCAAGACATTTAAGTTTTTCATTTCTTATTCATTTGTAAAATGCCAAAAAACATAATTCCACTTTGACATTATGGGGTATTGTGTGTAGGCCAGAGACCAAAAAAATCTAAATTGTATCCATTTTAAATTCAAGCTATAACACAACAAAATGTGGAAAAATTCAAGAGGTGTGGATACTTTCTGAAGGCACTGTACATCCCTGTCATGTATGACTAGGAAAACATCTGGAAATCACAAAAACCAAGACCAAATACACATGCTATTGTTCAAGACAAAATTGTGCTTTCAGCACTTGTATCATCACGTTACTGGCTCAAATAGCCGACCAATCAGCCTGTTACCAACACTTAGTAAACTTTTGGAAAAAATTGTGTTTGACCAGATACAATGCTATTTCACAGTAAACAAATTGACAACAGAATTTTGGCGTGCTTATAGGGAAGGACACTCAACAAGCATAGCACTTACACAAATGACTGATGATTGGCTGAGAGAAATGATGATGATACAATTATTGTGGGGGCTGTCTTGTTAGACTTCAGTGCAGCATTTGACATTATCGATCATAGTCTGCTGCTGGAAAAATGTATGTGTTATGGCTTTACAACCCTTGCTATTATGTGGATAAAGAGTTACAGCGGGTGTTCTTTAATGGAAGCCTCTCAAATACAATCCAGTTAGAGTCAGGAATTCCCCAGGGCAGCTGTTTAGGCCCCTTGCTTTTTTCAATTTTTACTAACGACATGCCACTGACTTTGAATAAAGCCAGAGTGTCTATGTATGCGGATGACTCAACACTATACATGTCAGCTACTACAGCGACTAAAATGACTGCAACACTCAACAAAGAGCTGCAATTAGTTTTAGAGTGGGTGACAAGGAATGTTAGCCCTAAATTGTTCTAATATTAAAAGCATTGTATTTGGAACAAAACACTCACTAAACCCTGAACCTCAATTAAATCTTGTAATAAATTCAAGTTTATAATTTTAAAAGGCTAATTGATCATTAGGAAACCATTTTACAAGAGTTCCAAAGAAAAAGTCATATATCAGACTGGAACAATAAAAATAAAAGATTAAGATGGTCAAAAGAACACAGACACTGGACAGAGGAACTCTGCCTCGCATGGAATAACCTTAATTTCTCAAAACAAGAATAGACTGACGAGTTTCAGAAGAAAGTGCTTTGTTTCTGGCCATTTTGAGCCTGTAATCGAACCCACAAATGCTGATGCTCCAGATACTCAACTAGTCTAAAGAAGGCCAGTTTTATTGCTTCTTTAATTAGAACAACAGTTTTCAGCTGTGTTAACATAATTGCAAAAGGGTTTTCTATTGATGAATTAGCCTTTTAAAGTGATGAACTTGGATTAGCTAACACAACATGCCATTGGAACACAGGAGTGATGGTTGCTGAAAATGGGCCTCTGTATGCCTATGTAGATATTCCATAAAAAATCTGTCGTTTCCAGCTACAATAGTCATTTACAACATTAACATTGTCTGCACTGTATTTCTAATCAAGTTGATGTTATTTTAATGGACAAAAATGTGCTTTTCTTTGAAAAACAAGGACATTTCTAAGTGACCGCAAACTTTTGAACGGTAGTGTACACAGAGAGCTAATATTAATATGTCAATCACTCCTGGCTGAAAGTGGAGGAGAGATTGACTTCATCACTACTTTTATTTATGAGAGGTTGACATGTTGAATGCACCAAGCTGTCTGTCTAAACTACTGGCACACAGCTCGGACACCCATGCATACCCCACAAGACATGCCACAAGAGGTCTCTTCACAGTCCAGAGTCCAGAACAGACTATGGGAGACACACAGTACTACACAGAGCCATGACTACAGGGAACTCAATTACACATCAAGTAACTGACGCAAGCAGTAAAATTTGATTGAAAAAACAGAATAAAAAACACCTTATGGAACAGCGGGGACTGTGAAGCAACACAAATATCGGCACACACACACACACACACACACACACACACACACACACACACACACACACACACACACACACACACACACACACACACACACACACACACACACACACACACACACACACACACACACACACACACACACACACACACACACTATACATACACATGGATTTAGTACTGTAGATATGTGGTAGTGGTGGAGTAGGGGCCTGAGGGCACACAGTGTGTTGTGAAATCTGTGAATGTATTGTAATGTTTTACAATTGTATAAACTGCCTTAATTTAGCTGGACCCCAGAAAGAGTATCTGCTGCTTTGGCAGCAGCTAATGGGGATCCATAATAAATGCAAATACAAATACAAATACTTGACATCACTCTTGGGGGTGTTTGTGTGGTGTTTGTGTGGTTAAATGACATACTGAAATACTATATGTAGTCTTCTTCACATATTTTTCCTTCTACTTGATTTGTCCCTGTCTGTACAGTATCTTTGCCATTTGAGAGGTCAAGCTCAAGGCCAGCGGACCTAGCTGTTATCGTATTGTAGAGCAACACCAGTTTAACCTTCAACCTTCCACATAAAACTTTGCAATAGCACACTATATGATGGCATACTCTTCATAACAGTTTCCAGATAAGCTAAATCTACCCGAGGAAAGGCCATTAGGGCCTGATATTCATGATCAGATCAAAGTTCAGAAGCAGTTTGGAACTTTCTCTCTTTTCATTTTCCATTTCTATGACTAATCCATGACAGACATTTCCTTGCATACCGGCAGATGGGTTCAGAGGGAGATATGGCCTTCTGGGAAACTACAGTGAATATGTAACACAGACAGCAAAAGGAAAAGGTGTGGTACAGAAGAGCTGACCTCTCAGGAAATGAGTTGTTAGAGGAGGCTGGCAGACTAGAACATGTCATAATGCCACAATCTTCCTAAACACCGGTCTGCTTCTCTAATCTTTTTCTTTGCGTAATTAAACCTTACTTTAGAAAATTGTTCTAAAAAATTGGTATATACCCTGCTGTAATATTCCAGCACACAAACATTCAATATGGACAAACACTCACATTTCTCACATGGGTCATGAACCTGCACATGCTCCTCAAATTTCTATTTTGGAATAGAATGAGTAACTACAAATCAATCATAAATCAATCAAAAAGAACAGACCATACACTGTTTATATCTATTCCTCTACCAGGATGACATGTGCCCAATACCTCACACCATTGTCATTCCTCAGAGTGGGTAGTCCATGTGATGCTGTGTGCCCACCTAGTGCTTAACTTGGGTAAGAGCTCACCGGAGCTGAGTACCAGCACCTCAAATCTTCTACTGCTTGAGTTCCTGCACCTCTTATAGAATATCTGCTCAAAAGTATTGTGGAACTCCTGCACCTAAATAATAAACAGTACCGGCATCCAAAATAAGTTCCGTCTCCTATTTCTGTCAAAGTCAAGCACTGGTGCCCAACACATGGCTGCGCTCAATGCCACACAACTTTTCATCACCTGAAGAAATTATATATAATATGTCAGATATTCTTGTTTCATCTCAACAGGATTTTTCCTTTTTACTGAGTGTATCACCTGCCCTAACTCCTGAATCATGCCACCTCTTACTATAGTATAGGACAATTTGTGCAATGCCTGGTAGGGTGGAACATGCTTTGTCTGTGATATTATAGAGGAGAAACACTTTCACAAGAGGGATATGGAATAGAGACAATGATCAACAACATGTCCACATGATTGCAATCACCTGTGCAACTTTCAGAGAAAGAGCATTACCATAAATAAGAGGTTTAAATTATAATGTTCACTGAACAGAGCCCTTGCAATTACAGCTAGGTAGGCCTGCTTTGCAGTACATTTACATTCTGACATCAAGTCCTATGCATGAGACTAGGACATAATCCACCCATATAGCTTTTTCCATAAAACATTGAAGATCGTAGTATTGCTACTTTCAGGTCATTGAAGTATTATTTAAAGGAGACAATTCTAATCTCATCTAGATCTATGCTTTTTTTTAAATCTCTAAAATCTTTTATAGTAGAAAAAGCACCACCCTCAGACCTTCACCATGTTATTAATGGCACTGGGCTGTCTCTAGGGAAACCATGGCCTTTAAACCTGAGCCTGTGATTGGAGAGCAGCTGTTGCTTTATTAAGCCTATCATATCTCTTCTATGGAACTGATTTCAAATGGGCTCAAAGGAAAAGGATGAGAGGAAATGACAAATATAATGAAAAAATGTGAAACAAAAGGGCCTGCTCATCTTGTTGCATTTCACAGTATGAGAAGCATGCCTTTCTGTTTATTAGCAAATACATACATGACAACACAGCAGGCTCATGAGAGACAGTTGTGTTGTGAATGCTGCATTATGACTGGGTGCCCTGGGTAGCTTCCTATTTGGAGGCTGTCGATCAAAGGTGAGCCTTCTTTAGACAGAGCTAAAGCTATTACAGGATCATCTGGATGCATCCATAGCCTACCTAAACTTATTTTAATATAGCCTTTAGCTCTGTCTTCAACAGCACTCTATTGTAGGCGACAATACCATAGCTTAAATTGATGTGCAATCCTTTCCCAGTAACTAAACCAAAATGAATAGGTTGATCAGGATTTGCTGCCATTAATTGAGTGGAAAGTGTAGCGGTGAATACAGCCTGGCAGTAAAAAATGTCATAATTGATGTTTTGCGGTGGTTGCCTATTTAATAGATTAAGCAATTACAGACTTAGGCATAGCCTACTTTTACAATTTACCTGCAACATGTTGGTGGTCTAAATTCCTTTGCAATAAAGCGCTCGTTTTATGTGTGCAGTCTTGAGTTTGAAAAGTTGGGGACTTTGATTTAAAACCATTACAAGTTTCACTATCCATTCTCAGCAGCAACCCTTGTCCGTTGTAACATTCTTTTGACTTTTGAAACTTCATGACCTAGAGCCTTTTCCAGATGTAGTCTGTGAAGTAATTTGTAGATATGTCCTGTATTCAATGAAGATATACTGAATTCATCTCTCAGACTTTCCCGCTGCAATAAAGCTCACTCTAAAATGTAAATGTGCACCTTCCAAGAAAGGAATGGCACACGATGCATAGACTACTACAGAACTCTCTGGTGTGGTGTGGGATATTAAGTTCATGGCTATAATTGTCCTTCAAATCCTGATGCATAGCGGATTTAAAATAGCAGTGTAGACTTCTACTTTGAAGACGAACAACAAGTGATGTTCAGTCAGAAGCTAATATAACCAATGTCTGGAATTCAATAAATTGTCCAGTGCATTCGGAAAGTATTCAGACCCCTTCCCTTTTTCCACACTTTCTTACGTTACAGTCTTATTCTAAAATCGATTAAAGAAAAAAATGTCCTCATCAATCTACACACAATAACCCATAATGACAAAGCAAAAACAGGGTTTTAGACATTTCAAATCAAATCAAATTTTTATTTGTCACATACACATGGTTAGCAGATGTTAATGCGAGTGTAGCGAAATGCTTGTGCTTCTAGTTCCGACAATGCAGTAATAACAAGTAATCTAACTAACAATTCCAAAACTACTGTCTTGTACACAGTGTAAGGGGATAAAGAATATGTACATAAGGATATATGAATGAGTGATGGTACAGAGCAGCATAGGCCAGATACAGTAGATGGTATCGAGTACAGTATGTACAAATGAGATGAGTATGTAAACAAAGTGGCATAGTTTAAAGTGGCTAGTGATACATGTATTACATAAGGATACAGTCGATGATATAGAGTACAGTATATGCGTATGCATATGAGATTAATAATGTAGGGTAAGTAACATTATATAAGGTAGCATTGTTTAAAGTGGCTAGTGATATATTTACATCATTTCCCATCAATTCCCATTATTAAAGTGGCTGGAGTTGAGTCAGTGTCAGTGTGTTGGCAGCAGCCACTCAGTGTTAGTGGTGGCTGTTTAACAGTCTGATGGCCTTGAGATAGAAGCTGTTTTTCAGTCTCTCGGTCCCAGCTTTGATGCACCTGTACTGACCTCGCCTTCTGGATGATAGCGGGGTGAACAGGCAGTGGCTCGGGTGGTTGATGTCCTTGATGATCTTTATGGCCTTCCTGTGACATCGGGTGGTGTAGGTGTCCTGGAGGGCAGGTAGTTTGCCCCCGGTGATGCGTTGTGCAGACCTCACTACCCTCTGGAGAGCCTTACGGTTGAGGGCGGTGCAGTTGCCATACCAGGCGGTGATACAGCCCGCCAGGATGCTCTCGATTGTGCATCTGTAGAAGTTTGTGAGTGCTTTTGGTGACAAGCCGAATTTCTTCAGCCTCCTGAGGTTGAAGAGGCGCTGCTGTGCCTTCTTCACGATGCTGTCTGTGTGAGTGGACCAATTCAGTTTGTCTGTGATGTGTATGCCGAGGAACTTAAAACTTGCTACCCTCTCCACTACTGTTCCATCGATGTGGATAGGGGGGTGTTCCCTCTGCTGTTTCCTGAAGTCCACAATCATCTCCTTAGTTTTGTTGACGTTGAGTGTGAGGTTATTTTCCTGACACCACACTCCGAGGGCACTCACCTCCTCCCTGTAGGCCGTCTCGTCGTTGTTGGTAATCAAGCCTACCACTGTTGTGTCGTCCGCAAACTTGATGATTGAGTTGGAGGCGTTGGAGTCCACCCAGTCGTGGGTGAACAGGAAGTACAGGAGAGGGCTCAAAACGCACCCTTGTGGGGCCCCAGTGTTGAGGATCAGCGGGGAGGAGATGTTGTTGCCTACCCTCACCACCTGGGGGCGGCCCGTCAGGAAGTCCAGTACCCAGTTGCACAGGGCGGGGTCGAGACCCAGGGTCTCGAGCTTGATGACGAGCTTGGAGGGTACTATGGTGTTGAATGCCGAGCTGTAGTCGATGAACAGCATTCTCACATAGGTATTCCTCTTGTCCAGATGGGTTAGAGCAGTGTGCAGTGTGGTTGAGATTGCATCGTCTGTGGACCTATTTGGGCGGTAAGCAAATTGGAGTGGGTCTAGGGTGTCAGGTAGGGTGGAGGTGATATGGTCCTTGACTAGTCTCTCAAAGCACTTCATGATGACGGATGTGAGTGCTACGGGGCGGTAGTCGTTTAGCTCAGTTACCTTAGCTTTCTTGGGAACAGGAACAATGGTGGCCCTCTTGAAGCATGTGGGAACAGCAGACTGGTATAGGGATTGATTGAATATGTCTGTAAACACACCGGCCAGCTGGTCTGCGCATGCTCTGAGGGCGCGGCTGGGGATGCCGTCTGGGCCTGCAGCCTTGCGAGGGTTAACACGTTTAAATGTCTTACTCACCTCGGCTGCAGTGAAGGAGAGACCGCATGTTTTCGTTGCAGGCCGTGTCAGTGGCACTGTATTGTCCTCAAAGCGGGCAAAAAAGTTATTTAGTCTGCCTGGGAGCAAGACATCCTGGTCCGTGACTGGGATGGATTTCTTCCTGTAGTCCATGATTGACTGTAGACCCTGCCACATGCCTCTTGTGTCTGAGCCGTTGAATTGAGATTCTACTTTGTCTCTGTACTGGCGCTTAGCTTGTTTGATAGCCTTGCGGAGGGAATAGCTGCACTGTTTGTATTCGGTCATGTTATCAGACACCTTGCCCTGATTAAAAGCAGTGGTTCGCGCTTTCAGTTTCACACGAATGCTGCCATCAATCCACGGTTTCTGGTTAGGGAATGTTTTAATCGTTGCTATGGGAACGACATCTTCAACACACGTTCTAATGAACTCGCACACCGAATGTTGTTGTCAATGTTGTTGTCTGACGCAATACGAAACATCTCCCAGTCCACGTGATGGAAGCAGTCTTGGAGTGTGGAGTCAGCTTGGTCGGACCAGCGTTGGACAGACCTCAGCGTGGGAGCCTCTTGTTTTAGTTTCTGTCTGTAGGCAGGGATCAACAAAATGGAGTCGTGGTCAGCTTTTCCGAAAGGGGGGCGGGGCAGGGCCTTATATGCGTCGCGGAAGTTAGAGTAACAATGATCCAAGGTCTTTCCACCCCTGGTTGCGCAATCGATATGCTGATAAAATTTAGGGAGTCTTGTTTTCAGATTAGCCTTGTTAAAATCCCCAGCTACAATGAATGCAGCCTCCGGATAAATCGTTTCCAGTTTGCAGAGAGTTAAATAAAGTTCGTTCAGAGCCATCGATGTGTCTGCTTGGGGGGGGATATATACGGCTGTGATTATAATCGAAGAGAATTCTCTTTTTGCAGATTAAAAATGAATTTTCATTAAAAATGAAAAACAGAAATACCTTGTTTACATAAGTATTCAGACCCTTTGTTATGAGACTCGAAATTGAACTCTAGTGCATGCTGTTTCCATTAATCATCCTTGAGATGTTTCTACAACTTGATTGGAGTCCACCTGTGGTAAATTCAATTGATTGGACATGATTTGGAAAAGCACACACCTGTCTATATAAGGTCCCACATTTGACAGTGCATGTCAGAGTGAAAACCAAGCCATGAGATTGAAGGAATTGTCCATAGAGCTCCGAGACATGATTGTGTCGAGGCACAGATCTGGGGTAGGGTACAACAAAAATATGTGCAGCATTGAAGGTCCCCAAGAACATAGTGGCCTCCATCATTCTTACATGGAAGAAGTTTGGAACCACCTAAATCGTACAAACTCAAAAAGAGCAATCGGGGGAGAAAGGCCTTGGTCAGGGAGGTGAACAAGAACACAATGGTCACTCTGACAGAGCACCAGAGTTCATCTGAGGAGATGGGAGAACATTCCAGAAGGACAACCATCTCTGCAGCACTACATCAATCAAGCCTTTATGGTAGAGTGGCCAGACGGAAGCCACTCCTCAGTAAAAGGCACATGACAGGCCGCTTGGAGTTTGCCAAAAGGCACCTAAAGGACTCTCAGGCCATGAGAAACAAGATTCCTAGTCTGATGAAACCAAGATTGAACTCTTTGGCCTGAATACCAACTGTCACGTCTGGTGGAAACCTGGCACCATTCTTACGGTGGAGGCAGCATCATGCTGTGGGGATGATTTTCAGTGGCAGGGATGGGGAGACTAGTCAGGATGGAAACAAAGATGAATGGAGCAAAGAACAGAGAGATAATTGATGAAAACCTGCTCCAGAGCACTCAGGACCTCAGACTGGGGTGAAGGTTCACCTTCCAACAGGACTACGACCCTAAGCACACAGCCAAGGCAACGCAGGAGTGGCTTCGGGACAAGTCTCTGAATGTCCTTGAGTGGCCGAGCCAGAGCCCGGACTTGAACCTAATCGGACCTGAAAATAGCTGTGAATTGATGCTCCCCATCCAAACTGACATAGCTTGAGAGGCTCTACAGAGAGGACTGGGAGAAACTCCGCAAATACAGGTGTGCCAAGCTTGGAGCATCATAACCAACAAGACTCAAGGCTGTAATCGCTGCCAACGGTGCTTCAACAAAGTACTGAGTCTGAATACCTATGTAAATGTGATATTTCAGTTTTACATTTTTTATACATTTCCAAATATTTCTAAAAACCTGTTTTTGCTTTGTCATTATATGGTATTGTGTGTGGATTGATGAGGTAAATTTTTAATCAATTTTAGAATATGAGGAATTTACCACAGGTGGACTCCAATCAAGTTGTTGAAACATCTCAAGGATGATTAATGGAAACAGGATGCACCTGAGATCAATTTCGAATCTCATAGCAAAGGGTCTGAAAACGTATGTAAATAAGGTATTTCTGTTTTTATTTTTAAAACATTTCTAAAAACCTGTTTTCACTTTGTCATTATGGTGTACTGTGTGTAGATTTCTGAGGATTTTTATTTATTTAATCCGTTTTAGAATAAAGCTGTAATGTAACAAAATGTGGAAAAAGTCAAGGGGTCTGAATACTTTCCGGTCAAATGTACTGCAGCGCCAGCTGCGCCACCAGAGACTCTGGGTTCGCGACCGGGAGGTGCGTGGGGCGACCCACAATTGGCCTAGCATTGTCCGGGTTAGGTAGGGTTTGGCCGGTAGGGAAATCCTTGTCTCATCACGCACCAGCGACTCCTGTGGCGGGCCGGGCGCAGTGCGCGCTAACCAAGGTTGCCAGATGCACGGTGTTTCCTCTGACACATTGGTGCGACTGGCTTCCGGGTTGGAGGGCGCTGTGTTAAGAAGCAGTGCGGCTTGGTTGGTTGTGTATCGGAGGACGCATGACTTTCAACCTTCGTCTCTCCCGAGCCCGTACGGGAGTTGTAGCGATGAGACAAGATAGTAGCTACTACAACAATTGGATACTACGAAATTGGGGAGAAAAAGGGGTAAAATTTAAAATATAAAAAATAAAAATAAAAAATAAAAATGTATGTAATATTTTAGATGCTTCAAAGTCGCAATTGGATACTATGAAATTGGGGAGAAAAAGGGGTAAAATTCAAAAAAATAAAATAAATAAAAATGTATGTAATATTTTAGATGCTTCAAAGTCTTGATGACAGCTTTGCACACTCTTGGTATCAACCTGCTTCATGAGGTAGTCACCTGGAATGCATTTCAATTAACAGGTGTGCCTTGTTAAATTGTGGAATTTCTTTCCTTTTTAATGCGTTTGAGCCAACCAGTTGTGTTGTGACAAGGTAGGGGGGGGGTATACAAAAGATTTGGTTAAAGATCAAATCCATATTGTAGCAAGAACAGCTCAAATAAGCAAAGAGAAATGACAGTCCATCATTACTTTAAGACATGAAGGTCAGTCAATACGGAACATTTCAAGAACTTGAACGTTTTTCAAGTGCAGTCGCAAAAACCATTAACGCTATGATGAAACTGGCTCTCATGAGGACCACCTGTCACGCCCTGGTCTTAGTATTCTGTGTTTTCTTTATTATGTTGGTTAGGCCAGGGTGTGACATGAGGGATTTATGTGTCTCAACTTGTCTAGGGGTTTATTAGATTTATGGGGTTGTGTTCAGTGTAGCTGGTCTAGGTAAGTTTATGGTTGCCTAGAGTGGTTCTCAATCAGAGGCAGGTGTTTATCGTTGTCTCTGATTGGGAACCATATTTAGGCAGCCATATTCTTTGGGTATTTTGTGGGTGGTTGTTCCTGTCTTTGTGTTTTGCACCAGTTAGGACTGTTTCGGTTTTTCCACGTTTTCTTATTTTGTATAGTGTTCACGTTTTCATCTTTCGTTAAAGATGTTTATAAATAACCACGCTGCATTTTGGTCCTCCTCTCCTTCCCAGGAAGAAAGCCGTTACACCACCACAGTAACGGAAGACCCAGAGTTACCTCTGCTGCAGAGGATAAGTTCATTAGAGTTAACTGCACCTCAGATTGCAGCCCAAATAAATGCTTCACAAGTAACAGACACATCTCAACATCAACTGTTCAGAGAAGACTGCGTGAATCAGGTCTTCATGGTCGAATTGCTGCGAAGAAACCACTACTAAAGGACACCAATAATAAGAAGAGACATTAGACCGGGTTGAAATCTGTCCTTTGGTCTGATGAGTCCAAACTTGAGATTTTGGGTTCCAACTACCCTGTCTTTGTGAGATGCAGAGTAGGTGAACGGATGATCTCCACATGTGTGGTTCCCAACGTGAAGCATGGAAGTGGAGGTTTGATGTTGCTTTGCTGGTGATACTGTCAGTGATTTATTTAGAATTCAATGCACACTTGACCAGCATGGCTACCACAGCATTCTGGAGCGATACGCCATCCCATCTAGTTTGTGCTTAGTGGGACTATCATTTGTTTTTAAACTGGACAATAACTCAACACACCTCCAGGCTGTGTAAGGACTATTTGACCAAGAAGGAGAGTGATTGAGTGCTGCCTCAGATGACCTGGCCTCCACAATCACCCAACCTCAACCCAATTGAGATGGTTTGGGATGAGTTGGACTGCAGAGTGAAGGAAAAGCAGCCAACAAGTGCTCAGCATATGTGGAAACGTATAAAAGCATTCCAGGTGAAGCTGGTTGAGAGAATGCCAAGAGTTAGCAAAGCTGTCATCAAGGCAAACGGTGGCTACTTTGAAGAATCTCAAATATATAATATTTGTTTTGATAGTTTTGATGTCTTCACTATTATTCTACAGTGTTTAAAATAGTACAAATAAAGAAAAACCCTTGAATGAGTAGGTGTGTCCAAACTTTTGACTAGTACTGTACATACTATTTTTGTTTTTTTGTTTAGCTTACAAATATAATTTAAATGTATGCATTAAGCTGTCTGTAATATAATACTTATGGCAAAAACAAATGTAGACAATTGTAAATGCATTTCTATAGCATCCAAACTATTTTTTACAATAGTGGGAGGAGTGCCAAGATGGAGGTGCGGTGACTTCAAAACAGCGTTCTCTGTCAGTCAAGTAGTTTATATATAAATCATTGGCTACTACTTGCAATTTACTTAATACCAGGCTATGTTTTTCTTTGAGAAGACCAGCTGATGGTTATACACTTCTAGATAGAGTAGACAATTTGATTAACCAACAATAACAAAAGAGATGCACATATTTTGCTCTCAACGCTTTGCTCTTAAATCAATTTTCTCTGAATGATAGTCAGTCTCTTATCCTTACCTGCTCTCTTGTAGCCCCATGATGAGGACATCACCTGAAATAAGGAAAATAGAGCATGTCATGTCCATACTTGGAATGTTTCAGATGGAATGTTTTGCAGCATCAAGTGCACTAACTCTTTATTTATTTTCTAACATATGATATGTATTTGAAATGTGTTGTCAATACAGTGTTAGAAAACATTATTTAAGTTACAACTTTGTTATGTATGGATCATAGGCACAACATTCTTGAAGTAAAATTAGATAAATTAAGTAAGACTTGAGAAATGTAGTAGACTGTGACATTTATTCAACAAAGAATCAACTATTCTGTGTAGTTCCAGCCGTATATTATGATCTTACATTTTCAATGATGTCAGAACTTTCTAAAAGGAGCACTATTGGCTCCAAGTGGACGCTTGAGAAAGGCTACATTTGAATCCCGTTGCTGCGGTAACTCTGGGATAACACCTCCTTGAGAGCATGCTCACTGAAAACAAGCCAGCCTTCACTCCATTCCTACACCCACTCCCAACTGCCTGGAATGTCCGTTACTTTGGGAGTCACATGCTGAACAGACCACTACTATGAAACTGTAGCAAGTTATGAGAACTCTCCTATTTTAATGTTTCTTTCCGAACAATAGTATACAACTGCAACTATATACATATGTAGTTTATAAAAAAAATAAGTGAGGTGTTTCTTATTACAAGGAGTTAGAATGACTTCTTAAAAATCAGAGGAAGCCATTAAATACAAAATATATAGTATTAATATGTGTCATTTAACAGACGCTTTTATCCAAAGGAACTTACAGGCTTGCGGGCATGAATTTCTACGTATGGATGGTCCTAGGAATCGAACCCACAATCTTGGCGTTGCAAGCTACCAACTGAGCCATACATGACCAAAACACAGTTGGAGTATGATAAATACTTAAATCTACATTTAAAAAAGGATTATCTTTATCACATTCATTCTTATCTTTACCGGTACACATTTCAAACAATATACCAAAATATTTAAAAGTTTTTAAAAGTTTGTTTACGTTAAAAAAATTGTTCTTACTTTTGCTCTTCCAAACAATGAGTACAAACAGCTGAAAAAGGCCATGTTCAGGTGTCCTATGAAAGGTCCCAGGTCCTGTATCCGAGGTCACAGGGCGGCCAAAGGTGCTGGGTCCTGCATGGCTGTTCAGTATCCACCACAGCCCAGCGCTGTAGTTGGAGCTGGAGCTGGGAGGCAGGATGTTGAGAAGCAGGCTGAGGGAAGTGGGCAGGGCTTGGGACAGTAAATCACAGCAGTAGCGCAAGCCTGATCCAAAGGATGCTTTATGCATACCAATGGCTGAAGCACTGGACTATGGAACTGGAAAAAAAAAGGCCCCTCAAAAAACAGCATACAGTATAATGTAGCTCTGAAACCAATAGATGGCTGGATTCACTGCAGCTTAGGCGGGGCTCGGCATGCAGTATCTGTCTCTCTCTCTCTGTTGTTCAGAAGCGGAAGCATAGTGTATCAGACCTACTGAAGAGATTTCATGACAGTTCTAAGCAATTTAAGACCATAATCCTCCCAGCCCCCAGTAATGGAAAATAAATACATTTACGAATCTCAATGACGAGTGAACACATAAACAACTGTTGACTGATATAGAATGCACTGAAGTCCCAATGTGCAAAGGCCACAGAATGTCCTCTGGAACCATGCTATACCCACGCACCGTGTGATGCATTACAACAGAACAATGGCCAATATTGTTATATTTCTATGCCCCATCTCACATACAATACGGTGTGTTCAACTAACCAGGATAGCACACATATCTTGATTAATATTGTCATTCAGGCCTGTCATGATGAGAGCAAGCATGCCGATCAACATTGTGTCTTTGGCTTCCAAGTATCTGAATATTTTGTATTTTTATGGATTTCCAATATATTAAGTCAACAAAACTCAAAGACTGCATAATCTGGTGTTTTTATCCCCAACAATAACATAAATGTGGTTACAATGTCATAGAGTCCTCATAGAACCCTTGAATTGTATAGCACTATGTGACAACTGCTGAAGTAAGTGCTTTATAAAATAAATTGGATTGAATTTGAAACGACTGGTGATTTATGGCATTCAATCAGATGTCTTTCACTCTTGACTAGATGCAGAATATAGAACACACATGTATTGTTTGTGGCACTATCGTAAATGCATAGAGAAGCAAGCACCTGGCAGAATGACAAACATAATGCAGAATAAATGGCGAGCTGTCAACAATGACAATAATGGATTTTTTCTATATTGTGGGGATGGCAACAATATAATCATTGTCATCTATGCGAAAACACTTGACCTGGTGGGGATTGCATGCCAGTCATACTTAGAATTTTTCAGGTCCTCTTGGAATTCATCACAGTGCCTTTTGGCAATGCATTTTTCTACACTACATGCATTCATTACATGTCTTTGTTTTCATTACACAAACAATGTGTATGTGTGTTGCTTGCTATAAGAGACAGGCCTAATACAAAAGCTCATTGGTAATTGAACAGACCTGTACCAGTAAATGCACACTCAGAAAAAGAACAGTGTTGCTTGAGGGACATTTCTAGAACACTGTTTGTTGAAGATGTTATAACAGATTCATAAAGGGTGATGTGATAGACAGATACCATATAAAAAGTGTCTGCTAGGCTGGCAGTTAAGCCTGACCTCTCAACTCAGGGGAAGTGGCAATGTTACCGGCTTTTTCTCCTCTACAAGAACATCAAACTGTTGCCTCCTGGGCCAAGATAGTTATTTTTTCCAAAGATGCCTCTAAAGCTTTGGTGGACTTAAATAATGGAGGTGAGATGGTAATAGAAAATACATTAAGTTGCTATATCGTCTCTGTTCTGTTGGTAATGGTCTTCAGTCCCATCAAGGACTTAGAGGAGTTTCAGATAGGCCTAATAGAGGTTGGCTCTGGTATTTGTGGGAACTTCAATAATTTTAGAGAGAAAAACCCATCCAACTGAAGCATGTTCTGAGCTCTAGACTACACTGAGTGTAATTTTTATGTGAGGGTTCCATGTGGTCTCTATTAAATTGTAACCAATTGTATGTTATTTTTGGGGATGAAAAATAATGTATTATTTATATATTGTGGGGATGGCAAGAATATATGAATGGTCATCCACAGGAAAACAATTGACCTGGTGTGGTCTACAGTGCCTTCAGAAAGTAGGCACTTGATTTATTCCACATTTTGTTGTGTTCCAGTCTGAATTCAAAATGTGTAAAAAAATGTAAAAAGTATATCTAATTTAATATACATACAGTTGAAGTCGGAAGTTTACATACACTTACGTAGGAGTCATTAAACTCGTTTTTCAACCACTCCACAAATTTCTTGTTAACAAACTATAGTTTTGGCAAGTCGATAAGGACATCTACTTTCTGCATGACACAAGTCATTTTTCCAACAATTGTTTACAGACAGATTATTCCACTTATAACAACTCACTGTATCACAATTCCAGTGGGCCAGAAGTTTACATACACTAAGTTGTCTGTGCCTTTAAACCGCTTGGAAATCTCCAGAAAATTATGTCAAGGCGTTAGAAGCTTCTGATAGGCTAATTGACATCATTTGAGTCAATTGTACCTATGGATGTATTTCAAGGCCTACCTTCAAACGCATTATTCATCAGGTGTTCGGTAAATGTGTTCTGAAAATGAGCCATGTTGTGGACAGTCACTAAAGTTGTAAACTTCATAAGAGCAAAATCTTTAAACCACAGGCAGTTTGTCTCACTGCCGGGAAGAGACAATCGGGTCATGCAGATCTCCCCTACCACACAAACATGAGATGGCTGAGTTTGGGGGAGGTGCTTAAAAGGGTGTGTGACCTGAAGTTGGAGATTGCTGAGTTTTTGCTAATGAAAAGAAAATATGTGGATTTTCCTCAACTGGAAGATAAATGGTTGTCTGATTTTGCCTTCACCGTGGGCATCCTGGCCCTCATGAATGAACTGAATTCCGAACTACAAGGGAAGGGACTTTTTGCACATCAGATATACAGCCTTGTCAAAGCCTTCAAGGGAAATGTACTACTCCTGTAGAAGCCAACAATCTCACCCACCTTCCGACACTACTAGTATGTTCCCTATCAGATGACCAACGAGAGAAGTATACACCACTGCTGTGAGCATTGAACAGTGAGTTCTCATCGTTTTGAGGATTTCAAAGTGTTGGTAAATGGCATGGTGTTGGTTTCCTCTCCTTTCACCTTCAATGTGGATAACGCTACCACTGACCTGCAACTTGAGCTTAGCGATCTTCAGTCTGATGAAGTGATTGGAGAACTATTCAAAACAATGTCACTGACGAGGTTCTATGCATCTCAGCATGAACAAAACTTTCCAAAGATTAGGAGTCATGCTCAGAAGATGTTTGTACTGTTTGGGTCAACCTATGTATGTGAACAGACATTTTCAGTGATGAAATACAACAGCTCAAGGCACAGATCATATCTTACTGATTCTCACCTCTCAGCAATCCTGCGCGTAGCGACGTTAGAAACTGACTTCACTGCTCTAGTCAATACCCATCAGAGACTTCACTCCTCACACTGATTGAGTAGTTTAAAAGTAATGTTGAGCTCTCTCGTTTTCTTGTGTTTTTGTGCATACATTAACAAGAGTTCTGTCCCTGGTGAGGAATGCACAGTGTACTTTTGCCTCCGTGTAGTTCATTGCATGTTTAATAATGAAAATACCTACCAAAAGGGGAACATGGATGTGGTTCATTTCTGTTCATGTTAAAAAAGTTAAATAAGTAGCATATCTGGATATGATTTACAGTAGATAGATCTGTCAACACAGTCACACACATGATGTATTATCCTGTAATATAATTCTGGCTCGCGATGGCAAAAATATATTCTAATATGGCCCTCCATGAAAAATAGTTGCCTAGGCCTGGTCTAAACTATCTGATCCAGATGTTTTTTGGGGGTCTAGTTTAAGGAGCTCCTTTAGCACCTCGGACTCAGTGACTGCCTGCAGGGAGAAACTCTGTAGCGGGGCAGTGGAAAAAGAGGGAGGAGCATCGGGGCTAGTCACATTAGAAGGGGTGTGTGATGAGGAAATGTTAGATAGGCAAGGAGGCACGGCTGAGTCAATTAGGAATCCTGACTTAATGAAGTGATTAGAGATCAGCCATGTGCTTCAATCAGTAACAACCATATCATCAACATTAAAGGACATGGGCAGCTGCTAGGAGGGACTTCCGTTCGGATGTTCGGTGATGTTCTAGCTGCCACCGATCCACGTTTCTTTTTCCATTTGTTATGTCTTGATTGTACACACCTGGTTCCCATTACATTATTATTATTTCCCTATTTAACCCTCTGGTTCTCACTATGTTTTGTGCGTGATTGTTCCTGGTTTTGTGTTAGGGTTTGTTATCCCTGCATGGTTTTATTGGCTGATTATTTTTCAGAGTAAAGTACGTTATTTTACTCAGTTCTGTGTCCTGCGCCTAACTCCGTCCTCACCTCTGCACAACTGACACTTGACAGAATCACGCACCTTTTTAATGGAGTCAGCAGGTGCACCCAGTCCTCCGGTACCAGTGGAGGAACACGTCCAGCACTCGAAGATGCTCCAACATCTTGGCACAGCCATGGATCGCGTGCTGCTCACCATGGAGCGATGGGAAAGAAGGGGCTTTCCCACAACCCCATCAACTTCACTCCAACCAACACCACAACCCACACTGCTATCCACCCCTCCGTCACCTGGACCCAGTGGGATTCGGCTCACTCCCGAGCGCATATGATGGGACGGCTGCCGGGTGCCAGGGGTTCCTGCTCCAGTTGGAGCTCTACCTGGCGACCGTCCACCCGGCTTGCTCGGGATACTAGAGCGTGTCCGCCCTCATCTCCTGTCTGCCGGGGAAGGCGCTTGAGTGGGCCAATGCTGAATGGGGAAGTATAGACGCAGCATTGGTCCGCTATGAGGATTTCACCCGCCGCTTCTGGGAGGTCTTTGATCATCTACCTGAGGGGAGAGTGGCGGGGGAATGCTTGTTCCATCACAGACAGGGGATGAGGAGCGCACAGGAATTTGCACTGGACTTCAGGACCCTGGCTGCCAGCGCAGGATGGAATGAGAGGGCCCTGATCGACTTTTACCAATGTAGTCGACGTGAGGACGTTCGTCGGGAGCTGGCCTGCAGGGACACCACCCTCGACCAGCTGGTGGATTTATCCACCCGGCTGGATAACCTGTTGGCCACCCGCGTACGTCCGGATCGGGGTCCGTCCATTCCATCCCCCAGCACCTCCGATCCTACACCTATGGAGCTCGGAGGTGCTGCTCTAAGGGTGACTGGAGGGAGGGTTGTTTCCTGCACTACCTGTGGCCGCAGAGGACACACTGCTGGTCGGCGCTGGAGAGGTTCCCCAGGAAGTCGAGGCAGCAGGCAGGGCACTGGTGGATCATCCCAGGTGAGTATGCACCCAACTCACCCAGAACTTACTGTTGCGCACATGTATATACAGTATCTATAGAATTTCCTGAGTTTTCCCCGCTTTCCCAGCATAAGGCGCTAGTAGATTCAGGCGCAGCTGGGAACTTTATTGACCGTTCTTTTGCTTGTAGATTAGGGATCCCTATTGTTCCTGTTGATGTGCCCTTCCCTGTACATTCCTTAGATAATCGTCCTTTAGGGTCGGGTCTGATTAGGGAGGTCACAGCTCCACTATGTATGATAACGCAGGAGGGTCATGAGGAGAGATTTAGTCTCTTCCTAATCGATTCTCCTGCGTTTCCTGTGGTGTTGGGGTTTCCCTGGTTGGCCCATCATGACCCCAGTATTTCGTGGCAACAGAGGGCTCTCAAGGGATGGTCACGTCAGTGTTCAGAGAGGTGTATAGGTGTTTCCATAGGTGAAACTACGGTGGAGAGTCCAAACTAAGTCTCCACCATGCAAGAAGGTGACTCAACTAACACCCCATCGACAGGGGGATTGTGCGATAAATCTCCTGGTAGACACAGCACTTCCCAGGAGACGGCGTCTATGGAAACATATGTCACCAAATCTCTGGGACAGGGATACATTCGGCCTTCCACTTCACCTGCCTCCTCGAGTTTATTTTTTGTGAAGAAGGATGGAGGTTTACGCCCTTATAGAGATTTAAATCAGATCACGGTGAAGTATAGTTACCCACTGCCTCTCATAGCCAGTATGACAGAGTCACTGCATAGGGCTAGCTTCTTCACCAAATTGGATATCAGGAGTGCTTACAACCTTGCGCGTATCCGGGAGGGGGATGAGTGGAAGACGGCATTTAGGTCCTCCTCTGGGCACTATGAGTACCTCGTCATGCCGTCGGGTTGATGAATGCTCCATCCGTCTTCCAATCCTTTGTAGACGAGATTTTCAGGGACCTGCACGGGCAGGGTGTAGTGGTGTATATAGAAGACATTGTAATATACTCCGCTACACGCGCCGAGCATGTGTCTCTGGTGCACAAGGTGCTTTGTCGACTGTTGGAGCATGACCTGTAAGTTAAGGCTGAGAAATGTCTGTTCTTCCAACAGTTCATCTTCTTCCTAGAGTACCACCTGTCCGAGTCAGGGGTGGAGATGGAGAATGATCGCATTTCAGCCTTGCGTAATTGACCAACTCCAACCATGGTAAAGGAGGTGCAGCGGTTCTTAGGGTTTGCCAACTACTACCGGAGGTTTATCTTGGGCTTTGGTCAGGTAGCGACTCCCATTACCTCTTTGCTGAAGGGGGACCAGTGCGACTGCAATGGTCAGCTGGGGCGGACAGGGCTTTTGGTCACCTGAAGGCTCTGTTTACCTCGGCTCCTGTGTTGGCTCCTGTGTTGGCTCATCCTGATCCCTCCTTAGCGTTCCTAGTAGAGGTGGACGCATCCGAGGCTGGGATAGGAGCTGTGCTGTCTCAGCACTCGTGTACGCCACCAAAACTTTGCCCCTGTGTGTTCTTTTCGAAGAAGCTCAGCCCGGTGGAGCGAAAGTATGATGTGGGGGACCGGGAGCTGTTGGCTGTTGTAGGGGCTCTGAAAGCGTGGAGGCATTGGCTTGAGGGGCCTAAACACTCTTTTCTTATTTAGACTGACCACCGCAATCTGGAGTACATGCGGGCGGGGAGGAGAATGAATCCTCACCAGGCAAGGTGGGCCATGTTTTTCACCCGTTTTGTGTTCACTCTATCCTACAGACCAGGTTCCCAGAACGCTAAGGCAGACGCACTGTCTCGGATCTATGACGCAAAGGAGCGGTCCACGGATCCCACTCCCATACATCCGCCAGGCACCGGTGGTATGGGAGGTTGACGCAGAAAATCGAGCGGGCGTCACGTGCGGAGCCCACTCCCACCCAGGGTCCAGTTGAACGCAAATACGTTCCGTCTGATGTTCGTGATCGATTGATCTGTTGGGCTCATACGTCACCCTACTCTGGTCATCCTGTCATCGGTCGGACAGTGCGCTGTCTTAGTGGGAAGTACTGGTGGCCCACTTTAGCTAAGGACGTGAGGGTGTATTTTTCCTCCTGCTCGGTGTGAGCCCAGTGCAAGGCGCCAAGACACCTGCCCAGAGGGAAATTACAACCCCTACCCGTTCCACAACAGCCGTGGTCACACCTATCGGTGGATTTCATGACGGATCTCCCACCGCCACCTGTTGTGGTTCGGTTTTCTAAGTCCTGCCATCTCATTCCTTTGCCCGGTCTCCCTACGGCCATACAGACTGCGGAGGCCCGGTTTACACACGTCTTCTGGCACTACGGGGTGCCTGAGGATATAGTGTCTGATCGGGGTCCCCAGTTCACATCAAGGGTCTGGAGGGCGTTCATGGAAAGTCTGGGGTCTCGGTCAGCCTGACCTCAGGGTTTCACCCCGAAAGTAATGGGCAGGTGGAGAGAGTTAACCAGGATGTGGGTAGGTTTCTGTGGTCTTATTGCCAGGACCGGCCGGGGGAGTGGTCGGCTTTCATCCCCTGGGCAGAGATGGCCCAAAAGTCCCTCCGCCACTCCTCCAGTAACCTGTCTGCGTATCAGTGTGTACTAGGTTATCAGCTGGTTCTGGCACCGTGGCATCAGAGCCAGATCGAGGCACCTGCGGTGGATGAACGGTTTCGGCGCACGGAGGAAACTTGTGGCGCTGCCCATGTACGCCTGCAACGGGCGACAGAAGGCGAGCGCCGACCGCGAGGCCCAGGCTCTCGACACAAAACCTGCCCTGCCAGAAGCTGGGTCCGCGGTTTGTGGGGCCATTTAAAGTCCTGAGGAGACTGAACGAGATATGTTATAGGTTGCAGCTACCCCCCGATTATCGTATTAACCCCTCATTCTATGTGTGTCTCCTCAGGCCGGTGGTGGCTGGTCCACTCCAGCAGTCTGAGGTGCGGGAGGTTCCTCCGCCCCCTCTGGACATCGAGGGGGCCCCGGCGTATAATGTGCGAGCCATCATGGACTCAAGGCGTCAAGGCCTTCTGTACCTCGTGGAGTGGGAGGGGTACGGTCCGGAGATGCTGGGTGCCGGTGGAGGACATCCTGGTCCCTTCTTTACTGCAGGAATTTCACCGTCTCCACCCAGATTGCCTTGCGCCTCGTCCCCGAGGCCGGTGTCGGCACGCTGCTGGAGCCGCGCGTCAGTGGGGGGGGGGGGGAGGTACTGTCAAGACTTCCACCGAAGTTGGTGCTTCTCCTTGTTCGGGCGGCGTTCGGCGTCACCGGCTTTCTAGCTGCCACCGATCCACGTTTCTTTTTCCATTTGTCATGTCTTGATTGTACACACCTGGTTCCCATTACGTTATTATTATTTCCCTATTTAACCCCCTGGTTCTCATTATGTTTTGTGCGTGATTGTTCCTGGTTTTATTTTAGTCTTTTGTGTTAGGGTTTGTTATCCCTGCGTGGATTTATTGGCAGAATATTTTTCTGAGTAAAGTACGTTATTTTACTCAGTTCTGTGTTCTGCGCCTGACTCAGTCCTCACCTCTGCACAACAGACACTTGATACAAAAACTATTCATTTGAAAGGAAATGGATGCATTTACTTCCCGTTAGTTATTATAGGTTTACAGTGTTATATAAAAGTACAAACATCATGGAAACAGACACATTTGCGTTGCTTGGAGTTTTGAAAGTGCTATGATTTTCAGAAGAAAAAAATCTCCAGAGGGGATTTATTTAAACAGAATGCACACTTAAGAGGTTTCAAGGCAGGTATTTGGGGAGGTTATACTCCCAATAAATGATTTCTCTTCACACACATGCCTTGAGTCAACAGTCAGGAGCTACACATATGCTGGCAAACTAACCCATAACAAACAGAGGCTTGTGACAGGCTATCAAAATATACTTTTCAGTTTAAATGCTGCTGGTGTAGTCCAGAGTTCTCGCATAATATTGGAGCTATATCGCTAGTGACAGAAGAAATTTGTATATCAAGGACTCTTATTCCCCATTTAGCTTCTGATTCCATCAATGTCTTTAAGACAGGAATCCCTGATTTTTGTACCGTATTACAAAATTGAAATAAACACAATTATAGAAATGAGTCAGGTTTTGGAGGCTGCCATTGTTTTTCACAGCATTTCCGTTTTAATAGAATGACATTCAAATATTGAGAGAACTGGAAATGTATATATTTTCACATAACCTTGTGAAAGTAAAAATGTGAAAATGTAAACTACAGCCACCTACATACTTTTTAGGTTGCTCATATCAAAATCGAGCAACACTGCCACTATCCGTGGATAATCAAATCCTACCTTCTGAATAAGATAATACTACTTGAAGATGTTTTACTTATTCCTAAATAAAACAGAAACCTGTTTCCAAGCAATGTTTGAGTGATAGGGCGTAGGATGTAGTGAGGCAGTGTACTGTATACATACTTGCATCACATATTCATAAGTAAATGGCAATAGACCATGACACATACAATATAGATCACATGGTCCCCTTTATTCCTGCTAGTCTACATGTTATGATGAATTATTAACATTACAGTGGGGAATGTGCTTAGTGTAGGAACCTTAGTTGGTATTGTAAGATAATTTACAAGGCAGGAAACAATTGAGATAAGTAATCTCTTCATGTGAGACACAGAGAGCTTGTTAAATCAAGCAGATAGGCTTTTCTGACATCCTTATAGGGACTCACTGACACTTTTGTCCATTGTACTCCACTGTATTTCTTAGCTATGCTTAGAGAAAGAGGCAAAGCATTGTGCACTATGGTTAATATCTCACCATTTTCCTTGTTGCTCCAAAGAAACATACTATGTTTTCCATCAAAAGTACTCCCAACACTCCACTCAACTTTCACAAATGGCAAGGTGTTGATTTGTATCCTTCTATTCCAAAAGGATTGGGATAAGTTCAGTTTAGAGATAAGTCCACTGTTACGCAGACGGTGAGAATGTGAGAATCATCCATCCAATGACGAAGTAAAAAAGGAAGACAGGATACACCACCAAAGCTTTGCGATTGGGAGGCTGGCAATCTGCTAAGAAAGCTGTAGAGGCTGGGGGGAAATCATATACATACACTCATGAGTTATCAGTGACTTGTTTTGTGATAAGATTAGACAGTAATAATATATTCAAATGTAGTACTAATGTTATGAGGAACATTAGAAGGTGAATCTTTATGCAACAGCTCCACCTACTGGAAGTCAGTATGACTGCAAACAGTCAATGTGTTTGTAGAGGTGTGTTTGCACCAATAAATATAGCCAACTAAATTTAAACAAATATAATTGTCTCCTTATGAAAAGGACCTTCCTTACCAAACGTGGACCAACTGAATGATGCTGTGACCACAATTAGTCGGACGATAAAGCTGAACCCCCAAGACCCACCCAGCAGCACTAGCCTACAGACGACCATTGCCACGGTCAGAGGCATGATGCAGTAGCCTAGCACACACAGGCTCTGGAAAAAAGATCTAGAGAGGGAGGGAAAACAGGCATTTATAAACAAGGTTTAAATTAATAAATTAAATTAAGGAACTAATCATATTACAGTATACAGTGGGGCAAAAAAGTATTTAGTCAGCCACCAATTGTGCAAGTTCTCCCACTTAAAAAGATGAAAGGCCTGTAATTTTCATCATAGGTACACACTTCAACTATGACAGACAAAATGAGAAAAAAAATCCAGATAATAACATTGTAGGATTTTTAATGAATTTATTTGCAAATTATGGTGGAAAACAAGTATTTGGTCAATAACACGTTTATCTCAATACTTTGTTATATACCCTTTGTTGGCAATGACAGAGGTCAAACGCTTTCTGTAAGTCTTCACAAGGTTTTCACACACGGTTTCTGGTATTTTGGCCCATTCCTCCATGCAGATCTCCTCTAGAGCAGTGATGTTTTGGGGCTGTTGCTGGGCAACACGGACTTTAAACTCCCTCCAAAGATTTTATATGGGGTTGAGATCTGGAGACTGGCTAGGCCACTCCAGGACCTTGAAATGCTTCTTACGAAGCAACTCCTTCGTTGCCCGGGCGGTGTGTTTGGGATCATTGTCATGCTGAAAGACCCAGCCACATTTCATCTTCAATGCCCTTGCTGATGGAAGGAGGTTTTCACTCAAAATCTCACGATACATGGCCCCATTCATTCTTTCCTTTACACGGATCAGTCGTCCTGGTCCCTTTGCAGAAAAACAGCCCCAAAGCATGTTTCCACCCCCATGCTTCACAGTAGGTATGGTGTTCTTTGGATGCAACTCAGCATTCTTTGTCCTCCAAACACGACGAGTTGAGTTTTTACCAAAAAGTTATATTTTGGTTTCATCTGACCATATGACATTCTCCCAATCTTCTTCTGGATCATCCAAATGCTCTCTAGCAAACTTCAGTCGGGCCTGGACATGTACTGGCTTTAGCAGGGGGACACGTCTGGCACTGCAGGATTTGAGTCCCTGGCGGCGTAGTGTGTTACTGATGGTAGGCTTTGTTACTTTGGTCCCAGCTCTCTGCAGGTCATTCACTAGGTCCCTCCGTGTGGTTCTGGGATTTTTGCTCACCCTTCTTGTGATCATTTTGACCCCATGGGGTGAGATCTTGCGTGGAGCCCCAGATCGAGGGAGATTATCAGTGGTCTTGTATGTCTTCCATTTGCTAATAATTGCTCCCACAGTTGATTTCTTCAAACCAAGCTGCTTACCTATTGCAGATTTAGCCTTCCCAGCCTGGTGCAGGTCTACAATTTTGTTTCTGGTGTCCTTTGACAGCTCTTTGGTCTTGGCCATAGTGGAGTTTGGAGTGTGACTGTTTGAGGTTGTAGACAGGTGTCTTTTGTACTGATAACAAGTTCAAACAGGTGCCATTAATACAGGTAACGAGTGGAGGACAGAGGAGCCTCTTAAAGAAGAAGTTACAGGTCTGTGAGAGCCAGAAATATTGCTTGTTTGTAGGTGACCAAATACTTATTTTCCACCATAATTTGCAAATAAATTCATTAAAAATCCTACAATGTGATTTTCTGGATGTTTTTTCTCATTTTGTCTGTCATAGTTGAAGTGTACCTATGATGAAAATACAGGCCTCTCTCATCTTTTTAAGTGGGAGAACTTGCACAATTGGTGGCTGACTAAATACTTTTTTTGCCCCACTGTATGCATGTTTAAATGCTCTCATGTCAATATTTTTAATACTGGAATAATTTCACTATAATGATTGGAAGCCAGCTATAAAGTTGGGCAGTTGGAAATGACAGACACGTACATGGTGCCTCCCAACAGCTTCGAGTTCAGTGTGATGATGACAGATCCAAACCAGATGATCACAAACACCTCTGCAAACTGGGGCCCTCCGTCCTCCTTACTGTCAACTGAACCCACCTGCAGCATCCTAAAAAAGCAGGAAGGAAAGATTATCAATCCATAGCTCATCCTTCTCTAGTCATCCTTCATTCTCAAAGAGTGTTAGCAGTTATATTCTGCTACTACATTGAAACGTTAATACTCACAGAGCCAGTGTCACGCAGAGCAATAATGGTCCCCACAAGTCCCCTGGAAAAGAAGACGAAGTAAACACAATATTCCTACTAAAACATCAAACACATTTAGCATTGTCACATTTTCCTAGGTAGTATTGGAGAGAGCTAAAATAATATTAAAACACCTGGCACATTTTGTTTGCCACATTTTCCTAGGTACTACTACAAATGTAATTGAATATAATGTTTTTCATATCATTATACTGTTATCCTTGAACACATTGGTTAAATATATTACCAAGTTAGATACAGCTTTGTCATATCATATAACACCACTTGTTCATTGTGTTGGAATAGTTTAAAAGATGAATTAATCTTTCAAAGTACACAGTACTCACAGTCTCTCAGTAGCGCTGAACTCTTCTTGGGATACATCACATGAACAAACTTTTTCCCCACTGCTTTCAGATCTCGCAACTGTAAATGAGACATGAGGGAGATTTTAGAAGTGCCATGTATCAGGGAAGGGACAAATTAAAGGTGTCATTAAATGCATACATTTTTATATCACTATCAAATAATTTCAGGGTAAAAGGTACCTTTACTGTAATAGATTTCAAATAGGGAAACATAGCTTTTTAACAAAAAAAATATTTCTCAAGCAAGAATAAGAGTGGTCTGAGTGGGAGGGGAAAACTGAAAACTAGCCGTTATTGGCAGAGAGGTTTGGAACTCTCTTTGTTATTGGTCTATTTTCCACCAGATCGGTCTAATCCTGAATGCTGATTGGTTAAAAGTGCATACCAGCTGGTGTCTATTCCACAAGTTACCACCAGCTAAATCTGATGTTAAAATGCTGATTTACTCTGTTTCATCTGACAGCACAATCCACTGTCTCATCAGCCCAGCCAGGCACTTAATAAACTTGAGCTCCACTATAAAAAACATCTAGACATTATTTCATGTCTTGTAGACTAACATCTTGTTTTCAACAGCGGAGATTTGTATAAACCTTGCAGTCTGTCTCTCTGACATTTCAACATTGTTTCAATATTCAAATTCCATCTCCTGCTGTCCCATAGTAATGAACGTGTCAGGAGTAGAAATCATGAATCAGCTGGCATAATTTTATGGATATATACAAAGAAATGTAAAAAAAGGTAAAAAGAAACGAAGTGCAGCTAGTTTGCAGTCTTCCCAGCTTCAGTTTGAAGTGATTGTGTTAGCTGTGTTGTTGGCTAGCTCCTTTAAACAACAGTGTCCTGATGAGAGAGCACAATGTCTATGTCAGGCGAAATCACACCTCATTAGCTCATTGTTATGGATGTATCCAAATAAATGTTACTAGAAAACACCTTAAACATATGCAAATGCAGCTATTTTTCTGTTATGCTTGATGTACTTTTTGAAGTGACTGTTTGCTAGCTGGAGTTGGCTAGCTAGTAAGCATGGGATAAGAATGTTGCCAGCCAGTATGACAATGGAACATTTAGAAAGAATTACTGGGTCACGTCCATAGATACAGAACAAAAACAATGAACAACTGGGTCGCGTCTCTGGCAACAGAATTGATAGAACGAATGACCAGCCTGCTTGGGTAGCAACCCTAGATTTGTGTCGGGACAATATCTGGTGGAAGGATGAAATAGTATGAATAGTTTTGAAAAGAAAATATGTCAATCATTATTTGAATACGTTGGTAACCCAACGTAATTATAAGTGATAATGCCCTTTTAGCTGGTGTTTGGAGGATATATTATCACGGTTTGCCAAACACCAGCTTGTCAGGCATTATCACTTAATTATAAAACAGGTTGTTCAAATCCTGGATGCTGATTGGTTGATAGCAGGCAGTTATTCACGATAATTCCCGCAAGATGCCTTAATTCAAATTGAAGTAACAATGGGCATCCACTGTCCCGCAGATATATTATCACGGTTTGCCAAACACCAGCTTGTCAGGCATTATCACTTAATTATAAAACAGGTTGTTCAAATCCTGGATGCTGATTGGTTGATAGCAGGCAGTTATTCACGATAATTCCCGCAAGATGCCTTAATTCAAATTGAAGTAACAATGGGCATCCACTGTCCCGCAGACCAACCAAGCATTCGTAAACTTAATCTCCCCTGGAAAAAAAAAAAGAGTCAAGACATTATTTCCGCATGCTTCTTGCCTAGCATTTGGTTTGGTACAGCGGAGGTTAATGTAAGCCTCGCTGTGTGCCCATCTGACCTATGCAACATGTTGCAGTTTATTTTTGCCGTCTCCACCATGCCATGCATGACTGTG
This sequence comes from Oncorhynchus clarkii lewisi, assembly GCF_045791955.1. Lineage (NCBI taxonomy): Eukaryota > Metazoa > Chordata > Actinopteri > Salmoniformes > Salmonidae > Oncorhynchus > Oncorhynchus clarkii. Next base: position 27,699,210 of record NC_092158.1, read on the forward strand.
ACAAGACTGGCAGCTTCTCTGAGACAAGATAATTAATTTATCTGGATCATTATAATGGATTTTTCCAAAGAAAATGCACATAGCTTGCTGTTATTTCAGTTGCTTGATGCGATCGTGTGTAGTTTGCTGCTAAGCAAAGGAGGAGTAACAGAATTTTCCTAGCTAGCCTTCATAATTAACTTTAATGTTATATTATTGACTTGACAATCTGCTGATTTTTGCTTATTTATACATTATTTAACAAATCATTATTTGATGAAGTTCTTGTTACCCATTTATACAATATTTATGAAAACATTATTTATTGAAGTTCTTGTCTCTCATCATCATTGAACCTATGCTAGCTAGCTACATGCCAATGATTTGTTTAGCATAGCAGCATGGAATGAATAGAATGAACGACTGCGTCAAAACATCCCAAAATAATTCATGATCAGCCTGTTTGGTTAGCAACTTCACAACTAACAACTGGCCTTTGCCCCCGACTATATCGTCTGGTGGAAGGATAAAATCAAACTAATCAAATTTACTCATTTATTTTATTTCACCTTTATTTAACCACGTAGGCTAGTTGAGAACAAGTTCTCATGTACAACTGCGACCTGGCCAAGATAAAGCATAACAGTGCGACACAAATAACAACACAGAGTTACACACGGAATAAACAAAAGTCAATAATACAATAGAAAAAGTCTATATACAATGTGTGCAAATGAGGTAGGATAAGGAAGGTAAGGCAATAAATAGGCCATAGTGGCGAAATAATTACAATATAGCAATTAAACACTGGAGTGATAGATGTGCAGAAGATGTGTGCATGTAGAGATACTGGGGTGCAAAGGAGCAAAAAAATTAATAATAATAACAGTATGGGGATGTGGTAGTTGGATGGGCTATTTACAGATGAGCTATGTCATTGGCAGCCGAGAACTGGAAGGAACTGCGGCCGAAAAGGTTATTTACATAACCTTTTTTTAATGAAAACATGACGTTAATCTTTTTAAATGTTGGCAACCGTTTTATAAAAGCAATAAGGCCCTAACAGGGATTTATTACACGATAATCCTCTGGTTCTCATGTTTTATTACTTAATTAACCAATTTTTCGCATGGTGATGTCACCATAGAAAGCCGAAACTCCCATCCATGCAAACCTGCTGATTAGAATATCCTGTGTAGATTGTATTTTCAACTAGCAACTATCAGGCAATAAAACTGATATAAATCTTTCACACTTTTACAGTGTCACACTTTTACAGTGTTCGCTTCATCAGCTGTTGTACAATTTGATATAAAAAACAGGGGGGGGACACATTTTTGACTGCACTAGGCCTTTAAAGATTCAAGTATGTACAAAGAGGGAAATCTTACTATGGTATCTTTAACAGGTTCATCCAGTGTGGAGTATTCTTTGTCCTGACTCGGTGTTCCAACAGGAACATTGATCTCCCCCTCAACAGGAATGTCCCCTGAAATGGACACATCTGACAGACCTGCAAACTGGAAATAAGAAACACAGGTACAAATAAATTAGACATTTGGCTCTCAATAATGACAACCGATTATTCTATTTCAGCTTAGCTATAAAGTTAGTTTCTATATGATAATTCAATGCGGTCTTATTGCAATATTTGGTTTGGGTGCTGCTGTTGGCACATGCATGGTGGAGAGCTAGCTTGGCTAAACAGACATAATACAGTAACGTTAGATAGCTACTGTTCTCCCTCTTGCTTCGTTCCGCAACGAGTCATTGTTTACATGGCTAGTTAAAGAACTAATCGATTCTCTCTCCAGGTTTTGGAAGCCATTGAGAACTTTTGCATGGACGGTGACTTTACTGAACATACAACAATGTTACTGTAAGCGTTTTCCTTTCCATGGAGTGTTGGTTGTGTAGTGCTAACCAACTTCAACACCAATGTTGACATTCCCTCATCTGTATTTAATATTAACACCACGCCTACAAAAACATTAATGTATACTATGTAAATGTGGTATATATGAACACGAATAGTTACGTTATGTGCTTTCATCTTACCATAAGTTTACTTGTCTCCTCCACTTCCGCCATTTTCTCTGTCCACACGGATATGAAACGTCATCCAAATGTTTTGACCAGGATGTCAAGTGCCTAATGCTGCGTTCTAACCAGGTGGGAAGGTGGTATTTACCAGTTGTGAAATCGTAAATATCAGTTGGAAAGTTTCCACATGCTAACTTTTTAGCATTTGTGGCACAAATCCCATTCAAATCATGGGACCGATATTAGCATTTTTCGCATATCATGTCCAAATCATCCGAAAGTATCTCAGATTGATTGACAGCTCAGCATTTAACACCATAGTGCCCTCCAAACTCGTCATCAAGCTCGAGACCCTGGGTCTCGACCCCGCCCTGTGCAACTGGGTACTGGACTTCCTGACGGGCCGCCCCCCAGGTGGTGAGGGTAGATAACAACATCTCCACCCCGCTGATCCTCAACACTGGGGCCACACAAGGGTGCGTTCTGAGCCCTCTCCTGTACTCCCTGTTCACCCACGACTGCGTGGCCATGCACGCCTACAACTCAATCATCAAGTTTGCGGACGACACTACAATGGTAGGCTTGATTACCAACAACGACGAGACGGCCTACACGGAGGAGGTGAGGGCCCTCCGAGTGTGGTGTCAGGAAAATAACCTCACACTCAACGTCAACAAAACAAAGGAGATGATTGTTGACTTCAGGAAACAGCAGAGGGAGCACCCCCTATCCACATCGATGGGACAGTAGTGGAGAGGGTAGTAAGTTTTAAGTTCCTTGGCGTACACATCACGGACAAACTGAATTGGTCCACCCACACAGACAGCGTCGCGAAGAAGGCGCAGCAGCGCCTCTTCAACCTCAGGAAGCTGAAGAAATTCGGCTTGTCACCAAAAGCACTCACAAACTTCTACAGATGCACAATCGAGAGCATCCTGTCGGGCTGTATCACCGCCTGGTGCGGCAACTGCTCCGCCCACAACCGTAAGGCTCTCCAGAGGGTAGTGAGGTCTGCACAACGCATCACCGAGGACAAACTACCTGCCCTCCAGGACACCTACACCACCCGATGTCACAGGAAGGCCATAAAGATCATCAAGGACAACAACCACCCGAGCCACTGCCTGTTCACCCCGCTATCACCCCGCACTGCATCTCAGTGCAAGAGGCGTCACTACAGTCCCTGGTTTGATTCCAGGCTGTATCACATCTGGTTGGCCAATAGGGCGGCGAACAATTGGCCCTGTGTCATCCGGATTTGGCCGTCATTGTAAATAATAATTTGTTCATAACTGACTTGCCTAGCTAAATTAAAGTTAAATAAACAAATACAATTTTAAAATCTTACAAATTGTTGCATGTTGCATTTATATATTTGTTCAGTTTATTTCGAAAATTCAAACATATATTTGATGGAAAGATATGTTGTATGTTTCTGGATGATGCTATGCTGCCTTGTTGACAACATGACCAAGCAGCGCAGATTACAGTTCGATTTGAGAAGGGTACTCCTACCTCAACGCCTTTGCCTGTTTAAATCCCGGGCCATAGACCGGTGTCTAGCGGCTCAGCATAATCGAATCTGCCCAATATCAAATAACATTTTATTTGGTTGTGTACATACATTTTGCAAATGCTATCGTGAGTGTAGCGAACTGCTTATGTTCTTATCTCCAACAGTGCAGTAATACCTAACAATACTACACACGCAAATCCCCAAAAAGAAAATAAAGGAATTTAGAAATGTAGAAAAATTTGAACGAGCAATGTCAGAGTCTGGAATATAAATATATATATGTATATGCTGGTGTGTATAGACATTTTTATAGAAAATGTGTTGCCAGCAGCAGTAAATAATAATGCTGCATTCATAACAAATTGGTAATTACTAGTTGTGAACTCGTAAATACCAGTTGTATGCATTTACTTGCTTTGAACTTGTTTAGAAATGCTGATTGGCTAATGGCCAACAAGCTTCGTCAACGATACACTAAAGGTACAGCTATCATGCTTTTAAACAAATTATATGTTCAAAATCTATATTAATAGATTGCGTTTTATAAATAATGTTTTGTTGTTGCATTTAACTGTGGAAAATGCTGTTATAGAGGTAATATCCTTATTAGGGGAGGTCAGCATGTGGGAGAAGTTGGAGCTCAGAGATGATAGAGGAGTTTCCCACTAGTTACTAATTACCAGTTGGATTTTTCCCAGTCGTTTATTTTGACAATTTATGAACACAGCATATTAGCAAATTATGGAACATTTGACTATTCAAGAGCATGGGCGTTGGGCATTATTATGGTTGAAGTGGTTCAGAGAACAAAAACGTATATTGTCTTGTCTTGTCAAGTTGACACGAAGTAAGCACAAATTAATAGACAAAGGCAGTCAAATATCACAATGTATTAACATATCTACAATTTTATATCATCAAAATCGTGCATATGGAAAATATTTTGTGTAGCTGTCCCTTTAAGAATTATACTATGGGTGTGAAAGGAGGATGTGCTTGGCCAACCCGCTTTTCGCAAGTCACTATTTTAACCCCCGCAAAAAGGAAAAAGTATCCAAAGGAAAAATACATTTATGAGATGTAAAAAACGGGACCCAGATATACTCGAAGATACTTTGTAACAAAAATCACCTAACATTGTTTATTTGATGAATGAATGCATCAAGAATCTCTCATCAAGAATTACTGCGTTTCACGGGTCCGGTTCGACTGCATTCGTTTTTTGAGGAGCGGGCTAACCAAATCTCAACTTGGAAAATTGATCAACAATGTTCTGCAATATGTTGTTTTAATCCGAAGACTTCTCATTCTAACATCTAGGTAGCTGCACAGCATTCTAAAAATAAGTAATGGGGCATCCTCCGCTTGAGTTCAGCGACTGCTATGGGGATAGTCCGGATTTTAGAGAAAGACTAAAATGCTATGAATTAGAATTGGAAAGAACAAGCAAATTTCTCAAAGATGTCATCAAAGATGGCAACAGTGTAATCAATGCAATCAAGGGTAAGATTCTCTCTTTCTCCCCTTTTTTAATGTTTTACTTTATAGGCTGTTTGTGGCTCACGAGACAGCCTACCCACTGTTTGTAGGAGAGGAACCTCATTGTTGGGCAATTGTTTCCAAAAACAAAGCCTGCCTGATGCTTTCACTTGACCACCAGATAATCTGATTAGATATGGTGAAGCAGAGCCTGACAGATGGAAAGAATCTACTCTAGCCAATTTGAAAGATGCACACTGAGCAGTGGTGTGAAAAGGGGAGAGGGCTGGCCCTCTCCAAATTAAACCCATCTGCCCCCCCCCCCCCCCCCCCATCTGTTGTTCTGATGGATTACTGTAAAAATACATGTGTGAATGCACTTCAAACACGTTCATAATTTGCTGAATTGCAGCTGAATTACGAGAACACAATTTCAACCAATTTATCAGCCTAACATTTAACTTTTCTTGATAAGAAATGAGTGGATGGCAGTGGGCTGTGACAGCAGAATATTCTTTATGCAACCTATTTAAGATGTCAAAAACATGACCTGATAGACAACCTAAAGCTACATTGTAAATTAACTCTGAACTCTGGTATGACTCATCCCATGCTGACTTGTGCATGTTTACCTTTATTTAACTAGGCAAGTCATTTGAGAACAAATTCTTATTTTCAATGACGGCCTAGGAACAGTGGGTTAACTGCCTTGTTCAGGGGCAGAACGACAGATTTGTACCTTGTCAGCTCAGTCATTCGATCTTGCAACCTTTCGGTTAGTAGTCCAATATTCTAACCACTAGGCTACCTGCCACCCCACATGTGACTCATGCACCTTCTATCCTATACTTCATAAAGTCAGTCCAAATCCACAGAGCACTGATGGTGGATAGCCTATGGAGTCAAGATCAGGAATCATTTAGAGTCCTTATGTAGGTAGGAATAAATGTTTCAATCATTAGAAAAATATGATCTGATGTTTGCAGCACAGTCTATAACCACACCCAAACCACGTGCTAAACAAGCATAAGTAAACAATGGAAGCCCTTAGTGATTCCTTATTATACACAAGATGAACTTGTAGCATACGTTATAACCATGTTTTTGTCAATGTTGTCGTGCTCTGCGTTTATTATCCATGCCATGGTCCTGTCTGTTTTCCTTCCTGTTTTCTCTCCACCAAAACCACTGCCATATGATATTCTACTCTACATATAAAGCGAGAGTGCTGCCTTTGCAGGTCTCAAGGAAGCAAAAAATGTAAAACTCATCAACCAAATAATGTATGCTGACCAGTGTATTTGCCCTTGTGTTTACAGAAACTTGGTTGATGCCTTTTGCACTGTTGGAGTTGATCTTACTTAGGCTACTGAAGGCTAACCTCAGTATTTCACCAAAGTACCACTGTGCTAATCCCAAACGTCAGCTTTTGGACATTCTCCATGAGTACCACTGCCTTTTGGTATAGGACCAAATGACTGGAACAGTATTTGCATTGTTTGACCCACCAAGATTCCATTCCGTAGCCCAATTCACCAATGTCAAGCTTTTTATCTTGAAAACAGAAACTGCCATTGTAAAGAGAGATGAAGTGCTGAGTAGGGGATATGTCACTTATTCAGTCTTGGTGATAACTGGGGGTCACTTGAAGAGTGTTCATTGTCAATGTACAAGGGATTGGTCTCAAATAAGAGTCCCCCCCCCCTATGATATACTGATTTATCATAAGTCATAGGCCTAACAACACCCATCTGGTGGTGCAAACAAGTCCACAGTGAGTCCCCTAAGATTTATTTTAGTAGCGGTGGTAAAGTTAGTGTGGGGGGGCGTGTGGTAGTGGGCGTGGCCAATGGCACAGTCTCCGACCATACTCTTGGTTGCTGAGACATTATGTTGCTGTTTTAAAGCTGCAATTTTACACATTTTGCCATGGGGCAGAGAGACTTATTTTTTTATTTTAAAAGCTAATTTCCTGCAATTCCACAAAATATGCAATGGCTTGTGCCGTGTTATGTTTGAGTGACTAAAACATTATAGCAAAGTCAGTGGGGGCTCCAATAAATTACTCCATTATCGTTTCTTCATACTTTATATCTGGTTTTAGTCATTGATGTTCACACTGTTTTACCATCCTGAAAATATTATCTTATCTTTTTGAAGTGGAGTTAATGATATATGTAAGTACTGTAGGTAGCGTTTGCTAGCGCTAGTCTGCTGTACCTGAGTAAAAACAGTATTTTTCATCCTATAGCTTGTTCTCCAGATTCTTTTTAAATAGTGAGCCAATAGGTTTTCAGCACTTTTATTTACCTGACTGATCAAAACTTGTTTTCTCATGCTTTCTTGTATGTCTGCAGCATACACATACTGAGCAATATGTTTGTTACGTCAATTCACAATAAAATCGCAGTATAGAATCGCAATATATATTGTACCGGCACATAAGTACTGTGAAAATGTCATATCGTGTGAGGTCCCTGGCAATTCCTAGCCCTACTGCTCTTTCGATGACAGACTGACCAGGTGAATCCAGCTGAAAGCTATGATTCATTATTGATGTCACCTCTTATATCCAGTTCAATCAGTGTTGATGAAGGGGAGGAGACTGGTTAAAGAAGGATTTTAAGCCTTGAGACAATTGAGACATGGATTGTGTGTGCCATTCAGAGGGTGAATGGGCAAGACAAAATATTTAAGTGCCTTTTGAACAGGGTATGGTAGGTGCACCGGTTTTATTGCGTCAAGAACTGCAACACTGCTGGGTTTTTCATGCTCAACAGTTTCCTGTGTATCAAGAATGGTCCACCACCCAAAGGACATCCAGCCAACTTGACACAACTGTGGGAAGCATTAGTGGGCCAGCAAAATGCCTTTTTTGCTAACTCAAAATCTAACAATGTGTCATGACATTGTCATAAACCTACCCCCCAGGCCAATCATAAATACCTCTTCCCCCCTTTTTCCTCTCTCTACCCTACTGAGGTTACATTTGCAAAACCCTTGGTTAACATAGAGATTCTGGGAACGTCAGTAGGTGGGGGGAAATGAACTATATTCTGGAAATCCGAACAATTGAACATATGCGGTGGTACTTAATGAATATGATGTCAGTTCGGTTGTCATCTGAGACATTTTCATCAATGATAAGATGACATAAACTCTACAGTGGAAAGTCTACACATCGGAGTTATCGGATTCACATGGAATTGTGGTTCAATTTAAATGTTTGAATATAAAATTATTTGTGATGGGGTGAAATGTGATTTTAGCTTCTAAAATGTGACATTTGGGTTTTCATAAGATAGGGCTTCTCAATCAGGGGCCCTCTCCTGTGAAGGGACAAGGGCTATAAAACTTTTCAAACACACCCTCCTCTCCCTTCCTATATAAGCCCTTGATGACAACATAACTTCCTGTTCCGATGATGTGAGGACGACGATCCAACTAACTACAGAACGAAGCCAACATCAGCGTGAGCTTTGGTTGAGAATGGTATGAACTTTGAACTCTTATTCACTACAGAAGTGATACCTCCTAGTCGTTGAGTTAGCAACAGCTGCTGCAAACGAGGGTTAGGAAGGAACAGGCAACACGGTCTTCCATCTACCACCAACCTACAGCTCAGAGTAAATATTTATTGCATTTTCCTTTTCCAAATGGGCGGTAATTTAGAATGCATAAGATACTGTATTTACAATAGCACAGCTTTTTCCCTTTGTTCCTCAGTCTCCCGCTCTTTCACTCAACCCAGCCCCTTTTCCTTTGTGTAACAAGCTGTCATATCTGTTCCGCCTGCTAGAGACGTTTTCCTTTATGATGTAATTTGTAATCAAGTTATGATTAATTGTGTGCATGTGTGATTAGTTAGGTATTTAGTAAATAAATAATTAAACCCAATTTTGTATTGCTGATTCAACTTGTTAGCCAGGGTTCGTGCAGATAAAAGAATTTACAACTTTCAGATGAGACTGAATTGAGGTGACGATTGATATTGACTACTATGGATGTAAAATATTACTAGGTCTTTAAGAGTTTATTCAGACGATAACAGCTCTATAAATATAATTTTTTGGTGCCCGACTCTCTAGTTAATTACATTTACATGATTAATCAGGTAATAGTAATTACGGATAAATTATTTTATAGAATAGCATGTCATATCACATAATCCGGCATAGCCAAAGACAGGACAAATGCAATAATCAATTATGTAATACTAGAAAAACACAAGAAATATGAAGAACACAAGTGTAAGCATACTTTAGTATATACAGGGTCAGTTCCAATACCATATTTACGATGTGCAGGGATACTGGAGTGATGGAGGTAGAAATGTGTAGGGTTGACTAGGCAACAGGATATAAGATGCACAGAGTAGCAGCAGCTTGTATGTGAGTGGGTGTGTGTAGAGTCAGTATAAATGTATGTGCATATTATGTGTGAGTAAGCAGAGGATCGAGTGTGTGTAGGGCCCTGTGAGTGTGCATATAGAGAGTGCAAAAATAAAAGGTAAAAAAAGATATAAGGTTAACACAGTCTGTGTAGCTATTCAGTCACCCAAGTCATAGACTGTTCTCTCTGCTACCGCACGGCAAGCTGTACCGGAGCATAAAGTCTAGGACCAAAAGGCTCCTTAATAGCTTCTACCTCCAAGCCAAAAGACTGCTGGACAACTAAACTAATTAAATGCCACCCCCCACCCCCCTTTGTTTTTACACTTCTGCTACTCTCTGTTTATTATCTATGCATAGTCACTTAACAAATTACCCTGACTAACCTGTGCCCCTGCACATTGACTCGGTACTGTCTGTATATCGCCTCATATTACTTTTTGATGTAGATTTTTTTTATTTTTTTACTTTAGTTTATTTAGGGCTTGTAAGTAAGCATTTCAAGCATTTCACTGTAAGGTCGCATGTGACAAATAAAATTAGATTTTTTATATTTTTTATTTATCAGTCTTATTCCTTGGGAATAGAAGCTGTTCAAGAGCCTGTTGGTGTCAGACTTGATGCACCAGTACCGCGTGAAAGCAGAGAGAATAGACTCCAACCACCCAAGCCATCGACTAATGATTTTCCGGGCTTTCTTTCCATACTGCCTGATATAGATGTCCTGGATGGCAGGGAGCTCGGCCCCAGTGATGTCCTGTGCTGTCCACACCACCCTCTGTAGTGCTATGCGATTGAGGGCGGTGCTATTGCCATACCAGTCAGTGATGCAGCCAGTCAAGATGCTCTATGGTACAGTTGTAGAACTTTTTGAGGGCCAATGCCATACTATTTCAACCTCCTGAGGGGGAAGAGGCCCTGTCACACCTTCTTCAGGACTGTGTAGTTGGAGACTGCGTGTGTGGACCATTTTAAGTCTTTAGTGATTTGCTCCACTGCAGCCCTGTGTAACAGTATTGCTTCTGTCCCTCTCCTCTCCCCAACCTGGGCTTGAACCAGGGACCCTCTACACACATCAACAACAGTCACCGTTGAAGCATTGTTACATATCGCTCCACAAAGCCCCGGTCCTTGCAGAGCAGGGGAAATAACTACTTCAAGGTCTCAGAGCTAGTGACTTCACCGATTTCAAATGCTTCTAGCGCGCACCGCTAACTAGCCAGCTATTTCATACCGGTTTCACTAGTCTGTCTGATATCTTGGGCCTCCTCATTGGCACACCTCTTCTGATGTAATTTAAGAAAATATATTTGGCAGCAGAGCAGGAGACGGCAATTAAGCAGTGGAGCAACGTTCCAATTCTGGGTCCAGCGGAGTAGGCTGAACCTGAAGCTGAGTTTGCCCTCAGCTCTTGTAGTGTTTTACCTTGTTGATCTATGCCCCAACCTTAAGAACCATTCTAACCATTAGCATGTCCATGTCTTATCTGTATATTATACAATGGGTGGGTCTAATCTTGAAGGCTGATTGGGTAACTGCATTCCAGCTGGTGTCTATTCCACAAGTTACCACCGGCTAAATCTATGACATTAAAATGCCTATTTACTCTGTTTCATCTGACTGTGCAATCCACTGTCTCATCAGCCCAGCAAAGCCATTTCTAAACTTGCTCTCCACTATAAAAAGCATCTAGACATTATCTCACATTTCTTTTAGACTAACATTTGTTTTCAACAGCGGATATTTGCATAAAACTTGCTGTCTGTCTCTGACATTTGCAACATTGTTGCAAATTCGATCTCTAGCTATTCCATAGTAATGAACGTGTCGGGTCGAGACGCGGGCAGGCAATGTTTCTCAGCCAGTCGAAACCATGAATCAGCTGACATTTTTATGATCTATACAAAGAAATGTAAATGTAAAAAAAGTCTAACTAAATTAAGTGCAGCTAGTTTGCAGTCTTTCCAGCTTCGTTTTGAAGTGATTGTGTTAGCTGTGTTGTTGGCTAGCTCCTCTGAACAACGGTGTCCTGACGAGTGAGCAATTTTTCTATGCCAGGTGAAATCGTGCCTAATTTCAGTCATTGTATGGATGTATCCAAATAAATGTTACCAGAAATCAGCTTATGCAAATGCAGCTACTTTGCTGTTATTCTGGCTGCACATTTGATGTGGCTATAAATTAGCTGTAGCTGGCTGGCTGGCTAGCTAGCAAGCAAGGGATAAGGACATTGCCAGCCAATTTTGCAATGGAACATTGAGAAAAAAGACTGAACGATTGGGTACTGAACGGCTGGGAACAAATAGAATATTAGGGAGGTAAGGCAATGAATAGGCCATAGAGGCGAAATAATTACAATTTAGCATTAACACTGGAGTGAAATCAAATTTCATTTGTCACATACACATGGTCAGCAGATGTTAATGCGAGTGTAGCGAAATGCTTGTGCTTCTAGTTCCGACCATGCAGTAAAATCTAACAAGTAATGTAACCTAAAAATTTCACAACAACTACCTTATACACACAAGTGTAAAGGAATGAATAAGAATATGTACATAAAAATATATGAATGCGAGATGGCCAAATGGCATAGGCTAGATGCAGTAGATGGTATAGAGTACAGTATATACATATGAGATGAGTAATGTATGTAAACATTATATAAAGTGGCATTGTTTGTGGATAGTGATACATTTATTACATACATTTTTCCATTCGTAAAGTGGCTAGAGTTGAGTCAGTATGTTGGTAGCAGCCACGCAATGTTAGTGATGGCTGTTTAACAGTCTGATGGCCTTGAGATAGAAGCTGTCTCTCAGTCCCCGCTTTGATGCACCTGTACTGACCTCGCCTTCTGGATGATAGCGGGGTGAACAGGCAGTGGCTCGGGTGGTTGTTGTCCTTGATGATATTTTTGGCCTTCCTGTGACATCTGGTGGTATAGGTGTCCTGGAGGGCAGGTAGTTTGCCACCGGTGATGCGTTGTGTAGACCTCACTACCCTCTGGAGAGCCTTACGGTTGTGGGCGGCGCAGTTGCAGCCTGACAGGATGCTCTAGATTTGTGCATCTGTAAAAGTTAGTGTTTTTGGTGACAAGCCGAATTTCTTCAGCCTCCTGAGGTTGAAGAGGCGCTGCTGCGCCTTCTTCACCACGCTGTCTGTGTGGGTGGACCAATTCAGTTTGTCTGTGATGTGTATGCCGAGGACCTTACTTTCCACCCTCTCCACTACTGTCCCGTCGATGTGGATAGGGGGCTGCTCCCTCTCCTGTTTCCTGAAGTCCACGATCATCTCCTTTGTTTTTGGTGACATTGAGTGTGAGGTTATTATCCTGACACCACACCTCCTCCCTGTAGGCCGTCTCGTCGTTGCTGGTAATCAAGCCTACCACTGTAGTGTCGTCTGCAAACTTGATTATTTAGTTGGAGGCGTGCATGGCCATGCAGTCGTGGGTGAACGGAGTACAGGAGAGGGCTGAGAACGCACCTTGTGTCCAATGTTGAGGATCAGCAGGGTGGAGATGTTGTTACCTACCCTCATTACCTGGGGGCGGCCCGTCAGGATTCCAGGACCCATTTGCACAGGGCGGGGTCGAGACCCAGGGTCTCGAGCTTGATGACGAGTTTGGAGACTACTATGGTGTTAAATGCTGAGCTGTAGTCAATGAACAGCATTCTTACTTAGGTATTCCTCTTGTTGTTGCGATTGCGTCATCTGTGGACCTATTGGGGCGGTAAGCAAATTGGAGTTGGTCTAGGGTGTCAGGTAGGGTGGAGGTTATATGGTCCTTGACTAGTCTCTTAAAGCACTTCATGATGGCGGAAGTGAGTACTACGGGGCGGTAGTCATTTAGCTCAGTTACCTTAGCTAACTTGGGAACAGGAACGTGGTGGCCCTCTTGAACCATGTGGGAACAGCAGACTGGGATAAGGCTTGATTGAATATGTCCATAAACACACCAGCCAGCTGGTCTGCGCATGCTCTGAGAACGTGGCTGGGGATGCCGTCTGGGCCTGCAGCCTTGCATGGGTTAACACGTTTAAATGTTTTACTCACATTGGCTGCAGTGAAGGAGAGACCGCAGGTTTTGGTAGCGGGCTGTGTCAGTGGCACTGTATTGTCCTCAAAGCGAGCAAAGAAGTTGTTTAGTTTGTCTGGGAGCAAGACATCGTGGTCCGCGACGGGGCTGGTTTTTCTTTTATAGTCCGTGATTGACTGTAGACCCTGCCACATACCTCATGTTTGAGCAGTTGAATTGCGACTCTACTTTGTCTCTATACTGACGCTTATCTTGTTTGATTGCCTTGCGGAGGGAAAATCTACACTGTTTGTATTCGGTCATGTTTCCGGTCACCTTGCCCTGATTAAAAGCAGTGGTTTGCACTTTCAGTTTTGCACGAATGCTGCCATCAATCCACGGTTTCTGGTTGGGGAATGTTTTAATAGACGCTGTAGGTACAACATCACCGATGCACTTGCTAATAAACTCGCTCACTGAATCAGCATATTCATCAATGTTGTTGTTCAATGCTATGCGGAACATATCTCAGTCCACATGATCAAAGCGATCTTGAAGCGTGGAATCTGATTGGTCGGACCAGCGTTGAACAGACCTGAGCACAGGTGCTTCCTTTTTAAGTTTGTCTATAGGTGGGGAGCAACAAAATGGAGTCGTGGTCAACTTTTCTGAAAGGAGGCCGGGGGAGGGCCTTATATGCTTCGCGGAAGTTAGAATAACAATGATACAGGGTTTTGCCAGCCCGGGTCGCGCAATCGATATGCTGATAAATAGGGATAGGGAGCCTTGTTTTCAGATTAGCCTTTTTAAAATCCCTAGCTACAATAAATGCAGCCTCAGGATATGTGGTTTCCAGTTTACATGGAGTCAAATAACGTTTGTTCAGGGCCTTCGATGTGTCTGCTTTGGGGTGAATATACACGACTATGGTTAGGATCAAAGAGAATTCTCTTGGTAGATAATGCGGTCTGCATTTGATTGTGAGGAATTCTAAGTCAGGTTAACTTGAGTTCCTGTATGTTATGATCACACCACGTCTCGTTAATCATAAGGCATACACCCCCGCCCTTCTTCTTACCAGAGAGATGCTTGTTTCTGTCAGAGCGATGCGTGAAGAAACCAGGTGGCTGTACCGACTCCGATAGCGTGTCTCGAGTGAGCCATGTTTCCTTGACACAAAGAACGTTAGGCTCTGGAAGGCAACCCTTGCTCTGATTTCGTCTACCTTGTTGTCAAGGGACTGGACATTGGCAAGTAGTATGCTCGGGAGCAGAGCGCGATGTGCCTGTCTACGGAGCCTGACCAGAAGACCGCTCTGTCTGACCCTTCTGCGGCGCCATTGTTTTGGGTCGCTGAATGGGATCCGATCCTTTGTCCTGGGCGGTGGGTCAAACAGAGGATCCGCTTAGGGAAAGTCGTATTCCTGCTCGTAATGTTAGTGAGTTGACGTTGCTCTTATATCCAATAGTTGCTTCCGACTGTATGTAATAAAACCTAAGAATTCCTGGGGTAACAATGTAAGAAATAACATATATCTCTGTTGGCGCCGGATGTTAGATTTGCAAGTAGATATACTGGGTCCAGCGGAGTAGGCTGAAGCTGAGTTTGCCCTCAAAAGCGTAAGAAGATACATAACAATATGGGGGTGAGGTAGTTGGGTGTGCTATTTACAGATTGGCTGTGTACAGGTACAATGATCGGTAAGCTGCTCTGACAGCTGATGCTTAAAGTTAGAGAGGGAGATATGACTCCAGCTTCAGATTTTTGCAATTCGTTCCAGTCATTGGCAGCTGAGAACTGGAAGGAAAGGCATCCAAACGAGGTGTTGGCTTTGGAGATGACCAGTGAAATATACCTGCTGGAGCGTGTGCTATGGGTGGGTGTTGCTATGGTGACCAGTGAGCTGAGATAAGGCGGGTCTTTACCTAGCAAAGACTTATAGATTACCTGGATCCAGTGAGTTTGGCGATGAATATGAAGCAAGGGCCAGCCAACGAGAGCATACAGGTCGCAGTGGTGGGTAGTGTATATGGGGCTTTGGTGACAAAACGGATGGCATTGTGATAGACTACATCTAGTTTACTGAGTAGAGTGTTGGAGACTATTTTGTAAGTGACATCACCAAAGTCAAGGATCGGTAGGATAGTCAGTTTTACGAGGGTATGTTTGGCAGCATGAGTGAAGGATGCTTTGTTGCGAAATAGGAAGCCGATTCTAGATTTGATTTTGCATTGGAGATGCTTAATACGAGTCTGGAAGGAGAGTTTACAGTCTAACCAGGCACCTAGGTATTTGTAGTTGTCCACATATTCTAAGTCCGAATCGTCCAGAGTAGTGATGCTAGACGGGCGGACAGGTGTGGGCAGCAATCGGTTGAAGAGCATGTATTTAGTTTTACTAGCATTTAAAAGCAGTTGGAGGCCACGGAAGGAGTGTTGTATGGCATTGAAGCTCATTTGGAGGTTTAACAGTGTCCAAAGAAGGGCCATATATATACAGAATGATGTCGTCCGCGTAGAGGTGGATCAGAGAATCACCAGCAGCAAGAGACATCATTGATATATACGGAGAAAAGAATCGTCCCGAGAATTGAACACTGTGGCACCCCCATAGAGACTGCCAGAGGTCCGGACAACAGGCCCTCTGATTTGACACACTGAACTCTGTCTGAGAAGTAGTTGGTGAACCAGTGGAGGCAGTCATTTGAGAAACCAAGGCTATTGAGTCTTCCAATAAGAATGCGGTGATTGACAGAGTCGAAAGCCTTGGCCAGATCAAATCAAATCAAATCAAATTTATTTATTTTATTTTTTCAAATTTATTTTTCAAATCAAATCAAATCAAATTTATTTATATAGCCCTTCGTACATCAGCTGATATCTCAAAGTGCTGTACAGAAACCCAGCCTAAAACCCCAAACAGCAAGCAATGCAGGTGTAGAAGCACGGATCCATGAAGACGGTTGCACAGTACTGTCTTTTATCGATGGCAGTTATGATATTGTTTAGGACCTTGAGCGTGGCAGAGGGGCACCATGACCAGCTCGGAAACCGGATTGCATAGTGGAGAAGGTACGGTGGGATTCGAAATGGTCGGTGATCTGTTTGTTAACTTCGCTTTTGAAGACCTTAGAAAGGCAGGGCAGGATGGATATAGGTCTATAACAGTTTGGGACTAGAGTGTCTCCCCCTTTTTAAGAGGGGGATGACCGCGGCAGCTTTCCAATCTTTGGGGATCTCAGACGATATGAAAGAGAGGTTGAACAGGCTAGTAATAGGGGTTGCAACAATTTCAGCGGATCATTTTAGAAAGAGAGGGTCCAGATTGTCTAGCCCAGCTGATTTGTAGGGAGCCAGATTTTGCATTTCTTTCAGAACATCAGCTGTCTGGATTTTGGTGAAGGGGGGCGGGCAAGTTTCTGCAAGGGTCACAGAGCTGTTGGCCGGGGTAGCGGTAGCTAGGTGGAAAGCATGGCCAGCCGTAGGAAAATGCTTATTGAAATGAAATGATCGATTATCGTAGATTTATCAGTGGTGACAGTGCTTCCTAGCCTCAGTGCAGTGGGCAGCTTTGAGGAGGTGCACTTATTCTCCATGGACTTTAGTGTCCCAACAATGTTTGGAATTAGTTCTACAGGATGCACATTTCTGTTTGAAAAAGCTAGCCTTAGCTTTCCTAACTGACTGTATATATTGGTTCCTGACTTCCCTGAAAAGTTGCATATCGCGAGGGCTATTCGATGCTAATGCAGAACGCCACAGGATGTTTTTGTGCTGGTCAAGGGCAGTCAAGTCTGGGGTGATCCAAGGGCTATCTGTTCTTAGTTCTCAATTTTTTGAAAGGGGCGTGCTTATTTAAGATAGTGAGGAAAGCACTTTTGAAGAGCAACCAGGCATCCTCTACTGACGGGATGAGGTCAATATACTTCCTGGATACCCGGGCCAGGTTGATTAGAAAGGCCACGCTGAAGTGTTTTAGGGAGTGTTTGACAGTGATGAGGGGTGGTCAAACGGATCCATTATGGACGCAGGCAATGAGGCAGTGATCGCTGAGATCCTGGTTGAAGACCGCAGAAGTGTATTTAGAGGGCAAGTTGGTCAGGATGATATCTAAGAGGGTGCCCATGGTTACGGATTTAGGGTTGTACCTGTTAGGTTGCTTGATAATTTGTGTGAGATTGAGGGCATGTAGCTTAGATTGTAAGACAGCCGGGTTGTTAAGTATATCCCAGTTTAGGTCACCTAACAGTATGAACTCTGAAGGTAGATGGGGGGGGGGGGGGGTCAATCAATTCACATATGGTGTCCAGGGCACAGCTGGGGGCTGAGGGGGATAACAAGCGGATACAGTGAGACTTTTTTTCTGGAAACGTGGATCTTTAAAAATAGAATCTTGAATTGTTTGTGGACAGACCTGGATAGTATGACAGAACTCTGCAGGCTATCTCTGCAGTAGATTGCAACTCCGCCCCTTTTGGCAGTTCTATCTTGTTGGAAAATGTTGTAGTTAGGGGTGGACATTTCTAGATTTTTGGTGGCCTTCCTAAGGCAGGATTCAGACACAGCTAGGGCATCAGGGTTGTCGGAGTGTGCTAAAGCAGTGAATAAAACATACTTAGGGAGGAGGCTTCTGATGTTAACATGCATGGAACCAATGCTTTTACGGTTACAGAAGTTAACAAATGAGAGTGCCTGGGGAATAGGAGTGGTGCTGGGGGCTGCAGGGCCTGGGTTAACCTCTACATCACCAGTGGAACGGAGGAGTAGGATAAGGGTATGGCTAAAGGTTAACTGGTCGTCGAGGGCGTTCGGAACAGAGTAAAAGGAGCAGATTTCTGGGCGTGGAAGAATAGATACAAGGGTATGGAAGAATGTGAGTACATTGGAGGTAAACCTTGGCATTGAGTGACGATGAGAGAGGTTTTGTCTCTAGAGGCGCCAGTTAAGCCAGGTGAGGTCACCGCGTGTGTGGGGGGTGGGACAAAAAGGCAACCTAAGGCATATTGGGCAGGGCTGGGGGCTCTACAGTGAAATAAGACAATAATAACCAACCATAACAGCATTAGACAAGGCATATTGACATTCGGGAGATTCATGTGTAGCCGAGTGATCATAGGGTCCAATGAGTAGCAATAGGTGAGTCAGGGAGTCGTTCGGTAGTCACTACTACACTAGGCGAGCTGGAGACACGGCGATTCAGACATCTAGCAGGCCGGGGCTAGCAGATGGGCCTTCGGCGGCGGCGCAACGGAAGAGCCTGTTGAAACCACTTCGATTTACGATTTACGACGATTTACGTCGGTAGCATAGGGTTGGGAGGTATCCAGATTGTCATACCTTTTCTGTACCATACGGTATATCCGAATGTGCACACAAGGAGCGCTATAAAATAAAATAAAAACATTTAGGCAACAGGGCTCCTGATCCAGGAGGGGATTGAATGTCTCTGCTCTAACTAAGCTTGATCTTGACGCCTAGCCAATTAGTTAGCTGGAGAAAAATGAAAACACGAAGTACACAAACTATTTGTTCCTTTTAAAAACCTGCTGTATATTGTGTTCTGTAGCTTAGAAAATAAATAATTGTTACCCGATGACAACATAAGGATATTTGTTTCTTACATTATAGCTGTTTTCCTGAAGAAGATAAATCTACTAAGTTCTTTGTTTCCTTGCCACGTTACACGATACTTGTATTTATTATGGATCCCTGGCAACAGCGACTCTTCCTGGGGTCCGGCAAAAATTAAGGCAGCTATACAATTTAAAAAAACATTACAATACATAAATTACAGAATTCACAACACACTGTGCCCTCAGGCCCATACTCCACTACCACATATCTACTAGACAAAATACATACAGTACAGTGTGTATGTTATCGTGTGTATGCATGTGTCTGTGCCTATGTTTGTGTTACTTCAGTCCCCAGTGTTCCATAAGTTGTGTTTTTACTTTCTTTTTAAATTTGATTCTACTCCTTGCATCAGTTACCTGTTGTGGAATATAGTTCCATATAGTCATGGCTCTATGTAGTACTGTGCTCCTCCCATCTGGACTTGGACTGTGAAGAGACCTCTGGTGGCATGTCTTGTGGGGTGTGCATGGGTATTTTAATCATACAGCTCAGTCCCTTCAGCTTGTCAACACCTCTTACGAAAACTAATATTTGATGTCAATCTCTCTTCTACTACTTTTAAAGGCCAGCCGTGCTGCCCTGTTCTGGGCCAGCTGCAATTTTCCCAAGTCCCTGACCACACTACTGTAGTCCAGGTGCGACAAAACAAGGGCCTGTAGGACCTGCCTTGTTGATAGTGTTAAGAATGCGACAAAACAAGGGCCTGTAGGACCTGCCTTGTTGATAGTGTTAAGAATGCACACTACCGCTTTATTATGGACAGACATCTCCCCATCTTAGCTATTATTTTTATCAATATGTTTTGATCAATCCAGGGTAACTCCAAGCAGTTTTGTCACCTCAACTTGCCGTTGTGACAATCATTAATGTGGTTGATTGTGACATACCACATTCAATTATTACACAATTAAATGAATCATATAACAATGAAGTAGTAATCTGGGGCACCACGGGAAAAGTTATTTAACGAGTTACTATCTCCTGACTAAACTCTAAAGATATATATTTATCTTATATCAGTCACAGTCAATTCATTAATTCTTATTTACCTTATCAGTCTCATTCTGAATGTCGCAAAACTCTTGGATAACTGCACGAACCCTAGCATAAATTATGAATCAGCAATATACAAATTGGCTTAGTTATTTATTTACTAACTAAATAATCACACAGAATTACAAACAGGATAGCTTACACATTGATTACTACACAATGCAATGAAAAGTCCCTAGTGGACTAAAAGGAGATGACTGCTTGTTACACAAAATGTCGGATTCAAAAGAGAGGGAAAGGGAGAGACAAAGGAATTCCACGTACATACAGTTCATAACTATGCTCATGGTAATGCAAATACTTTGAAAAGGGCCTCGCACATCTAAGTAAAACTTTTTGCAGGTGCATGGCAACAGTTGAACAAGATGAATGAAAAAGGAAACCGCACACTGCTCTTGATAGTATCACTGATCTTTAATAAGTAAGCTTATTAATGCAAATACTTTGCACATGAACGGCCACTCATTCGAAATAATTGCAATGTACATATTTACGTGTGTATGGGTTTGCTGTGTCTGTTGAAAACACTCGTTCCATCTATGGGGAGTAATTCCAGAGTTTCTGGTTGTCCACCAGAGGTCACCATGTCCTTTGAAGCTGTAGCTTCTCTGTCTCAGAGTGTACGTTAGACCAGCTCTTCCAGAGGAAGTGTTTGTTAGAATGGATCTTTCTAAGTCCCAACCGGTGGTTCTTGGTCGAGTTTAGTACTTTAGTACTAGACTAAAGTACTTAAACAGCTGCACACTGAATGTTCCTGTGTAGTCTTCTTCGAGAGAGAGTTTCAGCATTTCTAACCATTTCGTACCTTTCAGCTCACACGGTCTGTCACATTGGTCTAATGTAGAGCTAGAACCATTTTACACACCTGTAGCAACCCTGCAATGTACTGATCTCTAGAGATTTAAATTCCTACCATTTCAACGTACAGCCACGCTCCATGTTTTTCTGGTCTCCTAGATTCTAACCATTCGTGACATCCGGTTCAACACCATCCGCTTGCTTGGTCTGATACGTTAATTCTTCATGAGGGGTTTTATGCACTCTGGCAAAAGGGGCGTTCCAAGTGCAGCATCTAGTTGCTCCTCGTTACACACCACAGACCAGCAAATGTTCTTTACATCATCAACATATGAATCACTACAAAATGTATTGTATGACCTCTTTATACACTATATTATGCCCAGCCTTTAGTACTTTGGTTTTCCTAGATATGGCTATTATATTGTAATCACTACTATGGATTTGGATACTGCTTTAAAGCTAATTTCTGCAGCATTAGTAAAGATGTTATCAATCCATGTTGATTTAATTCCTGTTGTGTTTGTAAATACCCTGGTAGGTTGACTGACAACTTGAACCAGGTTGCATGCACTGATTACAGTTTGAAGTTTTTTCTTGAGTGGACAGCTTGATGAGATTCAGTCAATATTTAAATCACCCAGAATATATACTTCTCTATCACATACATTATCAAGCATTTCACACACATTATCCAGACAGGATGCCCCAGGTGGTGAAGGTAGCAAACAACATCTCCACTTTGCTGATCCTGAACACTGGGGCCTCACAAGGGTGTGTGCTCAGCTCCCTCCTGTACTCCCTGTTCACCCATGACTGCGTGACCATGCACGCCTCCAACTCAATCGTCAAGTTTGCAGATGACACAACATTAGTAGGCTTAATTAGCAACACCGACGAGACCGCCTACAGGGAGGAGTTGAGGGCACTCGGAGTGTGGTGTTAGGAAAACAACCTCTCACTCAACGTCAACAAAACAAAGGAGCTGATCGTGGACTTCAGGAAACAGCAGAGTGAGCACCCCCCTATCCACATCGAAGGGACAGCAGTGGAGAAGGTGGAACGTTTTAAGTTCCTCTGTGTACACATCACGGACAACTGAAATGGTCAATCCACACAAAGTGTGGTGAAGGCGCAACAGCGCCTCTTCAACCTCCAGGAGGCTGAAGAAATTTGGCTTGTCACCTAAAACCCTCAAACATTTTATAGATGCACAATTGAGAGCATCCTGTCGGGTTGAATCACCGTCTGGTACTGCAACTATACCTCCCACAACTGCATGGCTCTGTTCAGAGGGCGGGGTGGTCTGCACAACGCATCACCGGGGACAAACTACCTGCCCTCCAGGACACCTAAAACACCCGATGTCACTGGAAGGCCAAAACAATAATTGACAACAACCATGAGCCACTGCCTGTTCACCCTGCTACCGTCCAGAAGGCGAGGTCAGTACAGGTGCATCGAAGCTGGGACAGAGAAACTGAAAAATAGCGTCTATCTCAAGACCATCAGACTGTTAAACAGCCATCACTAACACAGAGGCTGCTGCTTACATACAGACTTGAAATCATTGGCCGCTTTTTAATAAATGGATCACTAGTCACTTTAATAATGTCACTTTTATTGTTTACATATCTTGCATTACTCATCTCATTCATATATATATATATATATATATACACACACACACAATGGGGAGAACAAGTATTTGATACACTGCCGATTTTTGCAGGTATTGCTACTTACAAAGCATGTAGAGGTCTTCAACTGTGAGAGACGGAATCTAAAACAAAAATCCAGAAAATCACATTGTATGATTTTTAAGTAATTAATTAGCATTTTATTGCAAATGAATTACTGGATTTATTTTCTCATTTTGTCTGTCATAGTTTAAGTGTACCTATGATGAAAATTACAGGCCTCATCTTTTTAAGTAGGAGAACTTGCACAATTGGTGGCTGACTAAATACTTTTTTGCCCCACTGTACATATACTTATTTCATTCCTTTACTTAGATTTTTGTGTATTTGGTAGTTGTTGTGAAATTGTTAGATTACATGTTAGGTATTGCTGCACTGTCGGAACTAGAAGCACCAGCATTTCGCTACACTCGCAATAACATCTGCTAACCATGTGTATGTAACCAATAAAATTTGATTTGATACTGACTGTTAGCACTTGGTGGTCTATAACAGCTTCCCATGAGAATGGGCTTTAGGTGAGGTAGATGAGCCTGTGGCCATATTACTTCAACAGTATTTAACATTAGAAAGTCTCTAGGCTTTACAGAAATGTGGTTCTTTATATAGACCGCAACATCGCCCCGTTGGCATTTCTGTCTTTTCGGTAAATGTTATGACTATGTATTGCTACTAGAGTTTGACCGATTATGATTTTTCAACGCCTATACCGATTTATTGGAGGACCAAAAAAGCCCATACCGATTAATCTGCCATTTTTAATTTTTTTGTAATAATGACAATTACAACAATACTGAATGAACACTTATTTTAACTTAATATAATACATCAGTAAAATCAATTTAGCCTCAAATAAATAATGAAACATGTTCAATTTGATTTAAATAATGCAAAAACAAAGTGTTGGAGAAGAAAGCAATATGTGCCAATATGTGCCATGTAAAAAAGCTAACGTTTGAGTTCCTTGCTCAGAACATGAGAACATGTGAAAGTTGGTGGTTCCTTTTAACATGAGACTTCAATATTCCAAGGTAAGAGGTTTTATGTTGTAGTTAATATAGTATTTATAGGACTATTTCTCTCTATACCATTTGTATTTCATATACCTTCGACTATTGGATGTTCTTATAGGCACTTTAGTATTGCCAGTGTAACAGTATAGCTTTCGTCCCTCTCCTCACCCTTACCTTGGCTTGAACCAGGAACACATCGACAACAGCCACACTCGAAGCAGCGTTACCCATCGCTCTACAAATGCCGCGGCCCTTGCAGCGCAAGGGGAATAACTACTCCAAATCTGAAAGCGAGTGACGTTTGAAACCCAGCTAACTAGCTAGCCATTTCACATTGGTTACACCAGCAATTAAACTGATAGGCTTGATGTCATAAACAGCGCTGTGCTTGCGAAGAGCTGCTGGCAAAACGCACCAAAGTGCTGTTTGAATGAACGATTACGGGCCTGCTGCTGCTCAGTCAGACTGCTCTATCAAATCAGACTTAATTATAACATTAACACACAGAAATACGAGCCTTTGGTCATTAATATGGTCGAATCCGGAAACTATCATTTCGAAAACAAAACGTTTATTATTTCAGTGAAATACGGAACCGTTCGGTATTTTATCTAACGGGTGGCATCCCTAAGTCTAAATATTCTTGTTACATTGCACAACCTTCAATGTTATGTCATAATTACGTAAAATTCTGGCAAATTAGTTCGCAATGAGCCAGGCAGCCCAAACTGTTGCATATACCCTGACTCTGCGTGCAATGAAAGCAAGAGAAATGACACAATTTCACCTGGTTAATATTGCCTGCTAAACTGGATTAGTAGTTATAACTAGAATATGAATGTCATCTGTTACAAGCAAGTTATTGACTTCATGAACGTTGTTTCTTAGCCCATATTAACATTTGCAGCCTATGTTTAGCACTTCTGGGTTTCTTGATTGTTTTTAATACTTTACTGTGAAGCTTATCAGAAATCGACTTGATTGTGCAGCTCACCCTGCACAAAGTGATCTCCCTACTAGGGCACACCGCCTCAGTGCTAACAGTGTAACTCTGGTTCATGGGCTCATGATTACTGCATCCAATAGCTGTAGGATTAACATACACATTTAAGCCCAATATTTGGCAATCATCAAAATAACAATCACAGTTTAATTTATAAATTCCTAATACATCCACTATATTTTTGTTACCAAATTATGTAGATTGTGTTGATAATATGCAATATGTTTTTTATTTTTATTAAGGTTATTCTGTGGCAGTTCATAAGTTCTCCCAGACACTCAACGTGTTCCAGTTCGACTTCATTGGTGATTCCCTGACAGATGACGAGATTAATATTGGTAAGTTCATATAGGGATGTGATGTCACACAAACACTTACCTCATTGGTCAACCTAAGACCATATGGGAATAATGTCTTAGTGTGGGGTGGAAAGCAGGCAATACATTACCTTGTATGCAGTAAAAATCACATTGTGGGGGTACCTCCTCGAAGAGTATGAATTAGGTTGCTTGAGATGGTGTGAATCCGAAGCAACCTGCCTACACATTGTTTGAAGGACATTGTACAACGGTTGGGTCTAATCCTGAATGCTGATTGGTTAAAAATGCATTCCACAAATTGCCACCGGCTAAAGCTATGACATTAAATAGTCCTATTTACTCTGTTCCATCTGACTACACAATCCACCGTCTCATCTCAGTCAAGAAACGTATAAGCTTGACATCCACTATTAAAAAGCATGTAGACATGATCTCACATTTCTTTAATGCTAACATTTTAGTTTCCAACACCAGAGATTTGTTTGAACCTTGCTGTCTGTCTCACTGACATTTGCAACATTGTTTTCAGTATTCAAATTCGATCTCCTACTGTCTCGTAGTAATGAACATGTCGGGACAGACAGCCAGGCAGGCAGCGTTTTTAAGCCAGTCGAAATCATGATTCAGCGTGCATCATTTTTATGGATACAGTCAGTCCAGTCAGTCCAGTCAGTCCAGTCAGTCCAGTCAGTCCAGTCAGTCCAGTCAGTCCAGTCAGTCGTTTACACACACCTTAGCCAAAAACATTCTTAGGTCAGTTAGGACCACTATTTAAAAAATGTGAAATGTCAGAATAATAGTAGCGAGAATGATTTATTTGAGCTTTTCTTTCTTTCATTACATTCCCAGTGGGTCAGAAGTTTACATACACTTAGTTAGTATTTGGTAGCATTGCCTTTAAATTGTAGCCTTCCACAAGCTTCCCACTATAAGTTGGATGAATTTAGACTCATTCCTCCTGACAGAACTGGTGTAACGGAGTCAGGTTTGTAGCCCTCCTTGCGTGCACATCTATAGGATTGAGGTCAGGGCTCTGTGATGGCCACTCCAATACCTTGACTTTGTTGTCCCTAAGACATTTTACCACAACTTTGGAAGTATACTTGGGGTCATTGTCCATTTGGAAGACCCATTTGCTACCAAGCTTTAAGCTTTAACTTCCTGACGGATGTCTTAGATGTTGCTTCAATATATCCACATAATATTCCTCCCTCATGATGACATCTATTTTGTTAAGTGCACCAGTGTCATGTCCTGACCATAGAAAGCCTTTATTTTCTATGGTGGAGTAGGTCAGGGTGTGAATGGGGGGGGGGGGGGGTGGTGTTCTAGTTTATTATTTCTATGTGCAGTCTAGTTTTTGTATTTCTATGTTGGCCTGGTATGGTTCCCAATCAGAGGCAGCTGTCTATTGTTGTCTCTGATTGGGGATCATATTTAGGTAGCCTTTTCCCATCTGTTGTTTGTGGGATCTTGTTTTTGTATTGTTGCTTTTGAGCCCTATTAGGCTGTACGTTTGTTTGTTTCTCTATTGTTTTTGTTGCTGGTTCTCATTCAAATAAATTATGATGCGCATTGGTCTACCCATTTCGACGAGCGTTAAATCCAGTCGCTCCTGCAGAAAAGCACCCCAACAACATGATGCAGCCATCCCCGTGCTTCACGGTTGGGATGGTATTCTTCCGCTTTCAAGCCTCCCCCTTTTTCCTCCATGCATAACGATGGTC
This sequence comes from Oncorhynchus clarkii lewisi, assembly GCF_045791955.1. Taxonomy (NCBI): domain Eukaryota; kingdom Metazoa; phylum Chordata; class Actinopteri; order Salmoniformes; family Salmonidae; genus Oncorhynchus; species Oncorhynchus clarkii. The sequence goes on from NC_092158.1 coordinate 27,725,886, forward strand.
ACTATGGCCAAACAGTTCTATTTTTGTTTCATTAGACCAGAGGACATTCCTCAAAGGTACAATCTTTGTCCCCATGTGCAGTTGCAAACTGTAGTCTGGCTTTTTTATGTTGGTTTTGGAGCAGTGGTTCTTCCTTGCCGAGTGGCCTTTCAGGTTATGTCGTTATAAGACTCGTTTTACTGTGGATATAGATACTTTTGTACCTGTTTCCTCCAGCATCTTCACAAGGTCCTTTGCTGTTGTTCCTGGATTTATTTGCACTTTTCGCACCAAAGTATGTTCATCTCTAGGAGACCGAATGTGTCTCCTTCCTGAGTGGTATGACGGCTACGTGGTCTCATGTTGTTTAGACTTGCTTACTATTGTTTGCACAGATGAACGTGGTACCTTCAGGTGTTTGGAAATTGCTCCCAAGGATGAACCAGACTTGTGGAGGGCCACTATATTTTATTTTTTTAGGTCTTTGATGATTTATTTTTATTTTCTCATGATGTCAAGCAAAGAGGCACTGAGTTTGAAGGTAGGCCTTGAAATACATCCACAGGTACACCCCCAATTAACACAAATGATGTCAATTAGCCTATCAGAAGCTTCTAAAGCCATGACATAATTTTCTGGAATTTTCCAAGCGGTTTAAAGGCACAGACAACTTAGTGTAGGTAAACTTCTGACCCACTGGAATTGTGATACAGTGAAATAATCTGTCTGTAAACAATTGTTGGAAAATTACTTGTCATGCACAAAGTAGATGTCCTAACCGACTTGCCAAAACTATAGTTTGTTAACAAGAAATTTGTGGAGTGATTGAAAAACGAGTTTTAAGGACTCCAACCTAAATGTATGTAAACTTCCGACTTCGTGTGTGTGTGTACACATAGTTGAAGTCGGAAGTTTACATACACTTAGATTGGAGTCATAAACTCGTTTTTCAACCACTCCACAAATTTTCAAATGTATAGTTTTGTCAAAACTATGGTATGTGTGTACACACACACACACACACACATAGATAGATATCTATATTCATCTATCTATCAATTGAAGGAAGGTAAAACTAAACGCAGCTAATTTGCTGTCTTTTCTTCTATTCGACGTGATTGTGTTACTGTAGCTGTGTTGTTGGCTAGCTCCTCTCAATTCCTGACGAGTGAGCACATTTTCTATGCCAGGCGAAGTCACCCCTCATCAGCTTATTTTTTAATTTGAATTTAATTTAAAATGTATTTAACTAGGCAATTCAGTTAAAGGACAAATTGTTATTTACAATGACGGCCTACCTCGGTCAAACCCTAACCCGGATGATGCTGGGCCAATTGGGCACCGCTCTATGGGACTCCCAATCACGGCCGTTTGTGATACAGCCTGGAATCGAACCAGGGCCTGTAGTGACGCCTCTAGCACTGAGATGAAGTGCCTTAGATCGCTGCACCACTGGGGAGCCCTAACGGGTTATCAACATATTGTTATGGATGTATCGAAATAAATGTTACTAGAACGTTGCCAGTCAGTAACATTGACATCATCTCGGGCCTAACACCTCTGCCAATATATCCTCAACACTGGCTTCTCTGGCATTATCACTTAAATAGACCAACATAGCTGCTGTATGTCAAAGCTGTGTGCTGGAAAACCTTAGTGGGTGAAGTAGGCCTTGTGATGCTCATGTAAATGTCCTTTTTCAACTTCAGACCTGCCTACTTCTCACTTAAAATACAGTCGTGGCCAAAAGTTTTGAGAATGACACAAATATTAATTTTCACAAAGTCTGCTGCCTCAGTTTGTATGATGGCAATTTGCATATACTCCAGAATGTTATGAAGGGTGATCAGATGAATTGCAATTAATTGCAAAGTCCCTCTTTGCCATGCAAATGAACTGGCAGCACTAGCACACTATTTGGGAGACCGAGATACTAATAAATATCCACCAACAAACTTGATTCTAGAATTGGCTGAATATGTTTTGACGTATAACTATTTTAGGTTTGATGATGAATACTACCTCCAAACGAATGGAAAATGGTCCAAATGGTAGCTATAAATGCAGAGGATGCGCACAGTGCAACAATATGATGAAGTGTGAATATTTCTGCCAACCACACACAGGAAAATGGTTCCAAATAAATGACATTATTACGTGTTCCACCACCCATGTTCTTTACATTATTAAATGCCCATGTGGGCTCTGCTATGTCGGTAAAACCTCCTGCTCTCTCAAACAGAGAATTGGTGAACATAAAAGTTCAATCAGGAGAAACGACAGGGATTATCCAGTCGCAGTACATTTTAATGACCTAAATCATGACATTTCTACCTTTTTTTTTAATTATTTATTTTTTCAAGATTTTGTGGCATAGAGAAAGTTAAGATATCAGACGGGGGAGGTGATATTACTAATACTCTGAGTAAAAGAGAATGTTTTGGGATTTTCACCCTCCAGACATTATTTCCTAATGGATTTAATGATGAAATGCCAATGTATGTTGTGAATTTGAACATGAATTATGTGCCTGTTTAATGTCTTATTTACACACTTTTGTAATATTTATGAAATTCATATTGTTATGTGGTAGCACTTTATTTGTTTTTCCTTTGCCTCCAACCCCTTTTGATGTGTGGAACGGATGTGGGTGGGGCTAGGTCTACATAAGGGTGCTAATTTCAGAAAATTCACAAAAGCTCTGACGAAGGCCGTGAGGCCGATACATAAACATGGTTACCTGCAAGGAAACACGTGCCTTCATCATTGCTTTGCACAAAAAGGGCATCACAGGCACGGATATTGCTGCCAGTAAGATTGCACCTAAATCAACCACTTATCGGATCATCAAGAACTTCAAGGAGAACGGTTCAATTGTTGTGAAGGAGACTTCAGGGTGCCAAAGAAAGTCCAGCAACGTCTCCTAAAGTTGATTCAGCTGCGGGATTGGGGCATCACCAGTACAGAGCTTGCATCTGCATGCGCAGTGAGGCGAAGACTTTGAGGATGGCCTGGTGTCAAGAAGGGCAGCAAAGAAGCCACTTCTCTCCAGGGAAAACATCAGGGACAGACTGATATTCTGAAAAAGGTACAGGGATTGGACTCCTGAGGACTGGGGTAAAGTCATTTTCTCTGATGAATCCCCTTACCGATTGTTTGGGGCATCCAGAAAAAAGCTTGTCCGGAGAAGACGAGCTGAGCGCTACCATCAGTCCTGTGTCATGCCAACAGTAAAGCATCCTGAGACCATTCATGTGTGGGGTTGCTTCTCAGCCAAGGGAGTGGGCTCACTCACAAATTTGCCTAAGAACACAGCCATGAATAAAGAATGGTACCAACACATCCTCCAAGAGCAACTTCTCCCAACCATCCAGGAACAGTTTGGTGACGAACAATGCCTTTTCCAGCATGATGGAGCACCTTGCCATAAAGCAAAAGTAATAACTAAGTGGCTCGGGGAACAAAACATATATATTTTGTGTCTATTGCCAGGGAACTCCCCAGACATTAATCCCATTGAGGACTTGTGGTCAATCCTCAAGAGGCAGGTGGACAAACAAAAACCCACAAATTCTGGCGAACTCCAAGCATTGATTATGCAAGAATGGGCTGCCATCAGTCAGGATGTGGCCCAGAAGTTAATTTACAGCATGCTAGGGCGGATTGCAGAGGTTTTGGAAAAGAAGGGTCAACACTGCAAATATTGACTCTTTGCATCAACTTCTTGTAATTGTCAATAAAAGTCTTTGACACTTATGAAATGCTTTTAATTATACTTCAGTATTCCATAGTAACATCTGACAAAAATATCTAAAGACACTGGGGCAGCAGACTTTGTGAAAATTAGTATTTGTCATTCTCAAAACTTTTGGCCACAACTGTATATCGTTTTTGAGTTTAATCTGTATATGGCTATAGTCCGCCTCATTACTTTACCCCCTAGCATTGAGTCTGTGTAGCAACAGATGTATTGATGTTTCTCAATGTTTCAGTGTAATTTACTTCATGGAATTAGGATGTGAAACATATTTTCATGTTGTGGCACAAATCTTATGCTATCCTGTATTGATTTCACATCCTCCCCTGTACAGTGCCATGAGCATCATTTTTGCCCAATTATCTCACTAAACATGGATAACATATTTATTTTTGTCCACAGCGGAATCTTTCCAAGAGTTTGCTGGTCTCCTACAGGAAGTGGAGGATGACCGGATGATGTTGGTGGGTTATCAGCAGCACTTCTTTTAGAACCAGAGGTGGAAATAAGATATTCAAAAGATATCTGACCGGATTCCGACAATCAGTTAGGATTAAATGAGAGAATTGGGATTTTCAAGACTGTAAAATGAGATTCTTATCCTCCATATAGGGATAAGAATTTGGTAATCCAATCTGAACTTTAATCAGGATTGTATGTCGTTTTTGCTTTTTTCATAACTCAAAGGTAGTGTTTTGATGCTAAAAATAAGGATTATCTTGATCCCACTGAAATCGATTTAAAAAGTTGAATGGCACTACAACCAAGAAATTTCAAGGTATCTGTAGGTTTAAAGAACTTTCTTACAGCTGAAAACCAAAGGTTCATTATGTTGAATTGATCACAGTATACAGTACCAGTCAGAAGTTTGGACACACCTACTCATTCAAGGGTGTTTCTTTATTTTTTATTATTTTCTACATTGTAGAATAATAGGGAAGACATAAACACTATTAAATAACCCATATGGAATCATGTAGTAACCAAAAATGGTGTTAAATAAATCAAAATATATTTGAGATTCTTCAAAATAGCCACCTTGATGACCTTGATGAAAATAGCCTCGCCTTGATGACAGCGTTGCACATTCTTGGCATTCTCTCAACCAGCTTTACCTGGAATGTTTTTCCAACCGTTTTGAGAGTTCCCACATATACTGAACACTAGTATACAGCTTTTCCTTCACTCTGCGGTCCAACTCATCCTAAACCATCTCAATTGGGTTGAGGTTGGGTGATTGTGGAGGCCAGGTCATAAGATGCATCACTCTCCTTCTTGGTCAAATAGCCCTTACACAGCCTGGAGGTGTGTTGTCATTGTCCTGTTGAAAAACAAATGATAGTCCCACTAAGTGCAAACCAGATGGGATGGCGTATCGATGTAGAATGCTGTGGTAGCCGTGCTGGTTAAGTGTGCATTGAATTCTAAATAAGTCAATGACGGTGTCACCAGCAAAGCACCATCACACCACTATCTCCATGCTTCACGGTGGGAACCACACATGCAGAGATCATCCGTTCACCTACTCCACGTTTCACAAAGACACTGGTTGGAACCAAAAATCTCAAATTGGCACTCATCAGACCAAAGCACAGATTTCCACCGGTCTAATGTCCATTGTTTGTTTCTTGGCCCAAGCAAGTCTCTTCTTCTTATTGGTGTCATTTAGTAGTGATTTCTTTGAAGCAATTCAACCATGAAGGCCTGACTCACACAGTCTCCTCTGAACAGTTGATGTTGAGATGTCTGTTACATGAACTCGGAAGCATTTTTTTCAGCTGCAATCTGAGGTGCATTAACTCTAATGAACTTATCTTCTGCAGCAGAGGTAACTCTGGGTCTTCCTTTCCTGTGGTGGTCCTCATGAGAGCCAGTTTCATCGTAGCCCTTGACGTTTTCTGCGACAGCACTTGAAGAAACTTTCAAAGTTCTTGACATTTTCCAGATTGACTGACCTTCATGTCTTAAAGTAATGATGGACTGTCGTTTTCTCTTTGCTTATTTGAGCTGTTCCTGCCATAATATGGACTTGGTCTTTTACCAAATAGGTTTATCTTCTGTATACTACCCCTACCTTGTCACAACACAACTGATTGAGAAGGAAAGAAATTCTACAAATGAACTTTTAACAAGGCACACCTGTTGATTGAAATGCGTTCCAGGCGACTACTTCATGAAGCTGGTTGAGAGAATGCCAAGAAAGTGCAAGGCTGTCATCAAGGCAACGGGTGGCTACTTTGAAGAATCTCAAATATAAAATATATTTTGATTTAACAAGTTGTTTTTGGGGGGGTTACTAAATGATTGAATGTGTGTTATTTCATAATTTACGTCTTCACTAATATTCCACAATGTAGAAAATTGTAAAAATAAAGAAAAACCTTTGCATGAGTAGTTGTCCAAACTTTTGACTGGTACTGTCGGCATGTGTGCAGTTATATTGAGAGGTGTCAAATAGATGCATCTACTTATTTATAAGTGATATGCAGGCAGGCTCTATTTTAATCTACAGTGCATTTGGAAAGTATTCGGATCCTTCATTTTTTCCACATTTTAGAATAAGGCGTTACAGCCTTACATTTTAGAGTATTAAACAAAACATTTTCCTCCATCTACAAACAATACCCCATAGGGACAAAGCAAATTTATGACAGATTTATTACAAATAAACATACCTAATGTAAATAAGCATTCAGATCTTTTGCTATGAGACTTGAATTTGAGCTCAGGTGTATCCTGTTTCCATTGATCATTCTTTGTTTCTACAACTTTTTTTTTCCCCCTCTCCCACTTGCGCCAAATACAGCAGTACAGTTTTTTAAAGTCAAAAATAGGTATTAGGTGAACAATAAATAAGTAAAAAGAAAAACAATAAAAAATCAAACAACAGTGAAATAACAGTAGCGCGGCTATATACAGGCACTGCTTAGTCGGGCAAATTGAGGTAGCATGTACATGTAGGTATTGTTAAAGTGACTATGCATATATGATAAACAGAGTAGCAGCAGTGTAAAAGAGGGGGAGGGGGGGACACAATGCAAATGGTCCAGAAGTAGCACAACCTGTCCACTATGGCAAGGTGTAGGACTTTTCAAAGCACTGAAAATCTGGATTCTGTGATCTTGATATCTCAATCAGAATGATTCTGCCTGATTTGTTTTTTCTTTAAAAAAAAGGTTTTTTAAATTACTTAACGGCCAAATTGATCTGATCTTGGATTGCAAAAAAGAGGATTACAGAATCTGGATCGTTCTGATCCAGATTAAAAAGTAGTGAAGATCTGGGCCCTGGAGTGAACTCTAGTTTTTTGCTTTGTGCTATTGAAGTCATTATGTCATGACACTGCATTATCAGCGTGCAGTGAAAAGCAGCAGATCCTGTTATACTGGGCTTTCTGGATGCTTTAAGGATGTTTTTAAACACACTTGCTCTCTGATTACAGCTGATGCTCTTTTTGAGGGGAAGAAGAGCAACACCTGCTGGAGTGCAAGAGATCTCGCTGTTTATTTGTTTGATTTCTAGGCTTATTGTTGCTGGTTTCCCCTTTTCACACATTCTTATCATAACTCACCTTGTGTGTTTAATGTAATGCATGAATGTTTTTGCCAAATAGTCAAATACAATTGTATTTGTTACATGCACTGAATACATTGGGTGTAAATGTTAGTGAAATGGAGGCTTACGAGCCCTTCCCAACGATGCAGAGTTAAAAAAAGTACAAATAAAAATTTAAATAGGAGTAAAATACATAGTGCCAGATCAATGTGCAGGGTTACGGGGTGTTTGAGGAAGATATGTACATGAAGGCAGGCTAAAGGGACTAGGCATCAGGATAGATAATACGAGTAAAATAAAGAACCGAGTACCAGCAGCATATGATGAGTGTAAAACTGTGTGTTGTCATTGTGTGGGTTTGGTGTGTGTATACAGTGCATTCGGAAAGGATTAAGACCACCCCTTCCCTATTTCTACATTTTGTTATGTTACAGCCTTATTCTAAAATGGATGAAATGGAAAAAAATAAATCTTCAATCTACACACAATACCTCATAATGACAAAGCGAAAACAGGTTTAGACAGTTTGCCAATTGTGGTAGAGAGCGGTGCATTTGCCATGCAAATTGATAATACAGCCAATCAAGATGCTCTCGATGTTGCAGCTGTAGAACTTTTTGAGGATCCGAGGGCCCATCCCAAATCTTTTCAGCCAGAACATATAGTGCCCTCTGTAATTATTGGGACAGTGAAGCATTTTTTATTATTCTGACTCTGCAGGAGTACACTTTATTATTTGAAAAGATGCAATGACTATGAAGTTAGTGTGGACGGTCAGCTTGTAATTTTAGTTATTTTCATCCATATCGGGTGTACCGTTTAGAAATTACAGCACTTTTTGTACATAGTTCCATAAAGATGATTTTTATATCCAAAATAACTCCATTTGGTTGGCGCGTTATGTTCAGAAATCCACAGGCTCGAGCGGTCACGACGGGGCAGACAAATTCCAAATAGTATCCGTAAAGTTCATAGAAACATGTCAAACGTTTTTTATAATCAATCCTAAGGTTGTTTTTACAATAAATAATCAATAATATTTCAACCGGACCGTAGCTTTTTCAATAGGAGAGAGAGAGAAAATGTCTGCTCCAAGCTGCTCGCGCATGCAGAACTCTGCTGGCACCCAGCCATCCACTGACGCGATGTGATCTTTCTCGCTCATTTTTCAGAATAAAAGACTGAAACTATGTCTAAAGACTGTTCAGACCATGTGGAAGCCATAGGGAAAGGAATCTGGTTGATATCCCTTTTAAATGGAGTGAAGGCATGCAATGGAACAGGGAGCTTTCAAAATAAAGGATCTTCCTCTTTGGATTTTCCTCAGGTTTTCGCCTTCAGTTCTGTTATACTCACAGACAATATTTTGACTGTTTTGGAAACTTTAGAGTTTTCAATCCTAATCTGACAATTATATGCATATTCTAGTTTCTGGGCCTGAGAAATAGTTTCATTTGGGGACGTTTTTCATCCAAACATCAAAATACTGCCCCCTACACTCAACAGGTTAAAGACCAAGTAAACGTTTACATAAATAACAGTCCATATTTAATCCTCACCTTGGTTAGTCTCATCTGAAAGTGTTAAATTCTTGGTTGTCTTCTCGAACCCTGGCTAACAAGTTGAATCAGCAATACAACATTTGGTTTAATAATTTATTTACTAAATACCTAACTAATCAAACAGAATTACATATACACCGAATGGATCATACATTGATTACAAATTATGTCATAAAGAGAACATCACTGGTGGACGGAGCCGACATGACGGCTGGTTACTCAAAGGAAAGGGGGTTGGGTTTGAGTGACAGAGCGGGAAGACTGAGTAACAAAGGGAGAAGCTATGCTATCTTAAATACAGTATTTTATGCATTCTAAATGACCGCCCATTTGAAAAAGGAGAATGCAATAAATATTTACTCTGAGCTGCGCTTCGGTAGGTCGTAGATCGTAAGCCGGTTGTCCAGCATGGATCTCTGGTCCTCTGAAGACTGTCTAGTGGTGAACTGGAGCGTGGTAGAATGGATACTCTGTCCGTCCTCTCCTAGCCCACGTTTACAGCTGCGGGTGCTAACGCAACGGCTAGGAGGTATCACTTCTTTAGTGAATAAGAGTTCAAAGTTCATACCAAGTTGCCATATTATATGCTCATGCTATATTCTGGCTGGTATTGTCGCAATTCATCCTTCCGGCATGTAGGTCGTCACCTTCACATTGAAATTCGATGCTAATTTCATTAGGTTCTCTCAGGTTGGCTTAGTTCTGTATGTGGTCTTGTCCTTTCATTGTGGGGATCTCAAGTCCACACGTCCTTGGAACAGCTTATCTTTTAATGTAGGACTGTCGCCCTAATGTCCTCGTAACAGAAAGTTACATTATCGTCAAGGGCTTTATATAGGAGGGGAGAGAAGGGTGTGTTTCATAGTTTATAACCAATGTCTGTTCACATGGGCAGGGCCACTGAGTTGAGCTCTATGACAAACCGTTTTCTCATTAAGAAGCTAAATTACATTTCATCTTTTCACAAATAGTTTAATATTTAAATATTTTAAATTGCGCAACAATTCCATGTGAATCTGAAAACTATAATGTGTAGACTTTCCAAGATACATTTTATGTCGTCCTATCATCAGTAATATATCTCAGACGCCAACTGATCTGGCATCATATTCATTTAGTACCAATGCATATTTTCAGCTGGTTGGATTACCGAAATATGGTTCCTTTCCCCCACCTTTTGATGTTCCCAGACTCTATGTTTAACAAAGGCTTTTCAAGAGTCCTTCTGTAGAGTCAAGAGAGAGGGGGGGTCATAAACCTCACCCACAGGCCAATGTCATGACGGATGCATTTGCTGTTTGTTTTGGTTGTGTTTCAGATTATTTTGTGACCCATATAAATGAATGCTAAATAATGAATTGTGTTATATTGAGTCCATTTTATTGTAAATGACAATACGTTTCTAAATACTTCTACATTGATATGCATGCTACCATGATTACGGATAGTCCTGAATGTATCATGAATGTTGAGTGAGATAGATGCACAAATATCATATCCCTCTTATTGTAAAGGTGAGGGGTTGGCATGTCTTGGGGTTATGATATTTGTGCGTCTTTTTCACTCATCATTCACGATACATTCAGGACTATCTGTAATCATGGTAGAATCCACATTAATGTAGAAGTGTTTTATTTACAATAAAAGTGAATCCAAAATTACACTACATTATTTACCATTTACATTTTATTGGGAACAAAATAATCTGAAACGCAAATGCATCCAAGTTTGTTGGTGTAATCATTGAATGCTAGGAATATGGAACCGAATACTAAACGTTCCACAACTTTAATACACAAGTGAATTTGTCCCAATATTTTTGGTGTCCTGAAATGTCTAAACGGTTCTCCGAAATGGATGGAAATACCCTCAAATGAAAACTGACAGTCTGCAGTTTAACCTCTATAGTCATTGTTTGATTTCAAATACAAAACATTGGAGTATAGAGTCGAAAGAAGAAAGCAATGCATCACTTTCCCAATAATTACGGACGGCACTGTAAATATGTCACGCAATTTTTTTGTATTTTTTTTTCTCTGGTTCAGGTTCAGAATGCTTGTGATCTGCTTATCAAGCCACTGGAGAAGTTTCGCAAGGAGCAAATAGGAGTGACAAAAGTGAGTTCATATAAAGCTTTTTATTCATTTATTTAGGGTGATGGATACTTCAGTATGTACATTTTACAATTATGGGTTGTTGGATTGGATTGTTGAGTATACTCACTTTCTATTAGACATTCATGAGCTGAAGCAGCACTCTTTCCTTCTAACAAGTGTGTGCACTTGACGGGAGAAAAGAGGATCAAAGTTTTGGCAGTACATATAAACAATTCTCATGTGTCGCTGAGATGGCACCCTCCAGATTTGCTTGCTGTGAAAATTTAGCAGGAAGCTCACCATGACACCAACCTTATTCAGCAAGGCATTCAGTCAAACTAAATGTATCTCTTTTGTATACTTACCCAGTGCCACCATAAACTGCACAAGTTGATCAACGTTAAACTTTTTTACCATTGCAAAGACTATTCAAATGTACTAGTTCTATGAATGCTTATGCTGCAATGTAGGTTGACTGAATTGCGCCTTTAGATTGTGACTAAGTCAGATGGGGTGTAGAAACACCGCTAGTGTTGTACTGCACACTAAACATGTGGAAAGTTCAGTGGAAAATGTATAATCGCTAAGCCAAAGCTAAATAAATCAACTGAGTTTTTGAAAGCTGCCTATGGAAAACTGGAGCTGCCTAGTGGTTCTGGATTGGATATCCATTTTTCACATACCCTTGGTCTGTTGACCTACTTTTGACTACAATTGATTTGAGATCTATCTAGCACATATTGTATTAGGCTCAGTGTTTGTACTGAAAACCATGGAATTTGCTTTCAAAAAGTGTTAGCTTCCCTTTCTCCAACTCACCCTTTGTGTGCCTCTGTCCTCTCTGCCAAGGCAGCTGTGTCTGAGTCCAAAATGGGTTGTGGACTGGAGTGCTTTGACGTCTGTAATCATCTACAGATGACCTCAGCTGAGACATGATCTTAAACCAATTCGAGGCCTTCCAAATGTGTTGGCAGGACTATGTACACCAGTGTTCCCCTACTCTGTCCTGGGTGACCTCCCAGACAGTCCACAGTTTTGTTATAGCCCTGCACTAACACACCTGATTCAAGTAATAACCAAGCCCTTGAGTTGTTGAATCAGATGTGCAAAGCTAGAAGAAAAATGTGGACAATTTTGTGGTCCCCCAGGAGGGGGTTGGGGGAAACTCTGATCTCAACAGATCAAGGCCAGTTATGGCTGTGTGGCTGTGTGGAGCATGTACAAACTGTTGTGATTAAGATATTGCTATTATTCTTCTTGACTCATGATGAAGCCTCACACTGAAAAAAAGATTGTTAATGTTTTGTTGAATTATGGTGTAATTTAATAAACTTCCTTCTTTTAGGAAAGAAGGAAGAAGTTTGAGAAAGAAAGCGAAAAATATTACTCTCAGTTAGATAAACATCTGAATTTGTCTGCTAAGAAGAAGGAAACTCAGCTGCAGGAGGTTGGTGGAAATCCCTCAACATAAGCTTCCTGTAAACAGTTCAATGGAATTGTTTTTACAAAGTTTTGTTTGTCAAATGTCTTTATTGTATTATAATGCTCCCTAATTGGATAACTCAACTAGCTCAATGGCTTAAAGATGAGCTAATAACACTTATGAAGACTATTTGGAAATAAGCTGCTTTTGTAATCACCATGTGGTTCCTCCACAGGCTGACGAGCTGCTGGACAAAGAGAGGCTGAACTTCTATGAGTCGTCAGTGGAGTATGTGTACCAGATCCAGCAGGTGCAGGACCGAAAGAAGTTTGATGTGGTGGAGCCTGTAAGTGCTTTCTTCTAGTCTCCCACACTTCCTGTTTACGCCTCCCAGTGTTGCTGCATGGCTATCCACACACACACACACTCATTCATTCACTCACTCACTCACAAGGCTATAGATGCTGCCTGTGTAACCTATTATATGATACGTCCACAGTGGATCAATAGCCCTCATCCTGAACTAACTATAGTTACCTCTGAACACCTGCACATTAAGGAAGGCAAGTCTAGCATGGCACTAGGAAACAATTACTCACAATTGCATTGATTTCTCATTGGACTCAAATGCTAGAGTAGAAATAGGTTAGTGTTCGAGTACATTATGAGTGAGTGTTAAGAACAGCCTTTGAACAGCTGTGAGAGCCTAGAAATCTGTTACTCAAGGCAGGTTTGGAGGTGAACTCTTACACTTCACTTCATTAAGTGTTATGAAATACATTTGCCCATTAGAAGAATATAGTGACAGGACCATTTTCTGAATGATTATCAATATACTAATAATTATATGTATGTTGCATTTTCAATGGACAGGTGCTGGCATTTCTTCACAGTATCCTAACACTCAACAACCTGACGGTGGAGATGACTCAGGACTTTATGCCCTATAAGCAGGAGCTGCAGCTCAGCTTGCAGAATGTGAGTAGCTACCGATGATAATGAGACTCAATGATGATGGTGGCGATGGGTGGTAATGGTAGTGATGGGTCTGGTTAGGACTTCAAGAAGCTGTAATAGGGCTTTCTTATAACCATCCAACATGGACTGTTTTGCTGTGATCTGCAGACGCGGAACCACTTCGAGAGCACTCGTGAGGAGATGGAGGAGCTGATGAAGAGAATGAAGCATCCAACCCAGATCGGCAAAATGCACGGCCAACCAACCATTGAGGGCTACCTGTACTCTCAGGAGAAGTGTAAGTATTCATGTTAGTTTGTTTGTAAACCTGCTGTCTTCCCACAAAGTGAGTGCCCTTTGATATTTTAACTAGAAATTGTGCACCAATATTGAATTTTAAAAGCATGTTATATTAAATTAAGTGCTCTTTAATATAGACCACATGGAAAATTCAAGCAATCAGATTTTTTATAAAGGCTTGCTAAAGTGCCAAAATTCAGCATTTTTACATGTCCCTCATCAACCCTCTGTCACTTCTAGAAAGATTTTAACTCACTTAATCCATAAATGTCACTTTCACAATCATTGTAAAGACCTAATTATTTTGTTCCTTTGACAAAGTAATTTCTGAATATTATTTATTTCAGGTGGTTAGTGATTCATATGTCTGTCCCTCATTTTTAAGATTTTAACTATGGATTAAGTGAGTTAAAAACTATTCCATTAAAAGAAACAAAAAGAAACATTGAACACCTAAAAGTCAAATCATAGCGTAAAAGTAGGTGAGCTGGTTCTACGCTTTTTGGCCATTTTATGGTGGAAAACTGAGCAGGTCGCGCATAAACACATCAACCCTGTTACCCATAGATAGACAGGCTAGAATTGATTTATCAAGTTCATGTTTAAAAAAATGTTTCATACATTTGCCACTCCCTGTTGCACACAATAAGCTTCCATTCCCCTTTCAGGGGATTTATTTATCGTCAACCTATTACTTTATTTGGCTCTATATAGGCACTTACTATAGTATTATTATATCTATGGTTACTATAGTAATATTATATCTTGAGATTGGAAAGTTTTTTTTTTTTTTTTAGGTTTAACATGCACTCTTTATGACAATGTTAAAATTAGGTGAAATCAAAAGTGCATTTCAACCAAGTTACACTTCTCAAAAGGCACCTAATTGGTGGAACGAACCTGCTATATTCCTCTCAACATGTTGTATTGAATGAGCCCTGACATGATATCCTATCACCCTGCTCTCCCAGGGGCCTTGGGTGTGTCATGGGTGAAGTACTACTGCAAGTATCACAAAGCCAGCAAGCTGTTTGTCATGGTCCCTGCTGAACCAAAACCCGCAACCAAACAGGTAGGTCATAAAATTGGTCATATAATCTTGATTAGACACTTGAACAACTATTTGTTCATCTCTGATATGTCAATGGAATTATTCAAATGCACATGTGCTCATATAATGATTTAAAAATATATATTTTTTTTTTACTTTCTCCAAAGCTGTAATGTAGAGATTATCTCTCTAGGCCTCTCCACCCTCCTTTTACTCACACACTGTGATGCTTTCTTCCAGGGCCCCACAGAGCTGAAGCTTAAATCCTGCTTCCGCCGAAAGACAGAGTCCATAGACAAGCGCTTCTGCTTTGATATCGAAACTTACGAGAGGTTAGTACAAACAAGCCACTTTGCGACTTCGAGATGAGGTAGACTTCGTATAAGATCATACATGCCTTGTGGTATAAACAAGTTTGAGTGAGGTGAACAGGTGGTTTACAAGGACACTGAGTGTGTGCATGTACAGAGTGGATGATAGCCCAAACAATCAGTTGGCAGCAGGTGCCTACTTCCTGCTGGAAGCAGATGGCAAACTCGGTGATTTCAGGGGAAGGGAACACCATGAACTCATACAAGCAAGGCATTCTTTACAATATTTACAGCAGAGGGACGCAAGCCGTACACTGATATTTCATTGTATTTATTATGGATCCCCATTAGCTACTGCCAAGGGTCCGGCAAAATTAAGGCAGTTATAGAATTTTAAAAACATTCATTACAGAATTCACAACACATTGTGTGCCCTCAGGCCCATACTCCACTACCACATATCTACAACGAAAAATCCATGTGTACGTGTGTATAGTGCGTATGTTATCGTGTGTGCATGCATGTGTCTCTGTTTGTTACTTCACAGTCCCTGCTGTTCCATAAGGTGTATTTTTTTATCAGACAGAGGGACCACAATGGAAATAAGTCTGACTTTATTGTGATATCTTCGAGGATTTTACTAATGTGCATGTAAAGGCTTTTTCACGTTTTATGTGTGCTTGTTTTTTTGTTTTTTTTTAATGGTGGATTTAATAAACTTAACTTAAAAAAGGGAGCTCAGACACCAGTCAATTAAAAAAATATATATATATATTAGTCAAACATGCAATATTGTCTATGCACTAACTGTGGCACTTGTTCCTATCACAATAGAAACATACCTGTCACTCTCCAGGCTGTTTCGGAGGCCAACAGGAAGTTATGGATGGAGGCCATGGATGGAAAAGAGCCTGTGAGTTTCTAAACTGGAGGGTCCATACAGCCCCCTTGGTCCAAATGTTATTCTGTACTGTAAAGGCATTGTGTTTTATAGTCCTAATATTGCTGTTTTTCTTTGGTAATGATAATGAAATATGATAATGAAAGTCAGATCTCTTTATAATATCATATATTCAGGGTTATTTTTATGAGTGCCACAGAAAGCTCCACAGATATTCGTTTTTGGTGTTTTACATTGTTATTTCATTCCAGATTTATCATTCCCCAATTCACAAGCAAGCTGAAAGTATGTACCATTACCAATGTTCATTATTTGTTGTTTTTTACTGCAGTATAATATAGTAAATTATACCGTATTAATCTCACTGAACATCCATAAAGACACATTTGTTTGTCATTCCACTGCTTGTGAAATCTGTTAAATGTTACTTGTCTTCCACAGTGGAATTGAATGAAGTTGGATTCAAGTTTGTAAGAAAATGCATTAACTTCGTTGAAACTAAAGGTAAAGTAACCAGAAAGTTCTAGTCCATACCATGCGTTTTGTCTATGTATGCCGCCTATCAAATATCATGCCAGTTTCATCATAGTCTAGTCAGTTTTCCATATTGCCCGTTAGAGGGCAGAGATGAGTTGTTTGAAATGGACTCTGAAGCCTCACTGCTATCCTAAATGAACTTTCTCACCAGAGGGCAGCAGTAAATAAAAACACAACGGCTGCATTATGACGTCCAGCTTAACTTTGCCATTTAGCTCACCACAATAAATGTCCTTATAGAAGAGCACTTCAGTCCATACTACATTTGCTGTTTTGCTTTGTTTACAGCAATATAACTAATAACAACGCACTAGTACTATACATAGTTTTTTAAGAATCATACCAGTATGTAGGCAACAAAAGTATTACTCCAGAGAGAGTATATTACCATGTGGCATCAGAAAACGGTTAAATGTGTGGGCACATTCAACTGCTCCTATCTCTCAAGCAGCTCAAATTCTTTAGATTCCATAGGCTTTCTCACTTCAGCCCTCCCTAATTCACTCGTCCAATTTATTTACGAGTTTGGTGAGGCACCGTCACTTTGATGTTGTATGATCCTGTATGGTTTAGGTGGTCGAGCATGGCGCTTGCAAAGCCAGGATTGTGGGTTCGATTCCCGGGGCCAACCATGCATTAAATGTGTTAACGCATGATTGTAAGTCTCTTTAGATAAAAGCGTCTGCTAAATGGCATACATTAAATTATACAGGCCTCGTATAATAACAAACTCCAGCCATCCACTGGAGCAGTGAAGCAAATCATTAATTTGGAAGTAGGCTAGCATTGTGAAGGCGTTGTCTGCTACGTCCTTATTTTCACTCCAGTTGATACAGGCCTGCACTGAGGAACAGCTTGTACATTTCCACTGCTCTGAATTTCTCTGGAGGAAACTCCCCCTTTTCTTTCCTTTTACCTAAACCCCACCCACTCTCTCCTTCTCTCTTTTACAGGACTCACACAAGAAGGAGTATACAGAACTGTTGGCAGTAACATCCAAGTGCAGAAGCTTTTAAATGCTTTCTTTGGTGAGGAAATTACCCAGTCAACATGTTCTCTCTCTTTCTCTCTCTCTCTCCCTCTCTCGATAGATAGATAGATAGATAGATAGATAGATAGATAGATAGATAGATGGGATTGAAGATTGCATGAAACAGAGGGGCTGTTTGAAGCACAATACAGAGATTAAACTGTTACATTTCCCTGTTTTACTGGCACGCACAGCTTGCCTGAGAACTCAAACTGAATTATTCTGCTTCTTTTTTTTTCTTTCTTTCTTTTTTTTTACATCATTCTGAGACGGTTGTTGTGCAAAACAAAGACCTCGGTGATTGGATAATTTCTAACTAATCAGAGTATCAAAGCAAATGACAAATTGTTTTAAATCTGCTTTACCCATGTGTGTTCTGCCTCTGGCCCAACTCAGGAGTTTTTCTTGGACCAATCAGAACGGTTAGAATGTGTTTGCATTCTAGAAGTTGTCGGGGAGCTACACTGATCCAGACTCATTGCGGAGAACAAAGTAACGTCCGTGGGTGTGGCGTAGCGTTTGGGCGGAGCAAGTATTTTGGGTAGCCAGGCAAACACACAGCAGATTTTGAAGCAATATTAAAAAGCACCAAATGCATATTTATGAAGTAGTTTATAAGTAATTCCCTTGCCCCTATGGCAGATGACTGTGACCGGATATAACATTTATTTTTTCCAATATTAATCTAGATATCACTATGCGCTACTGCAAAGGCTTAATTTATCATAATATTGTATCCATATCATAATCTTGTATCCAACCCTCCATAATAGTTTTATTGTTGTGGAAACAGTGCAAAAGACACTGGCATTTTATATTTACTTGCATTTTAAGATTGAGTACTTTAATTCACCAATACAGTCAGATATTTCAACTGGCTGCACCTACTGTGATAACTTGCCAGTGTGACCTGAATAAAAAAAGAACACTAATCAGATGTGTTTGCAAGGGCCCCTGTGGAAAAAAAGGTTTGCCATTTCTGCTTAATTTTTTAAATAATTTTTTTAATTAAGTTGAATTTAGATTTTTTTTCCAGTTTTTTTTTATTTTATATATATATATATTTTTAACAAATAGTCTGGGGATGAGCATGCGCATCTTCAATATGTAACCATTGTTCCTCTTTAGTGCATTTAACAATACGAGTAAAAGCCCTGGATGACGAGTTGATACAATTCCAAATCTAGAAGGTTAAAACCACCCTCCATTTAAAGAATGTCCTTTTATTTTTATTTTACCTACAGTGGGGAGAACAAGTATTTGACACACTGCCGATTTTGTAGGTTTTCCTACTTACAAAGCATGTAGAGGTCTGTCATTTTTATCAACAGTACACTTAAACTGTGAGAGATGGAATCTAAAACAAAAATACAGAAAATCACATTGTATGATTTGTAAGTAATTAATTTGCATTGTATTGCATGACATAAGTATTTGATACATCAGAAAAGCAATTACAGAGATCATACGTTTCCTGTAGTTCTTTACCAGGTTTGCGCACACTGCAGCAGGGATTTTGGCCCACTCCTCCATACAGACCTTCTCCAGATCCTTCAGGTTTCGGGGCTGTCACTGGGCAATACGGATTTTCAGCTCCCTCCAAAGATTTTCTTTCCTGTTCAGTTCTGGAGACTGGCTAGGTCACTCCAGGACCTTGAGATGCTTCTTATGGAGCCACTCCTTTGTTTCCCTGGCTGTGTGTTTCGGGTCGTTGTCATGCTGGAAGACCCAGCCACGACCCATCTTCAATGCTCTTACTGAGGGAAGGAGGTTGTTGGCCAAGATCTCACGATACATGGCCCCATCGATCCTCCCCTCAATACGGTGCAGTCGTCCTGTCCCCTTTGCAGAAAAGCATCCCCAAAGAATGATGTTTCCACCTTCATGCTTCACGGTTGGGATGGTGTTCTTGGGGTTGTACTCATCCTTCTTCTTCCTCCAAACACGGCTTGTGGAGTTTAGACCGAAAAGCTCTATTTTTGTCTCATCAGACCACATGACCTTCTCCCATTCCTCCTCTGGATCATCCAGA
Source organism: Oncorhynchus clarkii lewisi (assembly GCF_045791955.1). NCBI lineage: Eukaryota > Metazoa > Chordata > Actinopteri > Salmoniformes > Salmonidae > Oncorhynchus > Oncorhynchus clarkii. Next base: position 27,745,377 of record NC_092158.1, read on the forward strand.
TGGTCATTGGCAAACTTCAGACGGGCCTGGACACGCGCTGGCTTGAGCAGGGGGACCTTGCGTGCGCTGCAGGATTTTAATCCTTGACGGCGTAGTGTGTTACTAATGGTTTTCTTTGAGACTGTGGTCCCGGCTCTCTTCAGGTCATTGGGGCCTGAAGGGGCCTGCCGTGTAGTTCTGGGCTGATCCCTCACCTGCCTCATGATCATTGATGCCCCACGAGGTGAGATCTTGCATGGAGCCCCAGACCGAGGGTGATTGACAGTCATCTTGAACTTTTTCCATTTTCTAATAATTGCGCCAACAGTTGTTGCCTTCTCACCAAGCTGCTTGCCTATTGTCCTGTAGCCCATCCCAGCCTTGTGCAGGTCTACAATTTTATCCCTGATGTCCTTACACAGCTCTCTGGTCTTGGCCATTGTGGAGAGGTTGGAGGTAACGAGTTCAAACAGGTGCAGTTAATACAGGTAATGAGTGGAGAACAGGAGGGCTTCTTAAAGAAAAACTAACCGGAATTCTTACTGGTTGGTAGGTGATCAAATACATATGTCATGCAATAAAATGCAAATGAATTACTTCAAAATCATACAATGTGATTTTCTGGATTTTTGGTTTAGATTCCGTCTCTCACAGTTGAAGTGTACCTATGATACAAATTACAGACCTCTACATTCTTTGTAAGTAGGAAACACTACCGATTTTGCAGGTTATCAAATACTTGTTCTCCCCACTGTATTTAACTAGGCAAGTCAGTTAAGAACAAATTCTTATTTTCACTGACGGCCTAGGAACAGTGGGTTAACTGCCTGTTCAGGGGCAGAACGACAAATTTGTACCTTGTCAGCTTGGGGGTTTGAACTTGCAACCTTCCGGTTACTAGTCCAATGCTCTAACCACTAGGCTCTGGTTTAGTGGGGAAATTGGTATTACTGAGAATAAACATACAAACTTTGGGAGCCAGGACATTCTAAAGAGGTTTATTCTACTTGTTAAATGTATGGGGAGATTGTTCAATTGAATTAGATCTAGGATAACTGTATCTTAATATATTTGTTTTATTATCACTTAAATATCCTAAGTATTTACAATGTTTGTGGTTCACTTAAAGGATTGCTATAGATCATAAATTAAGTTGTATTTTTCCTATTGCCATAAAAAATGAAATTTTCACGTTTAATTTTATATCCTGAGATTGTATCAACTCGTCACCAAAGGCTTTTACTTGCGACATATTGTTAAATGCACTAAAGAGGAACAATGGTTACATATGGGAGATGCGCATGCTAATCCCAGACTATTTTCACGTATTGTCAGTGCAAACATGAGGGGGGAGAGAGGACATCCCAGTCTCGTACCCAGTGGTGATTTTTAACATGTAATTCTTGGTGGGTGGGGGCTCTTGGAGCAGAGAGAAAAAAAGTGGGATGCATGCCAGCAAAGCCACAACACTAGACAATACAGGATATTTTTATGAAATGTATTATTTCAGGTGGAAAGTTGAAGGCTTCCAAAGTTTTGAATAGAGAAGGCCACTCGACTGAAAAGCCTTTTCGCTATCAACAGCCATTATTGATACATCTTGTTTTTTAGAGTACTGTATTATACTGAAACATATTTTCATTTGTAAGTGTATATTTCTAATAAACCATGTTGGCTTAATATGTATCAAGTCTGGTAATACTTCTGCCATTCTGTTGCTTATGACTATTGTTATTATTTTGTCCCAATTTATTACATTTATGGGTCTGTAATCTGACGGGACTCCATATTTTCTTGGTTTTAATATAACTGAAATAACTGTTTGATACATGAAACTCAGAAGCGCTGAATTGAGTGACGTGTGTTGTCATTTGAGTAAATAGGGGCACTACTTTGTCCCAGAATATCAAATAAAATGACATGGGAAAGATGCCCATTGTGCTTTTCTCCGCGCTAATGTTTTAAGTGTCCAATATTTCTTCTTGGGGGATTTACATTTTTAATATTTTTCTTGCTGCTGCTGATTGTTTCAAAGTTATTGAGTCTAAGAAGGCTGTAGGATCAGTCCAACTGTTTAATTCAGATTTTTTTAGAAGTGTTTAAAATTGTTATGAATAGTGTTTCTAATTAAAGCATTTATCCTTATTTTTGGGAAATTATAACTGGTTTGCTTATTATTTGTTTTGGGAGGGCTGCAAGTTGTTTTATCAGGTTTGTTTGCTATTAAATAGTATGCTTTATTTGAGTTTAACCTGTACTTGTTGTCACTCTTCAGAATTGTGTTTTCTTGTTTGTTTTTAATCGTCTTTCTCCTCTTCCTGTAGACCAGAAATGCCCAGGGGATGTGGATTTCCACAGCAGCGACTGGGACATTAAAACCATCACAAGTGCCATGAAGTTTTATCTCCGGTGTGTTCCCGTCCTATTAAATCTTGTCAAACTCATTCCACGGAGGGCCGAGTGTCTGTGGGCTCCTCCTTTATTCTTGATTGATGAATTAAGGTCACTAATTAGTGGAAAACTCCCCTCAGCTGGTTGTCTAGGTCTTAATTGAAAGGAAAAAACAAAAACCCGCAGACACTAAGCCCTCCATGAAATGAGTTTGACACCTCTGTCTTAAATCATCTAGCAGGTGACATACAAGAGCCAGTTGCTCTGGAACAACATGTTCTATAGAATGATGTTAGACCAAGCTTTGTCTGATGCCAATTAGCACTCAGCTTCTAAATTAGAGACATTTAAAGAGGGCGAAACAGCGCTCTGCCATTTCCAGACTGTATATTCTATGTTTTATGAGAAAATATAATGCCATGTTTTGAAATAAGTTATGTGCTGTGATTAGATATACTACATTTTAAAGTTGTAATCATCTATGCTGGCAAAGGATGAGAGGTTTCTCTCTGCTCCATGAGCCTAGTATAATTGTTTGCTGCTTAAAGTGCTCAGTGACAAGGCCTCTTGTCTTCAAGGCCTCTTGTCTTCAAGGCCAGGTTTTTATCCTCCCCCCAATACCCCTCATAATGATTTACTCACAGGTTGTCTCCCCACACTTTGAGGAGGCCAGGCAGCTGCTTGAAGGCTTACATTAGGCCTTTGGTCACTCATGCCTTAACACTGCATTGTTAAGTCTAATTTCAGACTAGGAAGGAACATTTTGATAAGGAGACATTTGTCAGTGGACTCTTAAATTCATTCAGAATGAGTACTGTAGCACTTGTTGATGCTGAAAGTGCATGAGCAACAATTCAGTAGCAGTTATTAAAAAGGCTGTTTTAGGGTATGATGTGAGTGTTGGAGTATTTGTACTGTACTTGTTTACCTGATCGCGTGTGTTCATCCACAGGAGTTTAACAGAGCCTCTGATGACCTACGGTCTCAACAGGGACCTCATCTTAGCAGCAAGTAAGATGTGTTTTCACACTTACTGATATAAAGACAATTACTCAGACCTACCTCAAGATCAACATTTTATTTGCACACTTTATTTGCTTACACACTTTAAAAAGAAAAGCTGCACCAGTCCACTAAACTGATGGATTTCTGTTATCAGAACATGTACAGTAGTAGGTCAGATTTCTAGATCTTTAGGATAGTCTCATGGCACATTTACATTTCCTTCTCATGCGAGGGCATGTCTTTGTCAAACACTGTTTGGGTATCGTACAAGTCATTAGAAGTAACGTGTAGCTCAGTTAGTAGAGCAGTGCTCGTTGTGGGTTCGATTACCACAGGGGACCAGTACAAATAAAATATAAAAATGTATGCGCTCACTACTGTCACTCTCTGGATATGACTAAAATGTCAAATTACATTTAAGGTTGGCTTTGGGAGCTGAGCAACAGGTGGTTTACTTCCACATCTTGTTTTATGTCTTCTAAGTGCTCTTTCTACAGTTAATTGTGCATTTGTTCTCCATCAGACTGAGTTCACTCTCAAGTTCAACAGGCTGGGTTACAGCTATAAAAGGGAAGGGGGAAAAAAACATTCTCTCTGTTCAGTACAGTAAATTTAAAGTAAAATCCCTATTTATTTTCTTTATACATTTAAAAAAAAAAAAAATACACACTATCTGTGTGTTCCCTGTGAAAAAAGCAATAACAAAGAAAAAGGATATAATGGCATCAGGCATTTTCTTTTATTAGATCCAGTCAATTAAAGTTCCTACCTCTGGATATCTTATTCAGTTCTCCTGCAGGGGATCCTAGTCCCTTGCCTCCTAATGTAATTTTATTTTGGTCCGTTTCTCCACAGACTGGATCCACAGTATCATAGTGGGTGTGAAAAACTCCAGATTGCGTTTGAACATGCCATAATTAAATGGTAAAACCATTGTAAAAGCATGTTATACACCAGTTCTAAACCTCTTAACTGAGATAAGCTCCCATGCCCCAGGAGCCCGATCTTTTAACTTCTTGAGGTTCACATTACACAGCAATGTAGCAGCGGGTTCTGCAATTGGACACCTGAAATGTTTTGACTGGGATGAGGATTGGGCTTTGCTGATGAACTTTCTCATGCACAATGTTTATGCATATAAACCAAAAAAGTGTTAACCAAATCAAAATATATTTTATATTGATGGCAGCTTTGCACACACTTGGCATTCTCTCAACCAGCTTCACCTGGAATGATTTTCCAACGGTCTTGAAGGACTTCCCACATATGCAGAGCACTTGTTGGCTGCTTTTCCTTCACTTTGTGGTCCGACTCATCCCAAACCATCTCAATTTGGTTGAGGTCGGGGATTGTGGAGGCCAGGTCATCTGATGCAGCACTCCATCACTCTCCTTCTTGTTAAAATTGCCCATACTGTACACAGTCTGGAGGTGTGTTGGGTCATTGTCCTGTTGAAAAACAAATGATAGTCTCACTAAGCCCAAACCAGATGGGATGGCGTATCACTGTAGAATGCTGTGGTAGCCATGCTGGTTAAGTGTGCCTTGAATTCTAAATAAATCAGTGTCACCAGCAAAGCACCCCCACACCATAACACCACCACCTCCATGCTTCACAGTGGAAACCACACATGCAGAGATCATCCGTTCACCCATACCGCGTCTCAAAGACACGGCGGTTGAAACAAAAATCTCCAATTTGGACTCCAGACCAAGAACATTGCTCGTGTTTCTTGGCCCAAGCTAGTCTTCTTCTTATTGGTGTCATTTTAGTAGTGGATTCTTTGCAACAATTTGACCATGAAGGCCTAATTCACATAGCCTCCTCTGAACAGTTGATGTTGAGATGTCTGTTACTTGAACTCTGAAGCATTTATTTGGGTTGCAATTTCTGAGGCTGATAACTCCAATGAACTTATCCTCTGCAGCAGAGGTAACTCTGGGTCTTCCTTTCCTGTGGCGGTCCACGTGAGAGCCAGTTTCATCATAACGCTTGATGGTTTTTGCGAGTGCTCTTGAAGAAACTTTAAAAGTTCTTGACATTTTCCGTATTGACTGGCCTTCATGTCTTAAATGAATGATGGACTGTCATTTCTCTTTGCTTATTTGAGCTGTTATTGCCATAATATGGACTTGGTCTTTTACAAAATAGGGGTATCTTCTGTTTACTACTCCCACTTCCTTGTTATAATACAACTGATTGGCTAAAACGCATTGAGAAGGAAAGAAATTCCACAAATGAACTTTTAACCAGGCACACCTTTTAATTGAAATGCATTCCAGGTGACTACTTCATGAAGCTGGTTGAGAGAATGCCAAGTGTGTGCAAAGCTGTCGTTAAGGCAAAGGGTGGCTATTTGAAGAATCTCAAATATAAAATAGATTTTGATTTGTTTACCACTTTTTGGTTACTACATGATTCCATAGGTGTTATTTCATAGTTCTCCATGTCTTCACTATTATTCTACAATGTAGAAATAGTAAAAAATGAAGAAAAACCCTTGAATGAGTAGGTGTGTCCAAACGTTTGACTGGTTGTGTGTGTGTGTGTGTGTGTGTGTGTGTGTGTGTGTGTGTGTGTAATGGATTGTGTTAATTACCAATGAATACATTCACATTGCTCTTAACATAATAGGTCTCAATCTAACTTATGGACAATATGTCAGTTATTGCTCATGTAAAAAATAAATCTATCTTGTTTCTTAGAATCAGATAGTCTAGATGATCGACTGGGTGCAATCCACTCCCTGACATACAAACTCCCAGAGAAGAATCGAGAAATGTTAAGCCTACTGATCGAACACCTGGTGAAGTAAGAGCTAACCTGATATGACATGCCACTGTTGTGCTTCAGTCTCTGTGTGCCTCCTAACTGATGAAGTTATACAAGTTATGCTTATTTAGGCCTTTTCTTGTTTTGTAATTGCATTTGTGGTGTTGTGTTGCATGTGCGTCAGTGAAGGGATTAAGTGGCATCTGTTCAGATGGGTAAAGTATCTGACTGAGACTCATGCATCTATGCATAGTGTAATAGCTGTCCAATCTTCCTAAAATAATACTTGTATTTAATGCATTAATAGTAGTTGTGCAATTTATAAATTGACATTAACTGGCATTAACTTCCCTATCCCCTATTTGAGAGGTGTTTGTTCTTGTTGGACATGTCTTTAGAGAATTATGTTGTTTACGAACCCGTCTGGATTCCTGTTGGCAGTGTCTGCAGCAACAGTGGAGACAACCTGATGACTCCCTCCAACATGGGCGTGATCTTTGGCCCCACCCTCATGAGGGCAGAGGAAGAGACTGTGGCAGCCATGTTGGATATAAAGTTCCAGAACATTGTTGTTGAGATTCTAATCGAGGACTACACCAAGGTGAATTTGAAAAATGTCATTAGGGGGTCATGTGATTGTTATTTAATGCACTGTGGCATCATAAACATTCAAGTATTCCATGGTACATTCTAGATTTTATTAAATGCATATTCTCAAGTTGAATGTCTATATAATGTAAGTCATTTTGGACGTGCTGGGGTGATTACAGATCTTCTGCACTGCGCCAGAGGAGAGTTCCACAGCCCCACCCATGCCGCCTCCAAGGATTACCCCAAGGAAACGGCAACCAATCACCATCTCCAAGCGCACGCCCCGCGTCTACCCAGCAGTTAATTATGGCCAGCTCCAGAACATTGAGAGTAATTATCAGCCTCTGATTTAATCATCAATCTCATTATCACCATCACCATTATTATCATTACCATCCCTTGTCCTGTGAATGCAAATAATTATATTAGGATTATTACATTGTACACTTGGTATGGGTAAGGTGATTTATACAGTAGGTGGCTGATGTTTATTCTGGGCACTGTATTACTGCAAGTGTGAATCTTAAGTACTCGTTGTGAATTGCTAAAATAGAATAGTGCTTTTACTTTTCTTTCTAAATGTTTGATCTTTACATTATTCGCAAGCCTTTTGGTGGGACGTTTTATCAAGCCATTTTGTTGATTCGGAAACAATAAGCATTACATTTGTTGCATAGTGGCCAATGGCATATCCAGATGTTGGCTTACTACGACCTCCTCAGCCAAGTTGAACCATTAATTGTTTTTGTTAACTGTGCTTAAAGAAAGGCAATTGGAGGTCTTGCTTAGGCCGTGATCACTGAATGGAAGTTATTGCTTCAGGCTAAATCATGTCATTTATATCTCTTGTAACTTTGTTAAATGTCTGTGTGAGTCATGCCTTTCATTTACTGTGGTATGGAAAGATGTGGAACACTTGCAGCGTGTCCTCCCCTCATTGTGTAGTATTTTATTTATCACTCTTCTTGGTTCCTGCTTGGAGTTACCAAATAACCAGCTCCGATTTGCTTGACGACAAACTACCACCTGTCTAAATCCCTCGCAGCATTTGAATAGTGTATGTACCACTGGAAACCTGGCCAACATCATGACTCTAGATGAAAGAATGCAACCTAGTAGTCTGACTTTTTATTATCCTAGATTAATAGATCATTGTTATACACAATTCACTTTCCTTAAAACCATATTTTTCTCCAGCTCAGACTATTAATCCACAAATGTATTTAACTGTAAAGGGTTTGTGCTTTCTGCCATTGTTAAATGCATCCTCCCAAATGCCAACATTAGACTTGCTTTTATAATACTCTAGGAACCCCAGGAAGAGTAGCAGAGGTTTCTGCAAAAGCTAATAGGATCCATATAAACAAATCAAATCATATAAAGAATGTTTCATTTATTTTTATAATGGTTAATTTTTTTAAATTGGTTTTATTAATTTTCTAATAGGTATGCTATTAAAGTATGCTATGATCACTCATACTACATGTATAGACATAACATTCTGTAAGTAGAAGTATACTAATCATGGTAGGTAGGAGCTCAGGAGAAGTAATGATATCAAGTTCAAAATCAGTTAAAACGACAACCTCTGCACTAAACCCAATCACAAGAAGGTAAACCAGGGATATGCCTGGGCTGAATGTGTACTCTCTTTGTATGTTGATTTGAAAATGTTCCTGTGTTTGTCTCACAGATGATCAGAATGGTAGCAGACCAGAGGGAGTGGAGGCTGGTGGGGACACCCCAACGAGCCCTACACCTCTCCAAAGGACCAAACCCATAACTGCCCCTCCACGGCTCCCTCGGGAACCTCCTCAGAGGCAGGCCCTCCTTCCCAGGCCATCCATCCGCCAGGACAGACACTCAGACTCTAACGTCGTCAAACTGGTTGCTAAGCTACCGGATGGAGGTCAGAGGCCAGATGCAACAGCCAATGGAGAGACGGGAGTCACTGTGAACCGAGCGCAGTCCTTCCAAGGCAGAAGACCACCTCGAAGTGTTGCGGTCATTCGAGAAGGTAGCGGAACAACCTGTAGCCTATACAAACATGCTATGAATTTTAGACTGCATTTTATACTTTGCTTAACAACAGTGCAGCAGTACAGTACCTAGCTGCTCTGTGGTACTGATATCATGTTCAATGAGAAAGAAGGTTGAAAGTGGATTTCATTGTGTTAGCTCTTGGTTCTGTTATGGAAGCTAAAATTTTCGTTCCTTGCATTGCAGCAGAAAATGACGGTGTGATCAAAACGAGGTCTCCAGCTGAGAAGCCTGCCATCTGCAGACCTCCAACCAGACCCCCTGACCCCCCTAGCCGATACCCTGCACCCCACAAGAGCCCCACTGCAACCCCCAGCGAGGACACCCCGGCGTCGTAGTGAGTAGACCTTAGAACTCAGCCAGACCCAGACATTCCATCCAGACTGATTAAAATCTTAATCAAGAGAACAATCACAAAATGCTGTGTTTAGCCTTGAGTTTCCTTTTGGTCTTTCTCCAGTCCTTGTAAGTCTCTTATTAAATGTACCGTTTTGAACCCTTCACAACATACTAATTCCATTGGCTGCATTTAGATCAAAGATTTTACTCTTTCACTAGTGTGTTCAGATGTTCCCCACTGTGTTCCCCATTTCAGTGTCCATTTATCACATTGTAGCAACAAAATAACCTACAATTTGCTACTCCCCAATGACCAGTCGTGTACTCTGTACATGCCTGCTCCTGTTGTTTTACAAGGGGTATGCAGTGCGATGCCATAATACACTGAGTATACAAAACGTTAAGAACACCTGCTATTCCATGACAGACTAACCCGGGGAAAACTATGATCCTTTATTGATGTCTCTTGTTAAATCCACTTCAGTCAGTGTAGATTAAGGGGAGGAGACTGGTTAAATAAGGATTGTTAAGCCTAGAGACAATTGGGACATGGATTGTGTATGTGTGCCATTCAGAGGGTGAATGGGCAAGACAAAATATTTAAGCATCTTTGAACGGGGTATGGTAGTAGGTGTCAGGTGCACCGGTTTGTGTCAAGAACTGCAATGCTGCTGTTTTTTTTAACGCTCAACAGTTTCCCGTGTATATCAAGAATAGTCCACTACCCAAAGGACATCCAGCCAACTTGGCATAACTGTGGGAAGCATTGGAGTCAACATGGGCCAGCATCCCGGTGGACAGCTTTCGACATCTTGCGGAGTCCATGCCCCAACGAATTGAGGCAGTTCGGAGGGCAAAATGGGTGGTGCTCAATATTAGTACGGTGTTCCCAATGTTTAGTATACTCAGTGTATATTTAGGGTGGTTTTTTTTCTTTCTGCCTGCTAAACACCAACAAAATGCACAAATGGAAAAGTGTTAGTCATAATACTTGCACTCTGGTGCATCTCAAAAGCTCTCTTTTACAGTAATGAGCACTTAATTTTTTTTAGACCACTTTTCAATATGAGTAACAAAGTGCTTCACATCATAACATAATAAAATAAAAGTACAAAGGAAGGAGAAGGAAAAATATAGCTAATTAGATAATGGCAATAATGTACGTGCATCTCAAGTAAACTGTGTGCACAACAGATGAGATCACAAGCTGCACTGTTCCAAACTCCTTTTGTATTACAAGGCCATCCTGTCTATTTTAAATACTACTGTTTTGTAACATCCTAAGTAACATGCCATTTTCACATTGCCAGGGCTATTTAGTGGGCAGAAAATGTTGCCCATAAAGTTTTGTCATTGTACTCCAAAAGAGTGTTTGGTGTGCTGTAAAGCCCGACATGCCTCAAGTTCATCCCAGGTGATCCCTGTCTTTCTCTTTCTCCAGCGTTGCTTCCAAAGCCAAGTTTTTTGAGAATGCTTCAAGGAAATTTGGAAGGTAGGTTCAAAACGAAACTCTTATCTCCACACGCCCCTTTGCCCCATGAAATGCTTATATAGAAGAAATCAGTGAGATATGCATGTTAGATGATGTGGAAGTGGATATAGTCAGGGTAGGCAAGGCCTCAACATGCTGCAAAGCCAAGTTGTTTAAACATAATGTGATGGCTGAGAAATAAATTGATCAGTTCACTTTAATTATGAACTATTGAAAGTATCCTGCTCTTAAAAATGTAAGTAGTCCCTGTCACTGATCTCAGGTTGTTTGACGATTTTATAATTGAACAGGAGCTGAGATGTTTTTTTGAAGTAGCTCAAGTGAATATTGAAACCAATCTTGATCATCAGACAATGTCCATGCTTGTATGACTGACGTGATGCGCTTGTGATACCTGCATACATTTTTTCCCACTAAAAGGTTTAAACAAGGGATTGAGTTGATGTTACATTCAGTGATATTGTGGCTTCCTGGTGTCCGTTGTAACCTGGTAACTCTGAGTAAAACCTTGAAAGAGCCTCCTTGAGTTTCAGACTAAATAAAGAAGCGGGGCACACACTGCACAGCTGTTGTTTTGTCCCAAATTAAGCATAGAGGCCAACCTCAAATGTCAAATTATTTGTAGCCTCATTGACTGTTTGGTTCAAATCCAGTAAATTATTGTATGCTGTTATGTACTATAATGATAAACTTCCATCAATTATAAGAGCATTTCAAGCCAGACAGTAAAGCACATACAGAATAATGAAGTAGAAGCTTTCAAGCTAACAGGTTAATGTAGACAATAGTTGTGCTTGCAAACTGTAACTGGAGAAATACAAATGTATTTTTAAAATGGTATTTGCATCTGACTTTGTTGCATATTTCATGTGTAATGTGTTGTTCTGCTTCCCTCATGTAGCTCATCGGTCTCACCTCCAGCATCTACTTTGCTCAATGTGAAAGAAGAGGTATGATGTCCTATAGTTTCTTTCTCTCCCCCACCTGCTCCATTTTGGGAACAGGCAGACAGAGGGAGGGTAATGGTTTGAGTGAGATGCTGCAGAGGTGATTTAGAGGTAGTTGAGATAATAGCTCAGCGTCATACATGTACCTGAAACTGTATTTCAGATGCACGTTATGGTTTGAAATAGGCCTTGCTCAGCTTTTATGAACTTATTTGGCCCTTAAATCTTTAAATAGATTTTACAAAAACTATTTGCTTTGCACTTTGTAATCAAAACCAATCTTTATTTTCCCTTAGAGTTTAAGTTGATTAGTCTGTTACCATGGCCTCTACTCCTGTGGAACTGCAGTGAGTATCTGGACACACTGTCCTGTTGTGGAATGGAGGCGCGCTCTCGGAATGACAGCACTTTTGTCCTGTCAGTGGATATCCTCCTGCTTGTTGTTATAAGGGACCAAATTAACATGTTGTTTAACTTGTGATAAAGGAGCTCCGGTCTAGATAGGATGCCTTTATATGTCTCCGTCTGATCCATAGCTTTTAGCTTTTGGCATCTGGATCGATATTATATGGGATCAACTCTATATAATGTGTTAACTAAATTAATCCTGGTCCAAGTGGCTAGTTCCAGTATCCAGGTATTTGACACACAATATTATGACACATTTCACATTCAATTTCAAATTGCAAAAAAAAAAAATACTACTGTAGCTACCTGATACCATTTGGAATTCACATATTCCCTATTGTACCAGGTTGAAATTAAAGCACCCCAAGTGGCTCAGCGGTAGCACAATATTGTTAACTAGCATCTTAAATCAAAACTGATAACAAAAGGTATAGGTTCTAAGAAAGGTTGAGTTATATGCATTACTATCTACTCCTTCTGTTCATGATGCACTTTGATGAATGAAAACAGACCACGGAAATTCTAATGTGCTGAATACCATAATACATTTGGTTAAGCTTGAGGTTAGTCCTACTATACCAACCATGATAACAATGATAAGTAACAAATAATTATCCACACTGTCACACTACAGAATGCTGTGTCTTTGTTAGATCTAGTTAGATGTATTTCACCATTCCCATGTTCTTAAGAATCCTTAAAGCTGGAATACGTAGCGGTGATACTGCCACGTCCAACGAAGATGTTACTTCAAACATGTTTTATTTATTTTCTAGGACATCATTGCACATGCAATAGAACAGCAGAGTATGTAATACATTTTTTTATGTCCTCTTCTTCATAAACAAAACATGTAACGAATGCGCCTGGGGGCGACCAGTGGCGCTGTTTCACCTAATGCGGAGCTCAGCTTTAAGGACTCTTAACTAAATTATTTTAGATTGTGGAATCCAAATAACCACTGGTTTATTTTGAATGATCAGCAGTTCAAATGTTTGCAATAGTTTTTTTTGTTTTGTTTTTTGAAACCGTTTGTTGGCATCTCTCTATTTCCATGTGGGTACTGTCATTCATACAACACTCCAACATGAATGTTTCTTTTGGTCCTACTTTGTATGTAGTGTCACTAAGGCCATAATTTACGTGGTAATTACATTGGCAGCTACTGTACATTGTACCGAGTGTGGGTACACATTGCTACATAGTACTAGCAACTGTTATACCTGTTTGTGGCTTGCACCATTGCAGATGACCTCACAATGGAGAATACTGTGTCATTTTAAGAAAGCATTATATTGTGAAGGGAGGTTTATGAAAAGCTAATATGTATAGCATTAAAAAAAAAATTGTCTTCAATGATTTCTGTCTCAGAATATTTTGTGAATGATTGACAGCGCAGGTAAGAGCTCGTCATTAGAATTCCCAGAGGTTTTTGGCTCATCTTAACATTTTGTCTTCACTCCCATTTGATTTCTGTGAAAATTTGGACAAAGAAACATTCCTTGTCTTGTGTGTCTCTTACCTGCTTGATCCTGTCTTTCAACAAAAAATTTAACAGCAACAGCTGTATTGATGTTTTTATGTTAATTGTCTTATTGTATAAAACAAATATGCTCTTCAATGTCCTGTCTTAAACTAATTGTCAGCTTTTCTTTTTCCCTTGTATGCATTCTGTAAGTGTTGTACAGATTTATCAAGAAACATGCCCAGATGTATCAGCATGAAAAGTAAAATAAATCAACTTTCCACTTTTTCTCAAAAACATTGAAAGCGTGATAAGAATGGTTAATAAGTTGTGCGTTAGGGGACTAGCGTGGTCATATCCACATCACAAAAAAACAACTCTAACTCAAATGCAGGGCAAGAGAATACTGTGTAAAGTTACTCCAAAATGCCCTTTTAGTATTTTTTTCTAAGAGGGATTTTCTTTGTCAGAATTTGAGAAAAGGGAGACTTCGATGGCAATGATACATGCAGCAGTCAAATCAAATGTTATTTGTCACACATGCGCCAAATCCAACAGCTGTAGACCTTATCCACGAAATGCTTACTTACAAGCCTTTAACCAATAATGCAGCTCATTGCTAAATAAACTAAAGTAAAAAGTAACAAGATTACATAACAATAACAAGGCTATATACAGCGGGTTCCAGTACCGAGTCAGTGTGCGGGGATACAGGTTTGTTGAGGTAATTTGTACATGTAGATGGGGGTAAAGTGGCTATGCATAGATAGATGGATAGTAAACAGCGAGTAGCAGCAGTGTAAAAACAAAGGGTGGATGTCAATGTAAATACTCCGGTGGCCATTTGATTAATTGTTCAGCAGACTTATGGCTTGGGGGCAGAAGCTGTTAAGGAGCATTTTGGGCCTAGACTTGACGCTCTGGTACTGCTTGCCGTGCAGTAGCAGAGAGAACAGTCTTATGACTTGGGTGACTTGAGTCTTGGACTATTTTTTTGCCCTTCCTCTGACACCGCCTAGTATATAGGTCCTCTATGGCAGGAAGCTTGGCCACAGTGATGTATTGGGCCGAATGCACTAGCCTCTGTAGCGCCTTATGGTCAGATGCCGAGCAGTTGCCATACCAGGCGGTGATGCACCCGGTCAGGATGCTTTTGATGGTGCAGCTGTAGAACATTTTGAGGATCTGGGGACCCATGCCATATCTTTTCAGTCTCCTGGGGAAAAGGTGTTGTCGTGCCCTCTTCATGACTGTTGTGGTGTGTTTGGACCATGATAGTTTGTTGGTGATGTGGACACCAAGGAACTTAACTCTCGACCCGCTCCACTACAGCCCCATCGATGTTAATGGGGGTCTGTTCGCCCCTCCTTTTCCTGTAGTCCAAGATCATCTCCTTTGTCTTGCTCACATTGAGGGAGAGGTTGTTGTCCTGGTATCACACTGCCAGGTCTCTGACCTCCTCCCTATAGGCTGTATCGTCGTTGTCTGTGATCAGGCCTTCCACTGTTGTCGTCAGCAAACTTAATGATGCTGTTGGAGTCATGCTTGGCCTTGCAGTCATGGGAAAATAAAGTAAACAGTTTGGTACTGTAGCCTGCATAAAACCAATGTCTTAGATATTGCACATGAACATATGGAAGATATCTTGGAAGATTAGTCCAAATGAGGACTAAAAAACAAACAAACAAAACATATACAGTGCATTCGGAAAGTATTCAGACCCTTGACATTTTCCACATTTTGTTATATTACAGCCTTACTCTAAAATGGATTTTAAAAATTCCTCATCAATCTACACCCATAACGACAAAGCAAAAACACGTTTTTATAAAAAATAAATGTGCATGTCAGAGCAAAAACCAAGCAATGAGGTCCAAGGAATAGAGCTCCAAGACAGGATTGTTCGGAGGCACAGATCTGGGGAAGGGTACCAAAACATTTCGGCAGCATTGACGGGTAATTCTTAAATGGAAGAAATTTCGACCCACCAAGCCTATTCCTAGAGCTGGCCGCCCGGTCAACTGACCAATCGGAGGAGAAGGGCCTTGGTCAAGGACGTGTTCAAGAACCCGATGGTCACTGACAGAGCTTGAGAGTTCCTCTGTGGAGATGGGAGAACCTTCCAGAAGGACAACCATCTCTGCAGCACTCCACCAATCAGACCTTTGTGGTAGAGTGGCCACACATAAGCCGCTCCTCATTGAAAGGCCCATGGCAGCCCGCTTGGAGACTCTCAGACCATGAAAAACAAGTTTCTCATGGTCTGATGAAACCAAGATTGAACTCTTTGGCCTGAATGCCAAGCGTCACGTCTGGAGGAAACCTGGCACCATCCCTATGGTAAAGCATGGTGGTGGCAGCATCATGCTCTGGAGATATTTTTCAGCAGCAGTGACTGGGAGAGTAGTCAGGATCAAGGGAAAGATGAACAGAGCAAAGTACAGAAAGATCCTTGATGAAATCCTGCTCCAGAGCGCTCAGGACCTCAGACTGGAGCGAAGATTCACCTTCCAACAGGACAATGACCCTAGGCACACAGCCAAGATAACGCAGGAGTGGCTTTGGTACAAGTCACTGAATTTCCTTGAGTGGCCCAGCCTGAGCCGGGACTTGAACCTAATCGAACATCTTTGGAGAGACTTGATAATAGCTGTGCAGCGACGCTCACCATCCAACCTGACAGCGCTTGAGAGGATTTGCAGAGAAGAATGGGAGAAACTCCCCAAATACAGGTGTGCCAGGCTTGTAGCGTCTTACACAAGAAGACTCGAAGCTGTAAACGCTGCCAATGGTGCTTCAACAAAGTACTGAGTAAAGGGTCTGAATACTTACAGTATCAGTCAAAAGTTTGGACACCTACTCATTCCATGCTTTTCCTTTATTTTTAATATTTTCTACATTGTAGAATAATAGTGAAGATTTCAAAACCATGAAACAACACATGGAATCATGTAGTAACCAAAAAAGTGTTAAACAAATCAAAATATATTTTAGATTCTTCAAAGTTGGCTGCTTTTCCTCCACTCTGCAGTCCAACTCATCCCAAACCATCTCAATTGGGTTGAGGTCATGTGATTGTGGAGGCCAGGTCATCTGATGCAGCACTCCATCACTCTCCTTGTTGGTCAAATAGACCTTACACAGCCTGGAGGTGTGTTTTGGCTGACAAACCAGATGGGATTGCGTATCGCTGCAGAATGTTGTGGTAGCCGTGCTGGTTAAGTGTGCCTTGAATTCTAAATAAATCACTGACAGTGTCACCAGCAAAGTACCATCACACCACCTCCATGCTTCACGGTGGGAACCACACATGCAGAGATCATCCATTCACCTACTCTGCATCTCACAAAGACATGGCGTTTGGAACCAAATATCTCCAATTTGGACTCATCAGACCAAAGGACAGATTTCCACAGGTCTAATATCAATTGCTCATGTTTCTTGGCCCAAGCAAGTATCTTCTTCTTGGTGTCCTAGAAGTGGTTTCTTTGCAGCAATTCGACCATGAAGGCCTGATTCACGCAGTCTACTCAGAACAGTTGTCTGTTACTTGAACTCTGAAGCATTTATTTGGGCTCCAATTTCTGAGGTTGGTAACTCTCATGAACTTATCCTCTGCAGCAGAGGTAACTCTGGGTCTTCCTTTCCTGTGGTGGTCCTCATGAGAGCCAGTTTCATCATAACGCTTGATGGTTTTTGGGACTGCACTTGAAGAAACTTTCAAAGTTCTTGACATTTTCCGGAGTGACTGGCCTTCATGTCTTAAATGAATGATGGACTGTCATTTCTCTTTGCTTATTTGAGCTGTTCTTGCCATAATATGGACTTTATCTTTTTACCAAATAGGGCTATATTCTGTATACCACCCCTGCCTTGTCACAACACAATTGAAATTCCACAAATTAACTTTTAACAAGGCATACCTGTTAATTGGCATACATTCTAGGTGACTACCTCGTGAAGCTAGTTGAGAGAATGCCAAGAGTGTGCAAAGCTGTCATCAAGGCAAACGGTGGCTGCTTACCTCCAACACAATAAAATATATTTTATTTGTTTTAACACCATTTTTTGGTTACCTGATGATTCCATATATGTTACATTTATTCTACAATGTAGAAAATAGTAAAAAATAAAGAAAAACCTGTATTGAGTAGGTGTCCAAACTTTTGACTGGTAACGTATGTAAATGTGATGTTTCCTGTGGTGTGTGTGATGTATGATTTTTTTATTTTTTTACAAAAATGTCTGAACAGTTATTGCTTTGTCATTATGGTGTATTGTGTGTAGATTAGAGGGGGAAAAATAAATTACAGCTAGTTTTCCCCTCCCCACTCAGACGACTCCCAGGCAGTCCCAGCTAAATTTTTGCTTGCTTAAGAAATATTGTTTTGCTAAAAACCTATTTTTGTCAGTTTCCATGGAAATCTATTACAGTGAGGTTTTTAATTGTTATCCAGAAATGATTTGATATTGATATAAAAACAGCTGCGTTTCCTTAAGAATCCAGGGGAGCCAGCTTCTAGTTTTAAAGCGTACAAATAACCTGTTCTAAATGCTCTATGGTCTTATCAAGAAGGAATTTACAAGATCGATTGGATTCTATTGTATTTTTGTCAATAAGCAGACGCATTTATTAATTGCTCTAAGGGGATAAGTTGTATTGAATTTATATGTAATTATTGAACTGTGGTGGCATACTGTATGTGTTCCCCGGATTTGCAACAGTGAAAAATACTTTAAATGACAGTTCAATATCAACCAAAACATTTGATGTGTAACTGTATATCAATGACAAAACATAATGCAAGTGGTTTATACTGCAAAACTTGTTTTGCATTGTATAAAGTACTTAGGACAGGGGTGCTCAAACCTTTGGCCTGGTGGGCCCTGGGCTGAACAAATAGACATGTTTTATTTAGAATTATAAACCACGTTGCGTCGTACTAAGGAACAGCCCTAATGCCTTGGTATATTGGCCATATACCACACCCCCTCTTGCCTTATTGCTTAACTATAAAATGTAAAACATTGAATTTTAGGTCTTGAAACAACTGCAGTTCTGCAGTTGCAGAATGTTGCCGTTTTAATTCTACTTCCTTGCAGTTCTACACATTTTGCCATAGCATACAGTGCCTTGCGAAAGTATTCGGCCCCCTTGAACTTTGCGACCTTTTGCCACATTTCAGGCTTCAAACATAAAGATATAAAACTGTATTTTTTTGTGAAGAATCAACAACAAGTGGGACACAATCATGAAGTGGAACGACATTTATTGGATATTTCAAACTTTTTTAACAAATCAAAAACTGAAAAATTGGGCGTGCAAAATTATTCAGCCCCTTTACTTTCAGTGCAGCAAACTCTCTCCAGAAGTTCAGTGAGGATCTCTGAATGATCCAATGTTGACCTAAATGACTAATGATGATAAATACAATCCACCTGTGTGTAATCAAGTCTCCGTATAAATGCACCTGCACTGTGATAGTCTCAGAGGTCCATTAAAAGCGCAGAGAGCATCATGAAGAACAAGGAACACAACAGGCAGGTCCGAGATACTGTTGTGAAGAAGTTTAAAGCCGGATTTGGATACAAAAAGATTTCCCAAGCTTTAAACATCCCAAGGAGCACTGTGCAAGCGATAATATTGAAATGGAAAGAGTATCAGACCACTGCAAATCTACCAAGACCTGGCCGTCCCTCTAAATTTTCAGCTCATACAAGGAGAAGACTGATCAGAGATGCAGCCAAGAGGCCCATGATCACTCTGGATGAACTGCAGAGATCTACAGCTGAGGTGGGAGACTGTCCATAGGACAACAATCAGTCGTATATTGCACAAATCTGGCCTTTATGGAAGAGTGGCAAGAAGAAAGCCATTTCTTAAATATATTCATAAAAAGTGTCGTTTAAAGTTTGCCACAAGCCACCTGGGAGACACACCAAACATGTGGAAGAAGGTGCTCTGGTCAGATGAAACCAAAATTGAACTTTTTGGCAACAATGCAAAACGTTATGTTTGGCGTAAAAGCAACACAGCTGAACACACCATCCCCACTGTCAAACATGGTGGTGGCAGCATCATGGTTTGGGCCTGCTTTTCTTCAGCAGGGACAGGGAAGATGGTTAAAATTGATGGGAAGATGGATGGAGCCAAATACAGGACCATTCTGGAAGAAAACCTGATGGAGTCTGCAAAAGACCTGAGACTGGGACGGAGATTTGTCTTCCAACAAGACAATGATCCAAAACATAAAGCAAAATCTACAATGGAATGGTTCAAAAATAAACATATCCAGGTGTTAGAATGGCCAAGTCAAAGTCCAGACCTGAATCCAATCGAGAATCTGTGGAAAGAACTGAAAACTGCTGTTCACAAATGCTCTCCATCCAACCTCACTGAGCTCGAGCTGTTTTGCAAGGAGGAATGGGAAAAAATGTCAGTCTCTCGATGTGCAAAACTGATAGAGACATACCCCAAGCGACTTACAGCTGTAATCGCAGCAAAAGGTGGCGCTACAAAGTATTAACTTAAGGGGGCTGAATAATTTTGCACGCAAAATTTTTCAGTTTTTGATTTGTTAAAAAATTTTGAAATATCCAATAAATGTCGTTCCACTTCATGATTGTGTCCCACTTGTTGTTGATTCTTCACAAAAAAATACAGTTTTATATCTTTATGTTTGAAGCCTGAATTGTGGCAAAAGGTCGCAAAGTTCAAGGGGGCCGAATACTTTCGCAAGGCACTGTATGAACATGACATAAGTCATCTGAGTGAGAGACTAACAAAATCAATGGGGGGCCCCTGGAAGTCAGGGCCCCTGGGCACTTGAGTTTGGTTTCCCCGTCAATAATTTGACTATGATTACTACCAGGTTTAATTAACTGGCTGGACTGACTTACCTAGTGTCGTGTCTTTACTATCATTAAATTGAAGACTTCGTTTTTATCAAAGATTCTCTGTAATTAGTATTACGCGATTAAACTGAATAATCATGTAACTGTAATTAACTAGGAAGTCGGGGCACCAAGGAAAATTATTCAGATTACAAAGTTACAATTTCCCAATATAACCTTTCAAATATTTTCATATCTGATCAATAGTCATCTGATTAATGAATTATTTATTTGACCTCACGTTAGTCTCATTCCAAACGTCGTAAATTGTTGGTTATCTGCACGAACCCAGTCTTCACTATGAGTTATCCATACATCAATTGTCTTAAATTATTTATTTATTACTAAGTAATCACAGAAATGCATAAACAAAACAACAAAGTAAATATGGTTACAAGAAATGATAGGAGAATGTGCCCTAGTGGGCTAAACCGGCATGGCGGCTTGTTAGACAAAGGGGAAGTGGGGGTCGACTAAGAAGTCACTACAGAGTTAATAATTATAACAATTGAAATGATAATCCTTTACACATGAACGCTCACTCATTCGGAAACAATTGCAATCAATATATATATTTACGCTCAGTGTCGTCTTGATCGCTGTTGAAAAGTTAGTTTCTGAAACAAATACAGTATGTACATTTTAAAGTAAGTGAAACACACATTTACACTTGATTGTTTTTAATAATATGCAAAGGAAAATAAAAAGGAAAATAAAGGTACACTAAGAACTACCTGACAAATCATATCAATAGCTGAAAATGGACAATCAATTTACAGGTTACGAATGGGGGTCATTCTTAAATAGACTCATTCAATAGTAGTAACTTCACATAAGAGACATTGTAAAAATACAACAAACTTTCAAAGATTCGGTAACACCATTTTGATGGTCAGAATTGCCTCATCTTTAAGAAGTCATGCAACTTTGCATTTTACTCACAGAATATTTAAATCAATACTACTACAGAAGGTAGTTAAAAAGCATTAACAACTTATTTTGTAAGAAAAATGTTTTTCCATTACATTACATTTTGTAACAGACATAAAATGTCAGTAACATGTACACAAATAATTGTACCATTTACACAAAAACAGATTAATATACAAATGTATAAATACATACAGCTATGTCCATTTTGACTTTTTAATATACTTGTAATGTCATTTACTTGTAGGCTTATATGGAAATTTCAATGTTGGTCTACCATGGTACATTTTAAAGTAAAGTTAATGATGGAAAATCGTTTATTGCTTGACAGAGCAATCCTGTTCTCCAAGTCAATCTAAAAAGAATGTTGAAAACATGTATAATGATAAACAAAATAGTAATTGCATGATTACTGGGTGTATGAAGAGAACGCTTTATCTTTGATCATTTCCTTAAATCTATTTACCTCAATTCAAATTCAGTAATGTGGAGTCAGTATGGTAGACACAACTGCTGCTAATTTTACTTTACAGATTATCTAAAAGTTACATGAACTGTAAAATAATAAATGGTATAACAGCCATGCTTTTTTAAGGCCTTCATATTTAGGGCCCTATAAAATCTGCAGACATCACGGAATCCAGACATAAATGGATTTCAACAATATTCAAAAGTGTGTTGAATTTAGTAGAATATTAATCAAATGTTTATTTGCACAAGTTCCGCACAAGATATGAAAATAATGCATCAGTTTTTTTCCTGAAACTTTCTGAAGAAGCAATGGCATGGGAATGCCCCTGTCTGTGTGGTGGCCGCACTTTGTGTAACCAGTTAGTGACGCTAATGATAACTGTATTGTAATTTTTACAGTGCAAAACTAAAATTGAAAACTTATCTGAAATCAGAAAATGTAAATGGGGAAAATACTAAACTGAATTTGACAAAATAATTATAGGGCCCTATAGTATATTTTGAATTAGTACTTTATTTAGTATTTTCCAATTTGGGTTGCCTGATTTGAGATGTTTTTTAAGGAAAACCCTGTAATGAGTAACAAATGAATACAACAATAGCAAACAATGTACAGGTTTTAACAAATTGTCATCTGATGTATTAAACATTCAAATTAACAGTGTCATTGCTTATAGGCATAGCCTATGTCTCTCCAGAAGAGAAAATGTCAGATATCTTCAGATGAGCAATTGTAACCTAAGACTGAATTCAATCAAATCTGCTGTAGCAATATTTATGCAGTGTCCTTGTGTACACAACTTCTGTGATGTACAACGTGTCTTAATCTGCGGTTTTTACCAAAACCATTTTGCAATTGTGTTTAGCACATTGGACAACTGCTAATGTAAAACGTTTCTCACATCTCAATTGACAGTAATATGCGTTATAGAGAAAGGGTTTAAGTCACAATGTGAATACAGCTTTATGCACAAGCTATTGAAGAGATATAGACTCAGTGGCCAGTTTTTATTCACCCCTTTCATGAAAATGGTTCTTCCTACCGACAGTGAGTCACGTGGCTGTGGCTTGCTGTATAAAGAAGGCAGACGGGCATTGAGGCATTCAGTTACTGTTCGATTTAATGTTAGGATGGGCAAAACGAGTGGCCTAAGCAAATTTGAGCGTGGTATGATTGTCGGTGCCAGGTGCACCAGTTCTTATCCAGAGCGTCTTACAGGAGCAATTAGGGTTAAGTGCCTTACACATGAACAGATTATTCACCTTGAGATTCCAATCTGTCAGTTACTGGCCCAACGCTCTAACCACTAGGATACCACCATTTGTTCAATCAGATGTCGAAGACCATGAAAATGGGATCTTTCTGGAGTTTTTTTGTTTTCAAGATATCTACATGAAGATTTCACAATTTTAAAGGCGTATAATTATATTCTTAATATGATAATGCATTTCACCTTATCTAAAATATGAAACTGTTTGATTTTATGAAGTAATTTAAGCCACAGTTGGCATATAAAAACAAAGATGGAATTTGTTGAATTAAAAATGTCACTCACTTAGTTTGAACTAATGACAAAATGAATGGACACCATTCATTCCTATGTGAAGACTCAATAGAGCATTTGAAGCCAAGGAAGTCTGTTAAGATGGCGTATCATGCATACATAACATGTGCAGTGTCGTGTCTTTACTATCATTAAATTGAAGACTTATAGTTTTTATCAAAGATTCTCTGTAGTTAGTATTACGTGATCAACTGATTAATCATGTAACTGTAATTAACTAGGAAGTCGGCACCAAGGAAAAATATTCAGATGAAAAGGTTATAATTTCCTAATATAATTTTTCAGATATTTTCATATCTGATCCATAGTCTTCTGATTAATTAATTATTTACTTTACCTCACGTTAGTCTCATTCCAAACTTCGTAAATTGCTGGTTATCTGCACGAACCCAGTCTTCACTATGAGTCATCCAAACATCAATTGTCTTAAATCATTTATTTATTACTAAGTAATTCACAGAAATGCATAAACAAACAAACAAGGTAAATGTGGTTACAAGAAATGATAGGGGAATGTGCCCTAGTGGGCTAAACCGGCATCGCGGCTTGTTAGACAAAAGGGGAAGTGGGGGTCAACAGATGACACTACAAAGTTGATAGTTATAACAATTGAAATGCTAATCCGTTGCACATGAACGCTCACTCATTCGGGAACAATTGCAATCAATATATATATTTACGCTCAGTGTGTCGTTGGGATCTTTGTTGAAAAGTTTGTTTCTGTTGGAGAGTTTTGTACATCTCTCTCTGTCTTGGTTAGAGGGGATAGTTCAGAGTGACATTCATTCAGTTGTTATAGATTGGATGTTTCGGCGGTTGTCGTTCTTTGCGTTAAATGACACCGAATTCCTAGCTGCAGACTAGTAATTAATATCAAAGACTTGTTCTTATTCTGTCTGTATCGATAGTCTAAGAGTTTAACCACATGGTATGGTTAAAAGATTCCGCAATGGTCTACAACCTTCGTCCTCTCCTAATGGAGAAAAACATGGTCTGGTGATCATTTCCCAATGTTGGATTTTATTCGGAATTGCAGAAAAGGGGCTGTCTCAGGATGCCTGACCCTAACTGGGCTCAGGGGCGGTCCTCTGATTTAGTTCAAATCAAAAGGGAATTGTATTTTCCTTCATTAAACAGTCCGAAATCATATTAAACTATTTTACAAACAGTATCATACACGCTCATTCATCTTATACAACAATTAGATGTAAACCTCATATCTGAGGCTATTATATAAACTGTGTTATGGTAATGTAGCCACACCATCTCCCATGATCTTCCCCAAGTTGTAACAAACGGACCAGTTCGTGATAGAGCAAATTGTTGGTTATAAATGACCACATGAATTTGGCACGCTATGTCCCCCCACTTCTAAAACCAAAGTTCCGCCCCTTTTTTTTCAATAAAGATGAAATCATTCTAACATCTACAAACACATGGCGCATGCACCTTTGTATGTTCTGATGAACTAAAGAATGCACATATTCAGGCTGCGTTAAACCTTAGAGGATTTTCAGCATGAATAGATTATAAGTATGTTCAGTTTGACCAACTAACTTTGGCACAGTACTGTCATGTGTGACGCAAAGGAGTCATCTGAAACTACATGCAGACTAAATGGGCAGCAAGTTGTAGAAGTTTTCATACTATGATTTACTTTTAAATAACTCAATAGAGATTCACTGCCACTGAAAATATTCTGGAAAGTTATTAATTCCAATTGTCTCGCTTTATGTCTGGAATTAGTTAGTCACCGTTTGTTCACTACCTAAATAACTAGCAAGAAAGATTTAAATACTGTACAATACATGTAGTGACTTATGCATTGTATATGTATATTGAAAATAGCATTCTAGTACAACGTAGTCAGTCAGATACAACCGTTGAGTAGTTAGCTAGTAAATACAGAGACTGTATGTAAGAGTATACTGCAAACGACTGTTTCACATTCCTTTTGGCAATAGTTTTTTTTTTGCATAGCACAATCTCATGAAAGTTCCTAAAGTAGAGATATGCATAGCTATGTTTAACTGTTTCTGCATTTTGTTTAGTTTTGTCTTCATCCAGTCAATGGATGACATTCTTCTGTTTCTTACATTTGACATAAAACTACTAGTCTTGTGTATTTTTTTTCTTGAAATACAGGACAGATTGGGCTGTCAACAAGGTGACACCTTGCAACTTGAAATAAATGCTAAAACCTTGCTGCCCTTCTGAGAAAATTATCTCAATTATGTCTGATAAGCGGCTAAACTACTGTAATGATACAATGATTTCAGAAATGGAACATTGAGCTATTAGATATAAAAAAAGGGAGAGAGAGAACATTACAAGGGAAACACTACAGAGCCTTGGCTGAAGTATATAGGCAGCTTGGATTGGATTTTTCTCAGTATGATGGCAAATCCTGCTACTTGTGGAACAGGATTGGTTTGGCCAAGCCTGCCAGGATCTTTGGCAAATGTACTGAGATTATCTCTGCAATCATCTCTGGAAAGTTGACCTTGGTGGGCAGAGACTGGGCCTGGACAAACAGATCAAATGTAAACTGCTGGAGTTTCCTCACAACCTGGGGGTTGGAAAGATGGACAGAGACGAGACAAAGTTACAATTCTGTGACATTCTACGATTTTGCTTTGGAAAACAAAGTAAGAAATTCATAACTTAGCAGATTTTTATCATACATTCTATGACAACAGAATAAATCAAATACAGTTATTGAGGATGCACATTGTTTCTCACCGGTTGGAGGGAATCCATGAGACGGGTGAGTTGATACAACCTCTGAGAGCAGTTGGACTTCCTTCCATAGTTAATGACGCGACCAAGTTCATTGATATAGGTCAGCCGCAACTCATCAAAGTACTTCTGACTCTTAAGACCGTCCACTGGAACTGCAAATGAGACAGCATGTAGTTGGTTTGTCCGCAATATTGAATCTCTGTTAAACTATAAAAAATGCACTGATTGGTTTCAATGGAAGCTACACTATACTGTATATACTAAAGTATGTGGACATCCCTTCAAATTAGTGGATTTGGCTATTTCAGCCAAACCTGCTGCTGACAGGTGTATAAAATCGTACACACAGCCATGCAATTTCCATAGACAAACATTGGCAGTAGAATGGCCTTACTGAAGAGCTCAGTGATTTTCAATGCGGCACCGTCATAGGATGCCACCTTTTCAACAAGTCAGTAAGTCCAATTTCTGCCCTGCTAGAGCTGCCCTGGTCAACTGTAAGTGCTGTTATTGTGAAGTGGAAACTTCTAGGAGCAACAACGGCTCAGCCGTGAAGTGGTAGGCCATGCAAGCTCACAGAACAGGACCGCCGAGTGCTGAAGCGCGTAGCGTGTAAAAATTGCCTGTACTCGGTTGCAACACTCACTACAGAATTCCAAACTGCTTCTGGAAGCAGCATCAGCACAGGAACTGTTCGTCGGGAGCTTCATGAAATGGTATTCCATGGCCAAGCAGCTGCACACAAGCCTAAAACCACCATAGCGCAATGACGAGCATCTGCTGGAGTGGTGTAAAGCTTGCCGCCATTGGACATTGGAGCAGTGGAAACGCGTTCTCTGGAGTGATGAACCAATCCCGCTTTACCATCTGGCAGTCCGACAGACTAATCTGGGTTTGGCGGATGCTAGGAGAACACTACCTGCCTCAATGCATAGTGCCAACTATAAAGTTTGGTGGAGGGGGAATAATGGTCTGGGGCTGTTTTTCATGTTTCGGGCCAGGCCCCTTAGTTCCAGTGAAGGGAAACCTTAATGCTACAGCATACCAGAACATTCTAGACGATTCTGTGCTTCCAACTTGTGGCAACAGTTTGGGGAATGCCCTTTCCTGTTTCAGCATTACAATGCCCCCATGCACAAAGTGAGGTCCATGCAGAAATGGTTTGTCAATCGGTGTGGAAGAACTTGACTGGCCTGCACAGAGCCCTGACCTTATCCCCATTGAGCACCTTTGGGATGAATTGGAATGCCGACTGCGAGTCAGGCCTAATCACCCAACATCAGTACCAGACCTCACTAATACTCTTGTGGCTGAATGGAAGCAAGGCCCTGCAGCAATGTTCCAACATCTAATGGAAAGGCTTTCCAGAAGAGTGGAGACTGTTATAGCAGCAAAGGGGGTACCAACTCCATATTAATGCCCATGATTTTGGAATAAGATGTTCAACGAGCAGGTGTGCACATACTTTGTCATGTAGTGTACCTCAAATTGTATTCCATTTCCACAGCATTATGAAAATGGCCTAGAGGAAATTGCTTGCAAGTCAATTTCATGAAAGAAGAAATACACAATGTGATGCTTTCTATAGTCTGTCAATGGACCTCTCAGCCTTTGATTGGGCAACAACACTCACTGATGCTGAAGAGGAGCAGGGCCTTCATGCAGAGGAACTCTTCCTGAGTGACTTGCAGCAGGACAAACTCCTGGGAGAGTTGTCTCATCCGTATGCAGTGATCGAACATGCTGGAGATGTGCATCCGATGGCTGGGGACATGAGAAAAGAGAGGAGGAACAGGGTGAGATACAGTATATTGAGAATGAGCCAATAAAAAGACGGGGGGGGGTAGCCTATGGGGAATATATTAAGAAAGGGATCATCTGTTGCTATGAGAGATTATGTATAGAGGGGGCAAATAGATGAGAGGATAAGATGGCGAGACCAGTATGTGAAACTTTTGCAATGATTACAAAATTGGCATCCTCCCTCTTTTTGACGATAGTTATGTGACCTTTGACCTACTGCTATGCGGGCAAATCTGGTTGTAATGATGTCATCTCAACCAGTTGTGCCCGCAGGGTATACCATCTGAATACAGGATTGCAGTGATTGTTACTGAATATTATTTTTTTCTTTTTCGTAGTTAATAAAAAAACTAAATGTCATGTGGAGATGTAGCTACTGGAAGCTCACACACATTTTTTGCATAAAGAAGTAGTAAAGAATTTCCTTTCTCGGCATCAGACCTACCTAATTCTCACTTGAATCATAGTTTTTGTGTTTCATAGGCTAAATTACACATTCTGTTTACATTTGACTTAAAAGTGATCTGTTCTTGCAATTTGTAGTCTGACATTTCAGATCTAGATATGATAAATATTACAAAGTAGTTTGGAAATATTGAACAATTTTCTTCAAAGTAACTTTAAGTAAACTATATTTTACTCAAGGGTAGCTTTAGTGTAGCTTAACTTCTTCCTGTGTGGTAGCTTGGTAAACTATATAATCTTCTCCAACACTGCTTATAGTACATGTTAAAAGGTTATATTCTCTATATTACTTAGCTACATGGATCAATGCTAATAAGGGTACTCTAGTTCCAACATTTATATTACCAATTAATAATGCATTCATTATAGGTAATATACACTACATGACCAAAAGTATGAGGACACCTCCACATCGAACATCTCATTCCAAACTCATGGGCATTCATATGGGGTTGGTCCCCCCTTTGCTGCTATGACAGCCTCCACTCTTCTGGGAAGGCTTTCAAGTAAATGTTGGAACATATACCCCACAGTGTCCAAGTGGAATTATATTTTTAGAAATGTTTACTAATGAATTACCAATGAAAAGCTGAAGTGTCTTGAGTCAATAAGTATTCAACCCCTTTTGTTATGTTAAGTCTAAATAAGTTCAGGAGTAAAAATGTGCTTGACAAGATACATAATAAGTTGCATGGACTCACTCTGTGTGAAATAATAGTGTTTAGCATGTTTTTGAATGACTACCTCATCTCTGTACCCCACACATACAATTATCTGTAAGGTCCCTCAGTCGAGCAGTGAATTTCAAACACAAAGACCAGGAAGGTTTTCCAATGCCTCGCAAAGAAGGGCACCTATTGGTAGATGGGTAAAATAAAAAAATAAAGCAGAAATTGAATATCACTTTGAGCATGGTGAAGTTATTAATGCACTACGAAGACACAGGATCCTTCCTAACTCATTTGCCGGAGAGGAAGGAAACCGCTCAGGGATTTCACCATGAGGTCAATGGTGACTTTAAAACAGTTACAATTTAATGCCTTTGATAGAAGAAACCTGAGGATGGATTAACAACATTGTAGTTGTTGATTTCAAGCATAGTGGTGGCTGTATCATGTTATGGCTATGCTTGTAATCATTAACGACTGGGGAGCTTTTCAGGATAAAAACGAAATGGTGCTAAGCACAGCCAAAATCATAGAGGAAAACCTGTTTCTACCAGACACTGGGAAATGAATGCACCTTTCAGCAGAACAATAACCTATAACACCAAGCCAAATCTACACAGGAGTTGCTTACCAAGAAGACAGTGAATGTTCCGGAGTGGCCGAGTTACAGTTTTGACTTAAATATGCTTGAAAATCTATGGCAAGACTTGAAAATGGTTGTCTAGCAATGATCAACAACCAGCAAGACTCACCGCTGTAATCACTGCCAAAGATGATTATAACATGTATTGACTCTGGTGTGAATACATATGTAAATTTGATATTTCTGTATTTCATTTAAAATAAATTTGCAAAAAAATCTAAAAACATGTTTTCACTTTGTCATTATTGGGTATTGTGTGTAGATGGGTGAGAGAGAAAATATATATTAATCCAGGCTGTAAGACAAATACATTTGGAATAATTCTAGGGGTATGGATACTTTCTGAAGACACTATGATTGAAGGCAAAAAAAAAATGAATATTCCTCAGGACTTTCCATGTGACTAAAGAACACCGAACAAGGAAATTAAATATAAATGTTACTGAAAGCCAGGTTTGTAAGCCCTTGTGCACATGTAATTCTAGATGTATCGGTGAGAAAGATGGACCGAGAGTGAGCAGGAGGTAGAGAGGGGGAAGAGAGAGAGAGAAAAAAGAGACAGGGACAGAAAGAGATGGACAAAAAAAATAATTGGTATCTGCCATACTTATTACAGCCAACTCACTGGAGGAAATCTCCACCAACATAATGGGGACAACACTGAGTTGGTGGACCTGGTGGAAATAAGGTCATTTAGCGGATATAATTGAATTCACTTTCACATCGTATCACATACTCATTGAAAACAAGGTCCGGGGCGAAATAGAGCATTCTGCCGTTGGCATTCTTGTAGGACCTCCATCCCAAGCCGAACACCATCACCCCCATCCATGAATGCTGGATGACTGTCATCTGGTCATCCACATGCAGATTCCGAAAACCTGAGAAGAAAATTAATAACCACATGGAAATGGATAACAATCATTGATTACAATATAATTATCAAAATATGATACATGCCTTCACGACCTCCAATGTGCTGCAATGCCATTGCAAACTTGTTGTAAATAAAATGTAATCTTCTAAACAATTAATCAAGAACAACATGGAAATACATTTCTTCTATTCCAGTACTGTACCTGGCAAGCCTTTGGCCCACTTGACCACTTTGACAAGTTGGCGCTCCCCGAGTTCGTTGAGGCTGGTGAGCAGCGCTGCAGCTGAGTCAGGCTGGCATTGGTCATGTCCCGCATGTACCACCTCTGGCTCAATGGATTCCAAGATGTTAAGGAACACCAGCTGGGAATGGAAGCTCAGGCCGGATTGGGGAGAGACTCCCTGGATGGTATCAGTGGGGCCTTGGGTGGGAAGATCCTCCTCCGGACTCTTCAGCTGTACAATCTTCTTTAGTTTACGTGCTACATAAGGTCAAGAAATCGGACACGGATGAGTAATGGTAGAAGAATAGTGTAATATTTGGTGCAGCTGTTGTGAGAGAAAAATTACAAGATCGTTATAATACTGTTTATGCATCTCTAATAGCTTTGATGAGTATTCTCTCATCTGTGTCTATGGGACTGAGTTGGGCCTCTGGAGCTTGAGCTGACTTGGTGATAATAACCTACAGCTGGCATTCCATAGATAAGATGTGGTGTGTGTGACCCGAGATAGAGACAGCCTGGAGGAGTAGAACAATCCCTTATTGCTTCTAATCATTATTGCATCTGGGAAATGGCACCGGGTGCAGATGACCACAGGAGATTAACCCAAGGTGGCTTATGATGCCCCCCGATCAGCATTGGAGAGGTGGAACCAGCCCTGACTAAGCATTTTTAGGTCTCCTATAGAAGATCTCTGTTTTTTCATTAAAGGTTAAACTCTCAGCATCACACCTGAGAGTGTGCGGTAGACCAGCTTCATTATTGCAATAATTAATCAATATTAAATATAGATGATTGTTTGAAGAAATTACAAAGTCTCTCTCAGTTTTCATGAATTTCCACAACACTGTTAACAATTGCCAAATCAGAGGAAAGGAAAACGTGAGAGGAATGAACGTTTAAATATAACAAAAGAACAACAGAGAAGGACGTACCAAGGGAGCGCATACTCTTTACAGGTGAGACTGTAAGAAGATATGTCACACTGTAAGCTATAGTGAAAAGCCAACTTGTTTCAAATAATATCACATTCAAAGTTAAATTATTATATACAGTGCATTCGGAAAGTATTCAGACTCCTTTACTTTTTCCACATTTTGTTACGTTACAGCCTTATTCTAAAATTGATTAAATAAAATGTTTCCACATAAATCTACACACAATACGCCATAATGACAAAGTAAAAACAGGTTTTTAGAATTGTTTGCTCATTTTTATATAAAAATAAATGAATTGATTGATTACATTTACATAAGTATGCAGACCCTTTAACTCAGTACTTTGTTGAAGCACCTTTGGCAACAATTACAGCACCAAGTCTTATTGGGAATGACGCTACAAGCTTGGCACACTTGTATTTGAGGAATGTATTTTTTAAATTATTTAAAAAAACTGAAATATCTTATTTACATAAGTATTCAGACCCTTTGCTTAAAGACTAGAAATTGAGCTCAGGTGCATCCTGTTTCCATTACAAATCCTTAAGCTGTTTCTACAACTTGGTTTCATTCCACCTGTGGTAAATTCAATTGATTGGACATGATTTGGAAAGGCACACACCTATATAAGGTTCCACAGTTGACAGCGCATGTTGGAGCAGAAATCAAGCCATGAGGTTGAAGGAATTGTCCGTAGAGCTCCAAGACAGGATTGTGTTGAGGCACAGATCTGGGGAAGAGTACCAAAACATTTCGGCAGCATTGAATGTCCCTAAGAACACAGTGGCCTCCATCATTCTTAAATGGAAGAAGTTTGGAACCACCAAGACTCTTCCTAGAGCTGGCCTCCCGACCAAACTGAGCAATCCTTCCTCTGTGGAGATGGGAGAACCTTCCAGAAGGACAACCATCTCTGCAGCACTCCACGAATCAGGCGTTTATGGTAGTGGTCAGACGGAAGCCACTCCTCAGTAAAAAGCGCATGACAGCCCGCTTGGAGTTTGCCAAATACTAATTGAGTGTATGTAAACTTCTGACCCACAGGGAATGTGTTGAAAGAAATATAAGCTGAAATAAGTCACTCTCGACTATTATTCTGACATTTCACATTCTTAAAATAAAGTGGTGATCCTAACTGACCTAAAACAGGGAATTCTTACTAGGATTAAATGTCAGGAATTGTGAAAAACTAAGTTTAAATGTACTTGGCTAATGTGTATGTAAACTTCCGACTTCACCTGTATATTTGAGATTCTTCAAAGCAGCCACGCCTTAATGATAGCTTTGAACACTCTTGGAAGTCTCTCAACCAGCTTCATGAGGTAGTCACCTGGAATGCATTTCAATGAACATGTGTGCCTTGTTAATTTATGGGATTTCTTTCCTTCTTAATGTGTTTGAGCCAATCAGTTGTGTTGTGACACAGAAGCTAGCCCTATTTGGTAAAAGACCAAGTCCATATTATGTTAAGAACAGCTCAAATAAGCAAAGAGAAACGACAGTCCATCATTACTTTAGGACATGAAGGTCAGTCAATCTGGAAAAGTGCAGTCGCAAAAACTATCAGGAGCTTTGATCAAACTGGCTCTCATGAGGACCGCCACAGTAAAGGAAGACCCAGAGTTACCTCTGCTGCAGAGGACACGTTTATTTGAGTTACCAGCCTCAGAAATTGGAGCCCAAATAAATGCTTCACAGAGTCCTCAACTGGAAGCCTCATTAAACAGCACCCGCAAAACACCAGTCTCAACATCAACAGTGAATAGGCGACTCCAGAATGCTGGCCTTCTAGGCAGAGTTCCTCTGTCCAGTGTCTGTGTTCTTAATCTTTTCTTTTTATTGGCCAGTCTGAGATATGTCTTATTCTTTGCAACTCTGCCTAGAAGGCCAGCATCCCGGAGTCGCCTCTTCACTGTTGACGTTGAGACTGCTGTTTTGCGGGTACTATTTAATGAAGCTGCCAGTTGAGGACTTGTGAGGAGTCGAGATCTTCAGTTTCTTGGCAATTTCTCGCATGGAATAGCTAATATACTGACAACTTTCAGAAGAAAGTTATTTGTTTCTGGACATTTTGAGCCTGTAATCAAACCCACAAATGCTGATGCTCCAGATACTCAACTATTCTAAAGAAGGCTAGTTTTATTGCTTCTGTAATCAGGACAACCGTTTTCAGGTGTGCTAACATAATAGCAAAAGGGTTTTCTAATGATCAATTATATATAATGTTGCAAATGTCGGAGAGACAGACAGCAAAGTTTATACAAATCTCCGCTGTTGAAAACAAAATGTTAGTCTAAAAGAAATGTGAGATAAGGTCTAGATAGATGCTTTTTATAGTGGATATCAAGTTTATAAGTTGCCTGGCTGGGCTGATGAGATAGTGGATTGCGCAGTCAGAAGGAACAGAGTAAATAGGCATTATAATGTCATAGATTTACCCGGTGGCAACTTGTGCAATAGACACCGGCTGGAATGCAATTTTAACAAATCAGTATTCAGGGTTAGACCCACCCATTGTATATATGGAATAATCAACAGAAAAAAGTGTTCTTAACACACACACACACACACACACAAACACACAGACACACGTCATACACAAGCAGACTCTTGTACTCACATATACACTCACACACATGCATACGCCCATACTCACAAACACACTTACAGTGCCTTGCGAAAGTATTCGGCCCCCTTGAACTTTGCGACCTTTTGCCACATTTCAGGCTTCAAACATAAAGATATAAAACTGCATTTTTTTGTGAAGAATCAACAACAAGTGGGACACAATCATGAAGTGGAACGACATTTATTGGATATTTCAAACTTTTTTAACAAATCAAAAACTGAAAAATTGGGCGTGCAAAATTATTCAAGGGGTTCAAGGGGTTCAAGGGGGCCGATACAGTGCCTTCAGAAAGTATTCAGGCCCCTTGACTTTTTCCACATTTAGTTATGTTACAGCCTTATTCTAAAATGGATTAAAGATATATATTTTTTCAGCCATCTACACACAATACCCCATAATGACAAAGCAAAAACAGTTTTTGTAAATGTTTGCAAATGTATAAGAAAACATACCTTATTTACATAAATATTCAGACCCTTTGCTATGAGACTCAAAATTGAGTTCAGGTGAATCCTGTTTCTTTTGAGCATCCTTGATGTTTCTACAACTTGATTGGAGTCCACCTGTGGTAAATGTAATTGATTGGACATGATTTGTTTGGAAAGGTCCCACAGTTGACAGTGCATGTCAGAGCAAAAACCAAGCCATGAGGTTGAAGGAATTGTCCGTAGAGCTCCGAGACAGGATTGTGTCAAGGCACATATCTGGGGAAGGGTATCAAAAAATGTTGGCAGCATTGAAGGTCCCCAAGAACACAGTGGCCTCCATTATTTATAAATGGAATAAGTTAGGAACCAACAAGGCTCTTCCTAGAGCTGGCCACCCGGCCAAACTGAGCAATCGGGGGAGAAGAGCCTTGGTCAGAGAGGTGACCAAGAACCCGATGGTCACTCTGACAGAGCTTGAGAGTTCCTCTGTGGAGATGGGAGAACCTTCCAGAAGGATAACCATCTCTGCAGCAGCCCACCAATCAAACCTTTATGGTAGAGTGGCCAGATGGAAGCCTCTCCTCAGTAAAAGGCACATGACATTCCGCTGCCAAAGGGCAGCTAAAGACTCTCTGGTCAAGATTCACCTTCCAACAGGACAACGACCCTAAACACCCAGCCAAGACAACGCAGGAGTGGCTTTGGGGCAAGTCTCTGAACGTCCTTGAGTGGCCCCGCCAGAGCCCGGACTTGAACCCGATCTAACATCTCTGGAGAGACCTGAAAATAACTGTGCAGTGACACTCCCCATCCAACCTGACAGAGCTCGAGAGGATCTGCCAAACTTGTAGCGTCATACCCAAGAAGACTTGATGCTGTGATTGCTGCCAAAGGTTAAAGGGTCTAAATACTTATGTAAATGTGATATTTTTTATTTATTTTTTATATAAATTAGCAAACAATTCTAAAAACCTGTTTTTAATTTGTCATTATTCCCCTTATCAATTGATAAGGGGAAAAAAACAATTTAATCCATTTTAGAATAAGGCTGTAACATAACAAAAATGTGGAAAAAGTCAAGGGGTCTGAATACTTTCCGAAGGCACTGTACACATACACTCAAACACACACAGCCAACGATGCTGTCCCATGTACTGTATATTGAGACTGGACACGTTTCCTTTATACTGTTTTTCAAACTGTGTATTTATATACTGTATTGTTCACATAGCTCATTCTAATATATCCACTACTGTACATTGCATTTTTGTTACAATGTTTATATAAACCACATGTATTTATAAACTGGATTCTTAACATAGCCCACTGCAATATATCTACTGCTGTCAGGTTGGATGGGGAGCGTTGCTGCACAGCTTTTCAGGTCTCTCCAGAAATGTTCGATCAGGGTCTGCCATCTCCACAGAGGAACTTTAGAGCTCTGTCAGAGTGACCATTGGGTTTTTGGTCACGTCCCTGACCAAGACCCTTCTCCCCGTATTGATCAGTTTGACCGGGTGACCAGCTCTAGGAAAAGTCTTAGTGATGACAGAACTTATTCCATTTATGAATGATGGCGCCACTGTGTTCTTGGGGACCTTCAATGCTGCAGAAATATTTGGTACCCTTCCCCAGATCTGTGCCTTGACACAATCATGTCTCGGAGCGCAACGGACAATTCCTTCAACCTAATGGCTTGATTTTTGTTCTGACATGCACTGTCAACTGTGGACCTTATATAGACAGGTGTGTGCCTTTCAAAATCATGTCCAGTCAATTTAATTTACCACAGATGGACTGCAATCAAGTTTTAGAAACATCTCATATCAGAACTCAGGATAAGACCCAGATGCAGACAGCTAGAGGCACAGGAGACAAAGGGCTGTGAGACATAGGTTTAATCCTAGTCACATGAAAAGTGGGATGTATACGGAGGGTACGGGGCAACACAAGATGAACAGCAGAGGGACTAATAATCTTGGAGATGGGGAAAGGGCCGATAAAGCTGTGGGGAATGTTTGCGGTATTCCTACCTGAGGGGCAGGTCACGAGTGTACAGCCATGCCCTCTGCCTGAGATGATACCGGGGAGCCGAGGTCCGGTGTTGTTCGGCTTGTCGTCGATACCTGGAGGTGATCTTGAGAAGAGCCGACTGGGCTCTCTTCCAGGTACGGCGACAGCGGCGGGCAAACATTTGGGCTGAGGGTATGCCGACCTCTTCCTCTTGCTCCAGGAAGAGCAGGTACTGATACCTCAGGGAACACTCGAAAGGCGAGAGCCCAAAGGCAGAGCAGGGGAGGTTGTTGTGGGCATATTAAACCCACACGAGTTGCTAGCTCCAGGTGGTGAGGTTGACGGAGACAAGGTTGCGAAGAGTCATCTCCAGGTCTTGATTGGCTCGCTCCGACTGGCTGTTGGACTGGGGGTGGAACCCGGAGAATAGGCTGGCCGACGACCCAATGAACGTGCAGAATGCCTTCCAGAACAGGGACGAGAACTGAGGACCCTGGTCGGAAACCATGTCCACCGAGAGTCCATGGATCCGGAAGACTTGCTGGGCCGTCTCTATGGCAGAGGGTAGCTTGGGGAGAGGAATAAAGTGAGCGGCTTTGGAAAACCAGTCCACTACTGTCAGGATGGCGGTGTTGCCATCAGACGGGGGAAGACCTGTGACAAAGTAAAGGGATATGTGAGACCAGGGACAGTGAGAGACAGGCATAGCTAATACAAGGAGACCAGCCGGAGCTTGCAGAGGACACATGTTCTGCACACCGTGCAGGCGGAGACGTCCGGGACCGTTGGTAGGCCACCAAAAGTGTTGCCACACAAAGGCCAGGGTCCGACGGGAGCCTGGGTGGCAGGAAAGCCTGAAGGAGTGGGCCCACTCCAGAAACGAGGAGCGGAAAGCGTCAGGCACAAATGATGCTGCACCTCACGGACATGCTTCCCTATTCCCCACCTGAGTGCCGTCGCCAGACACGAGGTGGGAATTACGGTCTCGGGATCCGAGGGTGTAGCCGCGGGGCTATAGCGGCGTGACAGACTGATTTTGCACACCTGAGTGTCGCACTTGCTCCATTCGGGCTCAAACTTATCTGTCATGGTTTGCAGATAGAGGTCTTGAGTACTTGAGTGAATATTCAGTGATGGGATTTCCTCCACTTGCTTAGAAATCAATATTTCCATCTTCATCATCTGAGTTCATTCATTAGGGCAGCAACTTCAATGAGTTCTGCTGATTTGTCATCCAACTTAGTCATTGTGTTCATTAACTGATTGTCATTGGTCTGCAGCATTTGGAGTAGAACATTGTTACTTTGAGTAACGTTCAACAAAACTTCATGCATGTTATCAAGTTGCGCGCTCTTGTTTGTAGACAACTCATCAGATTTATCTAGTTTGGCGTGGACATCGTCATATCTAGTTTTGGCTAAATCGAGTTGTTCCTGTAGAAGACAATGTTGTTCCTGCAGAAGACGATTTTGTTGAAGAGTTTGTGCTCGTTCGTCGTCATAAGTTTTTGCGATAACTTTTAATTATTCAATTTTCAAACGCGGTTCCATAGCTAGTAGTATTTTTCACTTTTCTGCGTTTGTCATTAGTTTCCCGGTTCTCTCCGCCTGTCCCTTTATGTCTACCGTTTCCTGCCCGTGCTTCAGCTGAGCACTGCAGTATTGGACCAATGCCAATCTAAGATGGCAAGACATCAGGGCTAAACTGGAGAGAACCTTTACAAGGCCTGCGCCCGATGGTGGATTTTGGAGAGTGTTTGTCGCGATTTCTACTGTTTATCTGCTAATGGCATAGTTAGGATTGGTATCGCTGCTGAGGTCAGAGATCAATAATTTTATGTGTGAGGTGTTCACTAATTGGCGGGGGAGTGGGGACCACCCCGTCTGATAGCTTGCACATTATTAAAACAGTTGAGAGGGTTGAATTTTTTTCCCCTATTTTTCCAAAGTTTGGATTTGGAATTCGTTGGAGGTGACAAAGACGATTTTAATCTATTTATAGACGTTAATGAACCATCAGTACTGTATCAGTAATGTTGGAGGTGGATGTGAATGAATTTGCAAAAACAAATTGAATTGATTAATCAATGTTAATGATAAATCAAACGGTATTGGCTATTTGGGAATTAAAATGTAATTAACCTGAGAGCTTTTCTTCATCTAGGTTAATATGGAAAAGTTTAAAATGTCTCATTTGATTGGAAGAACCTGAAAAGGTATGTTCAACAATTTCATTTATTAAATGAGATGATGAAATCCAATCCAAAAAAAAAACTTTAAAAAAAATCATTTTTTAAAATATATTTTTTAAATCCAATCAATTGAGATTGGCTGGATTATCATAAGTGTAACCAGTAGTTTAAATGTTAGGGTGCATTCACCACCAGGTTCACATAACCTAAGGTCGAAGCCACATGGGATTCCCGCAAAAGCGAGACTTCTGTCAGTACTGGGTAGTTATAATCAATGACCTTTGCAAAAGCAAATTTGACTGATTAATCAATGTTAATGATAATTCAAACCTGTACAGGCTATTTGGGAATTAAACTTTAATTAACCTGAAAGCATAGCTGTACCAAGATTAATGTGGACAAGTTTAAATTGTCTCATTTGTAGAAACCAATCAATTTGGATATTATTTAAAATGTCCATTTGGAAAAGGTAGTCTGGCAATTTTACCTCTTAGTTAAATTGAATGAGACAATGATATCCAAATCAGTTACGATTGGCTGGATATCATAAGTAACCACTTGACATAAATGTGATACACGTTTGGTGACACAAAAAATAATGAATCTTATTTTTATTTTTTTTACTGCCGATTCAACTCCCCCAGGGGTCACGATCGCAGAAAGCTGAAATCAAAAGGAAGTACAGATGGGTGGGACTTCCGTCGCCCAAGACGGAGGAATTTCAACGTAACACAGGAAAAACAAAAATGGCTACTCTCCCTTTGTTACCTTTAGCATCTCGTGCAAGCTAATCCTACTTTGTACTCTTTCAAGCATAATATAGGATAATTTACACTACGGTAAGAGGTTCTACTAATGACGTCTCACCGTCAACCCATTCGGCATTCTTCTTTGCTAGCACTAAATTACCGGAACTCGAGGAAATTTTAGAAATAAAACACACCTGTGGCCTACCCACACCATCTAAGTGTGGTAGACGGATACAGTTGAAGTCGTAAGTTTACATACACCTTAGTCAAATACATTTAAACTCAGTTTTTCACAATTCCTGACATTTAATCCTAGTTAAAATTCCCAAGCCTGTAAGTTAGGTACATTTTGGCCCCTTCCTCCTGACAGAGCTGGTGTAACTGAGTCAGGTTTGTAGGCCTCCTTGCTCGCAGACGCTATTTCAGTTCTGCCCACACATGATCTATAGGTTTGAGGTCAGGGCTCTGTGATGGCCACTCCAATACCCTGACTTTGTTGTCCTTAAGCCAGTATGCTTGGGGTCATTGTCCATTTGGAAGACCCATTTGCGACCAAGCTTTAACTTCCTGACTGATGCCTTGAGATGTTTCTTCAATATCTCCACATAATTTTCCTACCTCATTATGCCATCTATTTTGTGAAGTGCACCAGTCCCTCCTGCAGCAAAGCACCCCAACAACATGATGCTGCCACCCCCGTGCTTCACGGTTGGGATGGTGTTCTTTGGCTTGCAAGGTTCCGCCTTTTTCCTCCTAAGATAATGATGGTCAATATGGCCAAACAGTTCTATTTTTGTTTCATCAGACCAGAGGACATTTCTCCAAAAAGTACGATCTTTGTCCCCATGTGCGGCCTTTCAGGTTATGTTGATATAGGACGCGTTTTACTGTGGATATAGATACTTTTGTACCTGTTTCCTCCAGCATCTTCACAAGGTCCTTTGCTGTTGTTCTGTGATTGATTTGCATTTTTCGCACCAAAGTACTTTCCTCTCTAGGAGACAGAACGCATCTATTATGACGCGAGCATTATGACGGCGGCGTGGTCCCATGGTGTCCCATTGCGTACTATTGTTTGTATAGATGAACGTGGTACTTTCAAGCGTTTGGAAATTGTTCCCAAGGATGTACTAGACTTGTGGAGGTCTACAACATTTTGTCTGATTTCTTTTGATTTTCCCATGACGTCAAGCTTAGAGGCACTGAATTTGAAGGTAGGCCTTGAAATACATCCACAGGTACACCACCAATTGACTAAAATGACTGTCAAGTAGCTTATCAGAAGCTTCTAAAGCCATGACATAATTTTCTGGAATTTTCCAAGCTGTTTAAAGGCACAGTCAACTTAGTGTATGTAAACTTCTGACCCACTGGAATTGTGATACAGTGAATTATAATTAAATAGTCTGTCTGTAAACAGTTGTTGGAAATATTACTTGTGTACTGCACAAAGTACATGTCCTAACCGACTTAACAAAATTATAGTTTGTTGACAAGACATTTGTGGAGTGGTTGAAAAACAAGTTGTAATGACTCCAGAGTAGGTTGGAGTCATTGACAATAAATTTGTGGAGTGGTTGAAAAACGAGTTGTAATGACTCCAGAGTAGGTTGGAGTCATTACAACTCGTTTTTCAACCACTCAACAAATTTCTTGTCAACAACCTATAATTTTGTCAAGTCGGTTAGGACATCTACTTTATGTAGTATGTAAACTTCCAACTTCAACTGTATATATCCCACCATTCACTCAATATAATTATTTCTGCCAGATAACACTGTGGAGTTGCTGAGCTCTAGGTTTACACTGATATTTCAGCTGCCTCTATATTTATTTTATTTATTGAATTAGGCAGGTCAGTTAAGAACAAATTCTTATTTTCAATGACAGCCTAGGAACAGTGGGTTATAACTGCCTTGTTCAAGGGCAGGATGACTGATTTTTAACTTGTCAGCTTGGGGATTCGATCTTGCAACCTTTCGGTTACTAGTCCAATGCTCTAACCACTAGGCTACCTGCCGCCCCATGCTTGGCACTTGCGTGGGAGTGTGAGTGACAGAGAAATACTAATTGTCGCTTCCCAACTATCGGATCAATAACCTAATAGGCATTTCAAATACTCTAACTAAATGGTATGGCTAAAATTGATAAGAGACATCCTCACTGCTTTTACAAAGTTTTGTTGAAGTCTAAGGTTTTCCTGTGCATAGTTATTTCTCAAGTCAGTAGTTTAGTTCATCACAGTGGGACACGAAATGGAATCTAGAGGATAAGGGATTTGCTTATATGGGATCTTCAGTCTGCTTGCCTGTTTATCCCAGGCTTAAGAAGCCCCTGAATCATTGACTGTTGATGTCCCTCAACATGTGGTGCATGCATAGTAGCTCTAACCTGGATGCAATCATGGGAACTTGAGACTTCATCTTCTCAGTCTTTGTGTTTGTGCCATTAAGGAAGGGAGTTATGCTTAAAACATGCTTTGTAATATTGTATTATTAAACAAATTATTAATATAATCATTATGAATTTGCTCAGTGTGTGCCTCAACAGGCTTGGCCTCAACAGGCTTGGCCCCCACTACCACTACCATCCTCAAAGGCACTAGGTCATGGCTCTGAGAACTATTTCAATTCTAGCTTGGCATATCGCTTTATGAGCACAGGCCCAGAATAGACCTGTCCAGTTCTTATACAGTATACTGTACACGTGAACACCTGTTTTAACCCTCTCCGAGCCTATTCATGTGAAATACATGTTTGTAAGCAATTGTAAAGATAATGGTGGCGAAATCATTGCATATTAATCCCCAAAACGTATCATGTACTACCAAAACTTTATTGAGCTAAGCCATCCATAGAAACCCAGCCACAGGAAAGGAAAAATATTATCTTGAATATTACCATAATTGTTCCAAATGCATAAAATATAAATACACCAGGGCAAGGGATGACACATGGTCATGCATTTAGTGTCACACATGTTTGAGAATTGAATTTCCATATTTTAACGTTGGGATTAGTGTACTTTGTAATGTGTTATGCTGTTTTTCTATAAGTGTCTACCAGGGGTACAGTGCCGTGAAAAAGTATTTGCCCACTTTCTGTTTTTTCTATATTTACATGTTTTTTACACTGAATGCTATCAGATCTTCAACCAAAACCTAATATTAGATAAAGGAAACCTGAGTGAACAAATAACACATTTGTATACTTATTTAATTTATTTAATTAGCAAAGTTATACAACACCCAATGCCCCTGTGGGAAAAGATTATTGCCTACTTAAACTCAATAACTGGTTGTGCCACCTTTAGCTGCAATGACTGCAACAAAACACTTTATTGTGGTTGTTGATCAGTCTCTCACATGGCTGTGGGGGAATTTTGGCCCACTCTTCCATGCAGAACTGCTTTAACTAAGCAACATTTGTGGGGTTTTGAGCATGAACTGCTCGTTTCAGGTCCTGCTATAACATTGGGTTTAGGTCTGGACTTTGGTTAGGCCATTCCAAAATGTTATATTTCTTGCTTTTCAGCCATGCTGATGTAGATTTGCTTGTGTGTTTTGGATCATTGTCTTGCTGCATGTCCCAGCTGCACTTAAGCTTCAGCTCATGGAGGGATGGCCTGACATTCTCCTTTAGAACTCTCTGATACAGACCAGATTTCATGGTTCTTTCAATGATAGCAAGTCATCCAGGTCCTGAGGCAGCAAAGTATCCCCAAACCATCACCATGCTTGACCATTGGTATGAGGTTCTTACCATGGAATGCAGTGTTTGGTTTTTGCCAAACATAACGAGACTCATGTCGTTAAAAAGTCGGCTCGAGTTTGCCAAAACGCACCTGTCAAGACTGGGCAAGTCTTTTGGAATAATGTTATATGGGTAGATGCCCCAAACTTGTTGGACGACATGATTCCCTTTATGTCTGTCAAAAACCAAACACTGTCCAAAAATGGATGAAGCAACTGCAGATTGCCCCTTTAAGGAAATGTAGAGTGAACCATCGGTGCACCCTTGGATCCCAGTATTATTGTTCATTTATTTTTTCAATCTGCGTAATGAAAAGTGCCTCAGTAGCTGAATCAGTAATAAGCTGGTAAATCATGACATTTCTATTTCAGATGTAATAAATAACCCTTCATGTAATTTAGAGAAAGAAAATAATTAAAACATTCCTCCAAGGATTCCCAAATATATTAACAATTTTAGTATCTTATCTTGGCACTGATCTTTGCATAACACATAGTATATAGGTCAGGTTAAGATTTACGCCTCCATCAAACTGATGCCAACCCAAACAAAGGCAGCCAAGACATGAGTTTTCTCTGTAACTCACCCAATTTAGAGGAAATCTAAACATATGCAATATACAGATTTCCACATTCTTTACGGAATGGCTCAGACGAGTAGAGGAGATCTATTAATTAAGAGGTACACATGGCATTTGGTATTATTTCAGATTTGTAGGTATAGCTAAACAATGTCAAGCTGAAAATGAATTAATACTTGAGCGCCACTGAGTGTACAAAGCATTACACTTCCTAATATTGAGTTGCACTCTACATGGACTATACAAGGTGTCGAAAGCATTCCAGAAGGATGCTGGCCCATGTTGACTACAATGCTTCCCACAGTTGTGTCAAGTTGGCTGGATGTCC
The DNA here is from genome assembly GCF_045791955.1 of Oncorhynchus clarkii lewisi. Lineage (NCBI taxonomy): Eukaryota > Metazoa > Chordata > Actinopteri > Salmoniformes > Salmonidae > Oncorhynchus > Oncorhynchus clarkii. Next base: position 27,789,695 of record NC_092158.1, read on the forward strand.
TTTGGGTGGTGGAACATGCTTGATACACATGGGAAACTGTTCACCGTACATTGCAGTTCTTGACACACTCAAACCTGTGCGCACAGCACCAACTATCATACCCCGTTTAAATATTTTGTCTTGCCCATTCACCCTTTGAATGGCACACATACACAATTCATGTCTCAATTGTCTCACGGCTTAAAAATCCTTCTTTAACCGGTCTCCTCCCCTTCATCTACACTGATTTAATAAGTGACATCAATAAGGGATCATAGCTTTTACCTTGATTCACCTGGTTAGTCTACAGTTGATGTCAGAAGTTTATATACACTTTAGCCAAAAACATTTAAATACTCAGTTTCACAATTCCGGACATTTAATCCTAGTAAAAAGTCCCTGTTTTAGGTCAGTTAGGATCACCACTTTATTTTAAGAATGTGAAATGTCAGAACAATAGTAGAGAGAATGACTTATTTCAGCTTTTATTTCTTTCATCACATTCCCAGTGGGTCAGAAGTTTACATACACTCGATTAGTATTTGGTAGCATTGCCTTTAAATGGTTTAACTTGGGTCAAACATTTTGGGTAAACTTCCACAAGCTTCCCACAATAAGTTGGGTGAATTTTGTCCCATTCCTCCTGACAGAGCTGGGGTAACTGAGTCAGGTTTGTGAGCCTCCATGCTCGCACACGCTTTTTCAGTTCTGCCCACACATTTTCTATGGGATTGAGGTCAGGGCTTTGTGATGGCCACTCCAATACCTTTTTTTGCCACAACTTTGGAAGTATGCTTGGGGTCATTGTCCATTTGGAAGACCCATTTGCAACCCAGCTTTAACTTCTTGACTGATGTCTTGAGATGTTCCTTCATTATATCCACATCATTTTCCTTACTCTTGATGCCAGCTATTTTGTGAAGTGCACCCCCCACAACATGATGCTGCCACCCCCGTGCTTCACGGTTGGAAGGGTGTTTTTCGGCTTGCAAGCCTCCCCATTTTTCCTCCAAACATAACGATGGTCATTATGGCCAAAGAGTTCTATTTTTGTTTTATCAGACCAGAGGACATTTCTCCAAAAGGTACGATCTTTGTCCCCATGTGCAGTTGCAAACCGTAGTCTGGCTTTTTTTTTACATACTCTTAAAAAACATTGAATTCATCATGGTATTTAAATTGCTCTTCACCAAGGCAAATGCAGAGAGGAACATTTAATGATCCGTTGTATAATGGGAAAAGGTCCAAGTCTCAAATTCAAGTCATAATTATTTTTTTAAGCATGAAGAGGTAGGGTGGGTATTGGCAGTTGGTGTAATTACCTTCAACTGTTACTATACCCTTCTAGACACAACATATTTAATCCCAGGGTTGATTACTAGGCCTCAGCCAACAAAGAAAGTCTATCCTGTAACCATATGACATGTCTCTTTTTATATGCTAATGAGAAGGTTAGGAGCAAGAAAAGGTCGCCCAGGTTATTAGATTATATTTTCAAGGTTTTTTCTCTTTCAATGAACCTCTGCTAAATGAAATAGCTTAAGTGGATCTGTAAAATGAACTGCCATATCAAATGTTCTATTATGGAAAGTAATTACAGTTCTGAGAGTAATAACGTAATATGGAATTCAGCATTCCAAATGAAAACCTCCAAGCAATGATACTTGACTGGTCTCTTCCATTTTTCAGTAGTAGCAAATTCAACAATGCATTATTCCGTAATGAAAGAAGAATCTTTCACATTTGAAGCTCTCGTCTGAGCTTTCAAATTACAGTCCCAAACTTACCTGTGAGAAAGTACACAGTGCACAATAAAAATCCATGAGAGAAGCATCTGAGGGGAAGGAAGGCTCTTTCTAACTACATCCGGAATGGAGGTACCTTTTCCCTGACAATCACAGCATCACATCACATTTTCCCCCCATGGGCTTGTCAGCATCTGGTGGCTAAATTACCAGCATTTCTGCTCCTTTAATTCACGTGTCTCATGTCTACTTTGTGCTTCTCTGTGCAGTTGTCACCATTAACAGAATGAGAAAATGGAAGGGAGTGAAAATTTAACACAAGAACTAAAATTAGTCCAGAACATGTCCATCTTTGAGACCTCATACGACAAACAGCTAAGGAAAAGTGAATGAAATAGGTCTAAATTGCCTGGTGGCACAGCCAGCGGCTTGATTAGCAGTAGTATTCTCCTTTGTGATGCAGCGATTCAACAAAGCTGGCTAAGATGTGTAGTACGGGTTGCAACATTCACAAAAAATCAGGTACTTATTCTAAAGGAGACCATTTCTGAAAAATAATCCATGCTGAGTTTAACTCTAAAGTTCAGTTCTATTCCCTAAAATTGGAAATGTGCTGAGGGTCTTATGCTGTATATGGGGGATTCTACAGAACTGAGGCAAATTGCAGTCCCATCCCCCAAAAAACTATTTTTTAAAAACTGTTAAGTCTCCAAACAGGGCATTTATTTACATCATGATATGTTCAAATTTAATCCAAGGAAATAACAACCATATTTTTAAATTAATATAGTCAAAAGTAATTGTTTATACACCTATTTGTATTGAAAGGTGGCTGTCCCAAACTCCTAAACTCCTTAACACTCCTACACTCCTTAACACTTAACACTTAAACACTGCTATTTAAGTAGAACATCTTGAATTGTTATATTATTACACTGAAATATACTGATCTAATTAGTAGTTTTGTTTATTGTTAAACATCTTTTTTTTTAAATGCTGTCCCACCTTTTGATGTCACTACCGAAATACACACACTAAAAGAGTGTAGAATGAATGCGTCATAAGTCAACCAATATCACCAGGTGATGGCACATCACCCGACCCACCACAATACGCCTTTTACTAACAGAAGCATCATCAGACCTCTGTAGTAGACTATTCCATTTCTCTCTTTCAAAGCACTGGAAACCGAGCAGAAAATGCTGTGCTCTAAAGATGGCATCGTAGACACACATACATTAGAAGATATTTGTCGATCTGATTAGAAACAGTATGCTCACAACCTTAATCTCCTAAATGATGTCACTTGTGTATTTTGTTAGAACACTACTGTTCAAAATGTTGGGATCACTTAGAAATGTCCTTGTTTTTGAAAGAAAAGCTATTTTTTCTACATTAAAATAACTTCAAATTGATCAGAAATACAGTGTAGAAATTGTTAATGTTGTAAATTACTATTGTAGGTGGAAACGGCAGATTTTTTAATGGAATATCTACATAGGCGTACAGTGTCACGTTCTGACCTTAGTTCCTTTATTTTGTCTTAGTTTTAGTATGGTTAGGGCGTGAGTTGGGCTGGGCAGTCTATGTTCTTTTTTCTATGATGTGGGATTTCTGTGTTTGGCCTGATATGGTTCTCAATCAGAGGCAGCTGTCAATCATTGTCCCTGATTGAGAACCATACTTAGGTAGCCTGTTTTCACCCTTGAGTTGTGGGTGATTTGCACCATTCGGGACTGTTTCGGTTTTCATTTTGATTCTCTTGTTCTTTTGTATTTTGTATAAATTTTCCATTAAATCACATTATGGATACATACCACGCTGCATTTTGGTCCTCTGATCCTTCCTACTACTCCTCGTTAGAGGAGGAAGAAGACCATTACATACAGAGGCCCATTATCAGCAACCATCACTCCTGTGTTCCAATGGCACGTTGTGTTGGCTAATTCAAGTTTATCATTTTAAATTGATCATTAGAAAACCCTTTTGCAATTATGTTAGCACAGCTGAAAACTGTTGTTCTGCTTAAAGAACCAATAACACTTCCTTCAGAATAGTTGAGTATCTGGAGCGTCAGCATTTGTAGGTTTGATTACAAGCTCAAAATGGACAGAAACAAAGTACTTCCTTCTGAAACTCATCAGTCTATTCTTGTTCTGAGAAATGAAGGCTATTCCATGCGAGAAATTGCCAAGAAACTGAAGATCTCGTACAACGCTGTGTACTACTACCTTCACAGAACAGCGCAAACTGGCTCTAACCAGAATAGAAAAAGGAGTGAGAGGCCCCGGTGCACAACTGAGCAAGAGGACAAGTACATTAGAGTGTCTAGATTGAGAAACAGCTGCAACTTGATGAGCGGGAAACGAACAATGTCAGTCAGCCTGCACAGCCGGCCCATTGAAAGCCTATAGACAAGATTAAATTAACAATAATCTGATGAGTAACAATTGTCAAATTGGACATTAAGAAAAACACTATGTCTGACGCAAACCCAACACCTCTCATCACCCCGAGAACAACATCCCCAGTCCTTGCCGATGTTTTTCATCGGTAGGGACTGGGAAACTGGTCAGAATTGAAAGAATGATGTATGGCGCTAAATACAGGGAAATTCTTGAGGGAAACCTGTTTCAGTCTTCCAGAGATTTGAGACTGGGATGGAGGTTCACCTTCCAGCAGGAAAATTACCCTAAGCATACTGTTAAAGCAACACTTGACTGGTTTAAGGGGAAACATTTAAATGTCTTGAAATGGCCTAGTCAATGTCCAGACCTCAATCTTATTGAGAATCTGTGGAATGACTTAAAGATTGCTGTACACCAGCGGAACCCATCCAACTTGAAGGAGCTGGAGCAGTTTTGCCTTGAAGAACGGGCAAAAATTCCAGTGGTGTGCCAAGCTTATAGAGACATACCCCAAGAGACTTGTAGCTGTAATTGCTGCAAAAGGTGGCTCTACAAGGTATTGACTTTGGGGGGCTGAATAGTTATGCACGCTCAAGTTCTGTTTTTCTGTCTTATTTCTTGTTTGTTTCATAAGAAAAAATATTTTGCATCTTCAAATTGGTAGGCATGTTGTGTAAATCAAACTATACAACCCCCCCCAAAAAAAATATTTTAATTCTAGGTTGTAAGGCAACAAAATAGGAGGGGTGAATACTTTCGCAAGCCACTGTAGAAGTAGTTTAGCTCGTCTGGTAGGCTCGTGTCACTGGGCAGATTTCGGCTGTGCTTCACTTTGTAGTCTGTAATGGTTTGCAAGCCCTGTCACATCCGACGAGCGTCGGAGCCGGTCTAGTACGATTCGATCTTAGTCGAAACACTTTTCCTATTTGATGGTTCATCGGAGGGCATAGCAGGATTTATTATACGTTTCCGGGTTAGAGTCCCGCTCCTTGAAAGTGGCAGCTCTACCCTTTAGCTCAGTGCGGGTGTTGCCTGTAATCCATGGCTTCTGGTTGGGGTATGTACGTACGGTCACTGTGGGGACAAAGTCATCGATGCACTTATTGATGAAGCCAATGACTGATGTGGTGTACTACTCAATGCCATAGGTAGAATCCCGGAACATATTCCAGTCTGTGCTAGCAAAACAGTCCTGTAGCTTAGCATCTGCTTCATCTGACCACTTTTTATTCACCAAGTCACTGGTGCTTCATGCTTACATTTTTGCTTGTAAGCAGGAATCAGGAGGATAGAATTATGGTCAAATTTACCAAATGGAGGGCGAGGGAGAGCTTTATACTCGTCTCCGAGTGTGGAGTAAAGGTGGTCTAGAGTTTTTTTTCTCCCTCTGGTTGCAAATTTAACATGCTGATAGAAATCTGGTAAAACAGATTTAAGTTTCCATGCATTAAAGTCCCCGGCAACTAGGAGCACCGCCTCTGGATGAATGTTTCCTGTTTGCTTATGGCGGAATAGAGCTCATTGAGTGTGGTCTTAGTGCGAGCATCGGTCTGTGGTGGTATGAAGACAGCTACGAAAAATACAGATGAAAACTCTGTAGGTAGATAGTGTGGTCTACAGTTTATCATGAGATAATCTGCCTCTGGCGAGAAAAACTTAGACTTCCTTAGATATTGTGCACCAGCTGTTGTTTACATTTTTTCAAATCAAATCAAATTTATTTGTCACATACACATGGTTAGCAGATGTTAATGTGAGTGTAGCGAAATGCTTGTGCTTCTAGTTCCGACAATGCAGTAATAACCAACGAGTAAACTAACCTAACAATTCCAAAACTACTACCTTATACACACAAGTGTAAAGGGATAACGAATATGTACATAAAGATATATGAATGAGTGATGGTACAGAACGGCATAGGCAAGATGCAGTAGATGGTATCGAGTACAGTATATAAATATGAGATGAGTAATGTAGGGTATGTAAACAAAGTGGCATAGTTTAAAGTGGCTAGTGATACATGTTTTGCATAAAGATGCAGTAGATGATATAGAGTACAGTATATACATATTTATTTTATTTTTAAAAAATTATTTCACCTTTATTTAACCAGGTAGGCTAGTTGAGAACGTTCTCATTTGCAACTGCGACCTGGCCAAGATAAAGCGTAGCAATTCGACACATACAACAACACAGAGTTACACATGGAATAAACAAAACATACAGTCAATAATACAGTAGAACAAAATAAAACAAAAAGTCTATATACAGTGAGTGCAAATTAGGTAAATTAAGGAAATAAATAGGCTATGGTGGCGAAGTAATTTCAATATAGCAATCAAACACTTAAAGGTTGATTGGCAGAAGATGAATGTGCAGGTAGAGATACTGGGGTGCAAAGGAGCAAAATAAATAAATAAATACCAGTATGGGGATGAGGTAGATAGATAGATGGGCTGTTTACAGATGGGCTATGTACAGGTGCAGTGATCTGTAAACTGCTCTGACAGCTGGTGCTTAAAGCTAGTGAGGGAGATGTGAGTCTCCAGCTTCAGAGATTTTTGCAATTTGTTCCAGCCATGGGCAGCAGAGAACTGGAAGGAAAGACAACCAAATGAGGAATTGGCTTTGGGGGTGACCAGTGATATATATCTGCTGGAGCGCGTTCTACGAGTGGGTGCTGCTATGGTGACCAGTGAGCTCAGATAAGGCGGGGCTTTACCTAACAAAGACTTGTAGATAACCTGTAGCCAGTGGATTTGGCGACGAGTATGAAGCGAGGGCCAACCAACGAGAGCATACAGGTCGCAATGGTGGGTAGTGTATGGGGCTTTGGTGACAAAACGGATGGCACTGTGATAGACTGCATCCAGTTTGTTGAGTAGAGTGTTGGAGGCTATTTTATAGATGACATCACCGAAGTCGAGGATCGGTAGGATGGTCAGTTTTACGAGGGTATGTTTGGCAGCATGAGTGAAGGATACTTTTTTGCGATATAGGAAGCCGATTCTAGATTTAATTTTGGATTGGAGATGCTTAATGTGAGTCTGGAAGGAGAGTTTACAGTCTAACCAGACACCTAGGTACAGTATTTGTAGTTGTCCACGTATTCTAAGTTAGAGCCGTCCAGAGTAGTGTTGCGGGACGGGCAGGCAGGTGCGGGCAGTGATCGATTGAATAGTATGCATTTAGTTTCATTTGCGTTTGATAGCAGTTGGAGGCCACGGAAGGAGAGTTGTATGGCATTGAAGCTCGTCTGAAGGTTAGTTAACACAGTGTCCAAGGAGGGGCCAGAAGTATACAGAATGGTGTCATCTGCGTAGAGGTGGATCAGAGAATCACCAGCAGCAAGAGCAACATCATTGATGTATACAGGAAAGAGAGTCGGTCCGAGAATTGAACCCTGTGGCACACCCATAGAGACTGTCAGAGGACTGGACAACAGTCCCTCCGATTTGACACACTGAACTCTATCAGAGAAGTAGTTGGTAAACCAGGCGAGGCAATCATTTGAGAAACCAGGGCTGTCGAGTCTGCCAATAAGAATGTTGTGATTGACAGAGTCGAAAGCCTTGGCCAGGTCGATGAATACGGCTGCACAGTAATGTCTCTTATCGATGGCGGTTATGTGGTTGTTTATAACCTTGAGCGTGGCTGAGGTGCACCCATGACCAGCTCTGAAACCAGATTGCATAGCGGAGAAGGTATGGTGGGATTTGAAATGGTCAGTAATCTGTTTGTTAACTTGGCTTTCGAAGACCTTAGAAAGACAGGGTAGGATAAATATGGGTCTGTAGCAGTTTGGGTCTAGAGTGTCACCCCCTTTGAAGAAGGGGATGACCGCGGCAGCTTTCCAATCTTTGGGAATCTCAGACGTTACGAAAGAGAGGTTGAACAGGCTAGTAATATATGAGATGAGTAATGTAGGGTATGTAAACATTATATTAAGTAGCATTGTTTAAAGTGGCTATTGATATACACTGCTCAAAAAAATAAAGGGAACACTAAAATAACACATCCTAGATCTGAATGAATGAAATATTCTTATTAAATACTTTTTTCTTTACATAGTTGAATGTTCTGACAACAAAATCACACAAAAATTTTCAATGAAAATCAAATTTATCAACCCATGGAGGTCTGGATTTGGAGTCACACTCAAAATTAAAGTGGAAAACCACACTACAGGCTGATCCAACTTTGATGTAATGTCCTTAAAACAAGTCAAAATGAGGCTCAGTAGTGTGTGTGGCCTCCACGTGCCTGTATGACCTCCCTACAACGCCTGGGCATGCTCCTGATGAGGTGGCGGATGGTCTCCTGAGGGATCTCCTCCCAGACCTGGACTAAAGCATCCGCCAACTCCTGGACAGTCTGTGGTGCAACGTGGCGTTGGTGGATGGAGGGAGACATGATGTCCCAGATGTGCTCAATTGGATTCAGGTCTGGGGAACGGGCGGGCCAGTCCATAGCATCAATGCCTTACTCTTGCAGGAACTGCTGACACACTCCAGCCACATGAGGTCTAGCATTGTCTTGCATTAGGAGGAACCCAGGGCCAACTGCACCAGCATATGGTCTCACAAGGGCTCTGAGGATCTCCTCTCGGTACCTAATGGCAGTCAGGCTACCTCTGGCGAGCACATGGAGGGCTGTGCGGCCCCCTAAAGAGATGCCACCCCACACCATGACTGACCCACCGCCAAACTGGTCATGCTGGAGGATGTTGCAGGCAGCAGAACGTTCTCCACGGCGTCTCCAGACTGTCACGTCTGTCACGTGCTCAGTGTGAACCTGCTTTCATCTGTGAAGAGCACATCCTTCACTCATGCTGCCAAACATACCCTCGTAAAACTGACCATCCTACCAATCCTCGACTTCGGTGATGTCATCTATAAAATAGCCTCCAACACTCTACTCAACAAACTGGATGCAGTCTAATACCTTGACTTTGTTGTCCTTAAGCCATTTTGCCACACAACTTTGGAAGTCTGCTTGGGGTAATTGTCCATTTGGAAGACCCATTTGCGACCAAGCATTAACTTCCTGACTGATGTCTTGAGATGTTTCTTTAATATATCCACATAATTTTCCTACCTCATTATGCCATCTATTTTGTGAAGTGTACCAGTCCCTCCTGCAGCAAAGCACCCCAACGACATGATGCAGCCACCCCCATGCTTTACGGTTGGGATGGTGTTCTTCGGCTTGCAAGCCTCCCCCTTTTCCTCCAAACATAACAATGGTCATTATGACCAAACAGTTCTTATTTTTGTTTCATCAGACCAGAGGACATTTCTCCAAAAAGTACCATCTTTGTCCCCATGTGCAGTTGCAAACCGTAGTCTGGCTTTTTTATGGTGGTTTTGGAGCAGTGGCTTCTTCCTTGCTGAGTGGCCTTTCAGGTTATGTCAATATAGGACTCGTTTTACTGTGGATATAGATACTTTTGTACCTGTTTCCTCCAGCATCTTCACAAGGTCCTTTGCTGTTGTTCTGGGATTGATTTGCACTTTTCGTACCAAAGTACGTTCATCTCTAGGAGACAGCTGCAATTGTCCCATAGTGTTTATACTTGCGTACTATTGTTAGTAACGTGGTAACTTTAGGCGTTTGGAAATTGCTCCCAAGGATGAACCAGACTTGTGGAGATCTAAGAAAGAATTGCTGAGGTCTTGGCTGATTTATTTTGATGTTCCCATGATGTCAAGCAAAGAGGCACTGAGTTTGAAGGTAGGCCTTGAAATACATCCACAGGTACACCTCCAATTGACTCAAATTATGTCAATTAGCCTATCAGAAGCTTCTAAAGCCATGACATCATTTTCTGGAATTTTCCAAGCTGTTTAAAGGCACAGTCAGCTTAATGTATGTAAACTTCTGATCCACTGGAATTGTGATACAGTGAATTATAAGTTAAATAATCTCTGTAAACAATTGTTGGAAAAACGCCTTGTGTCATGCACAAAGTAGATGTCCTAACCGACTTGCCAAAACTATAGTTTGTTAACAAGAAATTTGTGGAGTGTTCCTTTTTTCCAAGTGGAAAAGGGCAGTGTGGAGTGCAATTGAGATCGTGTCATCTGTGGATCTGTTGGGGCGGTGTGAGAATTGGAATGGGTCTAGGGTTTTAATTGAAGGCCTATCACAAAACAATTTTTGTAGGAGATTCTAGTAGGCTAATAAAAGCATGTTGATCTCAGCATAAACCAGCCTAGTATCTCTGAAGTTCCTTCATTTATTGGTGATGGATAGTTTAACTGAACGTTTAGGATACTTTTAAAGAGGTCATATAGGCTACTTCTCTGTCAGAGCTCGTGAGATAACTAGTCCTACCGGTAAGTGTGGTCTGAGCAATTCCCTCATGATATCAAGTTACCTCCCTACACATAGGCGGCTCATCCATAAGGCTAGGGAAAGCTTTCCCTAAAGTAATTGAATTAAATTGACAAAAAAATATATAGCCTAATTAGCCTACTCCTGTCTATACAGAAATAAAACCTATCAAAATAGGCTACTAAAGCATGATTTGGCCTCGGAGGTTCATTAGCTTCTTTAAAAGAAATTGCATTAAATTGCATTGCCTACAGTTGGAAGGAAGGGCAGCGTAACCAATTTGTGCAGTTTACACGGCAAATAACAACTAGATTATTGTTGAGTTGCGACTGTCAGTGAAAAGTAGAGGCCCAGCCAGGCATAACGCAATATTTAAAAATACAATCACGGGATGACATAGTTTGGAAAGCAAATGGCTATTGCTGTAAAGAGAATACAATGAAAATACTCTAATCCGGCTTTTAGTTATCAAAATTCTCAATTTAATTGTGTGAACAACACTATAGCCTATCTTATTGGCACCAGTGAAGAGCATTGGCCATATCCCTGGTGAGTGCGCACTGCGCATATTCACATTTTATCATTGGGTCAGTGCCAAATTTTTGGACGTCATATTCTATTTGTGTCTCCCCTTCTCGTAGGCCTATTATATGGACAACGTTGTTTTCATCTATCTGTTTGTCAGTGAGTAGAGTAGGCTCCCTTGCAACTTGTCATATTAAACAAGATTCTGTTAATGTCTCCAGTCATATAAAGTGTAGTAGAATTGCATAACATTTGTTTATAAAAAGGCCACATTTTTCCCGTTGTCACGGCTGTTGAAGGATGAGGACCAAGGCGCAGCGTGGTGAGCGTACATTATCTTTATTTTTTTAAATGACGCCGACAAAACCATAAACCATACAAAACAAACCGTGAAGCTTAAGGCTATGTGCCATCAAACAAAGTTAACTTCCCACAAACACAGGTGGGAAAAAGGGTACCTAAGTATGGTTCCCAATCAGGGACAACGATCAACGACAGCTGTCCCTGATTGAGAACCATACCCGGCCAAAACAGAAAATCATAGAAACACAAAACATAGAATGCCCACCCAACTCACGCCCTGACCAAACCAAAATAGAGACACAAAAAAAGACCCCCCCCCCCCCCCCCCCCCAAAGGTGCGGTATCCGGCCGCAAAACCTAAACCTATAGGGAAGGGTCTGGGTGGGCATCTATCCGCGGCGGCGGCTCAGGTGCGGAACACAGACCCCGCTACACCGCTGGCTCACCCCACTTTGGTGGCACTTCTGGTGCAGGGACCCTCGTAGCAGGCCCCGGACTGGGGACCCTCGTAGCGGGCCCCAGACTGGCGACCGTCGTAGCTGCGGACCCCGGACTGGTGACCGTCGTCGCTGAGGGCCCCGGACTGGCGACCGTCGTCGCTGCGGGCTCCGGACTGGCACCCGTCGCCGCTGAGGGCTCCGGACTGGAGGCCGCCGTCTCTGGAGGCTCCGGACTGGAGGCCGCCGACGCTGGAGGCTCCGGACTGGAGAGCGTCGCTGGTGGCTCCGGACTGAAGGAGGCCGACGCTGGAGGCTCCGGGCTGGAGGGCGACGCTGGAGGCTCCGGGCTGGAGGGCGTCGCTGGAAGGTCCGGGCTAGAGGGCGTCGCTGGAAGCTCCGGGCTGGAGGCCGTCTCTGGAGGCTCCGGGCTGGAGGCCGTCCCTGGAGGCTCCGGGCTGGAGGCCGTCTCTGGAGGCTCTGGGCTGGAGGCCGTCTCTGGAGGCTCCGGGCTGGAGGCCCGGCCAAAATGTGGATGTCTATAATGTGTTATACTGTACTGTAATTCACTGTACTCTACTGTATTGTATTGTGCTGTACTATATTGTACTGTACCCTACTCTACTGTACTGTACCATACTCTACTGCACTCTAATGTGCTGTGCTCTCCTGCACTCTGTGCTCTACTCTACTGTACTGTACTCGAGTTTACTCTACTTGAGTATCTTACAATTGAAGAAAGGGCCCACGGACTCTTGATCTAGTGGTCTTGGTCTTGGCAATGTCTATACTAAAACAAGTTACATCCATCTAGAGTCCTAGATGTATTTATTTATGTGATTGACACTTCATACCGAAACACCTCTTATTTTGCCAAAATAAACATAGGTAAAGGAATAATTAAATGTCTAATAATATAATTAATTAGATGCATAACTAATTCAATCGATAAACAAGTTTCAGATTCATACAATCAACATTAAACATTTTACAGAGAACAATAGAGATTATATTTCTCTAGGTTTTGAAAATCGGTTAAAAAAAATGTTTTTACTATTTTGTCAATTTTGTATGAAAATTCAAAGTATCTGTAATAAAAGGTTAATCACAATGATCCCTACTGGTTCTCCCTTTATTGCAACTTTTTTACTATGTTCCAGTATGGAACAAATTTAGTGGAGTGGTAAGGAATTCAGGTAAATATTTAAAATATGCAGAAAGGTAGAGTCATCTCCCAGTGTCTGGTGGAAAGTAGACTGAACCAGGTTTTCCTCTGCTTTTTTGCCTGTGCTTAGCTCCAATCCGTTTATTTGTTATCATGAAAAACTCCCCAGTCCTTAACGATTACAAGCATACTCATAAGATGATGCAACCACCACTATGCTTGATAATATGGAGAGTGGTACTCAGTAAGGTGTTGTGTTGGATTTGCCCCAAACATAACACTTTGTATTCAGGACAAAATGTTAATTGCTTTGCCACATTTTTTTTGCAGTATTACTTTAGTGCCTTGTTGCAAACAGGATGCATGTTTTGCGATATTTGTATTCTGTACACCTTAAGAAGGATGCCTGTACCTTTGTAGTGACTGGGTGTATTGATACACCATCCATAGTGATGACAACGGTCCCGTTCACGGGATGGGGTGTCACTACAGGTTAACAAGTCACATAATAAGTGGTACGGACTCACTTTGTGTGCAATAGTACATTTTAACATGATTTTTTTAATGAGTACCTCATCTCTGTACCCCACAAATACAATTATCTGTAAGGTCCCTCAGTCGAGCAGTATATTTCAAACACAGATTCATCCACAATCTCATCTGACACTAATTAGCATAACGCAACGGACATAAATCTTCCTAGAAAATCTTCCTATTCATGAAAATCACAAGTGAAATATATTGGAACACAGCTTAGCCTTTTGTTAATCACCCTGTCATCTCAGATTTTCAAAATATGCTTTACAGCCAACGCTAGACAAGCATTTGTGTAAGTTTATCATAGTCTAGCATAGCATTATGCCTTGCTAGCAGCAGGCAACCTTGTCACGGAAATCCGAAAAGCAATCAAATTAAATCGTTTACCTTTGATGAACTTCAGATGTTTTCACTCATGAGACTCCCAGGTAGACAGCCAAAGTTCATTTTTTCCCAAAATATTATTTTTGTAGGCGAAATAGCTCCGTTTGTTCTTCACGTTTGGCTGAGAAATCGCCCGGAAATTGCGGTCACCACAACGCCGAAAAATATTCCAAATTAGCTCCATAATATCGACAGAAACATGGCAAACGTTGTTTAGAATCCATCCTCAAGGTGTTTTTCTAATATCTATTCGATAATATATCCGTCGGGACAATTCGTTTTTCACTAGGACCGATTGGAGTAATGGCTACCTCTGTATTTTACGCGAGAATCTCTCTCGGAGCCACCATGTGACCACTTACGCAATGTGGCCGCCTACGGCTATTCTTCAACAGAAATGCGTAAAACTACGTCACAATGCTGTAGACAGAAAGTGTAAGCTCGTTGATGGTACATTCACAGCTGAATAGGGACTCATTGGAACGCAGCGCTTTCAAAACCTGGGGCACTTACGGATTGGATTTTTCTCAGGCTTTCGCCTGCAACATCAGTTCTGTTATACTCACAGACAATATCTTTACAGTTTTGGAAACGTTAGAGTGTTTTCTATCCAAAGCTGTCAATTATATGCATATTCTAGCATCTTTTCCTGACAAAATATCCTGTTTAAAACGGGAACGTTTTTTTTCCAAAAATGAAAATAGTGCCCCCTAACACCAAGAGGGTTTAAGCACATTTTTACTCCTGAACTTATTTAGGCTTGCCATAACAAAGGAATACTCGGATACTTATTGACTCAAGACATTTCAGCTTTTCTTTTTTTAATGAATTTGTTAAAAATAATAATAATAATAATAAGTTATTCCACTTTGACATTATGGGGTATTGTGTGTAAGCCAGAGGCAAACATCTCAATTTAATCAATTTTAAATTCAGGCTATAACAAAATGTGGAAAAAGGCAGGGGTGTGAATACTTTCTGAAGGCACTGTATGTTGGAAGACATGTGCTGAAAGTTTGGGGAAAATAGGATACAAATGAGCTTTTTTTCAACCCCCAATTTGCACCACTTCTGTAGAATGGCCCATATTCACTCACTGGCCAGTTTATTAGGTAGGGCCATCTAGTACCGGGTCGGACACCCTTTGCCTCCAAAACCGCTTGAAAAATTGGAGACATTTTACAAGGTGTGTTGTTCCATGCTGATGCGATGGCATCACGCAGTTGCTGTTAATTGGACAGTGGTACATTCATGCTGCGAACAGCCCGTTCCATCTCATCCCAAAGATACTCTATTGGGCATGGCCGCTGGGTGGGGGTGCAGTGGGGAATAATAAAGGCCAAGTGCACTATTTTTATTGTATTTTTTCAGTTCCCTCAGCACCCCTACTTCCCGCAGCTATGCTATTGGGTTGAGGTCTGTGGACTGTGCAGGCCACACAAGTAAACTGAACTCGCTGTAATGTTCAAGTCGATGTTTTTCCACTCCTCAATTGTCTAGCATTGGAGCCGCTTCTTCTTGGTTTTAGCTGATAGGAGAGGAACCCGGTGTGGTTGTCTACTGCAATAGCCCATCCGTGACAAGGATCGACGAGTTGTGTGTTCTGAGATGCTGTTCTGCACACCAGTGTTGTACTGCGCCATTATTTGTCTGTCTGTAGCCCGCCTGTTATCTTGCACAATTCTTGCTATTCTCCTTTGACCTCAACAAGCTGTTTTCATTGACTGAATGTTTTTGTTTGTCGCACCGTTCTCGGTAAACCCTAGACACTATCGGGCATTAAAAGCCTAGGAGGGTGGCTGTTTCTAATATACTGGATCCGGCGCCCCCGGCACCGACAATGATACCACGCAACATGCCCATTCTAACGTTCAATTGAACAGTAACTGAATGCTTCAATGCCTGTCTGCCTGCTTTATATAGCAACCCACAGCCATGTGACTCACTGTCTGTAGGAGCGATATGTTTTCGTGAACGGGGTGGTGTACCTAATAAACTGGCTGGTGAATGTATGTAACTGTACATATCACAAACTTTTGTCCATGATTATCGATCAGTGGGTGGATGGATGGATGGCTAAGTACTTTGATTATTTCTCATTGACTTAAGAAATTGACATAATAGTTGTATTTACTTCCGAGGGTCATCCCAGCTTCAAAACACCTCCGCAGTCGACATGATGGGCAGTTCTTCCTTCTCAGCTTATCGATGGTGCAGTCATTTCTGCTGGCACACAGGTATTTCTGTTTCCCTAACAAAGATGCAAACAAAGATAAGATTTAGAATACGAAATTCTACTTTGAATGATTAAGAAAGGTATGTCATGGTTGTAAGTTGTAACATGGTTGTTAGTTACATCATGAATGATTACAGCAGGAACAGTTATACATTTTGCTCTCTTGCTTATCATGTCCAGTGTGATGATCATAAAAAGAAGGAGCTTAGACAATAAAATCTCCTCAGTGTACACACTTTTATTGAAGAGTACATTGACATGCTCTATAAGTAGCACATTGAAATAATCAAATCTATAATTTTACAAGGCATGGTTTGATGGCAGTTATGCGGCTTCCACTCACAGTTCAATTAAGAAAGGAAAATACTGAACAAAACAAATGAATACCTAGGAGCTGGAAGGCAGCATTTTAGCTGGTGTTTTCTGTTATTTTTATGGCAGAGCATGGTCAATTAAAGAGAAACTATATTGCATCCAAAAATATTTTGCATCCAAAACTGCCATTATACTGAAATAGTAATGGATTAGATATAATTGTCAGTCAAAGCCTGATTAACTTGCCTTGGTAGCTCAGAATGTTTGTGTTTAAATGATTTCCCAGAGGAGTAGGCTAGGATGAATGTAACTTTAGGTAATTTTGTAAAAAAAATGACATAGATTTCTGTTGACATATTCCAAATCAACCATACTATGGACCATGGGAATTTTCCTTTGAAATACATTTAACAATTTTCCTTATGACATAATTTACATCTATACTGAACAAAAATATAAACGCAACATGTAAAAGTGTTGGTCTCAAATTTCATGAGCTGAAAGAAAAGATCCCAGAAATGTTCCACATGCACAAAAAGCTTATTCCTCTCAAATTTGGTGCACAAATTTGTTTACATTCCTGTTAGTGAGCATTTCTCCTTTGCCAAGTAAATCTATCCACCTGACAGATGTGGCATATCAATAATCTGATTAAACAGCATGATCATTACAGAGGTGGACCTTGTCCTGGGGACAATAAAAGATAATTCTAAAATGTGCAGTTTTGTCACTCAACACAATGCCACAGACGTCTCAAGTTTTGGGGGAGCATACAATTGGCATACTGACTGCAGGAATGTCCACCAGAGCTGTTAGAGAATTGAATGTTAATTTCTCTACCATAAGCCGCCTCCAATGTTGTTTTAGAGAATTTGGCAGTACGTCCAACGACCACATGTAACCACACCAGCCCAGGACTGCAACATCCAGCTTCTTCACTTGCCGGATCGTCTAAAACCAGCCACCTGGATAGCTGATGAAACTGAGGATTATTTCTGGCTATAATAAAGCCCTTGTGGAGAAAAACGGATTCTAATGGGCTGGGCCTGGCTCCCAAGTGGGTGGGCCTATGACCACCCAGGGCCACTCATGGCTGCACCCCTTCCCAGTAATGTGAAATCCATAGATTAGCGCCAAATTATTTATTTCAATTGATTGATTTCCTTATATGAACTGTAACTCAGTAAAATCGCTGAAATTGTTTCATATTGCATTTACAGTATTCAGACACCTGGACATTTTCCACATTTTGTTACGTTATAGCCTTTTTCTAAAATTGATTAAATATTTTTTTCCCTCATCAATCTACACACAATACCCCATAATGAAGAAGCAAAAACTGGTTTTTAGACATTATTTGTATTTAAAAAAGGAATTAACTGAAATATTACATTTACCTTAAGTATTCAGACCCTTTACTCAGTACTTAATTGAAACACCTTTGGCAGCGATTACATCCTCAAGTTTTCTTGGATATGACGCTGCAAGCTTGGCACACCTGTATTTGGAAAGTTTCTCCAATTCTTCTCTGCAGATCCTCTCAAGCTCTGTCAGGTTGGGTGAGGAGCGTCGATGCACAGCTATTTTCAGGTCTCTCCGATCAGGTTCAAGTCTGGGCTCTGGCTAGGCCACTGAAGGACATTCAGGGACTTGTCCCGAAGCCACTCCTGCATTGTATTGGCTGTGTGCTTAAGGTCGTTGTCCTGTTGGAACCCCAGTCTGAGGTCCTGAGCGCTCTGGAGCAGGTTTTCATCAGGGATCTCTCTGCACTTTGCTCTGTTCATCTTTCCCTCGATCCTGACTAGTCTCAAAGTCCCTGCCGCTGATAAACATCCCCACAGCATGATGCTGCCACCACCATGCTTCACTGTAGGGATGGTGCCAGGTTTCTTCCAGACGTGACGCTAGGCCAAAGAGTTCAATCTTGGTTTCATCAGACCAGAGAATCTTGTTTCTCATGGTCTGAGAGTCCTTTAGGTGCCTTTTGGCAAACTCCAAGCGGGCTGTCATGTGCCTTTTACTGAGGAGGGGCTTCTGTCTGGCCACCCTACCATAGAGACCTTATTGGTGGAGTGCTGCAGAGATGGTTGTCCTTCTGAAAGTTTCTCCCATCTCCACAGAGGAACTCTGGAGCTCTTTCAGTGTGACCATCGGGTTCTTGGTCACCTACCTGACCAAGTTCTTTCTCCCCTGACTGCTCAGTTTGGCCAGGCGGCCAGCTCTAGGAAGGGTCTTGGCGGTTCCAAACTTCTTCCTTTTAAGAATGACAGAGGCCACTGTGTTCTTGGGGACCTTCAATGTCACAGAAATGTTTTGATACCCTTCTTCAGATCTGTGCCTTGACAAAAATCCTGTCTCTGAGCTCTACGGACAATTCTTTCGACCTCATGACTTTGTTTTTGCTCTGACATGCACTGTCAAATGTGGGACCTTATATAGACAGGTGTGTGCCTTTCCAAATCATGTCCAATCAATTACATTTACCACAGGTGGACTCCAATCAAGTTGTAGAAAAATCTCAAGGATGATCAATGGAAACAGGATGTACCTGAGCTCAATTTTGAGTCTCATATCAAAGAGTCTAAATACTCTTTTATAAAAAATAAACTTAATTACGTTTTTTATATATATATATATAAAAACAACGTAATTACATATATATATATAAAACATTTGCAAAATATTCTAAACCTGTTTTTGCTTTGTCATTATGGGGTATTGTGTGTAGATTGATGATTTTTTACATTTTTTAAAATCAACTTTAGAATAAGACTGTAACGTAACAAAATGTGAAAAAAGTAAAGGGATCTGAATACTTTCTGAATGCACTGTATGTTTTTGTTCAGTGTAATACATAAAGACATTATTTCCAAAAAGCATGAGAGGTGGCTCTGACATATGGATCCCATTTCCACCATTAATGTTCTGCTCTGTCTTCTGTGTGGAGAGGTGCAATGGCATATTACTTCATTAAGTCTTACCTTCTGCGGCTCTCTTGAAGAACACTTTGCAGCTGCCACAGGTGAGTGCTCCATAGTGGCAGCCGGATGCCTCTTCTGCACAGATCAGACAGGTCCTCTGGGGCGGGAAGAAGAACTCCATGGGGTACATGTGGTCTCTGCCACCCTCAAACCTTTAGGAATATAGTAAAGGCTTTTAGAAAATAACAAAAACATATACACAAACAGTACAGAATTAGTCAACAGCATCATTCAATAAGTATCTGAGTTCCTATTATCTTCTGCCTCTCTCTATTGTCACTACATACACTCTGATAAGGTGTTTCCTGCCATTTTAACAAAAGTAATATAATATATGCTATTTAGCAAACACTTTCATCCAAAGTGACTTACAGTCAGTCAGTCATGCATGCATACATTTTACATGTGGGTGGGCACGGGAATCAAACCCACAACCCTGGCAGTGCAAGCACAATGTTCTCCCAACTGAGCCATACAGGACCATGAGGTGACTATGAACCTAATGCTTGAGGCCTGTATTTTTTTCTATAGGGGTTAAACCATTGAGAAAGGACTAGTGGACTTGTCTAAAATATTCAAATTCATCAAAACTATCATAGTATAACTGCAGAGCTTCATTGTCCACATGATAATTGACAAACACAGAGCAATTGCTCTGATGAAATTAACATTATGCAAGGCACGTCACATAAGCAAGTTGATCTTCTGCTAAAAATAAACATGGTTAGCTATAAGCCACTGACTTAGAAGGGGAAAAATGACCAACACCTCACACAGAAGCTGACTGCCAATCTGGACCATAGTCCATGATCAAAATGAAACGTGATTGCCTCTGGCTGGCATTCTATAGGACTCCTCACATTGAGGCCTCAGGTGCAATACTACTACCATCAAGTGCATCACCTAGTCGTGTGGTTCTATAGAAATAGTGAAAAGGGTAAATCCATTTGAATTGAATCACCCCTTTTGACTTGAACGAAACCTTCCATACATATTTGCCCATTGTAGAGGTGTTGTAAAGAACAAGAAGGCCCGCACACTCTTTAAGCTCCCAATTCACTGCTTTATTGACTACGTTTCCATCGGAAACCGATCTTCTTCAGTTTTTCTTGTTTGACCTGGCGAAGATTAGTTTCAAATGGAAACATAGGCAATACAGTGGTGAATTGGGAGCTTAAAGAGTGTGCAGACCTCCTTGTTATTTACTAGTATTCTTTATTAGCACCTATGTTTTTTAAGGATGTGCATATGACCACAAACCTTGCCATTGTAGAAGTGCCCAGAAAGTGACTTTTTGGACCTGAATGCCAAAACATTCAAGAGATTCAGGTGCTCAAAGTTGACCCATTTAGCATACCCCACCCTACCATGAAACATCCATGTCTTCACCACTGGAAAAGATAAACGGTTGAGACTGATATAATTTAAAAGCTTACAAACAGGGTTGTCAAACTATAAGATCATTTCTAGAGAATTGTATTTATTTATTTTTTAAATTACATTTTAACAATTAAATTATCTACAAAAACATAAAATTCATATTCACATGTTGTAGCTTAGACCCTACTTTACATTATCTAAGGTTTTTGTGTTGTGCCTGCCATCGGTTTTGACATAACATGCTCTTGAATACAAGGTGGGTGCTATGTTTTGGCTGATAAATGTACTAAAATGGGAATACAAATAAAATGTGAACTTTCAAATGATACCACAAAGATGGTTGGAGGTCCACACATCAGAGAATATTGACTTGAATGGATATATCTGTTGTTTTAAATGTTATTGTCAATCCTCCATAGGAAACCTATTTAAATCATACTAATATAGATAATAGAATAGACTTGACCATTTAAGTTGACATACAACGGGTGGATCTGTGGTATAGTAATTAATTAGTTGTTACAATGTCAATTAAATTTAAATGTCAATAGTGTACCAGCTACATTGCAATGGTCTGAAGAGATAGGTCCATTCTATGATGTCACATCCTGACCTTAGTTCCTTTTTTATGTCTCTGTTTTAGTGTGGTCAGGGCATGAGTTGGGGTGGGCATTCTATGTTTTTGTTCTATGTTTTGTATTTCTATGTTTGGCCTGGTATGGTTCCCAATCAGAGGCAGCTGTCGATCTTTGTTTCTGATTGAGAACCATACTTAGGTAGCCTGTTTTGCCGCAATGTTTTGTGGGTAGATGTTTTCTGTGTCGGTGTTTACCATACAGAACTGTTTCGTGTCATTCAAGCGCTGTTGTTTTTGGTCATTTAGTGTTCTGTTTATTTTATTAAACATCATGAACACTTACCACGCTGCACCTTGGTCCTCACCTTCTTCCACCAACGACAGCCGTTACATGTGAATTATATTTCTATGATTGAAATGACACCCAATCTGTATTCAAGAGCATGCCGTGTCTTAACCGATGGTGGGCACAACACAAAACCTCAGCTGATGTGAAATAGAGTGTAAGCTACAACATATGCAAATATGGAGAAAAATCAAATCTGAGTTTACGTGTTTTCAATCATTTATGTTAAAGGTTTGTAAATTACAATTTGTATTCCTTTATATACATATATTTTTAAAATAATACAATTGATTGACAACACTGTGTGAGCTTTTAAATGATATCAAACTTATTTTCCAGGGATGAAGACATGGATGTCTCATGGTATGGTAAAGTATCAAAATGGCTCAACTTTGAGCAACTTTATCTCCTAAATGTTTGGGCATTCAGGTCCAAACATTCCCTTTCTGACCACTTCTTACATTAAAGTTGTGTTTAAATCAAAAGGGATGCTGATTTAAATCAAATGCATTTAAACAAAATTGTATTTTATGAACAGATCCAGATTTATTGAATCATTTTCACTTTTCTCACTCTAATTCACAGTTTCTAAGTGAGATCAGAATTAGTCTGATCTCCCATTAGAGCTGGACAGAGGGTGTGATGAGAGTGTGGGAAAGGTGAGAACAGCAGTGCCTGGGCCAGGGGGGCAAGAGGGGTGCTCTACTGCAGACGTGAGCACAGGAAGAGATTGGACAGTGTGTACAGACATAACTATAATTCAATGACACGTAATGTAAGATGTCAAGGCTCTATATAAAAAAGGCAAGGACAAAGCTTATAACCAATCACCAAAACAGTCATCTATACAGTATCTGCAGTATGCTAAATGCTAAATGGCCACTCGGTCAGAATCTAGAGTAAGAGAGGTCAGCTGTAAGGGAATAAAGCACAAGGCTCAGTTTTGTAATAGTTACCTCTGAACAGCTATCAGTGGCTTAATATTTAATTTGACATGACTATATACAGTTGAAGTCGGGAGTTTACATACACTTAGGTTGGAGTCATTAAAACTCACTTTTCAACCACTCCACAAATTTCTTGTTAACAAACTATAGTTTTGGCAAGACGGTTAGGACATCTACTTTGTGAATGGCACAAGTAATTTTTCCAACAATTGTTTACAAACAGATTATTTCACTTATATTCCACTGTATCACAATTCCAGTGGGTCAGAAGTGTACATACACTAAGTTGACTGTGCCTTTAAACAGCTTGGAAAATTCCAGAAAATTATGGCTTTAGAAGCTTCTGATAGGCTAATTGACATCATTTGAGTTAATTGGAGGTGTACCTGTGGATGTATTTCAAGGCCTACCTTCAAACTCAGTGCCTCTTTGCTTGACATCATGGGAAAATCAAAAGAAATCAGCAAAGACCTCAGAAAACAAATTGTAGACGTTATCCACTTTTGCAATAAACATTTCAGGGAAATAGTTAGAATTCTTGGAATTCCAAAATGAGAAGTGCATTTAGGATAGGTGGCAATACTGCAGGACAGTGTGTAAGTTGATGGAATAGATATCCTGTGGATGTCAACATGGCGTATTAATGTGAAGGCATGCATGGCAAGGCAGGGGTAAACAGAAATGATCAGAAAAGCTGAATAATTGTATTTCAGACAGGTTCTGACCATTTTGACTATTCATAAAACTCTATTAGGCAAAACATCTCCACTTATAAATTGTATTGTTAAAATCATCAAGGATTAAAAAAGTACGTAATTTTATATTGGAAAGAATCTTACTCCTCTGAAATTACCGTTCAGCCTCACTGTCAAACCAAGCGGCCTCCCGGGTGGCGAAGTGGTTAAGGGCGCTGTACTGATGGCTGTGCCATCAGAGTCCCTGGGTTTGCGCCCAGGCTCTGTCGTAACCGGCTGCGACCGGGAGGTCCGTGGGGCGACGCATAATTGGCCTAGCGTCGTCCGGGTTAGGGAGGGATTGGTCGGTAGGGATCTCTTTGTCTCATCGCGCACCAGCGACTCCTGTGGCGGGCCGGGCGCAGTGCGCGCTAGCCAAGGTGTAGCCTCCGACACATTGGTGCGGCTGGCTTCCGGGTTGGATGCGCGCTGTGTTAAGAAGCACAGCTTCTGGTTGGGTTGTGTATCGGAGAACGCATGACATTCAGCCTTCGTCTCTCCCGAGCCCGTACGGGAGTTGTAGCAATGAGACAAGATAGTAGCTACTACAACAATTGGATACCACGAAATTGGGGAGAAAAAGGGGTAAAAATTCAACAGAAATAAAAAATATATATATATTTTAAAAAAACACACAAAAAAGACTTGTAACCACTGAATGATGTCCTCTGTCAGGGAGAGACAGGACCAACGTGGCGAAAGTAACACGCCTATTTTCTCAGATAACACAGAAGCTAGAAGGGTCAGCACGTTCCTAATGTGGAGGATGAGCTCACTGCAAAGAAACAGCCTAGTCCCACCATGTTTCGCAGAGTTATCAACAAAAAGTGGTTATGAGCGATGTATGTAAAAAACGGACCAGGAAGTGTTTTTTGGTTGTAGAGTTGAGTTATTTAAGGGTCCAAACATATGTCCTTTTCTTAACCCATCTAGTGACTAAATGACAGCATAGGCTTCAAGTCTTGGGTGTTAGCCTGGGAGAAGCTACAGGGGAGACGGTTGGGAAGACACTAACACACTGTAAACTAATGACTTTTAATCAAATCAAATAAACGTTCAAGCACAGGCCATTGTCTCCTCTAGTTCATATTGCTTTTATAATGTTAGTAAAACATTAACTGACTGACTGACTGAATGTTTGAAAATTGTATATGACATCATTAGAATTATGCCTTAATCAATTGACTTGATGGCTCAGCTTCTCACATAAGCTTTTATCGACAGGTTAGTGGTTAAAATATATATCTTTGTGAATCTGGGGGTCAATTACCTTATGTCAAGCCATGGAAATGTGATAAGCATGATATGTTTGCAGTTTGTAAAGAGAATTAAGATGTTTATTCTATCAAGACACGAGGAGTGTGCATGACAAGGACAGCTGGAGTGCACCTGATTGGTAGATCTAAGCATGAACAGTCATTGAAAATGGTGAAAAACATATCCTACTACATTCCCATTAAAGTGAGATGAGAAAATTATGGTTAATGTACAATGCCTTGCGAAAGTATTCGGCCCCCTTGAACTTTGCGACCTTTTGCCACATTTCAGGCTTCAAACATAAAGATATAAAACTGCATTTTTTTGTGAAGAATCAACAACAAGTGGGACACAATCATGAAGTGGAACGACATTTATTGGATATTTCAAACTTTTTTAACAAATCAAAAACTGAAAAATTGGGCGTGCAAAATTATTCAGCCCCCTTAAGTTAATACTTTTTGCTGCGATTACAGCTGTAAGTCGCTTGGGGTATGTCTCTATCAGTTTTGCACATCGAGAGACTGACATTTTTTTGACATGCGAATTGTCATTAGCACAGCACTTTCATGCTTGAGGTGCAATGCAATTTGGAGAGTAATTTAGAATCTCAGGTAAATTCGTTGTCTCATTTAGTGAGTGGATCAGATGGTTAGGTCAACAAAATCAGCAGTGGAGTGCTGACCATTAGTGCATCCAGCCCTTTGTCCTCAAAAAGTGTCGTTGCCCCCCCCCCCGTCCCCCCCGTCCCCACACACATACACCTCAAATGACGAAACAAATTCAAAACAACCTTTCCCAGTCATAAAGCCCAGTGCATTGCAGGCTGCCACCTGCTTGTGTTGTGGGTGTATAAAAACAATGCCATAATGAGCCATGGGGCCAAGGAAGCAACATCAAATAGGACGAGAGGGATCTGAGGCATGAAGCCCACTCTTAGTCCAGTGGGGAGTGAGAGTGATCCGAGAGAGGGAGTGGTGGAAGCCACCTCTGGCAAAGATGATTCAACTTTACAGCCAGACAATTCTGATGAAATGCCACAGGCATTATTAATCCTACACTTATTGGGAGTGATGGTGGAATAAACACACATATAGTAACAGTACTGAGCAAACAATATGCACTGAATGCACTAACAGCATCGCAATTGACATACTCTAGAGAAAACTCATTAAAAACACCAGCATTTCATGGATAGAGTTAGTTTTAAAGCAAATGTTATATAGTTTTGAATAGCGAATGCAGGAATATACATTTTATTGTTTTTTTTTCAATGTAACTACAAACTCAAACCATCACCCTGAAATGTTAAGTAAATATGCTCAATGTGGTGGTAACTAATAGTTTTGGTTTTTTTTTAACTGAAACTTACAGTGTAAAGAACTATACTGCCTGTGTGATATTGGTTGGAAATCCGTCCGGCTGCTATAATGTGGAAACGATAGAACATCATCTTCATTAATAGTTACAAATATGCAAATATGCCTCTCATGACATGGTGATGACAGCTAAAGGTAAGGAACAGTCCAAAAAGAAGTGTTAGGTGCCAGTGACTGCTTAGTAAGACAAAAATCTATTTTCACACCAAACAGAGCATAATTGCTGCAACAGAAATTGACAACATAATTGACCCTTTGTCTAACAAGCCTTTTATAGGCCTATCTTGTTCTTCCACACTTCCATATTCCATTCAGTCACTGTGCTGAGCTTTTTGGAGCCACAGTATATATTCTCTATAGATAATATATTATTACTGACCAATTGTAACATGTATCCATAGTACACCGTAACATCACATGGTTGGTGAATTATCTCTGATGTTTGTATTTACTTCCATAGTTGGATGAAGCCTGATCAGACATGCTTTGTTATAGTTCCAGTTCGTAAAAAAAATACACCATTGGATAATACATTGCTTATAAAAGCATCCTATAGAGCAGGGGTATTCAACCTCACCTGGTTGTCTAGGTCTTAATTGAAAGGGAAAAAAATTAATGTCCTTGGTCTAAATCAGTCTACGATTAGAGGGGAATGCAGTGGAACTGGCTTCGAGGTCCAGGGTTGAGTTTGAGGGCTATAAAGGAAGCTATAACAATTAGCACTCATGTGTAATTGAAAAGGCATGGTCTGGATGTCCCTTCGCAGTTATAAACTGGCTATTGGGATACTTCTAGAACTGTGAACACACCAGAGGGGTTACTGTTTATGTTGACTAAAATACAAATCTTAAAAGCACTCAATGTGATGTAATAGGTCTATGTTTGGTATAATTGTAGTTGCTGCTGTTATATTGCAGATCAGAACAATGTACGTGTTAATGCCACAATGTGAAACATTTTCTGACAAAGACAATATTACTTTGTCTACGGGGTAATTGAATAAACAATCAAATTCACATAGGCCCACTATAACTGAGCCCTAGCTTGAGTTCCTATCAGACCATTTAAAAATGTATATAGATGAGCTCTCCAAGTCAGAGAAAGATATTCTAAAATATGGCCATGTGTATGAATAATGTGGGGCTGCGGTCAAACGGGCAGTAAAGTAGATTACCAGTTAACTCATGTAAAACTAGATCTCTATCTCATGACATTAATCAAAGTAGTGCTAAATGTAAAGACTTCTGACAATGTGGAAACGAGGAATACCATACACACAAGCATGCAAATCTAGCGTTATTGCTACCCATTACAATACATGCAACTGTTTGATATAAATGCCATACCACTTCAATATCTTAAACATCTTGTAAATGCAAATACAAAAATTCAAAACTACAGGGCAAAATTAATCAACAGGTAAGGGCATCAATGATGCACTATTATCTTGAGTTGGAGAAATATTACTCCCTGTAACAGATATTATGGAGATGCGTATTGTCTAAGTCTTTGTCTTCTGGTTGGGAATAATTGAGCTACAGATTCAAACATGTTTGAGATTCAAAAATGCTTTCTCATGGGCAGGAAGGAAGAATGTTGTTTATAAATCTCTTGTAACTAAATTTAAATGAAGGGGCCCACGTCTCATATGATCATGTTAGTAAATGGTTTATACTGTAAACAAGATTTTATAGCATTTCTTGTTCTGAATATATGGGAATTGAGATACTCAGTAGTCATTTTTGGAGTAAAAAAAATGTGACTGGACCGATAACAACCTTCTCCCTCCACTCAGTGTTAGGGTATGCAGTGTCTTGTGTGTAAGATAAGAAAGTCTGCTCATTGAATTCTTACAGCCCCTCAAACGCCTACCTTCACAGAGCCTGTACATCAGGGATCATCAACTAGAGTCGACTGCGGGCTGATTTTTCCTTGAGTGGTTGTTCAGGGGGCCTTAAAATAATTACAAATAATTTGTAGACTGCAAATTGACAGCAAGAAGCCCAAATAGATACATTTGACTAAAACATAATCATTTCACACCTGCTTACATTTGTATACAATCACGTGTCTCTCTATTATGTGTGGAAATACTTTGGACCAGATTTTCTAAATTAATAGCACTTGGAGCTGATTTGCTGGCATTTTTTTAGGTTATAAAAAATCTAAGAAAACGTTCTAAAATGTGTCTGGCGGTCTACCAGTTGGGGAACCCTGCTCTTAGGAAAAAAGATGCTATCTACAACCAAAAAGGGTTCTTTGGTTGTCCCCATAGGAGAACCCTTTGAAATCCTTTTGGGTTCCATGTATAACCCTTTCCACAGAGGGTTCTGCGTGGAACCCAAAATAGTTATTATACCTGTAACAAAAAGGGTTCTCCTATGGGGACAGCTGAAGAACTCTTTTGGAACTCTTTTTTTCTAAGAGTGTAGTCTGTATATATAATGTATTTCTCTTATTATATAGGCTACATGACAAGCTCTTGAAAAATTACAGGTTCACTTTAAGGTTGAGACATTGATTTGACTACCTTTGAAGGAAAATAATGTACACCATATACCCTGTGTGGTCCAATAAGGGCTCTATTTTGTGTCATTCCATCCATCCTACTACACCAAACACCAAATCACTGTGAGTAAAACATTAAAGACCTACTCAGTGTAATACAGACACTACAAATATGATATTAGTTGCACATTCCACAAGCAGGATTTATGTTGGACAACTGTTCATATTCATAGTAGCCTATGAAAAGCATTGTTAATCAATTCAACAACACATTTTTTATTTTGCGATCGAGAAATGTTCCATGGCTCTCTACACAACAGATATGTAAATCATGCGGCATGTGGCTGTGTCCAATCAAATTATAGGAAAACGTTATACAGACAACATAATAATAAAATAAGTTCTAATGAAGCCTAGAAGGTCTCATTTCTTTAAAAAAGCAAAAACAGACAAGCACTATGGATATACACTATTCAGAGCTTAGAACTATAGATGCTAGTAGTAGTCTACAAAGTAGGCTTATAACACCTTTATTTGCTGTAATGACAATGATATGGAGGTGCAACTTTGCAATTCCTCTACGATGTACAAATCTGAACTGTTAAAATTTGATGTTTTTTCTGTTCCTTCAACACTATTCACAGCTATCCTTTACAGGATCAGTAGTGGCCTAACCTATGCAGAATTCATTCTCATTCTATGTTACTACTGCAGTAACCACCGCATAGAGAAATACTGAGAGTGCTACATTTATTAAAGATAATAAAATAAACGCAACACTATATAATTTGCAATATTACCATTTGGCAATGGGGTAGTTGATTTTTTTCATCAAATACATATTATCAATATAACAGTAGGAAGAGGGAATTAAGAATTGGAATTATGCAGCCCATAACATTGTAAAATATGACAGGTGACAGATTGCTTTGTTACACTGAATTTACAAATGTAGGTTAATTACACCATAATAAGGGCACTGTAATGTAAAGTGTTTCTGTGTATTTGTGCATTTGTGCATGTCAATAAAGTTCTTACCTGGCATCTGTGTAAGAGACATCCAGACTGTCACCAACCTCATTCTTTATGCATGGTGAGTTGGGATAGGGCATCCTCCCTAGCATCTCGCCCGGGTACCACTGCTCAGGAGTTGGCCGCTCTCTGCGCACGAGTCCACCACCCCTCTCATATTCATGAGGGTTACAAATTAACGCAGTGTCCGGTCCCGCAATGTATGAATTCAATCCATATTGTGTATTGTCATTGTCATTATACCTGTACTGAAAGTCCCATGACGTTCCGGCAGGTTCATTATGCCTATTAAAGGCCTCAGATTTGATCTTGACACTGTACTGTTGTTGTAAGTAGTCAGCATATTTGTCCTCCATAGTCTCTCCAGTTTCACCGACATGTGCTGGGGGTTTGTAGAACACATGAGAAGAGTTTCTGTCTGTTTCGGTTTGACTGAAGTGTGCCAAGTGTGCTGGCAACAGTTGGTCAAAATGATAAGACGCTGAGCGAGCTCCTGTATTCAGAAAATGATCTGTTTCTTTTGAAGTCGGGTCATCCCTGTTTTCATTCAGTCTAAACTCCTGTTCATCTGTGGATGGATGTCCGGAGCTAAGGTGCTGTATGGTCGCCACTTTTTCTGTAAGGTTGTTTGCAGGGGAACGTTGAAACATCTCAACTAGTTGTTTATCACTTTGTAGTGGCTTGGCATTGCGCTCACTGGGGCATGTGTATTCTGTTATGGAGACGTTTTCTCCAGCTCCAGAACATTTCAATAGAGGCACCTCAAACAAATAGTTTCCTTGACTTTGGTGATTTACGCTGGATGGTGCGTGATTAGGTCCCAGGTCAGTCATCTCATTTGCGTCCATGGTCAATCCCAGTGACACAGAGACAGCGTTGCAGAGCTCCCTCGCCGTTTTTGAGATGGTGCTGCAGGCAGAACTGGAGCAACTGCTAGCCACACAGGCCTCACTGTTATGATTTAACTCATTTCCGTGATGGGACACAGAGGGTTGACAGGACTGTTGTTCCGTGTTGGAGACTTGCTGTCCAGAGCGACACGATCCATATTCATTCGCGTTTGGATTGTCTGATTCGTTCAAAGAGGAAAACCCGGCTTTGTTCCCTTTTGAGCTTTTGGCAAAATGAATACGACATGCCACTGATTCGAGTGTTCTGGAAAAACAAACGCTGTCATCTTCCCTCACTTCAATATCAGAATTGCGAGCCGTTCCTGACCATATTTCTTTTCGGGATGATTGCCGGCTCGTTTGGCGCATCTCCCAGGGTTGTTTATTCTGCAAGAAACTGAACTTTGAACTACAAAAGTCCAAGCTTTCAGTGACAGTCGTGTTACTCGGCAGTGCTTGCACGTTGTGGAAAACGTTTTGGAAAGGTCCGCGAAAAACTAGGTTTGTGGAGTCACAAACTCCCCCTAATCCAACCGGAATCTCCATAGTCCAAAAAAACGTCGTAAAAGTTGTAAAAATGAGGCTTGTGAAAACGTAAGCTTATTGACCAAGTTCATTGACAAGAATGTAAAGTCATCGGCCCATTGGCGTTTAACAAAACAATGAGTCAGCTAATTAGACCTATCTTTAAAAAAACAGGAGGAAACGCTTATTGCGTAATTTAATAGATTTTTTTGGTCCGAAATATTTAGCCTAAACCAAAAATGATTTGCCCAGTTAATATAAAAATGTTTTGAAAACAAATATGTCGTTATTTCATAAAACGCTTACGGATTCAGATATAAAAAAAAGTTTATGCATGCATTTTGACATTATAAAGCCAACAGAAGTATCCTACTTGTCAGATTTGCTCTCACCATCCATTAAGGCGAAAATGAAATGTGATGTTCTGAAGTCGATGGACTATAATCGTGGCTATTTTTCCCTGTTGTCTGTGTCCAATCTGGCAAATGCGTAACCGGAGGGAAGCGGTGCCTGTTTCAATCATGAAACTCCTCTAGTAGGCTAACGTTTAATATCCATAAAGGTGCAAGCCTACAAAAGAGTGATGCATCCAAAAAACTCGTCAGACAACTGAACACACCCCGGTAGAACAGCAATTAATGCTTGTTTTTTAAGAATGTTTGGATTGCTGCAAGTTTGCGCAGGGACAAAGTTATCTTCCAATGTCCTTGAGCGCTTTTTGCCGTCAGCCTGTGAGTTTGGCAGCATTCCTTAATGACAAAATAAATATATTTGGATTAAGGCCAGTTGGCCTACAGAACGTAATTCAAAATACATGTGTATATATACAGTACCAGTCAAAAGTTTAGACACACTTACTCATTACAGGGTTTTTCTTTCTTTATACTATTTTCTACATTGTATAGTAATATTGAATACATCAAACTATGAAATAACACATATGGAAGCATGTAGTAAGCAAAAAACTGTTAAAACAAATAAAAATATATTTTAGATTCTTCAAAGTAGTTTTGCGGGTACTATTTAATGAAGCTGCCAGTTGAGGACTTGTGAGGCATCTGTTTCTCAAACTAGACACTAATGTACTTGTCCTCTTGCTCAGTTGTGCACTGAGGCCTCCCGCTACTCTTTCTATTCTGGTTAGGGCCAGTTTGCGCTGTTCTGTGAAGGGAGTAGTACACACCGATGTACGAGATCTTCAGTTTCTTGGCAATTTCTCGCATGGAATTGCAGTCATTTCTCAGTTCAAGAATAGACTGACGAGTTTCAGAAGAAAGTTCTTTGTTATTGGACATTGAGCCTGTAACCGAACCCAAAAATGCTGATGCTCCAGATACTCAACTAGTCTAAAGGACAGTTTTATTGCTTCTTTAATCAGGACAACAGTTTTCAGCTTTGCTAACATAATTGCAAAAGGGTTTTCTAATGATCAATTGGCCTTTTAAAGTGATAAACTTGGATTAGCTAACACAACGTGCCATTGGAACACAGGGGTGATGGTTGCTGCCTTTGTATGCCTATGTAGATATTCCATTAAAAATCAGCCGTTTCCAGCTACAATAGTCATGTCATTTACAACGTTAACAATGTCTACACTGTATTTCTGATAAATTTGATGTTATTTTAATGGACATAAAATTTGCTTTTCTTTCAAAAACAAGGACATTTCTAAGTGACCCCAAAATTTTGAACGGTAGTGTATATATAAATATCCTATTGATACAAGTAGACTAGACAGTCAAACGTGTTTCAATGTGAATATTAAATATGAAAATCATGAAATGTCTTACTTAGATAAGATTGGGTTGAAATGAGGACCTATACATAGTGTAACGGTTTTCTTGGTGAGAAGGAGAGTCGGACCAAAATGCAGCGTGTAGATTGCGATCCATGTTTAATGAACAACGTAAACACGAATGAACACAAACACTACAAAACAAAAAGAAAGTAATGAACGAAAACCAAAACAGCCTATACTTGTGTAAACAAACACAGAATAAGGACATCAAGACACTAAGGACAATCACCC
Source organism: Oncorhynchus clarkii lewisi (assembly GCF_045791955.1). Lineage (NCBI taxonomy): Eukaryota > Metazoa > Chordata > Actinopteri > Salmoniformes > Salmonidae > Oncorhynchus > Oncorhynchus clarkii. Next base: position 27,822,650 of record NC_092158.1, read on the forward strand.
ACGACAAACTCAAAGAATATGGCTGCCTAAATATGGTTCCCAATCAGAGACAACAATAAACACCTGCCTCTGAGAACCACTTCAGACAGCCATAGACTTAGCTAGAACACCCCACTAGCTACAATCCCCATACATACACACCACATACAAAAACCCATGCCACACCCTGGCCTGACCCAATACATGAAGAAAAACACAAAATACTTAGACCAGGGCGTGACAGAACCCCCCCCTAAGGTGCGGACTCCCGTCCATGGTGGCGGCTCCGGCGCGGGACGTGGACCCCACTCAGTCAATGTCTTAGTCCCCTCGCGTCCCTGGATAGTCCACCCTCGCCGCCGACCATGGCCTAGTAGTCCTCACCCAGAACCCCACTGGACTGAGGAGCAGATCGGGACTGAGGCAGCTCGGGACTGAGGGGAAGCTCGGGAGTGAGAGGAAGCTCGGGAGTGAGAGGAAGCTCGGGAGTGAGAGGAAGCTCAGGCAGGTTGATGAATCTACCAGATCCTGGCTGGCTGGCAGATCCTGGCTGACTGGCAGATCCTGGCTGACTGGCGGATCTGGAAGAGTCTGGTTGACTGGCAGATCTGGAAGAGTCTGGTTGACTGGCAGATCTGGAAGAGTCTGGTTGACTGGCAGATCTGGCAGAGTCTGGTTGACTGGCAGATCTGGAAGAGTCTGGTTGACTGGCAGATCTGGAAGAGTCTGGTTGACTGGCAGATCTGGAAGAGTCTGGTTGACTGGCAGATCTGGAAGAGTCTGGTTGACTGGCAGATCTGGAAGAGCCTGGTTGACTGGCAGATCTGGAAGAGCCTGGTTGACTGGCAGATCTGGAAGAGCCTGGTTGACTGGCAGATCTGGAAGTGTCTGGCTGACTGGCAGATCTGGAAGAGTCTGGCTGACTGGCAGATCTGGAAGAGTCTGGCAGATCTGGAAGAGTCTGGCAGATCTGGAAGAGTCTGGCTGACTGGCAATTCTGGCTGCTCCATGCTGACTGGCTGCTCTGGCTGCTCCATGCTGACTGGCAGCTCTGGCTGCTACATGCTGACTGGCGGCTCTGGCTGCTCCATGCAGACTGGCGGCTCTGGCTGCTCCATGCAGACTGGCGGCTCTGGCTGCTCCATGCAGACTGGCGGCTCTGGCTGCTCCATGCAGACTGGCGGCTCTGGCTGCTCCATGCAGACTGGCGGCTCTGGCTGCTCCATGCAGACTGGCGGCTCTGGCTGCTCCATGCAGACTGGCGGCTCTGGCTGCTCCATGCAGACTGGCGGCTCTGGCTGCTCCATGCAGACTGGCGGCTCTGGCTGCTCCATGCAGACTGGCAGTTCTGAACAGGCGGGAGACTCCGGCAGCGCTGTAGAGGCGGAAAGCTCTGACAGCGCTAAACAGGCGGGAGACTCCGACAGCGCTGGAGAGGAGGAAGGCTCCGGCAGCGCTGGACAGGCGAGGCGCACTGTAGGCCTGATGCGTGGTGCTGGCACTGGTGGTACTGGGCCGAGGACACGCACAGGAAGCCTGGTGCGGGGAGCTGCTACCAGAGGGCTGGGGTGTGGAGGTGGTACTGGAAAGACCGGACCGTGCAGGCGCACTGGAGCTCTTGAGCACCGAGCCTGCCCAACCTTACCTGGTTGAATGCTCACGGTCGCCCTGCCAGTGCGGCCGAGCGCAAGGCTGGTGCCATGTAAGCCGGCCCAAGGAGACGCACTGGGGACCAGATGCGTAGAGCCGGCTTCATGGCACTTGGCTCGATGCTCACTCTAGCCCGGCCGATACGCGGAGCTGGAATGTACCGCACCGGGCTATGCACCCGCACTGGAGACACCGTGCACACCACAGCATAACACGGTGCCTGCCCGATCTCTCCAGCCCCCCGGTAAGCACAGGGAGTTTGCGCAGGTCTCCTACCTGGCGTAGCCATACTCCCTGTTAGCCCCCCCCCCCAAGACATTTTTGGGGCTGCCTCTCGGGCTTCCTTGCCAGTCGTGTTCCCTCATATCGCCGGCTCCTCTCTCCGGCTGCCTCTGCTCTCCTAAGTGCCTCCACCTGTTCCCATGGGAGGCGATCTCTTCCAGCCAGTATCTCCTCCCAAGTGTAACAGCCTTGCCATCCAAAACGTCCTCCCATGTCCATTCCTCTTTACGCTGCTGTTGCTGCCTGTTGACACGCTGCTTGGTCCGTTGGTGGTGGGTGATTCTGTAACAGTTTTCTAGGTGAGAAGGAGAGTCGGACCAAACTGCAGCGTGTCGATTGCGATCCATGTTTATTTAACAAACGAAACACGAATCTAAATACAAACACTACAAAACAATAAACGTAACGAAAACCGAAACAGCCTATACTAGTGAAAACTAACGCATAGACAGGAATAACGACACATAGGACAATCACCCACGACAAACTCAAAGAATATGGCTGCCTAAATATGGTTCCCAATCAGAGACAACGATAAACACCTGCCTCTGATTGAGAACCACTTCAGACAGCCATAGACTTAGCTAGAACACCCCACTAGCTACAATCCCCATACATACACACCACATACAAAAACCCATGCCACACCCTGGCCTGACCCAATACATGAAGAAAAACACAAAATACTTAGACCAGGGCGTGACACATAGCCTATAATAAAAAGGTTAGAGTTGGCTGAGTGTAATGGACATGCACACAGCAAATTCTCCAGTGTTAAATCAACACTAATAGTGTTACATTTAACACTGGTCCAGTGTCTATAGGGGTCTACACTTTTTAGTGTTCAATTAGCACACTGCTTAGTGTAAAGCCTTATTTGCATATTTCCCAGAGTACGTTGCCTTTCAAGTGAATTGTAGCGTTACCACCCATGACAGTATTTGTTAGTGACATGGTTGTTGCAGTCATTCATCTTCAGTCCTGTGATCTTCACCAAGTGAAATCCTAAGTGAATATATTACCATTAAAATTACATTCTTTTACACAATACAACAAGTATTTACCCTAATACAGTGGCCTGAAACTCAAGGATTTCAGGACCCAAGTCATATTATGATGGCTTACAAAGTTACAGTGGCTTGCAAAAGTATTAACCCCTCTTGGCATTTTTCCTATTCTGTTGCCTTGCAACCTGGAATTAAAAATGATTTTTTTTGGGGGGGGGGTTCATTTGATTTACACAATATGCACTTTGAAGATGCAAAATATATTTTATTGTGAAACAAACAAGAAATAAGACAAAAAAAACTGAAAATTTGAGCGTGCAAAACTATTCACCCCCCCAAAGTCAATACTTTGTAGAGCCACCTTTTGCAGAAATTACAGCTGCAAGACTCTTGGGGGATGTCTCTATAAGCTTGGCACATCAAGCCACTAGGATTTTTTTCAAGGCAAAACTGCTCCAGCTCCTTCAAGTTGGATGGGTTCCACTGATGTACTGCCATCTTTTTAGTCACACCACAGATTCTCAATTGGATTGAGGTCTGGACTTTGACTAGGCCATTCCAAGACATTTAAATATTTCCCCTTAAACCACTCGAGTATTGCTATAGCAGTATGGTTAGGGTCATTGTCCTGCTGAAAGGTGAACCTCCCTCCCAGTCTCAAATCTCTGGAAGACTTAAACAGGTTTCCCTCGAGAAATTCCCTGTATTTAACGCCATCCATCATTCCTTCAATTCTGACCAGTTCCCCAATCCCTGCCGATGGAAAAACATCCCCAAAGCATGATGCTGCCACCACCATGCTTCGCTGTGGGATGGTAGTCTCGGGGTGATGGAGGTGTTGGGTTTGCGCCAGACATAGCATTTTCCTTGATGGCCAAAAAGCTCAATTTTAGTCTTATCTGACCAGAGTACCTTCTTCCATATGTTTGGGGAGTCTCCCACATGCCTTTGGCGAACACCAAACGTGTTTGCTAATTTTTTTCTTTAAGCAATATTTTTTTCTGGCCACTCTTACATACTATGGACAGATACTCCATTCTCAGCTGTGGAGCTTTGCAGCTTGTTCAGGGTTATCTGTGGTCTCTTTGTTGCCTCTCTGATTAATGCCCTCCTTGCCTGGTCCGTGAGTTTTGGTGGGCGGCCCTCTTTTGGCAGGTTTTCTGTGGTGCCATAATCTTTCCATTTTTTAATAATGGATTTAATGGTGCTCCGTGGGATGTTCAAAGTTTCTGATATTTTTTTATAACCCTACCCTGATCTGTACTTCTCCACAACTTTGTCCCTGACCTGTTTAGAGAGCTCCTTGGACTTCACGGTGACGCTTGCTTGGTGGCGCCCCTTGCTTAGTGGTGTTGCAGACTCTGGGGATTTTCAGAACAGGTGTATAGTATATACCGAGATCATGTGACAGATATTGAGAAACTTAAATAGATTGCACACAGGTGGACTTTAACTCATTATGTGACTTCTGACAGTAATTGGTTGCACCAGATCTTATTTGCACCAGATCTCAGTGTTGTTGTTTTTGTCACAATGCTTTGCTTTATCTTGGCCAGGTCGCAGTTGTAAATGAAAACTTGTTCTCAACTGGCCTACCTGGTTAAATAAAGGTACAATAAATAAATAAATACTAATAACATTTAGGGGCTTCATAGCAAAGGGGTTGAATACATATGCATGCACCACTTTTACGCTTTTTATTTTTTAGAATAAAAAAATATATATATATTTTTTTGAATTTCACTTCACCAATTTGGACTATTTTGCGTATGTCCATTCCATAAAATCCAAATAAAAATCAATTTAAATTACAGGTTGCAATACAACAAAATAGGAAAAAACGCCAAGGGGAATTGTCACGGACGTCGTCGTGGAAATGACCGGACCATGGTGCAGCGTGGTGAGCGTACATTTTCCTTTATTTATATAAATGTCGCCAACAAAACAAGAACCAAAGGTGAAGCTTACTAGGGCTATAGTGCCACTAACAAAGTAAACTACCCACAAAATACAAGGGAAAAAAGGCTGCCTAAGTATGATTCCCAATCAGAGACAACGATAGACAGCTGTCCCTGATTGAGAACCATACCCGGCCAAAACATAGAAATAAAGAAACTAGAATGCCCACCCTAGTCACACCTTGGCCTACCCAAAATAGAGAATAAAAGCCTCTCTATGGCCAGGGTGTGACAGGAATGAATACTTTTGCAAGGCACTGTATGTGTAATTCCTATTGGAATCCAGCCAGAGTGGGGATACCCAACATTTTGAATTTTTACACACCTGCATTCAGAATGACTTCTAGGTTGGAAAGACTAAGATATGAGCCTACCTTAACCATCTAAACTGGAAAAAACATTTCAGTAACATGTGCAATAAGTCCAAGTAACAGATTGTATTAGTAAAAAAACATGTATGTAATTTATATTTGAATAGAAAAATATTAATTAATCAATGTACATGCAAAAACATAGGTATTGAAACAAATAATTTTTAAAAATCAACCTGCAATGGAGCACTGAAAAATCAACACTAGGTAACGCTGGCCAATTTGCTGTGTAATGGCAGAGTACAGGTCTAATTACATCATTATGTAGGATGATGACACATCTCTGCTCATCATACAATGCTTGTAGCTACTAGAAATACGTGTCTGTTTCACCACAACAGGCTTACATTGCTGACACAGTTATCCAAAACAACCTTCATTCACTTTAGAGTCTAGGCAGTAGCAGGTAACGCTTCCTTCACAAGAGCATGTACTTGTGCCACCTGGGATAAGAATCATCAAACATGAATGCAGAGTACATGGGCAAAGATCTGTCTTTCCTAAAAACACAGGTTGTTATATAACAACATTTTAAATAATTCCTTGTAAAAAAAAAAGTTATAATTCCAACACCCTTTGAACACCCGCTGTAAAGTAATAACTATGCAAATGTCATCTAATGTGTCCAAAAAACATATGTAAAATGAAAATCCCCAAAATTACACACAACAAATATTAAAAGAACATTCTTGCACAGTGTAGACCTAATAGATACAAAATACAGCAAGGATGGTTTGGTAGTAAATTATATTCCTATTCCGCCTATAGAAAACACAAAAAAAGGATATACCACATGTAGGGTATTTTTGAATAGGAGGAAACTGAGTTACTTGTCAGAATTCTGAATACTTACACAAGTACTAAATGTATGTATGTAGCTTCATATTTATCAACACCATGAACTTTTGTATATTAATTAACAAACATCACACCACCACCCATCTATTGTAGGCTGGGTCAAATCTCTAATGAAAGTCAACCTTGAAACAGAACATTGTATATAAGAGGGTTAACTCAAGGCTGTCTGCAGGCTCAGTAAGGCCATCCCATTCTATACATGCCTGGTTAGGAATTAGTGATGTTTTTTGTGGAACTATTTCAATATTTGAATGTATAGACAAATAGTATATAATAATCCATAAAACAAAACACCTTCTGTTATCATTATGCCAATCTGGTGAGGAGACAAAATAATTGGTTGCAGCACAAATAACTGGTATAATAGAGGCAATGTTTTAACCAAGAGTTAAGTTAAGCGTAAGTGACGATGGTATAATAGCTATGGGGTTCAATATGGGCAACATGTCCGATCAGATATCAATGCAATATCACTGTGAACCACTGGGGCATCTGGTCTTCAAGATCTCTCTGAAACAATATCCTCCTGATCCCAACCCCCTTGTTGCTTCCTGGTTACAAACTGTAGGCTACAAACCAACAGCATATCCATATAATGTATTTTATTATGTATCATCAGTAGGGACAGGAGTTTTCCAGATCACTTGACTTGACCAAGTAACCTCTGGGTACTAGTTGTCAGACATAACAAGAAACACTTTTCAGCTTCGGTCTTTACCATATCCTTGTCTTTTCAGAATTGGGCTTACAGTAAGCTAAATAGTTGCCATAGGATATAGTAGATGAGATTCATTAACATCACTTCAGTTTATACCTAAACTGACTGTTAGAATATGTATCGTCCTCCATTTTGAAGGAGAGTAAGAACAGGGAGTTCTATTATGTGCAAAAGACAAAACATGCAGGAAATAACTCGATGGGGAGTACTGTTGAAATCATTGAATCAAGAAGGGCTTTCATCTATGAATTACAATTACATGATTGAAAAACTATGAAAAGAGTCATCTTTTGTGGTTCCATGCTTAGATAGAGATGTTGTCCATGGACTATCCAGACCACCCTGAAACATACACAATAGAACCATCTACAATGTATGTACTATAAGTCCCATTGTATTATGCGATTAATTAATTAATTGACTTCAAAAGAAAATACAAAATAAATTACTGTCCCAGAATGCTGTAGCAAAAAAGTTCATTTAAATTGCACTTTGTCTTGCTCCAAAGGCATACTTATGCACTAGTTAGAATGTCAGCTCCAGCGAGGTACCCCTACAGTAATAAGCAATAGTGACATTGTTATTCACACATTTGATCAAAAACAGTGTCTCAGCTGAAATGACTTGTCTCTCTGTACCCTCGGAATTTATCTTAGGGATTCAACTTACGACTCCCAATTTAGCTCAAAATGAGATATGAGACAAGATTTGTGAAAAAAATAGTAATGTGCTTTGTTCATGCGAGTCTGTGATTTTCATTCTTTAATGTAAGGCTGGCCAGCTGAAACAGGGTGAAGGGAGAGGAGTGAATGTGTGGGAGAGGGAAAGAGGAAAAAGGCAAGGTTTCCAAAAGAGGAAATGCCAAGGCTAAAGCATTTTTTTAAAATTAAAGGTTACAAACAGTGAACAGAGTAATAAATAGTTTTTCCACCTATGGCTGGGATTTTAACCCACTGCAGTTTTGTCCGATTGATACAGTATTACAACTTTAATAGGTATTTGGTAGCATTGCCTTTAAATTGTTTAACTTGGGTCAAACGTTTTGGCTAGCCTTCCACAAGCTAAATGAGGGGATATCTCATTAAATATGCACATATTTGCATATCCTGCAAATCCATTTTTTTGGTCTCTGTGAAGTGAGCCTTAAAATGTTGGTTTCCTTTTTTTGAGAAGCTACAGGACCAGACATTTACATTTCTATCTGTAAAATACTGAAGACGTGTACATGAAAAGCATTTTTGGCACATTTTTCTGAAGAAAATGTTATCCGGGATAAACAATTCCCTCTGTAAAAGTCTTGTCACGACTTCTACCGAAGTCGGTCCCTTTCCTTGTTCGGGCGGTTTTCGGCGGTCGACGTCACGACCTTCTAGCCATCACTGATCCATTTTTCATTTTCCATTGGTTTTGTCTTGTCTTCCTTCACACCTGGTTCCAATCCCATCCCACATGTTGTTTATTTTAACCCTCTGTTTCCCCTCATGTCCTTGTCTGAGATTTTTTGATTGTATGTTATGTGCAAGTTATGATTTGGTGTGCGACGGGTTTTGTACCCACTTTTATTATTTTGTATATTTTGGTTTTCTGAGTTTTGTGAGCACCATCTGTGGCCGCAGAGGTCACACTGCCGGTCGGTGCCGGGTTGGTTCCTCTGGGAATCGAGGCAGCAGGCAGGGCGCTCTGGCGTCACCCCAGGTGAGCCGACACCATTCTCACCCAGAGCCCTCTGTTGCACATATGTTTGTGTCTGTCACGTTCCCTGAGTTTTGCGCGCATTCCCAGCATAAGGCGCTCGTAAATTCAGGCTGGGAATTTTATTGATAGAGCTTTAGCCTATAGTTTAGGGATCCCCATCGTTCCCGTGGATGTGCCCTTCCCCGTTCACGCCTTAGATAGTCGACCTTTAGGGTCAGGGTTGATTAGGGAGGTCACCACGCCTTTGGGCATGGTGATGCAGGAGGGGTCTTACAGAGAGAATTAGTATCTTCCTCATTGACTATCCTGCATTTCCCGTGGTGCTGGGCCTACCCTGGTTAGCTTGTCATAACCCCACTGTTTTTTGGCCACAGAGGGCTCTCACGGGATGGTCACGAGAGTGCTCAGGTAGGTGTTTAGGGGTTTCCGTTGGTGCTACTATGGTGGAGAGTCCAGACCAGGTCTCCACCGTGTGCATTCCCCCTGAATATGCAGATTTGGCTCTCGCCTTCTCCAAAGAGAAGGCGACTCAATTACCACCTCATCGACGGGGCGATTGTGCAATAGATCTCCTGGTAGACGCTGCACTTCCCAGGAGTCACGTGTATCCCCTGTCACAGGCGGAGACGGAAGCTATGGAAACATGTCTCCGAATCCCTGCGTCAGGGGTACATTCGGTCCTCCACTTCACCCACCTCCTCAAGTTTTTTTTTGTGAAGAAAAAGGAGGGGGGTCTGCACCCGTGTATTGACTATCGGGGTCTGAATCAGATCACTGTGAGGTATAGTTACCCGCTACCGCTCATAGCCACAGCGATAGAGTCAATGTACGGGGTGCACTTCTTCACCTAACTAGATCTCAGGAGCGCTTATAACCTGGTGCGAATCCGAGAGGGAGATGAGTGGAAGACGGCTTTCAGTACCACCTGTGGGCACTATGAGTACCTCGTCATGCCATACGGGGGACATGACGCGGGACAGAGGGACATCAGAGACTGTAACGTTCTTTGCTTCACGGAAACGTGGCTCACTGGAGAGACGCTATCCGAGGCGGTGCAGCCAACGGGTTTCTCCACGCATCGCGCAGACAGAAACAAACATCTTTCTGGTAAGAAGAGGGGCGGGGGCGTATGCCTTATGACTAACGTGACATGGTGTGATGAAAGAAACATACAGGAACTCAAATCCTTCTGTTCACCTGATTTAGAATTCCTCACAATCAAATGTAGACCGCATTATCTACCAAGAGAATTCTCTTCGATTATAATCACAGCCGTATATATCCCCCCCAAGCAGACACATCGATGGCTCTGAATGAACTTTATTTGACTCTTTGCAAACTGGAAACCATTTATCTGGAGGCTGCATTCATTGTAGCTGGGGATTTTAACAAGGCTAATCTGAAAACAAGACTCCCTAAATTTTATCAGCATATCGATTGCGCAACCAGGGGTGGAAAGACCTTGGATCATTGTTACTCTAACTTCCGCGACGCATATAAGGCCCTGCCCCGCCCCCCTTTCGGAAAAGCTGACCACGACTCCATTTTGTTGATCCCTGCCTACAGACAGAAACTAAAACAAGAGGCTCCCACGCTGAGGTCTGTCCAACGCTGGTCCGACCAAGCTGACTCCACACTCCAAGACTGCTTCCATCACGTGGACTGGGACATGTTTCGTATTGCGTCAGACAACAACATTGACGAATACGCTGATTCGGTGTGCGAGTTCATTAGAACGTGCGTTGAAGATGTCGTTCCCATAGCAACGATTAAAACATTCCCTAACCAGAAACCGTGGATTGATGGCAGCATTCGCGTGAAACTGAAAGCGCGAACCACTGCTTTTAATCAGGGCAAGGTGTCTGGTAACATGACCGAATACAAACAGTGCAGCTATTCCCTCCGCAAGGCTATCAAACAAGCTAAGCGTCAGTACAGAGACAAAGTAGAATCTCAATTCAACGGCTCAGACACAAGAGGCATGTGGCAGGGTCTACAGTCAATCACGGACTACAGGAATAAATCCAGCCCAGTCACGGACCAGGATGTCCTGCTCCCAGGCAGACTAAATATTTTTTTTGCCCGCTTTGAGGACAATACAGTGCCACTGACACGGCCTGCAACGAAAACATGCGGTCTCTCCTTCACTGCAGCCGAGGTGAGTAAGACATTTAAACGTGTTAACCCTCGCAAGGCTGCAGGCCCAGACGGCATCCCCAGCCGCGCCCTCAGAGCATGCGCAGACCAGCTGGCCGGTGTGTTTACGGACATATTCAATCAATCCCTATACCAGTCTGCTGTTCCCACATGCTTCAAGAGGGCCACCACGTTCCTGTTCCCAAGAAAGCTAAGGTAACTGAGCTAAACGACTACCGCCCCGTAGCACTCACTTCCGTCATCATGAAGTGCTTTGAGAGACTAGTCAAGGACCATATCACCTCCACCCTACCTGACACCCTAGACCCACTCCAATTTGCTTACCGCCCAAATAGGTCCACAGACGATGCAATCTCAACCACACTGCACACTGCCCTAACCCATCTGGACAAGAGGAATACCTATGTGAGAATGCTGTTCGTTGACTACAGCTCGGCATTCAACACCATAGTACCCTCCAAGCTCGTCATCAAGCTCGAGACCCTGGGTCTCGACCCCGCCCTGTGCAACTGGGTACTGGACTTCCTGACGGGCCGCCCCCAGGTGGTGAGGGTAGGCAACAACATCTCCTCCCCGCTGATCCTCAACACTGGGGCCCCACAAGGGTGCGTTCTGAGCCCTCTCCTGTACTCCCTGTTCACCCACGACTGCGTGGCCACGCACGCCTCCAACTCAATCATCAAGTTTGCGGACGACACAACAGTGGTAGGCTTGATTACCAACAACGACGAGACGGCCTACAGGGAGGAGGTGAGGGCCCTCGGAGTGTGGTGTCAGGAAAATAACCTCACACTCAACGTCAACAAAACTAAGGAGATGATTGTGGACTTCAGGAAACAGCAGAGGGAACACCCCCCTATCCACATCGATGGAACAGTAGTGGAGAGGGTAGCAAGTTTTAAGTTCTTCGGCATACACATCACAGACAAACTGAATTGGTCCACTCACACAGACAGCATTGTGAAGAAGGCGCAGCAGCGCCTCTTCAACCTCAGGAGGCTGAAGAAATTCGGCTTGTCACCAAAAGCACTCACTAACTTCTACAGATGCACAATCGAGAGCATCCTGGCGGGCTGTATCACCGCCTGGTACGGCAACTTCTCCGCCCTCAACCGTAAGGCTCTCCAGAGGGTAGTGAGGTCTGCACAACGCATCACCGGGGGCAAACTACCTGCCCTCCAGGACACCTACACCACCCGATGTCACAGGAAGGCCATAAAGATCATCAAGGACATCAACCACCCGAGCCACTGCCTGTTCACCCCGCTATCATCCAGAAGGTGAGGTCAGTACAGGTGCATCAAAGCTGGGACCGAGAGACTGAAAAACAGCTTCTATCTCAAGGCCATCAGACTGTTAAACAGCCACCACTAACATTGAGTGGCTGCTGCCAACACACTGACACTGACTCAACTCCAGCCACTTTAATAATGGGAATTGATGGTAAATGATGTAAATATATCACTAGCCACTTTAAACAATGCTACCTTATATAATGTTACTTACCCTACATTATTCATCTCATATGCATACGTATATACTGCACTCTATATCATCGACTGTATCCTTATGTAATACATGTATCACTAGCCACTTTAACTATGCCACTTTGTTTACATACTCATCTCATATGTATATACTGTACTCGATACCATCTACTGTATCTTGCCTATGCTGCTCTGTACCATCACTCATTCATATATCCTTATGTTCTTTATCCCCTTACACTGTGTACAAGACAGTAGTTTTGGAATTGTTAGTTAGATTACTTGTTGGTTATTACTGCATTGTCGGAACTAGAAGCACAAGCATTTCGCTACACTCGCATTAACATCTGCTAACCATGTGTATGTGACAAATAACATTTGATTTGATTTGATTTGATTTGATTTGATGAATGCACCATCAGTCTTCCAAGCCTTTGTAGACAAGATTTTCAGGGACCTGCATGGGACGGGTGTAGTGGTGTATATTAATGACATTTTTATATACTCCGCTACACGCGCTGAGCATGTGTCCCTGGTGGGCAGAGGGCTTGGTTGCCTGTTGTAGATGGAGAGTGACCGCATTGCAGCCGTGTGTAATTGGCCGACTCCCACCCACCAGCCATGTGTAATCGGTCAGACGGTGCGCTGTCTTAGTGGGAAGTACTGGTGGCCCACTTTGGCTAAGGATGTGAGGGTTTATGTTTCCTCCTGCTCGGTGTGCACTCAGTGTAAGGCTCCTAGGCACCTGCCCAGAGGTAAGTTACAACCCTTACCTGTTCCACAACGGCTGTGGTCGCACCTGTCGGTAGATTTCCTGACTGATCTTCATCCTTCACAGGGTAACACCACTATCCTGGTCGTTGTGGATCGTTTTTCTAAGTCCTGTCATCTCCTCCCTTTGCACGGTCTCCCTACGGCCCTACAGACTGCGGAGGCCCTGTTTACACACGTCTTCCGGCACTACAGGGTGCCTGAGGATATAGTGTCTGATCGGGGTCCCCAGTTCACGTCGAGGGTCTGGAGGGCGTTCATGGAACGTCTGGGGGTCTCGGTTAGCCTTACCTCAGGTTTTCACCCCGAGAGTAACGGGCAGGTGGAGAGAGTTAACCAGGATGTGGGTAGGTTTCTGAGGTCTTATTGCTAGGACCGGCCAGGGTAGTGGGCAGCGTTTGTGCCCTGGGCAGAGATGGCCCAAAACCCGCTCCACCACTCCTCCACTAATCTCTCTCCCTTCCAGTGCGTACTGGGGTATCAGCCGGTTCTGGCTCCTTGGCATCAGAGTCAGACCGAGGCTCCTGCGGTGGACGACTGGTTCCGGCACGCGAAGGAAACATGGGACGCCGCCCATGTCCACCTTCAGCGCGCCGTGACCGTCACCGCAGTGAGGCCGGTGGACCGGGTCTGGCTCTCGACCCGAAACCTTCCCCTCCGCCTGCCCTGTCTGAAGCTGTGTCCGCGTTTTGTAGGGCCATTTAAAGTCCAGAGGAGAATGAACAAGGTTTGTTATAGGTTACAGCTTCCCCCCAATTACCGTATTAACCCCTCATGCCATGTGTCTCTCCTCAGGTCGGTGGTGTCTGGCCCTCTCCAGGAGTCTGAGGTGGACATCAAGGGGGCCCCGGCGTACTCCATTCGTTCCATACTGGATTCGAGACGTCAGGCGAGGGGCCGTCAGTACCTCGTGGACTGGGAGGGGTATGGTCAGGAGGAGAGATGCTGGGTCCCAGTGGAGGAACAGCTCCATCACTCTCTTTCTTGATCAAATAGCCCTTGCACAGCCTGGAGGTGTGTTGGGTCATTGTCCTTTTGAAAGGCAAATGATAGTCCCACTAAGCGCAAACCAGATGGGATGGCGTATAGCTATATAATGCTGTGGTAGCCATGCTGGTTAAGTGTGTCTTGAATAAATCGCAGACAGTGTAACCAGCAAAGCACCCCCACACCATCACAACTCCTCCTCCGTGCTTAGTGGTAGGAACCACACATGAGATCATCCATTCACCTACGCTGCATCTCACAATGACACGGCGGTTGTACTCATCAGACCAAAGGACAGATTTCCACTGATCTAATGTCCATTGCTCGTGTTTCTTGGCCCAAGAAAGTCTCTTCTTATTGTTGGTGTCCTTTAGTGGTGGTTTCTTTGCAGCAATTCAACCATGAAGGCTTGATTCACACAGTCTCCTCTGAACAGTTGATGTTGAGATGTGTCTGTTACTTGAAATATGTGAAGCTCTCATAAAGGATTGTCATTGTATATTGCATAACGCCTGGCAGGTACCTTTTGGCAAAGGCACCTCTTGTTTAGGACTCTTGAACCATAAGGGATTTGTTGTTTGATATCATTGACCGAAAGCTCATTCACTATTAAAGAAAAGTGCATCTGACTGGCAGTCTGCAGAGACTTCTTCCCGTTTCTCCAGTTTTGCCTTTTGCCTCCAGCACCTCCCTAATCACCTCTGGGTGTGCAGTAGATTCTGTCTATTGTCTGATATCATTTAAAGCTTGGCTTTATAAACATCTTAAAAGATAAGCAGGATTCTGCTGAACGTCAGCAAGTTTGCTCAGTTCAACCTGTCATAAGCAGGTACAGTGTAATTAATTACGTTGTTATAGGCAATACATTCTTCACCAAGCCATGATGAAGGCTACTGAGGATAGTAGAGCTCCTCAGTTAGATTTTGGTATTACAGGTCATGAGCGCCATCAACGGAGGTGACTTGCAGTGCATTGAGCTATTAGTGCCTAGTGGCCTACAGCCACTCTTCCTGTAAGGCAGTGGTTCCCAAACTTGGGTTCCCAAACGTGGGGTCCCTTGAAATTTAAATGGGGTCACCTGAAAAAAAATCTGTAATCTTATCAAACAAAATAAGAAATGTTTTCTCTTCAAATGGGTATAGAATATAACCTTTTAGCGTCATCTAATAACTTACACTATTAGAATGCGCTTTCATGTCATTATTATATGTTGAGACAGTGTGTAGGACCTACAATTGAATGAAAATGAACACACAGGGTTAACTAGGGAATATAATTTGTCCATGTGTGGTTCCCTGCATTTTCTAGTGTCAATTTGGGGTCGTGTCGAGTAAAAGTTTGGAACCACTTCTGCAAGGCTCTGCTGTGGTTGTGTTGTGCTGTACTCTGAGGCTACCCACAGATTAAATATTAACATCATCGGTACCGTAACCATCCTTTCAAAAGAGAAGAAGTCTGATATTCCAATTTAATTTTGGGCTCTTCCTTCCTAGTCACATCCAACATGTCTGGTGTGTAAGAGATGTGGACCAATACACTTGTGCCAACAACCATTGTCTGCAATGGGCCTATGAGAATAAAGGAGAAGCAGCCAGATGGAACTCACTAAGATTTATCAACGTCATCTGGTCAGTGTTCACTGTGCCATTGGATGATCTAAAATCACATACAGTAGCTCAGAAATTTGATGTGGTAAAAGTAGAAAGTAGTTCATATTTTTTATGGATTCATACAAGTCACCACTAACTCTGCCGTGACAGGCACACTGCGACAAAACAGTATAAATCCTCCCAGGGGTAACATTAAATTACTCTATGTCTTGTTATATATACTACATTTGAAAGACACTGACTGTGTCTGCTGACTGTCCAGTCAGTAAAATGAAATTTATTAGACCAAAATGACATCGGCATCTTTGTCTTTGATAAAGTAATATGGACAAGTATATCAGACAATAGCGCAGCCTACATCATATCTTACTTTCATAAAATGCTGTCCTTTTGTCGGTAATCTTTTGAATGATGTTTAGGCTTCAGAATGGATGGGATGATTACTGTAATGCTCTGTTTTATACCCTTGAAACCACTTAAGACAAAGCATGTTCCAGGTTATAATATTATCAGAACACTGGAAAATTCCTATTTCCCATGGTGATGAGGAGCTAAGGATAAACTGGTGATAGTCTCTTTATGGAGCTGGCGAGGTTACTTGGGCAAGCAACAAATGTGTTTGACAAAAATATAACTTTTTCCCTTTGGCTGCAGGTGTTAAATGTTTCCGTCAGGGTTCTTATCTTCAACATTTCTGTGTCCGCCTGTCTGTGTTTGGCAGTCCTTCATGGCCTTCGGAGGACCAGCTCCCACTGGATTAAAAAACAGTCTTTCAAGTAGGCTACACAACACTAGGTAAAAGACCACTGGCTACTTTCTGTCAGCACTCGAGATTCCTTCCAAAGCAGCTAAGACAGCATTATGATGCATTGTTAAAACGGTCACATTAATGCTGCGTTTGCTTATGTTTATGGTTAGGTACAGAAGCCTCTTTGTTGACCTAGCAAAATATGGCTACATGTTTGAATAACGCTTTGACATTGACTTATTTATGTATTTAAAAAATAATGACTCTCCTTTGGTGGTAAACAAAGTAAATAAATCCATGGTTAACACCACATGACAGTAAACTAAACATAAAACTATTGGTGAGCACTGGGTGACAGTTCCTTTTTGAGTTTGAGAAATAAACATCTTGAAAAGTACTTCATGACACCAAAAGGAAATGATTGTGTTAAATCTTGAGTTTAGCTATTTTAAACATTGTTAAAGAAATGGGAAGAAAATGCTTTAACTGCAATATTAGAAAATTGAGAAAAAAAAACGAATTAGCTACAAAATAACATTCCACACTATACAAAGTCAGCACTCCACTTTCTTAGGTGGTCTGAGTGCTTCTTCTGAATAAGAGAAGCACAGTGAATTAGCCAGTCTCCCTGCTGGGTCTAAGGGAGACATTGCAGGCACTCTGAGACAGTGGGCGGAGCTTCTTTCCATAGTAGAGTACAGTTGTAGAAAGTAACATTACTGGTAATCAAACTGTTTGCATACATTCACACAATAAATTGCCATCAGCCTATTGTTATTTTTTTTATCATAATGATGTTTGCATTCTTAGAGGACTACATTTGATATTAAGAAAATGATGTTGCAATGACAAAGACAGTAAGCACAACCGTGTAATACCAAGGTCACATCATTCACTGCAAATAGTTAAGATTATGAATATGAGAGAATTCACTATCTTCTTGTTTGTAGTCTACCAGAATACAGAAGGCTCATCCACCTGTAACAATAGCATTTAAGTCTGACGTAGAGTGTGCATGACCTCTGTTTCCTCGTCCAATGGAATTCTCTAGTTCTCACAAAACATAACAACTGTCCAACAGCTACAACATACATATTGGCGACAAACAATACTTAGCTTCCCATAACATTCTCGAAAAGATTATGCAAGGCACATTCAACAATCAGACATCTCTATGTTATCTATATCAAACAATGGAATTTGGAGGCTTTTCAGAAGAACATTATGTCACGTCTATTGAATCCATACATACCCTATACTATAGCAGCTGTGGTGTAACTGACCCGATATTGATAGAAGGTCGTCCTCTTGACTTACATAATGCTGCGTTATCCCACTGCCCTGTATAGTTTCTGGCTCTAAGGAGATGGCAGGAGTCTTCAGGTCTAAAGGAAACATCACTCATCACATAAGTACAGTTCACCTCCATTACCAATGGTCCACTCTGACCTGCTCCTCTCCACATCACCCTCTGCAAATGATAAACATCAGCTGGGCTATATGAACTGAGTCACATCTACATTGTTTGGCTGCTTTAAAATAAAGGATTTAGTCTACAGTTCAAATGAGAGGATTGAGCATTTTGATGTCCTCTTACAATGCGAGGATATTGATTCTCTGTAGCCTACCCCAAAGGTTTGTTTTAGGGGGTTATGAAGACTGTGTGAAAGTCATCCCACACTTGGATTACTCCCTGTCCTTTGTGAAAGATGATAAGTAAGTAGGCCTATGTAGACTGAACAATGCTTGGCTTGGAAAAAGATAACTTGTTTCAAGCAGTAACCAGGTCAGCGATGGAATTTAGTGGATGGAATTTAGTCGTAAACAATGGAGATGGCACAAATTGAAAGTACACTATTGAGAGAAGTATCAAAACTTGACAGAGATTTAGTCTACCCTGGATGAAGGGAAAATGCATTGTCCAACATTAGCCAACATGCTGGTGTGTTATGTTGTGAAATTATGAGGAAAGATTATTATGTTACGGCAGTTTTGATCCTACTGACAAGCACATATTAAAACCCCAATTGAAGCAATTTGATGTTTACTTTTCATACTATGACAACAATTTCTAATTAACTCAAATTAGCCATAATTCTCTAGCAGAGAGAAACAGTAAAATGTTTTCATTGTCACAAAAACAATTTTATTTAATTCATATTATTTTTGATCATTTAAATTACACAGAGACATACTATTAGCCCACACAGTCCTTATCTATTACATACTGTACACATGCTATTATAGGTCTACTATATTGCATAGAGTAGCTCTAGTATTACACAGACAGACAGGCAGTCTTCTACCGTTTGTTTATTCTCTGTTATTAGCCAATATTCCAGCACTGCTCTAACAAAAATACGGCTGCATATTCTCTATAGATAATTTTACGCAGAACTTCAGACGTTTCCCAATTAGAGCGCATTGAGGATGGTTTTGGCCGCCCGACGTGCAGTCTGTAAGGCATGTCAGGGCATGTCCAGATTGGATGAAGTGGCACTGTCTATCGATAGCGTGCTAAAGTATAGGCTCGTGAAAACGATTTTAAAAAGTGTGCTTAAGTATCTTCGTAAAACTTATGGATCAAGGTAATGTGACAGTGAATATATATTTAAATGTGTTGTGATACTACGGGTGGGAGGTGTAATTTATTAGCTTGTAGCCTAAATGATGGATGTATCAGATACGCACCGCTGGTAATGAATGATCTTTCCAGTTGCCAATGAGCTGTTCAACCTTAGCGCTTTTGCTTTGTAGCATTTCATAAAACTGGTAAGTAATCTCACCAATCAATGTTAGTATAGCAGGGTTGTAATTTAAAGTAGAGGATACAGTATGCTAAAACCTCTGCATGTATTATTTGTCAATAGTTTTCTCTTGCTTTTCACCCCTCAACACAACACATAGAGATGACGATGGAGCCTATCTGATTTCAGCTTTAGACATTCTTTGCCTGTAATTCTATATACTCTTGTTTGTGTTTTGCATTTTTACTGTACTTCAGTGACATCCAGTTATGGGATATTGAAAATTGTTCAACATGCACACAAGCAAAACTTTTAATTCAATGTGTTCAATACTCCCCCCTATCTGAGATATCTACTGCAGCCCACATCCTCCACATACACCACCCGTTCTGCCAGTCACATTCTGTTAAAGGTCCACAAAGCTCACACATCCCTGGGTCGCTCGTCTTTTCAGTTCGCTGCAGCTAGCGACTGGAACGAGCTGCAACAAACATTCAAACTGGACAGTTTTATCTCAATCTCTTCATTCAAAGACTCAATCATGGACAGACAGTTGTGGCTGCTTTGCGTGATGTATTGTCTGTACCTTGTTGCCCTTTGTGCTGTTTGTGCCCAATAATGTTTGTACCCTGTTTTGTGTTGCTACCATGTTGAGCTGCAGCCATGTTGTATTGCTACCATGCTGTGTTGTCATGTGTTGCTGCCATGCTATGTTGTTGTTTTAGGTCTCTCTTTATGTAGTGTTGTGTTGTCTCGCATGTAGTGATGTGTGTTTTGTTTATTTGTATTTTTAATCCCAGCCCTGCAGGAGGCCTTTTGCCTTTTTGTTGGCCATCATTGTAAATAATAATTTGTTGTTAACTGACTTGCCTAGTTAAATAAAGGTTAAATAAATAAAATACAATATTCAGTGCAGTGGTTAAGATACAGCAATCTCTATGCATTTTGTTTCCATTTTACTCAGTGTTAATTATAAAGATAAAAAAGGAGCTAACTACTGAGCTATAAACTATCATACATATTACATTTTCCTAGGAGTTACATTGCTGTCATGGATTGTTCTGAAACCCAGTACTACTTGAATGGGAACTGCCACCCTTGTCTGCAATGTGGACCAGGACAAGAGCTCTCAGAGGTGGGTATTATTACATTATAGAGGAATATTTTTGTTTTGGAAGAGAATTTACTGTATTTTCACTAAGGACAACAAACAGATAGGCCATGTCTAGTAGCCTATCCACTCAGCTGAGCAGTAATTGTGTGACGAATGGAAAACATTTATTAACGTTTAAATGGGCATTTTGTTATGGGTTTCGAGTTAATAATAAGGAAAATAAAAATATTTAAAATTCCACGTGAATTCACAATGCAGCTGTACCGCTGCCTGCAACGGTTTGGGTCTCATGTTTGGGTCACACGGTGCATCCCTTTCAAATGATTAAGCATTACACCTGTACTACCATTACTGTAACTCGATTCCACCTTGCATTAACTTCTCATTGGAGTTCTCAAAGTATTGCCAAACAGGATTTCACAGTTGTCGCTTGCATTTCTCTGCCATTTTTTCAACTGACTTCAAAATAATTGATTAATCGACTACTTGCACGTCAACTCCCGGTGTCGACTCCCATTTCCCCATTTCTGAGTGTCAAGATTCGACTCCTCTAGGAACGGAGGAGACTGATTAGCTCTGGTGCTTATGATAACTCGGTTAGGGATTTTTCTTAATGTTTAGGATCCCAATTTCCTTTAAACGTTTTAAGGTTTAAATGTTCACACCCTTTACTGCAGAACCAGGATTTCTCATTACAGGTGTAGGATCTTAATTGTATCCTTAATTTGCAGGATATCTTTCCTGCAATGCAGGAAATGTAAAACGTGTAGTGTATTTTAGGTTTAAAAATTGAGAAATGTCCGCCTTGATTTTCCCTTTAGAAAAATATAGCCTATCAACCCCTACAAAAATGTCCATTGGTTATCCACATAATAATTCACATTTCCTGTTGCTGTAGCAAACTGGTTCAAATGAACATCCTACAATTTTATGAAACCACAAAAAGCTTGGTTTGACTGTCTGTGGTGATCTCACTCTAACATAATCCCACTGGCAGAGAACCTTGTTCCAAGTTCACACAAGTCCACATGGCAGGCATGCTAAGGATCTTCACATTTGGGTTAACCCATGACCTAAAATAACCCCAGTGCTCATTGGAAGGGGAAACAGTAATGTATTTTGTAATCTAGACCTCTAATCATCATATTCATTTCTGTTTTGCAACCGTCTGCTTCAGAAATTAACTTCAGTGAAATCCTTAGCTGTAAACAGATCTGCACTGTATATTTTGATTCTTATTTCCCGGCAGGACTGTGGTTATGGAAGTGGACGGTCGGCTTATTGCATCCCCTGTAATGTCAAGACTTATAAAGAGGGTTGGGGTTACCACTTCTGCAGATTCTGCCAGTCATGTAAACGCATAAACAGGCACCAGAAGTCACTGTGCACCTCTAAAAGCAATGCTGTCTGTGGGGAGTGTTTACCAGGGTTTGTACTGTGCATTATCTCATCGCTTTCTTACATATAGTATCTACAGATCTTTATAGTTAAGACATAGCTGTGCTTTTTAGTCATAAAAGCTCTTCATCCAGACCAGAACATGTGGACTTAGTTTTACTAGCTTGTTTACTTGAAATACCACTATTTCAGACTTTTTTCCCTGCTTTAATTTGATCTGATTTCAGCTTTTACAGTAAGACACGGATAAATGGCTTGCAGGACTTGGAGTGCATGCCATGTGGTCCCTCCTCCACCACTGAGCAGCAATGCAGCCGTAAGTCTCAGTAAAGCTTGGACGGGACTCTGAGAAAGGAAAACAACTTCATTATTGAAGTCAATTGTGTAGCCTACTGTTATATTAGAAAATTATCTCCATATGCTGGAAACTTAATTACCCATGTTTTTATTAGCCTAATTTTCTGTGTGCAATTGTTGACGTAGATAATTAATTGTTTGGGTTATGAGATATTTAAGAATTATAACACTGTTCTTTATTAATAGAATAGTGTTATAATAATTGTATTTGCCAAAGGATCAAAGTCAGAAATTGAAAACATCAAATAAATGTTGTGTGTAAGCATTTGCTCAGCCATTTGCTCAGCACCAACCTCAATTCTTTTGTTTTGCAGGAAGCAGAGAAGTTGATGTGGAAAAAGTCTGGAGCCCAGAAGGCCCAGCCCATAATGCTGCTGTTACCGCCACCATTTCTGTAGCCCTGGTTACCATGGCAATCCTAGCTGCTGCCTTGTTTATATACTTCAGACATACCTTACTAAAGAAAATATTTAAAGGTATCTCATTATCCACACGCAAATCTCTCCTCTAATGAAGTTTTTGTTGCATGAGATGTTCACACAACCACTGATGAAACTGTAATAATGTGGATTCTGTCAGTGTGTTTGTTGAAATCTCTTTTATAGTAACACGCAGGGTACAAGTAATCCTCCTCAAACTGTGCCTCCTCTGGCTCATTAATTATCTTCTCTCTCTGAAAGGATGCCTGGCTCCTCAAAGCACAAGTCAGAATGACATGGAGTGTGCAGCATACCCAGTGAACAGGGTCACACTGAACCTGGAGCAGGAAGGCCAAGGCTCAGGTAATTATCAGAGTAAAACAGCATCCACCACGCCTTAAACATCCCCTAATTGACTCATGTTCTAGTCAATTTGTGAATGCATGGTTCATAAGGGGTTTGTTAGGGTACTAATGTAACCCTCTGATGACCTGTCTTCCTACAGGTGCATGTGCTAACTCTACCACCACTGCAGAAACATTGGCCAGACTGCAGTCCAAAGTGGACATGATTGTCCCTCTGGGGTCCATTGTACTAAGCCCTGACCTTAAAACTCAGGACCACAGATACCTCCTGGAGACCCAGCCGCTGGTGCAGAACTCCACCTGCAGTAACTGCTCATCTGGGTTTGTCTCTCAGATATCCTCTGAGCCGCCCTCAGTCAGTGGGGACGTCCCAATCACAATGGAGATCCCTGTGGGTCCAATAGACAGTGGGGAGTATGTGGCAGGGTCCTTGTTCCTGCAGAGCAGTGAGGGATACTGTGCTTCTGAGCTGCAGGAGAGCCCTCTCCATCAGCATGTCCCAGTGGAGTGCACTGAGCTAGACTTCCACACCACTGCAGCCTCAACACTGGACCTTGACAGCACTACAGACCCAGACTGTAGCTCTGTGAGCCTGGGGATTACTGAGATATCTGAGATTAGGGACGGCTCCTCCGGAGAAACGTTAGGAGGAAGACAACTGAGGAGGAGTCCATCTGACTGCCCAGAGGAGCAAACTGACAGCTGTTGGAGCAGCCATCAACAACCCTGCAACAGCAGTCTGCGAGGCAGTAATGCGGTAATTACCTTTAGGAAAGACAGAGATGTTTCACCTGCTGTTCTCACACAGGTGACCATTTACTCAACAGTAGTGAGTTTGAGTGAGCAGTCACTAGATGTAGCTGTATTTTATGCTTACACAGATTATTTTTTTTAAAGCAAATGGCACCCTTCATTTCACTCTTAAGTTGTGGCCCATGGGATGCAATGTAAACACACACACGCACACACACACACACACACACACACACACACACACACATTACACACACACACACACACACACACACACACAGGCTGATATCATAAGTTGTGATATCCTCCCATTATAGGCAAGAGACTGGATGCCCATAGATAATTTGTTTCATGTTTCCCACTTGTCATTTAAGACATAATTAGCTAGATATGACAAGCTAAGTTTACAGCTTCACTTATTTAGTAGAGAATGTTTCCCTGGACGGAGCAAAAAAAGTATTCATTCATTAATATTTATATTTGTAGATGGAAACAGTGAGCCTGCTGAAGAAGTGTATCCGAATCATGCAAGGTGGGTTATTCTTCAGTTTACTTGATATCTAAAGCTTATTTTAATGCTGGAGCACATTCAACAGAAACCAAACGAAACATTGCAAATCTCAAAGAAACCACAATACACAGTAAATGTGACTGATGAGGTGAAGTTCTGTTGCTGGATTTAGTTGAGCTACGTATTCACAGAATCTAATCTTGTTCTTGATGGTTCTGGATTTCAAAGTTAATGCAGCAGTTTACACCAGTAGTTTTTAAAGTTGTTTTTCGTTGTGTCTTAATGGTTTTAAAACGTTTCTTTATCTTGGCCAAGAGGAATAGTCAAATATACAATGTCTTACTGTTCTACAGGCCACATGGAGAAACAGACAATCGTTGTGCCAAGAGACTTAGCTGCATACTAGGCACCACTGGCTAAATATTCAAGAAGAGGATAAATGTTTTCCCTTTACAGCATGGGCTAGTCCTGAGGTAGTAATGATGACAGCATGATACAATTTGCTACCTGTAGGCTTCCTGGTGAAGCAACACACCAACTGACCTGGTGTGGGGTCCGCAGAGGATTAAGTTATTTGCACACTGTCACTGTCCATGAGACATTCTCAAATGTTGAATGTAGAAACAGTAACATCCAGTAATAGCTGAATAGTTAACCTCTTGTGGTAGGTGGACAGGGGGATCTGTGCTTATTTCCCCATTGGCCTGTGTATCTTCTGTCCAGGGGTCCGTCTAGGCAGGCTGCCGCAGGCCTTGGTGGATTCTCTGGCTCTGAAGCTGGACCCAACGTTCCCAGGAGTACAGAACTACCAGCATGTGGCGCTGAAGATGGGCATATCTCACGAGTTGCTGAAAGACCTGCGCGGGTTTGAACAGGTCTTTCGGTACCTTTCCTCCTGCACTCTGCTGACAGTACCTGAACTGCTCCACACCTTCTATCTCCTGCAAAGGTTTGACACCCTGCTCCTGCTGTGTGAATATGCCCTGCAGCGCTATGTCACAGGATGCACATACTAACTGTTGATGCTAACAACACTTCTGCCAACACAACCTAGAAGGCTGACATCAACAGGTATGATATGATCAGTATGCGTACTACTGAACTAGAACCTACCTGGAACAACATAACTGCTCAAACTCAGATGTGGATGTGTAAACATTTAGGGGTTCACAGCAAAGCTGTAAAACCTATTGTTATTAGATTATTTGTTTTCCTTGACATGGTCAAATAACGCAAGCATAGATTGGTAACTTTTTTCTAATTTTACACACAGAAACTAGAGACCTGAATAACTTGGTCAAAAATAATGGCACTGATTGACCTATATGTGGCACTGTTATAAGCAGTCTCACTTAAACCCTCATATCCGCCATCTCGTTTGACCTAGAGACGTGAAACGTTGTATCTAGGTGGTGTTCTTCATACTGAACAAATTTGCCTCAAGGACCCATAAGATCTGTCGGGACAGATTTTCCTCCATCTTGTACATTTTGGAAAACCTTTGAAAAATTTCTCATGAACCATAGGTCACTTTTCATGAAATTTGGTATGTAGGCGCATGGTACATTTCATAAGTTAGTTTGAGAAAAGCTAAGCCATTGGTTAAGAGATGGCTGAGTTATTGTTAAATCAGGAAATCCCATTTTACGTGTCCATTTAAATCCTTTGTAAATCCGCCCCACAATGGCCTATCAACTTGAATTTTTTTAGAATAATCAAATACATTACCACAATGAGCCATGCTACACTTGGAATTGATATCTTAAAAATATGGACACTGTTAACAATTATCTTTTTTGACTATGTAACGCTAAACTTAAAATAATTTTTAAAAATCCTCTCATGGACTAAAAGTCAGATTCACTCCAAATGTTGTCTTTGGACAGTAGTCCATAAAGCATTTGAGAAAATAATTATTTGAGGAAATAATGTTGGTTCAAAGATGGCCGCACTATACCAGTAGATTCATATTTGAAATCTAAGTCTCATGAACCATAGGACCAAATGACACCAACTTTGGAATGTAGACCCATGGTGCATGTCTTAACTTAGTTTCAGCTAACGTATTGGTCGAAAGATGGCTGAGTTATTGACAAATCAAAAATCGGATTTTACGTGTCCATTTAAACCACTGTAAATCCACTACATAGTGGCCTATCAACTTGAAACTTCATCATCGCTATCATGGATGTCCTTGTGGTTTTGAGACATAAACATGGTAATGCTTTCACTGATTCCACATGAAGGAAGATAGTTCCTACATGATGGGGTGCTTGATTTTATCCTATTAATCTTGAGTCCTTTCTGTCATCGAGCTTGGTCAGCTATATTTGTATTTTTTATTCGGAATAGATCAAATGTTATTTTTTACCTGGTTTCACATGTAATGTATGTGAATGTTAATGTGACATAATTTACTCTATGTTTCAGATATTTAGTCATGCATCAAAAGCTATCCATGAAAATGATGCATTCATATTTGAAAAGTTTGTCAGAAGATACATTCTTTTAAATGCATACTGTTCAAACTATGTTAATGGCTGTACTGAATGAATGAAGAAAAAGTATTTCATTTTGTATTAGTATTACTTTTTATACATGTTTTGGACTTTTGTAAACAAAACTAAAATTACATTCCTATTCATGGAAATTATGTTGTGATGTAATTTGTTATAAACCTTACTTAATAAAGAAGTATATAGTCATAGACAAATTTGAACAGAAAACATGGCCAGTTGCTGTATTTCTGCAACACATAATTGAAAAGCAGACTTAAAATTAAGATTTGCAGAACTAATGCCACACTACTGACATTTCTACTAAGCTACCGTTTAGCAAGGATTTTACATTGTGTAACAACACAAATTTTTTTGTTTTGAAATTAAACTTGAGTTTTTCTCAGCATTGTTCATTTACTTTTCCAAACAAGTACAGCATAGAATCACAAGAAATATCCACAAAGACATCACAATACACAGTCAAAAATAAGAAAAAGTACAATAATTATACATCTGTAGGAGACTGGATATTATTACTTTTATATTGTATGGTCAAATTAAGCAATTTTACTGTTTTACAGTCATAAACAAGCTGATGGAGCCCTCTGATGTTCTCTATGTGTATTACAGTAGATATCATGGTTTCAGTGACATCAATGAGACAACCAATTTGTATTAGCAACCAAAATCATAATGTATTGTTTACAACCATACCAATATCAATTGCTTATACCTTATTGTGTGTTTTTTTTTGTGTGGTAAAACTGTAAACTGTTACAAAGCTGACTTCCCTGAAATACCATCTAATTTGAGATTGACAAACATGCCATATGTAAAATAAAATGTGTCTTATTTTGTGATATGACATTTCTAGTTGATGATCTATTGAAAATAACAATATAATTCTGACACTTTAATCCATAATATGATGAAAATATGGTGGAAATTCAAATGTGAGGTAGTTCACAATATTTTACACCAGGTGGCATGAGTAGGATGATGGTCTACTGCGATGAAATATTTTCTTATAGGCTTTTAAATCAAATCCAATTTTATTTGTCCGGAGCGACAAGTCTAGGTCCAAAATTGTTGTATTCACATGCGCCAAATACAACAGGTGTTGTATTACAGTGAAATGCTTACTTACAAGCCCTAATTAAAGAGCAGCAGTAAAATAACAGTAGCGAGTCTATATACAGGGGTACCGGTACAGAGTCAATTTGCGGCGACACCGGTTAGTCAAGGTAATTGAGGTAATATGTACATGTAGGTAGAGTTAAAGGGACTGCATAGATAATAAACAGAGAGTAGCAGCAGCGTAAAAGAGCGAGGGGGGGGGGGCAATGCAAATAGTCTGGGTAGCCATTTGATTAGCTGTTCAGGAGTCTTATGGCTTGGAGGTAGAAGCTGTTAAGCCTTTTGAACCTAGATTTGGTGCTACAGTACCGCTTGTCGTGCAGTAACAGAGAGAACAGTCTTTGACTAGGGTAGCTGGAGTTTTTCACAATCTTTATAGTGCCTTCCTCTGACACCGCCTGGTTTAAAGGTCTTGGATTGCAGGAAGCTGGGCCCCAGTGATGTACTGTGTCGTACATCAAATCTTTTCAGTTTCCTGAGGGGGAATAGGCTTTGTCGTGCCCTCTTCATGACTGTCTTGGTGTGTTTGGACCATGATAGTTTGTTGGTGATGTGGACACCAAGGAACTTGAAGCTCTCAACCTGCTCCACTACAGCCCCGTCAATGAGAATGGGGGTGTGCTAGGTCCTCCTTTTCCTGTAGTCCACAATCATCTCCTTTGTCTTGATTACATTGAGGGATATCCTGGCACCACACAGCCAGGTCTCTGGCTTGTTGGCGTTAAAGGTATAGATCACCCAAATAACAAAATTACATATTGGTTTCCTAACCATCAGTCTATTGACAAGGTATGACAGCAATCCATGCATTGGACCAATAGTAGCATTTTTCTGTAATCGGAACGATATTAGCATTTTTCCCGCATCATGTTCAAATCATCTATAAATGACTTTGTTGAGCTTCACAATACATTGTAGATTGTTTTGGATGATTTTACATGATACGTGAAAAATGCAAATATCGGTCCCATGACTTGAATGGGATTTGTGCCACAAATGTTATGTGGAAACAGTTCCAGGGAAACTAAACCAAAGTATGGATTGATGTCATACCTTGCTTTATTTTTCTAGATCAAATAACATTGAAAACAACCACTTTCTGTGCAGTATTAATTTACCATCCTTACAAACCACTTAATGTAAATATTCATTACTGTATTGTACATAGGCTGGTCATCTAGGTTTGTACCTGTAGACTTTCCATCACCATGAAGAAAAACAATGCACAATACAGTAATTGATTACATTGAGACATCGAGTGGTTTGTGATGATGTAGCTCAGTTGGTAGAGCATGGCACTTGCAACACTAGGGTTGAATGCACTCACTACTGTAAATTGCTCTGGATAAGAGCATCTGCTAAATTGTAAAAGGAATGAATAGACCATTTCAGTTTTCAAATAGAAATACGTTCTATTTGCAAAGTATTTCAAGAAACTGGAAAACAAGCAAGTACTTTTATATTCCACAAGTATTATCAGATTAACTGTTTTGTACAGATAATTATCGGACTCAAGTTACAAATGCTGGTAAACACTCAAATACAAATACATTTAGTTTAAATACAAATGAAATACTCACACATAAGCACATCTGATTCCCCTGGCACTGACACTATTTCATAGTGTATATTCAACCAATTTTATACATGAAGATTGTCTATGATTCAACCAGCAGATGGTGTCGTGAGAAAAGTACATTTTTCTATCCGTCATGCTGATTGGTCAATCCAAGCCATTCAATAACTTTGTGATTTTTAATGATCATCTATATATCTAATGATATAAATTCAGGAAATTATCGAATTAAGCAATTCTAATATTTTTTTTATGGAAAAGCAATTATATTGGTAGATAGTTCTGCTCAGATTATTTGAATGATTTCAAGTATCATTATGGGTACTCCTTTAAAGGTAATTCAGTGAAAAGTATTCACACTTGCTTAATCTTGGCTCATCAGATCTGACTAATTGCATAATGCTATGGCAGGGCCAGGAAAAATCCTTGAGGGCCACACACATAACTGGTGGTTTTACTTCCTCCATCTGATCAGGGACTGAATGAATCAGCCCTGAGAATACATTGTGGGTCAAATCTAAGGTCAATGACATACACTGATCAACTAACTACCAGGGAGGAAAGAAAAACAGCAGTACTACTGTACATCTCTTGAGGGACAGAATTGAATAGCCCTATGCAATAGTGTGCACTAATGAATGATTGTGAATGTTTCGAGTTTACTCTGTGCACAGTTACACATTTACAAACATTATACTATAAAAGAACGGTAGACACTGAAACAAATATTTTTTTACTTGAATTGTGTAGGCTATCATGTTTTGAAAAAACACATAACATGCTAAATCACATTCGTTTTATTTACCATTATGGTATCCATACAAGTGTTTCACTAATATTCTCTTTCCTGATTATTTACAAAATATTTTACTACTTCACCATTTGATTATTTATTTTTTACCTCCCCTTAAAGAAATAGACTTCCGTTATTCTCTAATATTTCATATTATAGGTCGACCTAGATCTAATTATAAATTACATCAACCGAATGGAGCCTTGACAGAATCTTATGGAAAAATGTTAACCTCTGTATTAACCTCTATATCTTTATACATAATCTATGTAGTTATAGAGATGACAACCTCAGCATGGATGTACTGCCCTCTTGGAACGCCAAATGAAAGGCAGGGACTTGAGCTCAGTCCTGAAGCTTCCGTTCAGCCAGCAGTAGATAAAAGGATTGTAACAGGTGCTACTCATGGCAAACCAATGGAAGGTGAAGTAGATAGCATTGTTAGTGTTAATGGCCTGGCTGGACACCAAAATCACATAACAGTTAAAAGGGAACCAGCCAATAGCAAAAACAGCCACCACCAACATCAGCATCTTCAGAGTCATCTTCTTCCTTTGTCTGTGGGCAACATCCCCTATAGCATTACGCATCCATAGCTTCTTAGCAACGATAATGTAAGCTACGGAGATGATAGAAAGTGGCAACAATTAGAGGAGGAAAAACGTGGCCAGGTCCAAGTA
Organism: Oncorhynchus clarkii lewisi; assembly: GCF_045791955.1. Classification (NCBI taxonomy): domain Eukaryota; kingdom Metazoa; phylum Chordata; class Actinopteri; order Salmoniformes; family Salmonidae; genus Oncorhynchus; species Oncorhynchus clarkii. Next base: position 27,853,276 of record NC_092158.1, read on the forward strand.
TTTCCAAAACACATCTGACGGCTGTGGAAAGCTGGGCAGACACACCATTCAGACCTTTCTGTGATTAGTGAAAAACAGGATGTTTGCTTACAGTCTCTACTTTTATGAGTAAGTAGTTATGGGTTTATAGAGGCTTATATTAGTTATTATAGAAGCTATTAAAGGTAAAAGGTACATTCAAAATCAGAGGCTGTGTTGGCTAAGAATGACTGTAATTGGGTTTTACTCAACTCTGGAAACAGGAGCCATTTATTAGTGTCTAAAAGGAAGCATAAATATTACTGTATGGTACTGATTGTCTGGAGAAAATATGTAATTTACATAAATATATAATATTGCTCCCTTACCCAAAGTCAAACCACAGCAGCTTCTGATAAATGGCATGAGGTAGAGAGAAACACGAGGCCGTCACCCAAATCATGCCACAAAACATTGATATCCGCTGCCTCATCGGATGCATAACTACCTGCAAAGAAAATGTGTTTAACTGAAATCATTGTTTAATTCAAGTTGAATAATCTTTGGATCCCGACAGCATTCGCACTTTTGGAAGACATAACTTGGACTGTAGACTACAAAAATCTATTCCTGCTCTTTTTCCGCGATCCATCAAACACATTTGTTTGGTGTGTCGTCATAGTGGTCTCTGACTTGTGGTCAGACTCGCTCAGGCGGAAAACAAACTTGCGCCATTTTCCAATACCGATTTGAATGTCATAAAAAAAAACAGAGAAGTGTCAAACATTTTTTTCGAAAACATCCTTTCTGAATTTAAAAGTAATCCTCGACGTAGTCATCTAATTTTTCTAAAGTATCTGTAATCTGATTACAATATTTTTGCTGGTAATGTAACGGTTACAGTTATCGTTTTTGTAATCCCTTACATGTTCATCTGTCACCCCAGACAGGCTCAAGCAAATACATTTGAATGGTTTATGAATATTATTTCAAATCACACGCTTCGTAAGCAACAAGTGTAGACTAACAGTGATGCTTACTTACGGACCCTTCTCAACACAAAGAGAAATAAATTAGAGAAATAATAGAAAGGTAATAACAAGTAATAATAAATACACAATGAGTAACGATAACTTGACTATATACAGTATATGGGTTACAAGTACCGAGACGATGTGCAAGGGTACGAGGTAATTGAGTTAGATATGAACAAATAACTAGGAATAGTGTTACTAGCCAACATGATAGATAAGAAACAGTAGCAGCAGTGTATGTGATGAGTTACAAAAGTTTGTGCAAAAAGGGTCAATGCAGATAGTTAAACAATTAAGCAAATAGCTACCCAGAATAAACATTTAGCAGTCTTATGGCTTCGGGGTATAAACTGTTCAGGGTCCTATTGGTTCCAGGGCATCAGTACCGCTTGCTGTGCGGTAGCAGAGAGAACAGTCTATGACTTGGGCTGCTGGAGTCTTTGACAACTTCCTCTGACACCAACTGGTATAGTGGTCCTGGATGGCAGAGAACGCGGCCCCGGTGATGTACTAGGCCGTACGCACTATCCTCTGTTGCGCCTTCCGGCTGGATGCCAAGCAGTTGCCAAACCAAGCGGGGATGCAGCCAGTCAAGATGCTCTCAATGGTGCAGCTGTAGAACATTTTGAGGATCTGAGGGCACATGCCAAATCTTTTCAGCCTCCTGAGGGGGAAAGGTCGTTGTCATGCCCACTTCACGACTGTGTTGGTTTGTGTGGACCTTGATCGATCCTTAGTGATGTGGACACCGAGGAACTTGAAGCTCTCAACTCACTCCACTACAGCCCCGTCGATGTGAATGGGTGCGGCCTTCCCTTTCCTGTAGTCCACGATCAGCTCTTTTGTCTTGCTGATGTTGAGGGAGAGGTTGTTGTCCTGGCACTGCCAGGTCTCTGACCTCGTCCTTATAGGCTGTCTCATCGTCGTCAGTGATCAAGCTAAGCACCTTTGTGTTGTCAGCAAAGTTAATGATAATGTTGGAGTCATGCGTGGCCATGCAATCGTGGGTGAAAAGGGAGTACAGGAGGGGGCTAAGCACACACCCCTGAGGGGCCCCCGTGGTCAGTTTGGCGAATGTGTTGTTGCCTACCCTTACCACCTGGGGGTGGCCCGTCAGGAAGTCCAGGATCCAGTTGCAGAGGGAGGTGTTCAGTCCCAGGGTCCTTTTCTTAGTTATGAGCTTGGAGGCCACTATGGTGTTGAAAGCTGAGCTGTAGTCAATGAACAGCATTCTCACATATGTGTTCCTCTTGTCCAGGTAAGAGAGGGCAGTGTGGAGTGAAATGGAGATTGTGTTTCCAATTTATGTACAGAATAATACTAAATCCGCTGAGACCAGGTTGTCTCCATTGGTGGATAGGTCGAGATAATGGTTTATTTCATTACATGGTATCAATAGACACTAATGCTGAATTATTTGACAAAATAATCACAAATACACAATAAATCCATCAATACAATAATCATTATAATATCCTAATAATACATTATGTAGGCCTATACTCCCATTCTTTCATTCTAAATTAATGGATTTTACATTATAACATATTTATATTTTATGGCCACCTATGGAAACCATTGAAGGTTTGTTGTTCAATGTAGGCCTAGCATAATACCTTATTTCTGGTGCGAACGTAAGTCAAACAGACGACCTGAAAGAATAGCGCTGGATCTGTGGTTAGCTGTGCTTCGAGTCAAATGATCTGACCAACCAGTTTAGACGAGGAGGAATACATGCTACAGCATCTGTCTAAATACATTTTATAGACACAAATGATCAAGAAATGGTGAAGTGAAGTTCCTCATTGCAAATTCGCATGTGTTAGTTTTCAATGATGGAAAGAACAAATAGTTCCGCATACTTTTTATAAGATTTTTACACACAGTCAGATAATTTATCATTTTTGAATTTTTATGTTGATGAAGAAATGTACGGCAACGGAACTAAATATGAGACAGCGTCACAGAATTCATCAACCAAGACTTTACTCATTATAGTTTATAATTTCACTTTTTGGGAATATTGTGGTTTGCTACGTTGTGATAAAGAACAAGAATATGCATTCTGTCACAAGTTTTTATTTTTTTTTATTTGGCGGTTGCTGATTTAATGATTACTCTACTCAACACTCCTTTTACTCTGGTAAGTTACCCGAGCTAAATAGTTACCACAGATATGGTCTATACTTGTTTGTGACTATGTCGTAGGCTTGTTGTTTTCAAATGCATTTCTGTGCAGTCTTTAAAGGCACAGTCTGTCATTTTAAATAATGACTATATTTTGAATAGGCTTCTTATAAAGACCTTACTAGTAGCCTAAAACCCAACTTGTTAAAATGTTTGTTGACACTTGAGAATTTATTCACAAATGTAGCATAATGTTTTCTCTCATGGAAAGATACAAATAATTTGCTCTATTGTTTACATTTTTATGGGTGGACCACTCTTTGGGGTAGACTGTGGTGTAATTACATATCATGTTTTTTTTATTTAGCCTTTGCAACTAACAGGCTACTGTAACAACTACTGTAACAGGTGTACTGTGTGTAAGCATTGTACTGCAATTACATCTGGGCTTTTGTGGTACAGTCTGATAGCTCGCCTATGCACTGTATGAGTTACAGTTGAGAGCTCTCACTCCCTCCTGCTACACTGGTGGCAGCGGTGGGATACACCCCATTTCTCTCAAGTATTGGGGAAGTGTTTTCTGGTTCGCAGCTAGGGCTCCGTGCATGAGGACACTTTTCCTGATACGGGGAATACTGTAAAAGGTGTACAGTATGTGATTGTTGTACTGCCTCACAGAGGTCCAGGTTTTTGTGGTAGGCTTCAGGCTGTTAGGAGCTTGTCACTGCACTGTAGGAGCTACAATTTGAGTCCCCCTTACAGATTTTACTATGTCCTGCTACAAACTATCATCAATTTTATCCTTCTGATAAAGGTGATGAATAATTATTTGATTAAATGCACATCAAATGCATAATGATCAATATGACGTCTGTGCCCTGCACTCTTAGAAAACAGGGTTCCAAATGGGTTCTTCCACTGTTCCCATATGAGAACCTTTTTTGATTCCAGGGAAAAACCTTTTTGGTTCAAGGTAGAACCTTTTGTGGCCAGAATATCTATACTGAACTAAAATATAAACACAACAGGTAAAGTGTTGGTCCCATGTTTCATAAGCTGAAATAAAATATCCCAGAAATGTTCCATACGCACAAAAAGTGTATTTCTCTAAAATGTTGTGCACTAATTTGTTTACATCCCTGTCAGTGAGCATTTCTCCATTGCCAAGATAATCCATCACCCTGAGAGGTGTGGCATATCATGAAGCTGCATAAACAGCATGATCATTACACAGATGCACCTTGTGCTGGGGGCAATAAAAGGCCACTGTAAAATATGCAGTTTTGTCACAACACAAGGTCACAGATGTCTTATGTTTTGACGGAGCATACAATTGGCATGCTGACTTCAGGAATGTCCACCAGAGCTGTTGTCAGAGAATTAAATGTTCATTTCTCTACCATAAGCCAACGTCGTTTTAGAGAATTTGGCAGTACATCCAACCGGCCTCACAACAGCAGATCACGTGTAAACCCGCCAGCCCAGGACCTCCTTCTTAACCTGCGGGATCGTCTGAGACCAGCCACAAGAACAGCTGATGAAAATGTGGATTTGCACAACTGAAAAATTTCTGCGCAAACTGTCAGAAATTGTCTCAGGGAAGCTCATCTGCATGCTCGTCTTCCTCAACAGGGTCTTGACCTGACTGCAGTTTGGCGTCGTAACTGACTTCATTGGGCAATACTAACCTTTAATGGCCACTGGCATACTGGAGAAGTGTTCTCTTCATGGATGAATCCTGGTTTCAGCTGTACTAAGCAGATGGCAGACAGTGTGTATGGCGTTGTGTGGGTGAACAGTTTGATGATGTCAGCGTTGTGAACAGAGTGCACCATGGTGGCGGTGGGTTATGGTATGGAAATCAGTCAATAGAAATACATTTATTAGGCCCTAATTTATGGATTTCACATGACTGGGAATACAGATATGCATCTGTTGATCTTATGGCTGCCGCAGGCATAAGCTACAGACAAGGAACACAAATACATTTGATCAATGGCAATTTGAATGCACAGAGATACCGTGATGAGATCGTGAAGCCCATTGTCGTGCCATTCATACGCCTCCATCACCTCATGTTTCAGCATGATAATGCACGGCCTCATGTCGCAAGGATCTGAACACAATTCCTGGAAGCTGAAAATGTCCCAGTTCTTCCATGGCCTGTATACTCACCAGACATGTCACCCATATTTTTGTTTAGTGTAATTGACTTATTTTTAAAATATGTCTACACTGTTCTAAGCATGGCTTTGATTGTGCAAGTTTGAACAAATGTTTCAATTTGATGGTCATCCAAATTGGCATAATTGTAAGGGTTGACTACCACTTGTTTTATATATTAATAAGGAAATGTTAGGAAGTGTTTACTAAATGAAAACCTCAGATTGTGTTTGTATTAAATGTGTCCTGTTTTTCAGGTCAGGTTTGTAAACAGCACCTGGGTCTTTGGGAAGACCATGTGCCATGTCAGCCGATTCGCACAGTACTGCTCTGTTCATGTGTCAGTGCTAACCCTAGTGGCCATTGGCCTAGACAGACATCAAGTAACTCACTTATTGTATCTTCTTACTTTCTTCACTTGAACTTACTTAACGCTTGGAGGTAAGGATGACAGCAGTGGTGTAGTCTATGGCAATACGGATATAACTTATTATTGATATCTACATAGCACATTGATGTGAATCATTCTTACTGCTGCTCTCTCATTTAGCTATTTGTGCCCTTACGGATTGTGGTTGTTGTGGATGGCTGTTCACAAATCTAAATGTGTATTTGAACCCAATAATGGTTGAATTCAAGAAGTTTAAGCTGCCTATCAATCATTGTTTTTTAAACCAGTGGACAGCCAGTGAAAAATGCGCTCTTGCAACAGCTGCACAGTGCGGATCCCAGCTAGTGAAATAAAAGTGGGGCTTTTATTGCTCAATCTAATTCACGCTGATAAAAAAAATCCATAGGCCTAATGGACACATGCTCAAATTTACACACTTTTGACAGATTTAAAGGGGCAATCTGTAGTTGCTACGTCAATTTCTAGACTTATTTTTAGACTGATATATATATTTATATATATACAGTGGGGCAAAAAAAGTATTTAGTCAGCCACCAATTGTGCTTATTTTCCACCATAATTTGCAAATAAATTCATTAAAAATCCTACAATGTGATTTTCTGGATTTTCTTTCAAATTTTGTCTGTCATAGTTGAATTGTACCTATGATGAAAATTACAGGCCTCTCTCATCTTTTTAAGTGGGAGAACTTGCACAATTGGTGTCTGACTAAATACTTGTTTGCCCCACTGTATTCTAATGCCTCTTAATTCTTTTTTATTTCTTTTTTATTTAACCTTTATTTAACGAGGTAAGTCAATAAAGAACAAATTATTATTTACAATGACAGACTACCTTGGCCAAGCCCTAACGACACTGGGCCAATTGTGCGCCGCCCAATCACGGCCAAGGCCTGATACAGCCTGGAATCCAACCAGGGTCTAGCACAAAGTGCCTTAACCCGCTGCGCCACAGGGAGCCCTGTGTAGGCTTGAGAGCCCATGTAATCTAAAAGTAATGGAATGTAATCAAATCAAAACTTTATTTGTCACATGCTCCGAATACAAGTGTTGCCCTTACCGTGAAATGCTTATTTACAAGCCCTTAACCAACAGTGCAGTTCAAGAAGAGTTAAGAAAATATTTACCAAATAAACTAAAGTAAAAAATAATCAAAAGTAACACAATAACATAACAATAACGAGGTTATATACAGGGGTACCGGTACCGAGTCAGTGTGTGGGTGTAAAGGTTAGTTGAGGTAATTTGTACATGTAGGTAGGGGTGAGGTGACTATGCATAGATAATAAACAGCGAGTAGCAGCAGTGTACAACACAAATGGCGGTGGGGGGTCAATGTAACAGTCCGGTGGCCATTTAATTAATTGTTCAGCAGTCTTATGGCTTGGGGGTAGAAGCTGATCCTTTTGGTACCGCTTGCTGTGTGGTAGAAGAGAAAACAGTCTATGACTTGGGTGACTGAAGTCTCTGACAATTTTATGGGCTTTCCTCTGACACCGCCTATTACATAGGTCCTGGATGGCAGGAAGCTTGGCTATTACCTTACTGAGTTTGGGTAATCCAAAAGATACATTACTGATTACAATTTTGGACAGGTAACTAGTAACTGTAACAGATTACATTTAGAAAGTAACCTACCCAATCCAGAGTATACCTTTACCTGACTGATTGAAGACTCCCTTCGAGGCCAACCAACAGGGTTGAATTAGTCTAATCTCAGAGGAAATCACAATGGGAAAGTTACTGTATGGAAATACATACAGTATAGTCATATTTTGTGGTTTTGGTACCATGTCGGTAAATTACAACGATATTCAGTGTTACTGATGACACATGACACTGATGGGTGATGACTATATCTTTTTTGACCGCCATTTCAATGCAGTATGTGAGTCACACACTGCTATCTAATCACAAGATAGCACAGACATCCGCTCTTATTCTAGCTCATATGGCTTTGTGAGCACAGGAAAGCATGTGGGACTGACAGATAAAGGGTGGTGTTTTATATAAGTATCCAAAGGCAGGTTATTGACCATAATAATAGGCCTTGTAAAAGCACAGAGTGCAAGATAAATAAGTGATATATCGTCCCTATATCTCCCTTAATTAGTTGAAAGCAATGTTTAGACTCTGCTTCATATTAGCACAAACTCTCCTTTAATTTCCTCTGTCATAACTGCTTGTGCTGAGAATTATAGAGCAATGTGCCACCACTCACTGTTCCTGTGCATCACCCAGTGATTACTTTACATTGGTAGTAGTGGGTCAGTCACCCTTACACATAATGCAGGCCTACATAAAGTGCATAGAAACCTGATGAAAAGTTATCTATATAAATGCAATCGTAATTCCATTTCTATTCATTCCTATTAATCTATACACATCGTCTATAAATATACTAGGGACCTCAATGTTTTATAACCCAGTACTTATTTAATGCAGTATTTAATACAGAGACACACACTTGTTACACAGTGTACTAAGTTCCATCATACAAACTTACACAAAATACATGAGACATTTGTGACAGTGCGTGATCAATTGCACATAATCACTCATAGTAGATAAACATAATAATTTTCACATAATCAAAATGTTTTGCCTCTGAAAAAGTCTTAACAGTGAAAGTCACTTGGAGGTTAATGAAGTGTTCTTCTTTGAAGTTAGTCTGATGGGAGATGCTCAGCAGACAAGTGACCCCTCACTTGGGGTATTTGACAAACTGACACCCTGTCATACTGAGTGTCCAACTCAGCTTGACAAATACACTAAGTGGGGGGCCTGCTCTCACAGTTGCAGACTATAAACCTGTAGTATGAACAGAAGAGACATTTGGGTAATGTTTAAACATGAATGTATTCCATGTCCAAACAATTAACTCCAGGTTATTTTTTATGTACTTTTTTGTTTTGGTGTACTTAACTGTACTTCAGTGAAACCAGTGGACCAACATGGACCAGCTCATTTCAACTGTTTGTTTAGGGTAGATATAAGACTTCCATTCATATCTTCATGAAACTACAATTATTATTTATTTAACTAGGCAAGTCAGTTAAATAACAAATTCTTATTGTCAATGACAGCCTAGGAACAGTGGGTTCCTTGTTCAGGGGCAGAATTACAGATTTTTACCTTGTCAGCTGAGGGATTTGATCCTGCAACCTTTCGGCAACCTTTCGGTTACTAGTCCACTAGGCTACCTGCCTCCCCAAGTCAAATAGAAACAATGACTGAAGAAGACCCATTACATTTAGAAAAAGCAATACATTATACTGTATTATATATTCCAAAATTGTGCAGATGTTTTATGTAAATTTAATGAATTAGAAATTAAACCATGAAATAATATAATGTTATACCTGAATGATTTGACCTCTAGTTGAAATGGTGGATGTTTAGTTGGTGCCCCAATGATTCCTTAGTTGAGTTCTCTCCTTTAACCAAACGGCGACAGGGACGCTGATGATACTGTGCATCTGACAACACGCCTGATCATTAATAAGCCTTAACATCACAAAGAGGAAGCTAAAATGAGGAAGACAACTGCAAGGCTAGTTAGCAGGAAATATCTGGAACCACAGTGACAACATGCCACGGTTGTGAAATGCTTCAGATGGCAGTTTGAAATTGAGCCACTTTGTCAAAACAGTTTCAGAGATCATGAAATACAATGTGGAAAAGGAATTAGCTTTTGATGAAAGTAAAAGCACATTATATCTTATTTGCGTTCAATAGTCCACAGCTACTGTGACAAACAATATATTACTTACAGTGCATTCAGAAAGTATTCAGACCCCTTTACTTTTTCCACATTTTGTTACGTTACAGCCTTATTCTCAAATGGATTTAATATTTTTTCCCCTCATCAATATACACACAATACCCCATAATGACAAAGTGAAAACAGGATTTTAGACATTTTTGCAAATGTAATAAAAAACAGAAAAATGTTATTTACATAAGTATTCATAAGTACCCTTTACTATGAAACTTGAAATTGAGCTCAGGTTCATCCTGTTTCCATTGATCATCCTTGAGATATATCTACAACTTGATTGGAGTCCACCTGTGGTAAACTCAATTGATTGGACATGATTTGGAAATGCACACACCTGTCTATAAGAGGTTCCACAGTTGACAATGCATGTCAGACCAAGCCATGAGGTCGAAGGAATTGTCCGCAGAGCTCCAAGACAGGATTTTGTCAAGGCACATTTTAGAATAAGGCTGAAATGTAACAAAATGTGGAAAAGTGAAGGGGTCTGGGGGTCTGAATACTTTTTGAATGCACTGTATTCTTTACCAGCCTGACAATCCTTGTTACTTGTCAATGCAATAACATTAGAGGGACTCGATAACCTTGTAATAGAGTGTGGGTTGTGTTTGTTTCAACATGTCTGCCATGTCATAGGTAATGTCATACAACACAATTGATGCATGTCACACAACACAAGCAATTTTCTTGGTACTTAAAGATATTGAACCATAGAAGTCCATGTTCTACAATAGCTACAGAATCACCCTGCGTATTATCATGGTTAAATTGTTTATCAATGGTACCGCAATTATACAACTGTCAAAATGAATGTGTAGTAGTAACGTGTAGTCATGTTTAGTTAGGTACAGCCTAGCAGCTTCTACTGTAGTATCTTTCAGTTGATTTCTAGCGTATATGATTCCCTTAATTGAGGCGAGTCTAAGAAATGTCGTCCATGATAACTGAAAATGAGTGCATGTCAGAGATAAATATATAAACTCACAGCTTTGTTTCACATGGTGTGTGAGTGTGAACATTCAGTTCACCTCTAAAAGAAAGAAAAAAAAACACTTCCTCAGATCATTCATTCACTTCTCTCTATTATTACACTGTGTGGTTGAAGGAAATTACAAGCCACTTAAGACACTGTTGAAACAAGAAATGTTTGACATATGAGTGTAAAAAGGCTCAGTAGAATAAGTAATATCTTCTTACAGCAAATAAGGTGTCATCTCCTGTAGGGTAGGCCTATCATGACCCTATGACCCATGTTCATAGCACTGGATCTTTTAAATGCTTTGATGGGTAACACTAGTATATTTGGGAGTGAGCAAGCTGCTCAAATATGCAGAACTGTAAAAGAAGAGGGGGTGGAAAGAGGGGGGAATAAAAAGGCCTTTGATTGAATGGTTAGAGAAGAAAGGTGCTCTTGCACTTGTGTGTTGACCCCAAACTGTGTGGTATTCATCTTGAAGCTAAAACCATTTCAATTCCGCGTGCACCTCTTTCGTCCTACAACAGTAGCTCTTCCTAGGCCTACACATATTTCTCAGCAAGCAAATCAGATCCTATTAACCCATGTCAAGTCACTATTCTTGGGGCTGAAATATATAGGCTAGCTCCGCTCGCTTGATCATTCATTTAAAGCAAAGCTACCTTGCTTAGCTGGCTATACCGTCTTCTAACTCCTTAGCTTTGCACATCTCTCTTTCAATGCTGTACTTTCTACACCTTACGAAATACACATGCCTATACCATGTGAAAATTATTAGAATGCATGCCAATCCATTGAGTTCCCATTGAGTTCACTATCTTAGAACAAAAAGACAATTTCTCTGCCAGATTCATTGATTGTTATTGTTCCCTCTAAAACACTGATCTATAAATCTGCTGCCTATACAGTGTGTATGATGTGTGTATCACTGCATTGTAATGTAATATTGTCTGTTGTTTCCTCTGCTCCTCCTTTTTTCACAGTTTTGAACTTTTTTTTTAAAGTACAAAATTCTGGCTTGAAATGTAAGCCCATTTTAAAAATGTGTTTTATTTTTTACCTTGATATAACTAGCCAAGTCAGTTGACGGCCTACCCGGGCCAGACCCGGACGACGCTGGGCCGATTGTGCGCCGCCCAGTGGGACTCCCAATCACGGCCGGATGTGATACAGCCTGGATTCGAAACAAGGGACTTTAGTGACACTTTGTTAAAGTGAAACTTTGCAAGGGCAGTGTGTGGTAACTTTGATTCATGTCTCTGCAAATGAAGATCATTCATCATGAGGTGTCACAGTATAAGCTGCTAAAAACACATATCTGTTATGTCAGTGCTGCCTTAGATAGCTTATTCACAAGGGGATGCCGTATTTATGATGAATACCAATTACTCTATAAACATTCAGAAAATGCATCACGTAAGATGGCACCGGAGAAGATGGCAGATGTTTTACATGCCCCCAGCCGATTGTGTTTTTTGTTTGCTTATTTGCATTGTTTGTAACTTATTTTTTAAACTTATTTTGTACATAATACACCGGCTCTGACGTTCGTCGGATGTGGCAGGGCTTGCAAACCAATACGGACTACAAGGGGAAGCACAGCCGAGAGCTGCCCAGTGACACAAGCCTACCAGACGAACTAAACGACTTCTATGCTCGCTTCGAGGCAAATAACACTGAAACATGCATAAGAGCACCAGCTGTTCCGAAAGACTGTGTGATCACGCTCTCCGCAGCCGATGTGAGTAAGACCTTTAAACAGATTAACATTCACAAGGCCGCAGGGCCAGGCGGATTGCCAGGACGTGTACTGCGAGCATGCTCTGACCAACTTGCAAGTGTCATCACTGACATCTTCAACATCTCCCTGTCCGAGTCTGTAATACCAATATGTTTCAAGCAGACCACCATAGTCCCTGTGCCCAAGACAACTAAGGTAACCTGCCTAAATGACTACCGACCCATAGCACTCACGTCTGTAGCCATGAAGTGCCTTGAAAGGCTGGTCAACACCATCATACCAGAAACCCTAGACCCACTCCAATTTGCATACCGCCCCAACAGATCCACAGATGATGCAATCTCCATTGCACTCCACACTGCCCTTTCCCACCTGGACAAAAGGAACACCTATTTGAGAATGCTATTCATTGACTACAGCTCAGCGTTCAACACCATAGTGCCCTCAAAGCTCATCAATAAGCTAAGGACCCTGGGACTAAACATGGATCCTTGACTTCCTGATGGACCGCCCCAGGTGGTGAGGGTAGGTAGCAACACATCCGCCACACTGATCCTCAACACAGGGGCCACCAGGGGTGCGTGCTCAGTCCCCTCCTGTACTCCCTGTTCACTCATGACTGCACGGCCAGGCACGACTCCAACACCATCTTTAAATTTGCAGATGACACAACAGTGGTAGGCCTGATCACCAACAACGACGAGACAGCCTATGGGGAGGAGGTTAGAGACCTGCACCATCGAGAGCATGGTTGAATCACTGCTTGGTATGGCAACTGCTCGGCCTCTGGCCACAAGGCACTACAGGGGGTAGTGTGAACGGCCCAGTACATCACTGGGGCCAAGCTTCCTGCCATCCAGGACCTCTATACAAGGTGGTGTCAGAGGAAGGGCCTAAAAATTGTCAAAGACTCCAGCCACACTAGTCATAGACTGTTCTCTCTGCTACTGCACAGCAAGCGGTACCGGAGCACCAAGTCTAGGTCCAAGAGGCTTCTAAACACAAGCCATAACACCCCTGAACATCTAGTCAAATTAGTGACGCCTTGTTAAAGTGAAACTTTGCAAGGGCAGTGTGTGGGAACTTTGATTCATGTCTCTGCAAATGAAGATCATTCATCATGAGGTGTCACAGTATAAACTGCTAAAAACACATATCTGTTATGTCAGTGCTGCCGAAGATAGCTTATTCACCCCCTCTTTACACCACTACTACTCTCTGTTGTCATCTATACGTAGTCACTTTAATAACTCTACCTACATGTACATACTACCTCAAATAACCGGTGCCCCCACAAATTGACTCTGTTTCTGTACCGCCCTGTATATAGTCTCGTTATTGTTATTTCACTGCTGCTCTTTAATTACTTGTTACTTTTATCTCTTATTCTTATCTGTATTTTTTTAACTGCATTGTTGGTTTGGGGCTCGTAAGTAAGCATTTCACTGTACACCTGTTGTATTCGGCGCATGTGACAAATAAAATTGGATTTGATTTGTGTGTACATGTTCTCAATTAGAAAATGTCCCAATTTTCATAAGAACAACTTAAAAATATATATATATTTAAAATCAAGCTGAAAATGCCATCCATGTGCATTACTACTAAATACAGGGAACATTTATATTATTACAATTGGGATCGTCTGATAAAAATAAATGTTTGTAGCAAACAGGGAGATGTAGTGACTCAGACTTGACATGTGAAATGAGCATGTAATTGTTGATACCTGACTTGTGTTATCTACAATATGATGGTGAATATTCAGGTAGTTCAAACCAGGGCAACCATATTGTGTGCTATTTATCTTTCAACACCTCAAGTTTTGGGTTCCTCCCTCATGTCACACGGGAAGTACCAAACCACTACCCCACTTTGCTGTGGTTGGAAGGGTTGGTTGCTTGGTTGCTTCAGAGATACAAGTGGTTGTTTTCCATTGTGTACTACATTAACAATTAACTTCCTATTACACTACTACTACATGTACTACTTTCAGGCCTCAGGGATCCTGGGTTTTTGCATTTTTCAAAATGTTCAAATATACATTATGTTGATTATTTTTTTTTTTTACAGGGACAGGGCACATTAATCAACGTTTCAGTAAAAGTGCCGGTTTTAGCCTGCCGGCTAATTTTCAACCGCAGTCCCTGGGACAGGATAGGATGTACCTATCCTTGACTTATTGCTAAACCCATGATGGATTTTTGTTATATGCAAATGTAAAGGTTTGTTTATGAAATGGTGGACACAATGTTTACGAATATTTTATGGATGCAGGACCAATCTTGGACTATTTTACTGTATCAAAATATGTTCTGTATGCAACCAACATCAATAGTCTTGGCTCCAAATTGACTCCATAAATTCAAATATGTATTATAAACAGTCTACATTGTACTAATGAGAGATGGTATGTTGAGGGAGATTTACAGTAATAACAACAACAGATGCACTGCTCCTACAAAACATGAGTAGTGACATTTTCATGGATTTACTTTCCATCCCCAGGTCCACAGCTTGGGATGGGGAGCTCCAGTCCCGGGAAGGGGGTGGTGTCACACATTTTACCCATCCCTAGCAAACACAGCTGATTGAACAGAACTAGGCCTTTATTACTACAGTATGAGTTGTCGTGTCTTTACTATCATTAACTGAAGAATTATAGTTTTTTTTATCAAAGATTCTCTGTAATTAAGTATTACACGATTAGACTGATTAATCATCAAATCAAATCAAATGTTATTTGTCACATACACATGGTTAGCAGATGTTAATGTGAGTGTAGCGAAATGCTTCTGCTTCTAGTTCCGACAATGCAGTAATAACGATGAGTAATCTAACCTAACAATTCCAAAACTACTACCTTATACACACAAGTGTAAAGGGATAAAGAATATGTACATAAAGATATATGAATGAGTGATGGTACAGAACGGCATAGGCAAGATGCAGTAGATGGTATCGAGTACAGTATATACATATGAGATGAGTAATGTAGGGTATGTAAACAAAGTGGCATAGTTTAAAGTGGCTAGTGATACATGTATTACATAAAGATGCAGTAGATGATATAGAGTACAGTATATGCATATACATATGAGATGAGTAATGTAGGGTATGTAAACATTATATTAAGTAGCATTGTTTAAAGTGGCTAGTGATATATTTTTACATCAATTTCCATCCATTTCCATTATTAAAGTGGCTTCCCTGATCAAGGCCCTTCTCCCCTGATTGCTCAGTTTCACCGGGCGGCCGCCTCTTGGAAGAGTCTTGGTGGTTCCAAACTTCTTCCATTTAAGAATGATGGAGGCCACTGTGTTCTTGGGGACCTTCAATGCTGCAGACATTTTTCAGTTCCCTTGCCCAGAACTGTGCCTCGATAAATTCTGTCTCAGAGCTCTATGGAGAATTTATTCGACCTCATGGCTTAGTTTTTGCTCTGACATGCACTGTCAACTGTGGGACGGTTAATGTCCAATCAATTGTATTTACAACAGGTGGACTCCAATCAAGTTGTAGAAACATCTCAAGGATGGTCAATGGAAACAGGATGCACCTGAGCTCAACTTCAAGTCTCAAAGCAAAGGGTTTGAATACATATGTAAATAAGGTATTTCTGTTTTTATTTTTAATACATTTGCGAAACAAAATCTAAAAACCTGTTTTCACTTTGTCATTGTGGGGTATTGTGTGTATATTGATGAGGAAACAAATGTATTTAATATTTTTTTTTATAAGGCTGTATCGTAACAAAATGTGGAAAAAGTCAAGGGGTCTGAATACTTTCCGAATGCACTGTATCTGCCTAAATAAAGGAAACACCAACATAAAGTGTCTTAAAAGGGTTGGGCCACCACAAACTGCCAGAACAGCTTCAGTGTACCTTGGCATAGATTCTACAAGTGGACCTAAACCATGCCAAGAAAATGCACCCCACACCATGACGCTAACTTTGTATCCCTTGTTGACTCAAGTGTTTCCTTTATTTTGGCAGTTACCAGTATGCCTACAGTCGTGATGAAAAACGTGAGCCTGCAGTTTGGAAAGCAAATGCCGACTGCTGAAAAGAGAAGACTAATCTGTCTGTAGAACCAATAGAAGAAAAAAATATCTCAACAATTCCCATTTTTTTGCTAATAGCAGCATTGTTTTTCAAAGTAGCTCATCTTGATATAGGCTATTGACACAATGGGCGCATCAGCCATCACCATGAGTAGCCCTATGGCTTCATCTTCATCATTAGGTGAGTCAGTGTGCCACTGGACATGTTATTTAGTAGCCTACTGTAGCCTATGATATATATATAGGCTACTGTATATTTCTTCCTAATAATGTACAATCTGTGTAATAATAGATATTTTTAAGCTACCTGAGCCTATGATTTCTTAAACCGGCTCTGTAGGCACTTTTATTCTCACCAACCTCAGTCCTACCACAGGCCTGAGCGGTTGAGAGCACTGTGCAGCCTCAAGTCCCCACAACTTCCTCCTTAGTGCCCCCTGGATGAAGGCAGGGTAATGAATTGTAACCTGAGAAGGTCCTCTTGACCGACTGTCTGCCCCAACCTACAGTGTGAGGAGACTAGGCTGGGATATTTTTATTTAGTTAGTGAGGAGGAAAGAGGGAGGCCCAGCCCAGAAAGCAGTGGGGTTTGGGAAAAAGCAGGAAAAGGGTGCAACTGTAGAGGGCTATCAGCAAAAATGCAATTATTTTGTCAAAAAAAGTGTGACTTTGATTGCTTGCTACCTCTCTGCAAGACTTTTACAAACATTTTAAATGTTCCTCTCTAGTGAATGTCAGCATCGAAGTGCACTAGGACATTACAGTAGGTGACTTCGTTTGTGACCTTACCGGGCTTAAAAAGATGACCCCTCAACAAAGCACTGGCCCCTACCCCAAAGTAAACCACAATGAGTCAAGTATTCAAGAGAAGGTGAAGGTAAGTACTAATCATACTTCATTGTCATTAATGTTCTACAGTAGGTACTGTGCTATTTCAATTCACTGTGTGTGTGTGTGTGTGTGTGTGTGTGTGTGTGTGTGTGTGTGTGTGTGTGTGTGTGTGTGTGTCCACTCCAGGACCTTGAGATGCTTCTTACGGAACCACTCCTTAGTTGCCCTGGCTGTGTGTTTCGGGTCGTTGTCATGCTGGAAGACCCAGCCACGACCCATCTTCAGTGCTCTTACTGTGAGAAGGAGGTTGTTGGCCAAGATCTCGCGATACATGGCCCCATCCATCCTCCCCTCAATACGGTGCAGTCGTCCTGTCCCCTTTGCAGAAAAACATCCCCAAAGAATGATGTTTCCACCTCCATGCTTCAAGGTTGGGATGGTGTTCTTGGGGTTGTACTCATCCTTCTTCTTCCTCCAAACACGGCGAGTGGAGTTTAGACCAAAAAGCTCTATTTTTGTCTCATCAGACCACATGACCTTCTCCCATTCCTCCTCTGGATCATCCAGATGGTCATTGGCAAACTTCAGATGGGCCTGGACATGCGCTGGCTTGAGCAGGGGGACCTTGGGTGCGCTGCAGGATTTTAATCCATGACGGCGTAGTGTGTTACTAATGGTTTTCTTTGAGACTGTGGTCCCAGCTCTCTTCAGGTCATTGACCAGGTCCTGCTGTGTAGTTCTGGGCTGATCCCTCACCTTCCTCATGATCATTGATGCCCCACGAGGTGAGATCTTGCATGGAGCCCTAGACCGAGGGTGATTGACCGTCATCTTGAACTTCTTCCATTTTCTAATAATTGCGCCAACAGTTGTTGCCTTCTCACCAAGCTGCTTGCCTATTGTCCTCTAGCCCATCCCAGCCTTGTACTCAGCTCTCTGGTCTTGGCCATTGTGGAGAGGTTGGAGTCTGTTTGATTGAGGGTGTGGAAAGGTGTCTTTTATACAGGTAACGAGTTCAAACAGGTGCAGTTAATACAGGTAATGAGTGGAGAACAGGATGGCTTCTTAAAGAAAAACTAACAGGTCTGTGAGAGCCGGAATTCTTACCGGTTGGTAGGTGATCAAATACTTATGTCATGCAATAAAATGCAAATGAATTACTTAAAAATCATACAATGTGATCTTCTGGATTTTCTGTCTCTCACAGTTGAAGTGTACCTATGATAAAAACATGCTTTGTAAGTAGGAAAACCTGTCAAATCGGCAGTGTATCAAATACTTGTTCTCCCCACTGTATATAGAGAGATGTGCAATACCATAGAAAACACTTGCACAGCACACATTACATAGCAAGTGAATCAATATTTATATTTTTGTGTCCATCCAAATGGATCAAGATATTTGACCCGATATTTGACCAGATTATATAGCTCTATCACCATGGGCTAATAATACAGATGGGTGCATCTGTGGAGTGAAGGAAGCCCTCAACATCCTATCCCACAAGTTGCTTTCCATCAGCTATGGACAAAACATGTTATTTATTTATTTATTTATGCAGTACTACAATGCCTTGATAACAGCTTTGCACACTCTTGGCATTCTCTCATCCAGATTCACCTGGAATGCTTTTTCAATAGTCTTGAAGGAGTTCCCATATATGCTGAGCACTTGTTGGCTGCCATGCTAGTTAAGTTTGCCTATAAATAAATCACAGACAGTGTCACCAGCAAAGCACCCCCACACCATAACACCTCCTCCATGTTTTACGGTGGGAAATACACATGCGGAGATCATCCGTTCACCCCGCGTCTCACAAAGACACGGCGGTTGGAACCAAAAATCTCCAAATTGGACTCCAGACCAAAGGACAGATTTCCACAGGTCTAATGTCCATTGTTCGGGTTTCTTGGCCAAAGCAAGTCTCTTATTCTTATTGGTACCCTTTAGTAGTGGTTTCTTTGCAGCAATTCGACCAGTCTCCTCTGAACAGTTGATGTTGAGATGTGTCTGTTATTTGAACTCTGTGAAGCATTTATTTGGGCTGCAATTTCTGAAGCTGGTAACTCTAATGAACTTATTCTCTGCAGCAGAGGTAACTCTGGGTCTTCCATTCCTGTGGCGGTCCTCATGAGAGCCAGTTTCTTGATGGTTTTTGCGACTGCACATGAAGAAACTTTCAAAGTTCTTGAAATGTTCTGTATTGACTGACCTTCATGTCTTAAAGTAATGATGGACTGCCATTTCTCTTTGCTAATATGAGCTTTTCTTGCCATAATATAGACTTGGTATTTTACCAAATAGTGCTATCTTCTATATACTTCTCCTACCTTGTCACAACACAACTGATTGGCTCAAACGCATTAAGAAGGAAAGAAATTCCACAAATTCCCTTTTAAGAAGGTACTTAATTGAAATGCATTGCAGGTGACTACCTCATGAAGCTGGTTGAGAGAATGCCAAGAGTGTGCAAAGCTGTCATCAAGGCAAAGGGTGGCTATTTGAAGAATTTCAAATATAAAATATATTTTGGATTTGATTTTTTGTTGTTGTTTTGTTTCCTTGCCACGATATTAATGAATATCGCAAAACTTATAATGTCCCAGCCCTACTAACCATGTGCACAGTAGGCCTACAGATATCAATTCCTAGTATTACCAATTTGAAATGGGCTCTACCCAGTGGGCAAAATTGTCAGTGACTGCCTGACTGCACCACAAATAACATCAGTATGATGTCTCATTTATTTCATAAAATATTTATTTAACCTTTATTTAACTAGGCAAGTCAGTTAAGTACAAATTCTTATTTACAATGACGGCCTAGGAACAGTGGGTTAACTGCCTTGTTCAGAGGCAGAACAACAGATTTTTACCTTGTCAGCTCGGGGATTCAATCTAGCAACCTTTCGGTTACTGGCACAACGCTCTAACCACTAGGCTACCTGCCGCCCAAATTGTGCCTGCTGGCTTGTAGATTTTTCAATTATAGCCAAGAGAGAGCATAGTCTGTAGTTCAGATTTCTTTTCTTCTCTGCCACTGACTGCAAACTTATTTTCCTGCTGCGTTAACGTTTTCTAAATTACAGTGCAGAGTCAAATTAAGGTTCTCCTTGGCAAAATGACATGAAGGTCACTGCACACCAAGTCATTATGAAACACAACCCAATCACTTTGAAGGTTGGTTGTATGTAATTAAATAATAACAATAATTAATAACAATGAAAACATGATCTCCTCTCAAGAAGTGTTTTCCACAAGCGTGATTAAAGCATAATTAAACTGGTAAAGTTAGCAGTTGGTGTCAGTGTAACAAATGCAGTCTGTAGGTCTGCGGTCTGTGGGCATACGCCACAAAAAATCAACTGACACTCGACTTTTCCTACTAGCACTGACTTTGCTGATAGCTCCTTTATTGAGGGAAAATGTACTGACTATGACTGAGATATATGGTTGTCTCACCTAGCCATCATAAGATGAATGCACTAACTAACTGTAAGTTGCTCTGGATAAGAGCGTCCGCTAAATAACTGAAATGTCAAATGTAAATGTAAACCGTCTCTCATGTTCCATAGAATACTTACAAGTTAGGGAATCATCTAATGTTGTTAATTTGGGTGAACTATCCCTTTACCAAGCCACTTTTGGCTCCAGGAATGAATGATTTGTTTATCTCATCCTTGATCACAGAAAATGAGGACAACACTTCAGCGAAAACACTCTGGCAAATCGGCCATGACAAAGGCCTTCAGCAAACCGAAGGGCCACAGCAGGTCAGCTATATGAAGAGTACTGCCACTTACAGTGTCTGTCTGTCTGTCTGTCTGTCTGTCTGTCTGTCTGTCTGTCTGTCTGTCTGTCTGTCTGTCTGTCTACACACTTGTCTCCAGGCTTGTTTCCCCTTTTTACTCATGCTATTTGTATTAACAGATCCATTTGTCTCATGTCAGTTACTGTTTGTGTTTACTCATTGTTCAGGCATAATCATGGTCTCATCTGACATAATAACGGTCTCATTTCCAGCCATTGTTATTGTTCCGTAATTCAATACTTGTACTGCTGCCAGCTTTGCACAGACCCTGCTGCTACATTTGCCATGAAAGCAAACTCGAAGCAGACTAGTGATAGACTTATGTTGTGATGAGTTATTGAACGACATCATGTCATACTTCATAAGGTATGTTTTGTTAGTATTCAGCAGAAGAATGCATACTGTACTGTCAGTTTCATCAATCTAGTTTCTCCAAAGACGTTTGTACGGCCCTTGAGATGTGCAGTGACTAGCATTTTGTTTTCATGTTCAACTCTCCTGTCGTCTCCAAGCCCTGCTCTAGCTCACTGTCTCAGTGATGCATAATGCACACGGCACTCCACAGTCCCAAGGTCTGTAGCGCTGCCATCTGCAAAGAATTCCTGCCTTTATTTGGCCTCAGAGCTTCTCTATCATGGTAATGGCAGATAAACAGTGAGGGGTAACACAAACAGCCCCTTTGAAACACAGCACGTGGGGCTATTGCAATCTCGGATTAGCTCCTATAAAAACTGAAGAGAATTTAGTCTCTATCTAATTTTTGGTTGGCTTGGTTTACAAAAGATGGCTATCAATCCACACTTCATTCTGTAGACGACTGGATTCCCTCTCTGTGTCCTTTCTTGTCTCACAGTCATGTACAAATGAAGAACGTTTTCAAGGCAGATAACCATTACTGTAGTACATGCTTTTGTATTTGCAGCAACAATCATAGTGATTTCAACATGGATACTAAATTAATCATTGTCATTTGACATGTTTGTGTGCTACTGGGAGCTCCGTTGTTGCTCCATTTCCCTTAGGCAAGTATTTGAGTTGTCAGATCAGACACAGTCATATTTGTTGGACATTGAATTATTTAATTAAAATGAAACTTAAATTAAACAGGCACTTATATACAACCGGTGCCCAGAAGCCATGCATTCCCATGAGTATCAGACATCTAAATAGTTCAATTATTCAAATATGTAACCCCTACAAAGAATGTAACCCCTGTGTGTTTTTTGTGCAATGTGATAAATGTATTGTAAATGCCTGTTTGATGGGAGACTCAAGGCAAAGTCACCCAAGGGGATTCAATTCAATTAAAAGTACAATTAACTGAATCATTGCCAGAGACATGATATCGCCTTTACAGAGTGGTTTTTGTCTTTAGGGATGGCGTCCCAGTCCCATCACCAAGAGCACGGCTGATCCAAAGCCTAACGTCCCAGAGTGCAGAGTTTGTGATGGAGGAGCACATGCAGCTCAGCACTGGACTGTAGACCCAAGAGAGACACTTTTCAGTGACACACTCATCATCACTAAATCAAAGTTAGTCCTCAGCGTCTAAGGCTAGTGTAAAATATAAAAATTACTTCTGAAATTAAATGTTGACACTTAGGAAAAAAAAGTGTTATCTAGAACCTAAAAGGGTTATTCGGCTGTCCTCATAGGAGAACCCGTTGGAGAACCCTTTTTGGTTCTAGGTAAAAACCCTTTTGGGTTCTATGTAGAACCCTTTTCACAGAGGTTCTACATGGAACACAAAAGGGTTCCTTCTACCTGGAACTAAAAAGTGTTATCCTATGGGACATCCGAAGAACCCTGTTGGAACAATTGTTTTCTAAGAGTGTAGGATTATGTATCTACCTGATGCAGGCACATTAAGATATCAGACATGTATAGCACTAATATATGCCTATTTGCCACAGGCACATCACCAAATCCAAGAAAGTGGAATATCCCAGCAATCTAACCATGAATGTTGTTCTCCGCTACCACTAGCCTACATCTTTACTCATAGATCTTTAGAGTAAGCCAGAAGAGTTACCACTAGCCTACATCTTTACTCATAGATCTTTAGAGTAGGCCAGAAGAGTATCACAAGAGGAACAAGATTAATTGACAACGTTTTGTGGTCTCAAATGGCATTTCCTGTCTCTGACCATTCCTGGGGGTGTAGATATCGCTGAGTTTCCTTTCTTCCTCCTAAACATAATTGTATTTTTCTATTCCCACAGGGCAGACCCACTGACTACCGGCTCTGGGTTGTCTCAGGGAGAGAGGAAGCCCCATGCCCTCTTATTGGTGAGGAAATGTGTCAGAACTATCACTTTGCACTGAAACACACCTCCAAACACAGTCAGGATGGAGGCACACTTGGCTTGGCTCTGGTTTTACACCATAGTGTTTCTGTGTAGGCAAGGGATTACCCAAAGCAAACCAATATTTCAGTAGGGCAGGTTTTCGGTCTGTACTCATCCTTGATGTGTTCACATGTAGGGTTTGTGACTTGAAACTGTAATCTGGCGACATGGCTACAGGAGCCTCTCTAGAAAGCCAAGGCATATTTAAGAATCTGATAAAAAGGATTCATGAGGGCCTTTGGGTGTCTGGAATGAATGCCTCATACAACTGCATGCTATTCTGTCTAAAGGGCACATACAGTACCTCATTGTCTCAAGTCAATACTGGTAGAAAATAATATAATTTAGTACCCTGAGAATTGTAGGTGATCTCAGTTCAAAAGAAAATTGCAAAGGATTGGTAAGACTCCAACCATGTTTATCTAATATTTGCTTTACGCCCATGTAAATATAAGGGGCATCATTTAATTGCTCCTTTAAATTCTTGACTTTTGCCTTTTGACTCCTTCCCATTCCTTTCATTTTGTTGGTTTATTTGAATAGATAGTAAGCTGATGACAGATTACCAGGCCGGATTCAAACCTACTGTGACAGTGGTACATACATGTACCAGGAGCAACAGCACTAACTACTTGACCATATAGGCCACATCCTCATTCATGATTAAACAGAAATGGTAGAAGCAGTGACTGAACGCATTCTCCCATTCTACACAAAAACCTGATTTGATCAGATCTACATGTGTCATGTCTGTCAGGTCATGAGCATCCCTTCAGTATTATCCTAAACTCCTTGAGGGAAACAGACTGCCAAGTCTCAGCAGTCACCAACAACATCCTGACTGTAGATGGGAGCCTCTACCTTGATCACCTTCTCAAAGATGCTTCCGGCCCAAACTTCATCCTCAGGCTAAAGGCTGATGTGGGAGGACTTGGCCGAGCAGGTGAATCCTTTATTAACTTTCAATGAGAGAGCGAGAGAGAGAGAGAGAGAGAGAGAGAAAGAGAGAGAGAGAGAGATAGGCTAGCATATATTGATTTTTAACAAGTTCCATTGATATACACAACAGGAATAGAAAATACCATTTTCTTTAGTGCATTTTGTTGAACGTTTTCTACTTTTTACACATCAATTATCTCACCCTCTTTACGGAAGTGGTTGACTTGGAGATAGTAAATAACTTCCTGTCACGCTAGCACATCTAGTTCTATAGACGTTATCGGAATCTGCTTCCTGTAATTTGGATAATTACAGTGTTTTAAATGTGCCATTGCTTGTTGGAGGTATAGCACGCAGTCTCTCTGTCTTAACATTGTGGGAAAAAATTATACAAATAATTTTATAACTAAGCTTTTTGCTGCTCTTTAAAATTAGTAATGTTTTCTCAAATGCCAAATAAATTATTCTGCCAGGTCATTTTGTATGAACGGTATATCTGAAAAAACATTATAAAGGCATTGTGCCTTTATAAAAAAATATATATATATATATTATAAAATATATATATTATTAAAATATATTATTAAAATATAAAATATATATATTATTATTATTTATTTTTTTGTCTCATCGCGTACGGGCTCGGGAGAGACGAATGTTGAATGTCATGCGTCCTCCGATACACAACCCAACTGCTTCTTAACACAGCGTGCATCCAACGCGGAAGCCAGCCGCACCAATGCAGGCTACACCGTGCACCTGGCAACCTTGGTTAGCTTGGACATCCCTAGCGACCATCCCCTCCCTAACCCAGACGACGCTAGGCCAATTGTGCGTCGCCCCACGGACCTCCCGGTCACGGCCGGTTACGACAGAGCCTGGGCGCGAACCCAGGGACTCTGATGGCACAGCTGGCGCTGCACCACCCGGGATGCCTGCATTGTGCCTTTTAAGGGTGTTTTTAGCAGCTGCCTTGTAATGCAAAAGTTTTCTAAGAAACAAGACTCAAGTATTTTACTTTTTCCACCAGCCATCAGTATTCACATCCATGTCTTCTCATGTTTGCCTTTGTAGCTCAAATCAAATCAAATCAAATCAAATAGATTTATATAGCCCTTCGTACATCAGCTGATATCTCAAAGTGCTGTACAGAAACCCAGCCTAAAACCCCAAACAGCAAGCAATGCAGGTGTAGAAGCACGGTGGCTAGGAAAGACTCCCTAGAAAGGCCAAAACCTAGGAAGAAACCTTTGGCCAGTCCTCTTCTGGCTGTGCCGGGTGGAGATTATAACAGAACATGGCCAAGATGTTCAAATGTTCATAAATGACCAGCATGGTCCAATAATAATAAGGCAGAACAGTTGAAACTGGAGCAGCAGCACGGCCAGGTGGACTGGGGACAGCAAGGAGTCATCATGTCAGGTAGTCCTGAGGCATGGTCCTAGGGCTCAGGTCCTCCGAGAGAGAGAAAGAAAGAGAGAAAGAGAGAATTAGAGAGAGCACACTTAAATTCACACAGGACGCCGAATAGGACAGGAGAAGTACTCCAGATATAACAAACTGACCCTAGCCCCCCGACACAAACTACTGCAGCATAAATACTGGAGGCTGAGACAGGTAGCTGTATTGTCCCTGTCTGTATCTGCATACCCTGAAAACAAGGTTCATCAATGGTTCTTTGCTAAGGTGATGGTTCTATGTGCAACCATAATGACTCTTTCTTCTTTAAATTATAATTAACATGTAGGAACGGAGACTCATTTTAATTTTTTGGGGTGTGGTTTGCTCACTGCTCTTTTTATGCAACGGGAGTGCCATTCCAGTTGATTTGTTGTGTTATACCACTACATTTTTTTTGAATCACTTCGGTGCAATGTTCACAAGTATATGGTATATTTTCACAACTCTAAGCTCAAAAATCTTAACAGATCATCAAAATGGCTCATGTTTCAAACCCCCAAGCACATTTTCAATTGACTGATTACAACAAACAAAATTAAAGTTACTTGTTCACTGCACCAAATTACTCTTTCAATTTGGACACAGTTTCAATCTAAGTCTCTACTTTACAAAATGCAAAACTCAATTTACATTTGATTTTCTTGTAACTTGTTAAAAATATAATTCAATATCACTTAATTAAACTGATAACTACTGAACCAAAACTAGGTAGTACCTAGTTAATGTACAGTACCAGTCAAAGGTTTGGACACACCTACTCATTCAAGGGTTTTTCTTTATTTTATCTATTTTCTACTTGTAGAATAATAGTGAAGACATCAAAACTATGAAATAACACATATGGAATCATGTAGTAACCAAAAAGGTGTGAAACAAATACTCTTCAAAGTAGTCACCCTTTGCTTTGAAGACTGCTTTGCACACTCTTGGCATTCTCTCAACAAGCTTTACCTGTAATGCTTTTCCAACAGTCTTGAAGAAGATCTCGTACATGCTGAACACTTGTTGGCTGCTTTTCCTTCACTCAGCGGTCCAACTCATTTGGGTTGAAGTCAGGTGATTGTGGAGGCCAGGTCATCGGAAGCAGCACTCCTTCACTCTCCTTCTTGGTCAAATAGCCCTTACACAGCCTAGAGGTGTGTTGGGTCATTGTCCTTTTGAAAGACAAATGAGCGTATACCAGATGGGATGATGTATCGCTGTATAATGCTGTGGTAGCCATGCTGGTTAAGTGTTCCTTGAATAAATCACTGACAGTGTAACCAGCAAAGCACCCCACCCACACCATCACACCTCCTACTCCATGCTTCACGGTGGGAACCACACATGAGGAGATCATCCATTCACCTACTCTGCGTCTCACAAAGACCCGGTGGTTGGAACCAAAAATACATTTGGACTCGTCAGACCAAAGGACAGATTTCTACTGGTCTAATGTCCATTGCCCGTGTTTCTTGGCCCAACCAAGTCTCTTATTCTTATTGGTGTCCCTTAGTAGTGGTTTCTTTGCAGCAATTCGACCATGAAGGCCTGATTCACGCAGTCTCCTCTGAACAGTTGATGTCGAGATGTGTCTGTTACTTGAACTCTGTGAAGTATTTATTTGGGCTGCAATTTCTGAGCCTGGCAACTCTAATGAACTTATCCTCTGCATCAGAGGTAACTCTGGGTCTTCCTTTCCTGTGGCGGTCCTCATGAGAGCGCTTGATGGTTTTTGCAAAAGTTCTTGAAATTTTCCGGATTGACTGACCTTCGTGTTTTAAAGTAATGATGGACTGTCATTTCTCTTTGCTTATTTGAGCTATTCTTGCCATAATATGGACTCTGTCTTTTACCAAATAGGGCTATCTTCTGTAAACCCCCCTACCTTGTCACAACACAGCTACTTGGCTCAAACGCATTAAGAAGGAAATACTTTTTAAACTTTTAACAAGGCACATCTGTTAACTGAAATCCATTCCACCTCATGAAGCTGGTTGAGAGAATGCCAAGAGTATGCAAAGCTGTCATCAAGGCTTTTGACTGGTACTGTATACACCGTTTTTTTCAATAATTTTGTTGCAATTTTCATAATTATGTGGTACATTTTCACAAGTCAAAGCACAAAAATCCAAACAGATCATCTAAGTATTCACTTGACTTTTGATGAGATTTTCTGGTCATTTGTTAACAATACTGCTGAATGTTTTTAAATAAAATGTATTATAGTCAAATACTGTATGGAAATTATATTTACCATCTACTATTATTTCTATTCAGGACAAAATAACAGTTATTGTATTTTTTGCAATTGGATTAAATGATAGTTAAAGTGACTAAATGGTGAGCCTATCATTACATGACTTATTGGTGACTAAACAAAATATACCTCTCATGGCGCCCCCGGCACCTCTTTTAGCCACACGCACTGATTTGGCTGGTAAATACTTTGTTGAGAGAAAATGTACATGAGATGATTGTGATATGTTGTTTTCTCACCTATCTATCTTAAGATGAATGCAGTAATTGTAAGTCGCTGCGAAATAGAGTGTCTACTGAATGGCTTAAATGTAATATTCTCATGGTATTTCACAGAAAACGTTTATTTTGCAGGGGTGAAAGATGTGTGAAGGTTCTGAACATAAAATAGGGAGCATTACAAGGGTTATCAGTTTAGAATTTTGTACTTTGAGGTTTAATAATATACCACTTACATCTAAAAAAAAAACTTTGAATACGGCCAGCAACAGTGTCTTCCTACAATTCTACACATTTTCCCATGGGGGGAAGAGAAAAATGTGGTAAGGCCATGTGTCTCAATTAATACTTATCTGGGATCGGTGTCCCTTCCATGGGACAGTTGTAGGCTAATGCGGCTAGCATGAGGTTGAAAGTATCAAGAACATTTCCCAGGACATAGACATATCTGATATTGGCAGAAAGCTTAAATTCTTGTTAATCTAACTGCACTGTCCATTTTATAGTAGATATTACAATTAAATAATACCATGCTATTGTTTGAGGTGAGTGCACAATTTTGAACATGAAAAGTTATTTTAATAAACAAATTAGGCACTTAATTTTTTATATTTTTTTTACCCCCCTTTTTCTCCCCAATTTCGTGGTATCCAATTGTTAGTAGTTACTATCTTGTCTCATCGCTACAACTCCCATACGAGCTCGGGAGAGACGAAGGTCGAAAGCCATGCGTACTCCGAAACACAACCCAACCAAGCCGCACTGCTTCTTAACACAGCGCGCATCCAACCCGGAAGCCAGCCGCACCAAGGAGGAAACACCATGCACCTGGCGACCTGGTTAGCGTGCACTGCGCCCGGCCCGCCACAGGAGTCGCTAGTGCGCGATGAAACAAGGATATCCCTACTGGCCAGACGACGCTAGGCCAATTGTGCGACAGAGCCTGGGCTCGAACCCAGAGTCTCTGGTAGACCACTGCGCCACCCGGGAGGCATACATTAGGCACATTTTGAACAGAAATGCAGTGGTTCATTGGATCAGTCTAAAACTTTGCACATACACTGCTGCTATCTGGTGGCCAAAATCTAAATTGCACCTGGGCTGGAAATATACATTATGGCCTTTCTCTTGCATTTCAAAGATGATGGTACAAGAAAATACAAAATAATGTTTTTTTTCTTTGTATTATCTTCTACACTATCTATTGTTTTATATTCTCCTACATTCCTTTCACATTTCCACAAACGTCGAAGTGTTTCCTTTCAAATGGTACCAAGAATATACATATCCTTGCTTCAGGGCCTGAGCTAGAGGCAGTTAGATTTGGGTATGCCATTTTAGGCGATTTAAAAATAAAAAATAAAAAAGGGGGCAGATCCTTAAGAGTTTTTTAAGAACTGTTGTCTAAATGAGTGGTTCTCAAACTTCTTTTCTCTCTCATCAAACCTTTTTTCTCCTCCATCAATCTACACACAATACCCCATAATGACTAAATATTAAATTTACATAAGTATTTAGACCCTTTACTCAGTACTTTATTGAAGCACCTTTGGCAGCGATTACAGCATCGAGCCTCATTGGGTATGACGCTATAAGCTTGGCACAGCTGTATTTGTGGAGTTTCTCCCATTCTTCTCTGCAGATCCTCTCAAGCTCTGTCAGGTTGGATGGGGAGTGTTGCTCACAGCTATTTTCTGGTCTCTCCAGAAATGTTAGATTGTGTTCAAGCCCCGGCTCTGGCTGGACCACTCAAGGACATTCAGAGACATGTCCCAAAGCCACTCCTGTGTTCTCTTGGCTGTGTGCTTAGGGTCGGTGTCCTGGTGGAAGGTGAACCTTCACCCCGGTCTGAGGTGCTGAGCGCTCTGGAGCATGTTTTCATCAAGGATCTCTCTATCTTTGCTCCGTTCATCTTTGCCTCGATCCTAACTAGTCTTCCAGTCCCTGCCACTGAAAAACATCCTCACAGCATGATTCTGCCACCACCATGCCATAGGGAGGGTGCCAGGTTTCCTCCAGACGTGACGCTTAGCATTCAGGCCAAAGAGTTCAATCTTGGTTTCATCAGACCAGAGAATCTCATGGTTTGAGAGTCTTTAGGTGCCTTTTGGCAAACTCCAAGTGGGCTGTCATGTGCCTTTTACTGAGGAGTGGCTTCCATCTGGCCATTCTACCACAGCTGGACAAGATGGAAACGAAAAGTGACAGTGCGCACCGAGCAAGAGAGGCCACGGACAAACAAAGCTGAAACTTCACTGCTTGACATGTATGATGAAATCCTGGTTGAGAATGAAACGACTGAACAAATTAACAACAAAACAGCACAGCAATTAAGTGAAATAAATAGGTTTTGATTATGATTTACTGGTAATGGGGACATACGTAAATGCCAACAAAATAACTTTTTGGTCTGTGTGTGTGTGTGTGTGTGTGTGTGTGTGTGTGTGTGTGTGTGTGTGTGTGTGTGTGTGTGTGTGTGTGTGTGTGTGTGTGTGTGTGTGTGTGTGTGTGTAACCTTTATTTAACTAGGCAAGTCAGTTAAGAACAAATTCTTATTTACAATGACGGCCTACCACTGCCAAACCCAGACGACGCTGGGCCAATTGTGCGCCGCCCTATGGGACTCCCAATCATGGCTGGATGTGATACAGCCTGGATTCAAACCAGGGACTGTAGTGAAGCCTCCTGCACTGAGATGCAGTGCCTTAGAGCGCTGCGTCCATGTGTGTGTGTTAACTATTTAACTGTACTAGAATGCTTAAAAGGCCGCTAAAATTTTAAATATCAGTTATCGGTATCAATATTGTTTTTTTGGGCAAGGAAAATATTGGATATCGGTATCGGCCAAAATGATGTATCGGTGCATCACTAGATATTTTATAAGTACCATAAATCATCTTCAATAATTAATTAATTATTTTTTTCTCTGTATTTTGTACACAGAGAAATAAATGAATTAAGATGATTATGGTATAATAAAATATCCATAGAGTACTATTGTGTGCTGACCATGTCTTTCACTATGGACTATAAGGATCCAGCACCCAACTACCTCTGAAAAATAATATGAGAGTGAGCATGTTAACTATTATTCTATTTGATAAATATAGTCAAAGATATAATATTTTATTAAGGCTTCAATGAAACACACAAATGCAAGAATGCATCCTATTACCAATAACAGGGGAGGTAAGCATGTCTTGGTGGTATGATCTTTAACGCTCTGCAATTTCCTCACTCTTCATTATTCAGGATTAATTCAGGATTATCTGTAGTCATGGTAGCATCCAAATTAATGTAGAAGTGTTTAGAAATGTATTATGTTCTTATTTACAATGACAGTGACTCCAAAATTACACAATGCATTATTTAGTGTTCATTTCTATTGGGCACAAAATAATCTTAAACACAACCAAAACAAACTGCAAATCCATCCAACAAGTTTGTAGAGTCACAAGCTTGATGTACTCAATGTGTGCTAGGAATATGGGACCAAATACTACACTTTTGACTACTTTATTTATAAGGATATTTACATATGTCAATCATTTTGACTCCTACCTTTTTGAGAAAAACAATTATTACCTGTTAAACAAAATCTTTCTTTTAGCAATTGTATTAGTATTAATATAATTTCCCTTTTTTTTAGCATACAATTGCTCAGTATTGTTTTATACAGTCATTTTTGCTCATCAGATTTATCAAGGGTGTCGGTAATTTCGGACCCCACTGTTTACGCTGAATTTGTCAGTTCGTATTTGGTACTGCTTTTGGAATAGGCTTCATTTTCTATCTATTCTGCAGCTTACTGCTAAAATGATCATTTTAAAGAGCAACATGATGTCAAGGCTAAGAAATGTATTAAGTTTAATTTGCAGAGGACCAAAAACAGTCTACGTGGTACATTGTTGTCTACAACACAATTTGGCCTACACAATTATTATGCCAATTAAACGTCAGCACATTAATCTAGTATTTGACATTTGTGTTGCTGTGAAACATCACCAAGATTTTTTTTAAAAACAGTCCTCAAGAGTTCTAAACACATCAACACATCAAAGTTGTTTCTGTGTAAGTTGGAATAATATGTTAAATTGAAAGTATTTTTCATTGGACCCCAGTAATGACTCTGGTGTTTTAGCTAGCGAAAAATATAATTATCATCCATGAGCAGATAGTGTACGTTCATCTCCTGTGCTTCCTATTTGTTAAGGGTTTCTGCCTCAATTCGTTTTTCATGTCTCCCATGCAGGTTGCAGCTCTCATTCAACATCTAATTGAAAACACCCCAGCCATTTTTGGTGAAGATGTTGAGTGCATTTTTACTGAGCCAAAGAAGGAACAAGGAACTGCTGAGGATGTCATGGGTGAGATCTATATTAGATAAGTGTTTCTTCACTATTTTAGCATTTTCATGGTAACCATGTGCTCTCATTTGGATCTTTTTGTGTTTTTTCTTTCTGTGGAGTCTTACCAGCAGATCGACTCGTCTGATTATTGGGACTGAGAGAAGCAAGAAGGACTTCACTCTCCTAACAGGGAACCTTTTTCCTGCCATTGGAGAAACTGGTCTTGAAAGAGATTTTGGGGCTTCTGAATGAGGTTGACTCCTTGAAAAAGCAACATGTGACTGAGGACAGTGCTTATAGCTGTGGGAATCTAGACTTAATGTCTTCCTTGTCCAGTAGGTATATCTGCTCCCTGATGGGGACACAAAGTTTTTGCTCAGCCCGCTGCTCCTCAGAGCCCATTGTGTGTCTAAGCTCCCCCCGGTTGGGGTCCCACAGCCAGCTCTACACTCTTGTCGCCCGCCAGTCCAGTTGCGATGCATCAGTGATGTGTGGCCGTGCAGACCACTCCCAACACACACACAAATCCCACACTAAGGAGCTACTAAAGTGGGACAGCAGCCCCAGGGTAGGTGGCAGCAAGTCTAGGTATGCCTTCTGGAGGTCCCCTCATGTAGCCTCGAGGTTCTGGCACCTTGCACCATAGACAGCGCCTTCTCCTTCTGCACCGACTCTGTGTCCTCTCCCAACGAGCCTAACTCCCTCCCCTTCCTGTTCGGCATGTCGGCACAGTTACGCCCTCTCACTCCAGACACCACATAGAAATTCCTAAAAGATTGGAGCATGACATTCCCAGTGGAAGTTGCTCAGGCACCCAAGGTTTTGGACGGGTATAATTGGTCTGATAAGAGAAAGGGAGACTAGAAGCATTGGCATTCTATTAGCATTCAGAATAGAGAAGACCACCAGATGCTCACCCAAAGCCTCTGTAATTTAAAAGGTGAGTATATTCAAAGCCCTGTCTCTCAACCAGACAGTGAAAGGATTCTCTCTGATTGGAGAGGGGAGCAGGTGCACCAGAGCCAGAAGGGTAAAGTGTTCAAGATGTCAGAGTGAAAAGGGCAGACCAAAGAAACATCCATTGCACACATACAGCTGAGAAATAAAAAAACCTTGCTGTCAAGAAGGAAGAGGTAAAGGGGACAAAAATTACATTTTACACCTCCTCTAACAGAATGCTGGTGAAAAAAACAGTCTGATCAATCTGTGGAAGAGTGTGGAGTCTCTCTGGTATCTGACACAAGGAGAGAACATCAGGAAAATGTGGAACTGCTGGCCCAAAGTGTGCAGCTCCACATACCCCAGACAGTGTCCTATGGTCAAAACACTCCACTGGTCCTGCAGTCTGTGTCAACCAGACAATTTGCAAATAACAAGAAAGGATCAAAGGCCAAAACAGATATTCACCTTGGTGAAGTGGTCCCTGAACAGTTGGGTAGTTGGTGCACTCCTCTCTCCCACACATCATCTAAAACTCATGCCAAAACTGCAAGCACAATCAGCCACAAGACTGCAAGCACAATCTGCCAAAAGACTGCAAGCACAATCTGCCAAAAGACTGCAAGCACAATCAGCCACAAGACTGCAAGCACAATCAGCCAAAAGACTGCAAGCACAATCAGCCACAAGGATGCAAGCACAATCAGCCACAAGACTGCAAGCACAATCAGCCACAAGACTACAAGCACAATCAGCCAAAAGACTGCAAGCACAATCAGCCACAAGACTGCAAGCACAATCAGCCACAAAACCGCATGTGCAATCAGCCACACTATTAGAATAAAACTGCAAGCAACTGTCAGAAATACTGTGAGAGAATACTTCAACTCAAGTGACAGCAAGAATGGCCACTTAGATGCAAAACTGAATGAAAAAGAGCTCCTCCAGTGGCAAAATAAAATGTTGGAACCAACAGAAAATGCCACAAAGCGATCACATGGTGAGGAGTTGTCTGATTGTTAATGCTCATCATTTGGTGTTTTGTAATGGGCTGTCAGAATGTAGATCATCCTGGGTTATTTCACCCTCCTCTTTGTGTGTATTTTTTGCTAAATTATAAATTAAGTCAATGAAGGATCCCACTGGGCAGTGTAATAACATATTAAAACATGTAATGACGCATTCACTGACTGTTGTCTGCCTGGGCTTAACCATGCAATTTTGGCTTGTACTCTGTGTTATACCTTCCCCATCTCTCTGTTTCTCAATATACTAACTGCACGGGAAACCCCCACCAGGGTGGCGGAATAAGATAAACACACTAAAAACTCATAAATATACACACGCTCAAAACCCTTTGGGATGGGCTCCAAAGACAAAGAACTCTGTCAAGAACCAATGGGATACTGACACCAGGCTGGAGAGGACTGTCTATCACCTACAAACAACCTACCAGGAGCCAGGACTACCAGAATCTACCTACGTCATTTCAATGTATAAATGAACTGCACAAATATGTTGTAGGCCTCTTTTTCTTCCGAAAGCTCCCTAAGAGTTGGACGAATAGGAGCCGTGCAGCACGTTTTGCCAGATATTATTACGCTTGAATAAACGGCCTTTAATATATCGTATCCGCCTTGTCCAGAGTCTCATCTTGGTCTCGTTTCTCCAATAACTAATCATTAACAGCAGAGACATCAGTTCAAAGTCTAATTTTGATTAACTTTAAGTTGAGTTGTTATCTAAGGTGAATTCAACGTGAAATCAAGAAAACATTTCACCATGTCATTGGATTTAGGTAAAGAAAATAGGGTGAAAAAATTACGAAATGATCTTATATTGATACATTTTGCAAATCCAATCGGTTTTTACACATGGATTCAACATTATCACATTTCGTTTTTTGGTTGAAAGTATGTGGAAACAACATTGATTCAACCAGTTTTTGCCCAGTTGGATGGTGCAGATTGAATGCAGGCACTCAAACCACTCAGACAGAGCACTTCCTCCAACTGAGTGGGGATTCATAACCTTAATCATTTTCTATACAGAAGCATTATGAATAAGGACCAGAAATCTTGACATCACTGTGATGTATGTGTTTCCTAATGGGGCTGTGATAATCTGTAGGTGAAAAAGTAAAAACAACCCAATTTGAGGCACATGAGGTATAAGATGCACAACTTGTATATGGGCAAACACACACATTTATTTAAGTTTTCATGGCCTGGATTCTGTTTTGCAAACAAAAAAAATATACAGAATAATTGTAACAATATAAATACCTGAGATGGAATATTATCCAAACTGAGTTCCAAATAATGTAAAGTGATTGTATGGTGTGCAACACATATTCCTGCTGTATAGTTAATATCTGGTTAATAAGTAATCACCTACTTCTCACTTTTATCGCTAAAGAGAAATGACCAACGTAAATCACATTGCATTTAGTGAGTTGAAATGTTTGTTTTGTTTTTGCACAGTTCAGTTCTATTTTGCATTTGCAAAATGAAGCCTCATGTATAGATCTCATTTAGACGCATTGATATAACGGTCTTAAACACATAATAACATATACTGTACCACTTTTACCACATCAGTGTTTGTTTTTATGTTTGTTTTATCCTAGAACTGTAACTTTGAACAATAATCATATGTAGCAGGCTGGATGCCTTGTTACAGAGCAACAAACAATGATTTGTAACACTTAACTTACTATTTCTAATTACAGAAATGACTTCTAAAGGCATTCTACTTTAGGCAATGGCCCGCTGCTGGCAGTATTTTCTTTTTAATGCTATGTACCCTTAACATGTAATTGCTACAACTGATTCTACAACCAAACCTACTTCAAGCTAGTTGATTGATAGGGCAAAGGGTAGTGATATGTTCCTGAGTGATATGTTCCTGGGGATGTTTGATTATTATAGACTTGGTACAATAGGTGCGAGGGGCAGCAGGTTACATGAAGGATCACTGGCTGCCTTTAGATCCCACAGCGTCCCTCAACTATTGGGGCACTTAGACAGTCATACCATCCATCCACTTCTGCACTGTCACGTGGCAACCAAGATGGGACCTGTCAATCAGAAGCAGATTAGGCTCAGACAGATAGTTTCAGAGCATTTACATAGACAACTTCAGATTTGTTTTACTGAATTACTGAATTTACTGCAACCTGTTGCTTCTACGTCAGTTCAGCAGTCCCTGTCTGGAGTAAATCAAGAAAATGTGTGTGTGCTTGTTTTGCTTGAGCCTTGATCATGTATGTAAATCATAACATTTCGACAAGCAAACACATGTAAATTGTTTATGTAACCTAGTACCATCATCTTTGAAATGCAAGGGAAAGGCCATAATGTATTATTCCAGCCTAGGTACAATTTAGATTTTAGCCACTAGATGGTATAGGTGTATGTGCAAAGCTTTAAACTGATCCAATGAACCATTTCATTTCTGTTTAAAATGTTGTATCAAGACTGCCCAAATGTGCCTAATTTGTTAATTAGTAACTTTTCATGTTCAAAATTGTGCACTCTCCTCAAACAATAGCATGGTATTATGTCAGTGTAATAGCTACTGTAAAATGGAAAGTGCAGTTAAACAACCACCCCTCATCACTATCAAACGCTCCCTAAAACACTTCAGCAAGCAGGCCTTTCTAATCAACCTGGCCCGGGTATCCTGGAAGGATATTGGCCTCATCCCATCAGTAGAGGATGCCTGGTTGCTCTTCAAAAGTGCTTTCCTCTCCATCTTAAATAAGCATGCCCAATTCAAAAAATGTAAAGCTAAGAACAGATACAGTATATAACCCTTGGTTCACCCCAGACTTGACTGCCAGCACAAAAACATCCTGTGGCATTCTGCATTAGCATCGAATAGCCACATATGCAACTTTCAGGGAAGTCAGGAACCAATATAATCTGTCAATTAGGAAAGCTAAGGCTAGCTTTTTAAAACAGAAATTTGCATCCTGCAGCACTAATTTCAAAACGTGTTGGGTCACTGTAAAGTTAATGGAGAATAAGAGCACCTCCTCCAAGCTGCCCACTGAGGATAGGGAACACTGTCACCACCGATTAATCTACGATAATCGATAATTTCAAAAAGCATTTTTCTACAGCTGGCCATGCTTTCCACCTGGCTACCCCTACCCCGGCCAACATCTCAGCACCCCCTGCAGCAACTTGCCAAAGCCCCCACACCCCCGCTTCTATTTCACCCAAATCCAGACAGCTGATGTTCTGAAAGAGCTGCAAAATCTGCATCCCTACAAATCAGCTGGGATAGATAATCTGGACCCTCTCTTTCTAAAATGATCTGCCAACATTGTTGCAACCCCTATTACTAGCCTGCTCAACCTCTCTTTGGTCTGAGATCCCCAAAGATTGGAAAGCTGTAGCGGTCATCCCCCTCTTCAAAATGGAGACACTCTAGACCCAAACTTTTACAGAGCAATATCCATCCTGCCCGGCCTTTCTAAAATCTTTGAAAGCCAAGTTGACAAACAGATCACCGACCATTTTGAATCCCACCGTACCTTCTCCACTATGCAATCTGGTTTCTGAGCTGGTCAAGGGTGCACCTCAGCCACGCTCAAGGTCCTAAACGTTATCATAACCGCCATTGATAAAAGACAGTACTGTGCAGCCGTCTTTATTGACTTGGCCAAGGTTTTCGACTCTGTCAATCACCACATTCTTATCGGCATACTCAGCCTTGGCTTCTCAAATTACTACCTCACCTGGTTCACCAACTACTTCTCAGATAGAGTTCATTGTGTCAAATCGGAGGGCCTGTTGTACGGACCTCTGGCAGTCTCTATGGGGGTGCCACAGGGTTCAATTCTCAGGCCGACTCTTTTCTCGGTATATATCAATGACGTCGCTCTTGCTGCTTGTGATTCTCTGATCCACCTCTACTCAGATGACACCATTCTGTATACATCTGGCCCTTCTTTGGACACTGTGTTAACAAACCTCCAGACGAGCTTCAACACCATACAACACTCCTTCCGTGGCCTCCAACTGCTTTAAAATGCTAGTAAAACGTAGTGCATGCTCTTCAACCCGATCGCTGCCCGCACCCTCCTGCCCGACTAGCATCACTACTCTGGACGGTTCTGACCTAGAATATGTGGACAACTACAAATACCTAGGTGTCTGGTTAGATTGTAAACTCTCCTTCCAGACTCACATTAAGCATCTCCAATCCTAAATGTAATCTAGAAGTGGCTTCCTATTTCACAACAAAGCCTCCTTCACTCATGCTGCCAAACATACCCTCGTAAAACTGACTATCCTACCGATCCTTGACTTCGGCGATGTCATTTAGAAAATAGCCCCCAACACTCTACTCAGCATGTAGTCTATCACAGTGCCATCTGTTTTGTCATCAAAGCCCCATATACCACCCACCACTGCGACCTGTATGCTCTCATTGGATAGCTCTCACTACATAGCCGTCACCAAACCCACTGGTTCCAGGTCATCTATAAGTCTTGGCTAGGTAAAGCCCTGCCTTATCTCAGCTCACTGGTCACCATAGCAACTCCCACCTGTAGCACGCGCTCCAGCAGTTATATTGCACTGGTCATCCCCAAAGCCAAAACTTCCTTTGGCCGCCTTT
The DNA here is from genome assembly GCF_045791955.1 of Oncorhynchus clarkii lewisi. Taxonomy (NCBI): domain Eukaryota; kingdom Metazoa; phylum Chordata; class Actinopteri; order Salmoniformes; family Salmonidae; genus Oncorhynchus; species Oncorhynchus clarkii. The sequence goes on from NC_092158.1 coordinate 27,892,294, forward strand.
CCTTACAGTTCTATGCTGACAATGACTGGAACGAATTTCTAAAATATCTGGAGCTGGAGTCCTATATCTCCCTCTCTAACTTTAAGCATCAGCTGTCAGAGCAGCTTATACTGTACCTGTACACAGCCAATCTGTAAATAGCACACCCAACTACCTCAAGCCATATTATTACTTACCCACTTGGTCTTTTGCACCCCAGTATCTCTACTTGCACATCATCATCTGCACATTACACTCCAGTATTAATGCTAATGGTAAGTATTTCACCTCTATGGCCTATTTATTGCCTTAACAACTGCCTTGCCTCCCTACTCTTCTACATTTGCACACACTGTACATAGATTTTTCTATTTTTCTTTTCTATTGGGTTATTGACTGTACGTTTGTTTATGTGTTGCTGGTTTTGTCGCACTGCTTTGCTTTATCTTGGCCAGGTAGCAGTTGTAAATGAGAACTTGTTCTCAACTGGCCTACCTGGTTAAATAAAGGTGAAATAAAAAGAACCTGGAAGATATGGCGCACAACGTCCAATTAGGGTAAAAGGGACACAAGGGCACTATGTCCCATGGGGATCACAGGACCTGGACGACGGAGCTGGAAAATGGATTAGAACCTTTGAAGCACAACCATGGGGAAACTACTGGCTGTGGGGGATCTAAAGTCACTGTTGGAGAGAGTAGTGGGACCGGTAGAAATGAAGAATGTACTGTGTGCCAGTGGCCTAACAGCGGCAGTATGGGATTCACTGGGGGATGGAATGGACTTTGATACATACCGTCCTGGATTCTGGCAGGCCCTAAGAGCAGAGTACCCCACAAGGATTGTCCCAAAGTCGCTAAAAGGAAAACCACTGGGGGAGTCAGAGAATCCGGCTGCGTATCTACATGGTCAGCTGAAACGATGGAGGCAGGAAACAGAACGGGATCCAGAGGGAGACCCACTGATGACGATACTGTTCCGAAACTCGGTGATAGAAGCCTTGCCCCAACCAGTAAGAAGCAGGTCGGAGGATGTGGTGGGACTGACTTCAACATCACACAAGGAATTCTGTGACCCTATGCTCCATGCAGTGGAAAAATACAGAAAGGATGAACAGAGACTCACAGAACAAGGAAAAGACGTTCAGAGAAAACTGACCCAGCTTCAACTGGAAGAACTGATTGCTGAAGTACGTTCAGGGAACGTTATTAAAATCATCATGTCATGGAGTCACAGTAACACTGTAATGTTTCATGAGAACCACTTCTATTGCTCCCACATTACTGGAACATTGAAAGAGATCCTTAGGGGAATGTTCTGTGGTAGTTTTTACATATGTTTTGAACAACATTTTAGTGAATGTTAAGAGAACATTCCAAGGATATTTCATTTCAACTTTTCTTAGAAAAAAATATTTGGTGATGAAAAACATTCTTTGAATGTTTGTGGGATGTTATCATCTTAATGTTGGCTGAATCCCTAACTATAACTTAATGGGAATGTTGGCTAATGTTCTGGGAATGTCCCATTTTTCCTGAGTAGCTTACAAAAAACAACCCACATATCATCCTCTAGGAATGTATGTGTACATTACGTGTATGTGTACATTAAGTGCACATTAGGTTGTACTCAATGTAACATTTGTTAAAGCTAGACACCTTGGAGTACAGGTTCAGCCATTGAGTCAATGCCTCTGGGGGAGTTTAGGGGTTAAGTGCCTTGATTAAGGACACAACGGCAAGAAAAGGCAACTAGAATCTCAAACAACTAATCCAACTAAACAAATTATCTTATTGTTTTTGGATTGTACGAGATCAAGTAAATTATTCGGAGTTCAGTACTGATGGAGGTCACTGACCTTTACAAGAGCTCACAGCAAACTTCCGACATATTTTAGAAAATGCAGGTATGACCTAAAAAGTTCCACTAATCCAACTGTTTTGTGACTGAAGGAAAATGTTGTGCTCAATGTGAGAGTAGTAACTTCATGTCAATGGATTTAGTCAAAATTATTTTAGGACTGCGTTGCATGGCAACTGGTGTCCTTGTTGCCATGCAGCTCTGTCCTTTTTTTAAAATTATTTTAACTTTATTTTTTATTTAACCTTTATTTAACTAGGCAAGTCAGTTAAGAACAAATTCTTATTTACAATGACAATCCTTCATGACCAATGTCTTTGAAGTTCTGAGTATCCATGACAAACCTGCTCAGTGATAACAACATCCTGACAAAACATTGACTTGGCACTTAATTAGGTCATTATAACTGGGTAAAGTATTTATATTTTGACATTGCGGGACAGTTTTGTATAAATTAGCAAGGAATGGACATTTGAATAAGAAGTATGTTTATGTTTTTCCCATCTCCATCTCATAAATAGGATAATCATTATAGCTAGATTTTTTAACGGTGAACAACATGAGGCAGCATGTGTAGTAAATTAGACACAGGTGGCCAAAATACAATTTAGTTACAAATAATAACTGCAAGCGTCAATGTGAAGCAGTGGCTGCCCAATGACATGTGGAAATATGCGGAGAGGCAGGATACTGAATACAATAACCTTCAAAGACAGACATCAGATCACACAGCATTGTGTTTCAGCTTGAATCATTATCTCCAGCTATGTTTTGCTTTAGAACTCCTGCACACAAAAATAGAACTACAGGAGAGTGTGACTCCCCTCTGTTCTTCATTCTTTTCATCCTAAATGTTTGTATCTTTCTGGGTGCAGATGTTCTGAGCGTGACTATTCTTCATTCTCCTTTGATCATTTGCATCGACTCCATACACCAGCTGTCTGGAACCCAGGGTAATCAACTACTCTCGTCCCACTAGGTACAAATACATGAAATATGACGTTCTCTATGCGTCATATTTCATTTCCCCCCAAAGTAGCAGTATTGCTTCCGTCCCTCTCCTCGACCCTACCTGGGCTTGAACCAGGGACCCTCTGCACACATTGACAACAGCCACCCTTGAAGCATCGTTACCCATCGCTCCACAAAAGCCACAGCCCTTGCGAAGCAAGGGAAACAACTACTTCAAGGTCTCATAGCGAGTGATGTCACCGATTGAAACGCTATTAGCGCGCACCACCGCTAACTAGCTAGCCATTTCACATCGGTTACACCAACATATTGATGTTTAGCATCGATGGAAGAAGTAGTACACGTACACAGTTTGAGTCATTTTGAACCACATATTAATGACAGGATCTCAAGGGTTAGTTTATCTGCAGGCCCAGTGGAGTCAAAAATGTGATTTTTCTGTGTTTTATATATATATATATTTTTAAATTATATATATTTCAAAAATTTCCCCTCCCCTCACACCACTCCCAGACAGTCCTAGCTACATTTTTGCTCGAGAAATTGCTCTTTGCTAAGAAGCTATTTTTCACAGTAACATATTTCATTGTTTCTGTCACGCCCTGACCTTAGAGAGCCTTTTTATGTCTCTATTTTTGGTTTGGTCAGGGTGTGATTTGGGTGGGCATTCTATGTTCCATTCTATGTTCCATTTCTATTTCTTTGTTTTGGCCGGGTATGGTTCTCAATCAGGGACAGCTGTCTATTGTTGTCTCTGATTGGGAACCATACTTAGGCAGCCCTTTTTCCCACCTGTGTTTGTGGGTAGTTAACTTTGTAGCCCTTAAGATTCACGGTTGTTTTCTCGTTTGTTGTTTTGTTGGCGTCATTTTTATAATAAAAGGAATATGTACACTCACCACACTGCGCTTTGGTCTTCTTCTTTCAACGGCCGTGACAGTTTCCCAGAAATGATTTGATATTAAGATAAAAACGGCTGCATTGGACCTTTTAAAGTAGAATTTACATTTGTTGACAGCTCAAATAAATATCAACCAACTTTTGATGTTGATTTGATGGTAACAGGGTATCCATAAGGTATTCATAATGTCTTTATAAGACCAGTCATGATGACACCTTCATGAATGTTGTAGTATCCTTCATACAACATTCATAAGACATTTATTAAACATGATTCATAAGCAGTCTTCAAAATAAAAGTACATTTTACTGACTGGGTGGGTTCAAGCCCGGGTCTTCTGTGCACCACAAGACTGTGTAGGCCTGCTGAGCTAAGGACTAGGCATTAGTTTGTGGAGCTAATGTAAGTCTTCAGGTCTCAGCCAAGGTTTCAGACTACCACATTACAATGGCAAACAATTGGTCAGTTGCCACCCAGACCTGGGTTCAAATGGTATTGTGCTGACCAACTGGCAGGTGTCTTCACTGACATTTTCAACATGTCCCTGATTGAGTCTGTAATACCAACATGTTTCAAGCAGACCACCATAGTCCCTGTGCCCAAGAACACAAAGGCAACCTGCCTAAATGACTACAGACCTGTAGTACTCACGTCCGTAGCCATGAAGTGGTTTGAAAGGTTGGTAATGGCTCACATCAACACCATTATCCCAGAAACCCTAGACCCACTCCAATTTGCATACCGCCCAAACATATCCACAGATGATGCAATCTCTATTGCACTCCACACTGCCCTTTCCCACCTGGACAAAAGGAACACTTATGTGAGAATGCTATTCATTGACTACAGCTCAGCGTTCAACACCATAGTGTCCTCAAAGCTCATCACTAAGCTAGGGATCCTGGGACTAAACACCTCCCTCTGCAACTGGATCCTGGTCTTCCTGACGGCCGCCCCCAGGTGGTCAGGGTAGGTAGCAACACATCTGCCACGCTGATCCTCAACACTGGAGCTCCCCAGGGGTGCGTGCACAGTCCCCTCCTGTACTCCCTGTTCACCCACAACTGCATGGTCAGGCATGACTCCAACACCATCATTAAGTTTGCAGACGACACAACAGTGGTAGGCCTGATCACCGACAACGACAAGACAGCCTATAGGGAGGAGGTCAGAGACCTGGGTGGGTGGTGCCAGAATAACAACCTATCCCTCAATGTAACCAAGACAAAGGAGATAATTGTGGACTACAGGAAAAGGAGGACCAAGCACGCCCCCATTCTCATCGACGGGGCTGTAGTGGAGCAGTTTGAGAGCTTCAAGTTCCTTGGTGTCCACCACAACAACAAACTAGAATGGTCCAAACACACCAAGACAGTCGTGAAGAGGGCACGACAAAGCCTATTCCCCCTCAGGAAACTAAACAGATTTGGCATGGGTCCTGAGATCCTCAAAGGTTCAACAGCCAACATCGAGAGCATCTGACTGGTTGCATCACTGCCTGGTACGGCAATTGCTTGGCCTCTGATCGCAAGGCACTACAGGGGGTAATGCGTACGGTCCAGTACATCACTGGGGCTAAGCTGCCTGCCATCCAGGACCGCTACACCAGGTGGTGTCAGAGGAACGGCCTAAAAATTGTCAGACCCCAGCCACCCCAGTCATAGACTGTTCTCTTTACTACTGCATGGCAAGCGGTACCAGAGTGCCAAGTCTAGGACAAAAAGGCTTCTCAACAGTTTTTACCCCCAAGCCATAAGACTCCTGAACAGGTAACCAAATGGGAACCCGGACTATTTGCATTGTGTGCCCCCCAACCCCTCTTTTTACGCTGCTGCTACTCTCTGTTTATCATATATGCATAGTCACTTTAACTATACATTCATGTACATACTACCTCAATTGGCCCGACCAACCAGTGCTCTCGCACATTGGCTAACCGGGCTGTCTGCATTGTGTCCCACCCACCACCCGCCAGCCGCTCTTTTACGCTACTGCTACTCTCTGTTCATCATATATGCATAGTCACTTTAACCATATCTACATGTACATACTACCTCAATCAGCCTGACTAACCGGTCTCTATATGTAGCCTCGCTACTTTAATAGCCTCGCTACTGTATATAGCCTGTCTTTTTACTGTTTTTATTTCTTTACTTACCCATTGTTCACCTAATACCTTTTTTGCACTATTGGTTAGAGCCTGTAAGTAAGCATTTCAATGTAAGGTTGTTACAGGAATTAAATTCCTCTGTTTTAATAGCCAATTAAAATTAATCACTCTGTCAATTCATAAGAGTTTGTAAGACCCTTATTTGTATAAAAATGGACAGAGACCAGCCTTTGAACCAGCTGCGTTTATTCTCGTGAGTACTGCCCCTTACACATTTTACCACAGGTTATAAACTGAAAATGACGTCATTAGTTTTAGTACCAGCCCCTGTCATCTCCGCTCTAGTACAATGGCTGTATGGTTCTCACATCGTCTCTCCCTATTAAGATGATATATGACCGAGCCTAGGCCAGCTTGTGTAGATAAGCCTTCTAGCCAGTCTGGCTATAAGTTCATTCATTTCTACCATGGTACAGACAGTCATTGTTCTAATTCTTGATTATATTTGCACACATTATATTCAGTACTAAGATTAAAAAGAAAATTCATACATATACAGTAACATGATAGTATTCTGATTAGTCAGTCCTGATTGAAATGTATACATAATTAGTCATCATTGATAAAAATTCCCTTAACAAAGGTCTACTAAACCTGTTGTATTCGGCACACGTGACAAATAAACGAATTGATTGATTGATATTTGAAATCTTTCAAATACTTTGAGTGTTTTCTTGCTGTGACAGATGGGTGGGTGGGGTTTGCACTTTTGGGAATATCCATTTGATTCCTTTGCACCAGGCAAGCTCAATGAAGCCCAGGTATTTAATATTTTTAAATTATACCACACCCAGGGTTGTGCCATTCCCTATCGCCATAGTGGCCTCAAGCAAGGCATTTAACACATACACTACTACAAGGGTTATGCTGTAAGGGCTACTATGTGCTTCTCCCAACCTGTTGTGTTAATAGTGTGTCAGCAGGCTGTGTACTGTGAAGGTAAAAAATGAAAATGTTCTTTATACAAAGGTTTAATACAATGTCATTTGAGTTAACTTTTATTTTGAAAGCATCTTATGAATGATGAATGTGTTATGAAAGTTATGAATGATACAACACTCATAAAAGTGCTATGACCGGTTTCATAAATGTGTTATGTATACCCCCTTCATATCAAGTGTTACTGATTATATGCACATTTTTGCCCAGAGGGATCTCTTTGCGCGGCACTCTTTGGTTTGATACTTCATGTGCATGAGATATCTGGCCACTCCGGGGAAACGGAAGTGCTTGTTAATGATTAAAAATCATTACGTTGAACTGAACCGTCAAAGTTAAGTCATCCGTCAAATTGTTAACTGAAACCGGATTTGATTTCTGAGTTTAACATATTCAAGAAGTCTACATGCAAACAAGAGAAGATATTTCTGAAACCCTACCTTCGTATTGTGCTGAGAATAAACCACTTTCTGAAGAGTTTGAAATATATGTATTGGTCAACCAAGGACCTCTAGGGTCCTTGCAGGATACTGCACCTATTCCAATGGATTTCATATGAGATCAGACAGGAGATGGACTGGACCAGAAATCGTCCCAGTCATTTTTAACAAACCTGCCTATTTTTAATCGAGGCACGCATTATTAGCTAAATAACGGTACATTTGCGCAAAAACACCAATTTAGACATGCCCGCTTTGCTAAAGATGGACCTGCCCATCGGGCATTTACCCAAACTTACCTATGGCCAGGTAGTTTCTGAGCTCAAACAAAGATAAGAGAAACAGGAAAACAGAACACATAAAACAGTGTAGTTTCCACTTTTAATGACAGTTGAAATGAAGACTCAAGCAGCAAAGGTCTGCTGAAACATTCTGCAGATGACAAGGCACTGCCCAGTACTGTAAGAATTACAATATTCATCCTTGTTTTAATTCTGGCTGGTGGCTTCCAGTCATTCATATAATTTACTGAGAAAAGGCTAGAGGGACACTTACAATCCGTAAGACATCCATCTTTTTACACATAACTTGTTTTATTAAAAAATCCAAATGACAAAATAAATCTTTCGAGGCAGGTCTTCGAATCATATTGCTTCAAATGCCATATAATACAAGATTTAGCAAAAGATTGATATACAAAAAGAAACTCCTAATCATGGCAGCTACTAGTGTGCATGGCTATACATCATAGCAGATACACTTGGTCTATAAAGAGCCATTCAAATGGACTTAATCAAATCTTACGTAAAAGCAATACTGCTGGGGGTTTCCAAACAAAGATGTCCTTCTCTTAGAAAGACAACCATCTATTTAAATGCTTAAAATTAGAATTAAAAAATGCTAATTTAAATACAGTTTGATGTTCTCTTCATTTGCTGAAAATGCTTAACGGTCCACCTCAAAACAAACAGACCTGTTCTGAAACAATGACACCCAAATAGTGACCAACCATAATGTAATTCAAATTGCAGCTGTCCTGCATCGAGTTGTTATTTAGTTCGTTTTCAGTTTAAAACAGTGTGAGGAATGAATCAATTAAAAATAACTTGTAAAGGATAATCAATAAAACACCCTCCATCTATAATAAAATGGATCACTTTAAACTGTTCTATTAAATATCTCCCTTATTACCTGTTGCACTTATTTCATTACTTGTAATGTAATTTCTGCACCATTATTCAAATACATTGTGCTGTACTTTTTTGTTGTTGTTGCTCTTTGATATGTATACTGGTCTTGTTTGGGTAGAAGGCACTGTAGCTTGTGTAAGGCAGTGTCTGCAGTCTAGAATGAATGGACCAAGTATGGCACCGCTGTGGGGCCTATAGCAGTTGCAAACAAGATGCATCACATGCACTCAAACTCGTCTATACGCTGCTTGGTGTTGCCCGAACGAATCTGCCGGAGGGTCTTGTACTTGTCCCGTCCCGCTTTCACATTATCTGCGTGGATGATGTCATTTGCGGTTTTCTTGGTCTCATCCCGAGCGATGGCCAACTCCGAGCTCAAAGCCTGGTAGAGGAAACATAACATTACGGCCATGTCTCACTATGGCACACACAACAACACAGGTATAACATGATACATTTCTAAGCACCATTCTTGTGATCTCTACACTTTCATAAACAGTGATAGAACCATTATAAACATCTGTCTCCAGTGCTGGGTGGGATTTGATGTGGGCAGCAGCCACAGTCGGTCACTCACCTGCAGGTGTTGCTGTACACGCTCGTTCTTCTCGGCTTCGGTCATGCGCTCCTCCTCGCTGCGGTCTTTGTGGGAGACACCACCTGTGAACTCGGCGCTGGCCTGGTCGCTGGTCTCGTCGTTCTCGTCATGCTCGTTCTCGGCCTGCATAGGCTCCTGTATGTGGGACGCCATGATTTTGCTCTTCAGCTCCTCTTTGGTCTTCTCCAGGTCCTCCTGTACCATGCAGGCCTAAGGGGGGCAGCCACTCATGTTAATGACTCATGGTATGAACTGATTCAGGAGAAGGAATATCAATAGGTTATGTGATACATAAAAAACGGGTGAACTTCAGGTGAACTACAGTGTCAGCTATCAGGTTTAGCCGAGTTCAGTATAATATCCATAAAGGATTTTGTTTCACCATAGCACAGTGTTGGCCAGTGTTTCACCTGTCTGGTTCTGTTTTCCCCAGCAGAAGGAATACACTATATATAAAGAAGTATGTGGACACCCCTTCAAATTAGTGGATTCGGCTATTTCAGTGCACCTGTTGCTGACAGGTGTATAAAATTGAGCACACAGCCATGCAATCTCCACAGACAAACATTGGCAGCAGAATGGCCTTACTGAGTAGTTCAGTGACTTTCAACATGGCACCGTCATAGGATGCCACATTTCCAATAAGTGAGTTTGTTACATTTCTGCCCTGCTAGTGCTGCCCCGGTCAACTGTAAGTGCTGTTATTGTGAAGTGGAAGGGTCTAGGAGCAACAACGGCTCAGCTGCTAAGTGGTAGGCCACACAAGCTCACAGATCGGGACCTCCGAGGGCTGAAGCATGTAGAGTGTAAAAATCGTCTGTCCTCGATAAGAACACTCACTATCGAGTTCCAAACTGCCCCTGGAAGCAACGTCAGCATAATAACTGTTCTTCGGGAGCTTAATGAAATAGGTTTCCATACCCGAGCAGCCGAACACAAGCCTAAGCCTAATCACTATGTGCAATGCCAAAGCATTGGCTGGAGTGGTTTAATGCTTGCTGCCATTGGACTCTGGAGCAGTGGAAACGAGTTTTCTGGAGTGATTAATCACACTTCACCATCTGGCAGTCAGACAGACAAATCTGAGTTTGGCGGGTGCCAGGAGAACGCTACCTGCCCCAATACATAGTGCCAACTGTAAAGTTTGGTGGAGGAGGAATAATGGTCTGGGGCTGTTTTTCATGGTTTGGGCTAGGACCCTTAGTTCCAGTGAAGGGAAATCTTAACGCTACAGCATACAATTACATTCTAGACGATTCTGTGCTTCCAACTTTGTGGCAACAGTTTGGGGAATGACCTTTCCTGTTTCAGCATTACAATGCCCCCATGCACAAAGCGAGGTCCATACAGAAACGGTTTGTCGAGATCGATGTGGAAGAACTTGACTGACTTGCACAGAGCCCTGACCTCAACCCCAGTGAACACCTGTGGGATGAATTGGAACACCGACTGCGAGCCAGGCCTAATCGCCCAACATCAGTGCCCGACCTCACTAATGCTCTTATGGCAGAATGGAAGCAAGTCGCCGCAGCAATGATCCAACATCTAGTGGAAAGCCTTCCCAGAAGAGTGGAGGCTGTTATAGCAGCAAATGGAGGACCAACTACATATTAATAACCATGATTTTGGAATGAGATGTTCGACGAACAGATGTCCACATACTTTTGGTCATGTTGTGTATAATGACCTCTATAAGATTATACAGTTATACAGTCCAAAATATACATTAATATCCTGTGTGACAGTATGGTGCACCAATCAGCTCATAAATCTTTCAGATTAAAATGGAGGGGGGGGGGGGGGGGGTAGATCTAGACAGCACAATCACACAACATTTGGGACCTGCCATTTAGATTAGCATTCTTTCAAATGTGAAAATAGGTCAGATATAACAATGGGGTGAGATAAATCCTCCCAGGCAAACAGGATTTCCCTAGTGTAAAGACAGAGAGAAACCATCCCTTCCAGCCAGGCCCACAGCTTGAGTCACCATGCACACAGGGGGAGAGAAGAGGAGGGGCCCCTCCAATGGAGCAATTCCCTCCACCAGAGGGCTCAGACGCGCCAATAGCGTTTACTGGATGATTGTATTTAGCACCTTCTGAACAGTCTCATCCATGATGTAGAATCGTGTGATTTTTTGGGTCAGTCAGACGATTACAGCGGGTGGTCCCTTAAACACAGCACACTGAACAATCAGAGACAAACGCTAGATCCACATTCGGTGCTGTGCGCACACACTGCACCGATTGTCGTTCTGCTGTTTGTTTGCAGTTCGTTCGGCAAGGTGTGCTTTAAGGACCATCCCTGCCGGTGGGCGTCTCTGACTGCCGTCATTTTGCACTCATTTTGCAAATTACGACTGGCACTCTGTTCAGAGATGCTAGTACTCTCGGCTGACAAAAGCTACCAGTGTGTCCGTGCCTGAAGTATGGTCTGCATGGTGACATTGGATGTAGTTGTAGTTAATGACACATGGGGACTAAACCATTTGAGAAGGTGGGGGAGGTCAGAGTGAATGAGGAGAGCAGTAGCTAAGACCACACCTTCTGTTGCCACTGCGTTGCCTCATCCTCCTTCCTCTGCTTGGCGTCCTCCAGTAGGGAGATCTTTGAGGTAAGCTCAGCCAGTTCCGTGGCCTGTGAGAAAAATAGGTTATTTTCACTTTCTTTCTTAGCTATCATGATAATACATGTTTCTGTACAATACAAACAATTATTTATTTGTTTTATTCCAAAAAATGAACTACAGTAATTAACAATCATCACATTACTCAGTAGCTCATCACTCTGTAGCACAATGCTACATGCTGACACTGCGTGTGCTGTTGATGAATGTGTGTAATATGTGGGTAACTCGCCAAGTGTTCCTGGTTTTTCATCTGGTTCTCAGACTGCTGGAGCAGGGCAGTCTTGGCCTCCTCAGCCATCCTGCGCTCCTTCTCCAGACGCTCCGCCTCCTCCTGAGCACGCTTCCTCTCGTGCTCCAATTCCAGAGCCTTCCGCGTCTGTTCCTCCAACTCTGCACACACACAGTAATGATGATAATAGACAGAATGGACTACGTGTACTGTAGCTTTCATTAAGTCTCTCTTGTAAAATGGAATTTCTCTCAACAAGACTAACTTCCTTAAATAAAGGTTACATTAGATCTTACAGTGCTTTACAGTGTGTTGGTTGTATTTAGACAATAATCAATAATAAGCAATGAACAATCACTCTCTTATAAGACTCTAAGCTTTAAGATAAAATATAATAGGTTTTCTCTTATTTATTCATACTACAGCAATAGGGGGTTTCCAACCTTGCTGAGCTTTTTTAGTCTGTTCCTCAATCTGTTTCAGTTTCTCCATAAGATCCTCCTTCTCCTTTTCAATCTTTTCCTTTTCTTTTTCAGCAAGTTCTCTCTTCTTCTTTTCGTTCTCCAGCAGTGCCCTGGTGGACAGAGGCCGTAGAGTAAACAGGGAGATAGAAGGGAGGGAACATGGACAATTTCCTAACATTTTCAAGCCTTCTTTTTCAGACAATAGGCCAACCTAAACATTAGCTAAAGAGATCTGTCAATGTTCTGATGGCTACTGAAGTTAGAGGGACTTTAGTAAGAAGAAGTAATAATGTCTGGCCAGTGGCCACTATTTTCCACCCAAAACAGACTGCTGTGATTTTAATGTTAGAAATTATCAATTGATGCTCTTCATGTTCAGCTTTCTTTTTGAGCATTACTGTTGGGCAGATACAAGGATGATACAAAGACAGAGGCTGGAGTAACCACGGGTCTCTGAAGTCTTGAAATAGTCTTGTAAGCAGTAACTACAGTGCGGTGGTGGTGATACTGACCTCTCCATCTTCTTGTGGTTCTTCTCCTCTCTGGCCTGGGCCTTCATCTGCTGTACCTCAATGGTGTCTGGTTTGCGGCGACGCATATACAGCTCATGATTGCCCATGCAGAGTGCCAGGATGCGCTTGTTGATACGCAGTCGTGGAGCATAGAATACAAAGTCCTAGGAAAGAAAGTATGTGTGAGTACCAGTAATCTTAAAAAAAAAAAAATTATGGCAACAATAATAATTTCTCTCCCTAGTAAATACTTTATAACTTTATCAAATCAAAGTTTATACAGTTTAGCAGATGCAAGATTCATTTTCTACTTACCCAGAGTCAGATGAACTCATGGATACCATTTGTATGCCTCTGCATGCAGTAGAAAGGAAGTTAGAGGTAGTTTTGCATATGCTGGCATATCTGTAGACTTCCCGTTGTTGCGCTAACGCTAGTTAGCATTGGCTCGCTAAACTACCTCTAACTTCCTTCATACTGCACACATAGAAATAAAATGAGTATCCACGAGTTCATCTGACTCTGGGCGCATCTGACTCTGCCATAATCTCACAGTATTCCATTAACCATGAGTACAGAGAGGGCATTGGTGGTACATACTGGTGCTTTCTTGTCAATGGGTTTGATAACAAACTTCTTGTCATTGAAGGAAATATTCCTTATTTCACTCCATGGGAATCCAATTTTAGGTGTCATCCTGTTGAGGCAAAAATGTGATATCAACACATTGATATTTGCGTTTTCATTTACACTTTGTCACAATCATAAAACAACCATTGGACCAGAGTTTGTACGGCATATGTATAACAGCTTTCAGTCCCATATGTGTGAGTACCCCTGTTGAGTACATTTCTATATGAGTCACTCACTTATCATTCTGTTCGTAAATGTTGAGTCCCAGGGCGTCCACTCCTAACCATAGCTCTGATCCTTTCTTGTTCTTGATGCTGAAGTAGTTGACACCGTACATCTCCAGGTCCTGAGCAATCTTCAGGTACTCCATCATTGAGTCCTCTCTGTGTGGGTATAACAAAGCAAGTCATTAAGCACAGAAGGAACACAAGCTGTTAAGTTATTAAAATACTACCAGCAAGGTAGCTGCCAAAATAATTCTCAATAAGAGCTGATTGTCAAGATGCTTCAAAATCACAGCATATGCTTTCACATACTCAAGCTCTGAGTGCAAATCTATTCACTCTATGAGAGAAGCTAAAGCAATTTTCCACATGGTATGTTGTACTGTAAAGAGAGATATAGAACTTTCAATTGAAACCAACAGCTGCAGATTTTTTTTTAGGCCAGGAACAACAGAACTAGGAGGGGTAAGTAATGTGTGTGTCTGTGTGTGTGTTTCACTACCTGAGCATGCCCTTGTGTTCCTCATGCCACACCTGGATCCTCTCCTCCCACTGCTCCTTGTTGAGCTTGTGCTGGTCCAGGACTCTAAAAAGAGAACATTACATTACACCATAAAAACATGACACCATCAAAAACTGTAGGCCATCATAGACTGTTTACGGTAAAGAGAGTATGGAGGTCCAATCAAAAGGTGTTATGTAAACTCTAGAGATGGTGGAGGCCTTACCTCTGAGGCAGCAGTTTGTCACTGGACAGGTATCCTGTCGAGTGGATGTCCTTGTTGTAGTCAGCATACTTGGCCTGTACGGCGTAGGAGGCCAGCAGCACAGCAGTCTCCGGGGGGCAGTAAATGTCATCGTTGAGGATCCCCTCCTTCACCTGCAAGAAGAACAGCCTCTGGGTGGCCTCCTGGATCAGCTCCTCTGACACGTCCTCAGGGAAGAACTTTCCGCGGAACTTGAACAGTAGTGGGCTTTCCTTCCTCACATCCTGGGCAGTCACCTAGGGTCAGGGGTCATACAGCTGAGTGGAGGCACCAGGAGCAGTTTCTCTTTTACCTACACTCTTAGAATTAGTGGTGACTAGAGGATCCCCAGAGATCCTAAAGGAACCCCTGGAGTTCCTCAAAGAACCATTGCTAGTCAATGGTTCATATTTGCACCTTCGGTTAGTTGAGGGGTTCTTGGAGGAACCATTATGGATTCAATGTAGCAACAGGTTCCTGGATAAACCCTGGAGTGGAGGCGTGGCTTAGTAGGGGTGTGGCTTTAAGATATTTTTGGCTATCTGTTAGAATAAATGTCATTCCTGTTAATGTGATGACAATACAACAGAAAAGATTAAGGTTGAACACTGACAATTTTGTAGCTTCAATGAGGCTAACACAGATGTATGAGTTCCTTAAGAGCCTATGCAAATCTGAAAGTTGGAATAGTTTCCACTATATTACTGTATGTCAGCAATGTTCAGCAATGTTAATATCATTAATATTATATTAGAATATGTAATATGCATAAATATTCAAGGAACATTTTAATATGCAGTGTACAAACTTAAGACGATGAACAGGAATGACATTTAACCTAACGGGTGACCAAAAACAACTATCTGAAAGCAACGCCTACAATAAGCCACGCCTACAATCTGATAGGCTGCCACCTCTACAATATATTATCAAAAAGGTTCAGGTTCGACCTTTACACAGGGGTTCCTTTTTCAACTGGAAATGTTCCGCCGGAGTGGCAACCCAAAAAGTTTTTTCCGGGCACGTTTACTTTTAAGAGTGTAAGGTGGCATAGAAGCCTTGTTCACTATATCCTTGTTCAAATGGAGGCACTCACCTTCTTATTAAGCTTGAGCCAGGTTGAGAAACCTTTTGTATCCTGGTACTGCAGTCCGAAGAACCACACCTCCCGCAGTCCGATTGTCTTCACAACCTTAGAGCACAATTTTTTTTTAATGTAAGCTAGCTCTCAACAGGGGTTAATTATGTTAAATTGTCTGTGAAAACAGTGTCATGCGACATTCTTGTTTCATGTCAGGTTTTAATTTACTGTTGGTAATGGTGCATGATGGTTGAGTCATTAATTGAAAAGAATATGACAATCTAATAGTCTTTAGTTTAGTCTTTCTTTAGAGTTATATTAAAGCACTTTTACTGAAGTATGAATACAGAATCATCTTCGCTTAGTGCATAGATATTCTACTTATCTTTTACATTTTATATTTCATTTTCAGTTTCAAACTAACACTGTATCAAATAACCATTTCTAAGCTAAACCTAACGCCCAAAATAATACAGTTGGCAGCCATTTCCTAAGAGTAATTGCGTGGACCTACGTGTAGAAGAGCAGTTTCAACTTTATCAACATAACTTAACTCTTCATCTTCTACCCTAGACACTGGTACTCTTTTTTTGTTATATGAGTAGATCATCCCTCTCTCACACACACAAACAAACAGAGGCTTTAGATCCAATATGCTAACTTGTGAAAGGCACCCATTTTATGTATTACGACAATCATAACCACATTGAAATAAGAATTAAGTCACATATTAAACTTAGTGCTTTAGCATTGTTTCCCCATACGGCTCTCTTTCTGATTGCCTGAGTAAAAATAGAGGGGAAACTCTGTAATCTTATCTAATGGTTGTGGAGTGAGTCATCCAGTCCCCTGCCCAGAATGCCCACTACATCAAATGCCACTTAGAGGGGTCTGTGGCTGTCCTGACACAGATATGTCTGGACAGCAAAGTCCACATTAAGTTTAAAAATTCAGAATAATAAAAGTAATAGAAACAAATAAAAAATATATGTGTGATTATAAGCATTAAGTGAGATAGGGACAGCAGCCAAAATACAATTGGTGATGGAGTGACTCTGCTAAAACGATAGAGACGTAATCTTAAACCGGGCTGGCCTGCCATACAGCCATGGCAAGTTTGTGTCTAAGAGAGCCACTTTAACACTGGTGGGACCCAAACGGCTTGCCAAGCACAGCACCAACCTCTCCTCTCTCCTCTCCTCACACAGACAGGCAGCGTAGAACAGCTTGAGACGGCTAGGGACTGATGACCACTCAAGGAGGAGACACATCTGCTGTGTAAATAGCCTTGGGGAGGAGTTGGTGGGGGTGTTTCCCATATAGAAGACAGTGTTTAAACACACTACCACTGCCTGCAAATCATCCAGTTCTACACAGTCATCTGATTTGATTTAGCCGCCATTGAGTTGAGATGGGTTAGCTTAGGGTGGGTAGGGAGTTTAATGGCAAATCCAAAGCACCGCTACAACGTGTAATATTTTACAGCGAACACTGCAGCAGAAGCGAACGCGTTCCTCCACTACCCTTTCCTCCACGTGAGGCTACAATAAGTTGAGTTTCCCCAGGAGGCTGTGAAGCGCCAGGGGAAGCTGTGAAGCCAGCTGTAGCCTATTGCATGATTCTGTTTATGAGTTGGGTTATTACAAAATGTGAAACAATGCTGTGTATGTTAACTATTGCTTGATTGTGTTTATGAGTCTGTTATTAAATGTGTATGTTCACTGCTTTTCATTAAATCATGTACAGTACCAGTCAAAGTTCGGACACACCAACTCATTTAATGGTTTTTCTTTATTTTTACTATTTTCTACATTGTAGAATAATATTGAAGACATCAAAACTTTGAAATAACACATATGGAATCATGTAGTAACCAAAAATGTGTTAAACAAATCTAAATATATGTTGTATTTGAGATTATTCAAAGTAGCCACCCTTTGCCTTGATGACAGCGTTGCACACTCTTGGCATTCTCTCAACCAGATTCACCTGGAATGCTTTTCCAACAGTCTTGAAGGAATTCCCACATATGCTGAGCACTTGTTGGCTGCTTTTCCTTCAGTCTGCGGTCACTATCTCAATTGGGTTGAGATCAGGTGATTGTGGAGGCCAGGTCATCTGACGCAGCACTCTATCACTCTCCTTCTTGGTCAAATAGCCCGTACACAGCCTGGAGTTGTGTTGGTTCATTGTCCTGTTGAAAAACAAATGATAGTCCCACTAAGCGCAAACCAGGTGGGATGGCGTATCGCTGCAGAATGCTGTGGTAGGCATGCTGGTTAAGTGTGCCTTGAATTCTAAATAAATCACAGACAGTGTCACCAGCAAAGCACACCCACACCATCTCACCTCCTCCTCCATGCTTCTTGGTGGGAACCACACATGCGGAGATTATCCGTTCGCCTACTCTGCGTTCAAAAATCTCTCATTTGGACTCATCAGACAAAAGGACAGATTTCCACTGGTCTAATGTCCATTGCTCGTGTTTATTGGCCCAAGTAAGTCTCTTCTTCTTATTGCAGTATTCGACCATGAAGGCCTGATTCACGCAGTCTCCTCTGAACAGTTGATGTTGAGATGTGTCTGTCACTTGAACTCTGTGAAGCATTTATTTCGTCTGCAATCTGAGGTGCAGTTAACTTTAATTAACTTATCCTCTGCAGCAGAGGTAACTCTGGGTCTTCCTTTCCTGTGATGGTCCTCATGAGAGCCAGTTTCATCATAGTGCTTGAAGGTTTCTTTTTTGCATTTGAAGAAACTTTTCTGGATTGAATGACATTCATGTCATTTCTCTTTGCTTATTTGAGCTGTTCTTGACATAATACGGACTTGGTCTTTTACCAAACAGGGATATCTTCTGTATACCACCACTACCTTGTCACAACACAACTGATTGTTTCAAACGCATTAAGAAGGGAAGGAATTCCACAAATGAACTTGTAACAAAACACACCTGTTCATTGAATTAAATAAGAATTTGTTCTTAACTGACTTGCCTAGTAAAATAAAGGTTAAATTAAATTAAAAATGCATTCCTGGTGACTACCTCATGAAGCTCATTGAAAGAATGCTAAGAGTGTGCAAAGCTGTCATCAAGGCAAAGGGTGGCAACTTTGAAGAATCTCAAATCTAAAATATATTTTGATTTGTTTCACACTTTTTTGGTTACTACATGATCCCATATGGGTTATTTCATGGTTTTGATGTCTTCAGAATTATTCTACAATGTAAAAAATAGTAAACATAAAGAAAAACCCTGGGATGAGTAGGTGTCCAAACTTTTGACTGGTACTGTAGATATAAATACATATATAATAAAAATCTTCAGGAGCCCCCCAAAAATGTTTTGCTCTCGGGTCTATGCCATAGCGAACAGCTTGACTCAATGAGAAGAACAGCGAGAGAGTGAGAGTTCCTAGAAAAATAAACCATTCACTCCAGTCCCACAACTGGGCTTCCATTCCCCAACTTTCAATTTAGACTGATTAGCATTAGAAGAAAAGCACCACAAGAACATGTCATTTGCCACTGAGGAGGCAAAACCGTTAGCATGTTTCAGCAGAGCAAGCATTGTTCTTACCTGGTCGAAGAGTTGCTTTCCCGTTGTGTTGGGCTGGATGGCAAACTCCAACTCTGCATCCATCGTGGTAACTCGCACACTAATCTGTTGATGAAACCAAAATTAGTTAGTACGCTGTTACTGACAACCAGTGAATTCCATTTAAAAAAAGTTACATGACAACCAGTGAATTCCATTTTAAAAAAGGTACATGTGTCGTCGGTGTACCTAATTTACAACAAATGTGATTATCGAGTTAGATGCCTCTGAGAATTCGAGATTGAGAATCAATAGCATGTTGGAGCAGACTACATTGATTAGAGACTGTTAGAGTTACTTACTTATGATTTATGCTAATAAATATATACATGTATGTACATTTATATGCAAAATTTCGTTTTGGGATTGATCAAAGGGGAATAGGTCTCATAAGCATTAGAATGAACCCTCATTCTATGACCGGAGGCAGTAGAGTTTCACAGCAGGGTAGGAGTGCACCTACATGACAACTTGGGCCAGGCATATGAGCACACTAACTTGTCAAAATCTTTATTTTATTAAACATTTTGGCAGTGTAATTTATAATTGTCTACATCTCATGAAATATTTATGGTTATAGCAGGGTGGACACACATACTTTCAGAAAAAAATGGTGCTTATGTGGGTTGTCAGATATGTTTAATCCAAAATGTCAGTGGTTTGTAAACTGATAACTACTGAACATATTACCAAAGAGCAGGCAGCAAAGGCATCATAGTACGTTAGGTTCCAAATACTGCTTTCATCAGGCGGTAAGCAAAAGTCATAATACAACAATTTAGGCTGACATTCATCTAGTTTTTCTAGACAGTTGGGTTGCTTCCGGCAATGTTCCAATGCTCCAGTGCCATTGCCTAGCTTACATTGTTCCCAGGTCTGGGATATCTGAGACTAACACTCAACCATTACTTTTTTCAAAGCAGTGTGAAAAATGTTTGTCTTTATTTGAGAGCTGTTGCATGTCCATACTACTTTATTAAATTTTCTTTGGGTATACTCCTTTGAGACGTAATATGCATGTTCATTTCAACTCCCTTACTCACTAGAGAGGGGAGGGTGGGGCAGACAATTACAATGTTTCAAAGATGTGCAATGTGGGAGAGAGGCCATTTTCCGTGCCTGGTACAGATGATTGCACAAGGGGAGGTGCTAGACTAAAAATGATTGATCAGCCTCAAACCCTGGAAAAAACAATTGCAGGAAACCCGCTGAGGGAGACAGTGCACCAATTCCTGCCACAATGAGGTATTATTAGCTTATATTGGAAAAAGAGGCACACTGACTTCACAGAAACCAAAGGGGAAATAAATATTTTTATCTCAATGATGCGATAAAACCTGTCCACTACACTAACAGAATTTTAAACAGAATTTAATCGGAGTAGATTTGACACAGAAATAAAAACTTCCTACAGTTACTATACTAATACTGTGTCAAATTAAATAGTTTTGCATCTGGCAATAGTGATGAGTATATCTCTCTAAATGTAGCAGAAATACTTTGGGGGTTTTAGCATGCTAAGTGAACATGTTGTCCCCCAGCTCACTCTCTCTCTCTACCGAGCTGCTTCACTACAGGAAGTAACCACATCCTCTGGTAGCTGGGCCTCGCAAAGCGAGGGTGGCCCGCCCAACATGGAGCTCACTGACATTACATCCTGTAATGCATCACATTGCTGCTTGCCTGCCTTTCTCTCAGAGTTATCGTGTGCTCAGTGATTGCACCAGCACAATTTCTCTTTTTGATTTCTTAACATCCATACACACGTGCATGCAAAAAGGACTTGTAGCTCTCTAACGCACTGTTTTGCCCTCATATGACATTTACTGTAGGCCTATGCGTAATTATCATAAAAAGTTGCTCTTAGACTGTTCTAGTGACACGATGATAACGTGATCATTTTGTAATTGCAAGTTCTGCCATTTTTGTAATTACAAAAGTGGAATTAGGAAAAGTGGCCTTATTTCTAGAATGATTTATATAACAGCAGGCATACAAAACCTGATGAGCTAGCCATCATGGATACCTCAGTCTTTAGACCACAACATCATGGCCCAACACTCACAGCAGTTTTACAGCCAGTATGAATTAGAAACAAATGGAATATGCCCATAAAAGGAATGCAACAAAATGAGTGTATGCTGCCTGCCTCGTGGTATACAAGCTTCCTCCTGCTGTGCACCCTAAACATATTTCCATCCCACGCTGTGAGTGATTAATAAAGCTATATTGACATGGCTCCATGTTCAGTCCTCTCAGAGATGACATGAGTGTGTGTGTGTGGGGGGGGGGGGGGGAATAACTGAGCAGGGCTGAGGCCCACGCCTGAGCTGAGCCACAATGGCATGCTTTATTTCCCAGCTGTGTGGCTGATTAGGGCTGCGTTCTTTCCCCTTTGTGTCAGCAGGCCCCATTTGCTGGTCAGTCCACTTGTCACCCTGCCACTTCCTGTCATCACCGGCAGCACAGAGCAGACTGGAGTGGCTGGACTGATGCGGCCCACAGAGTAGAGGGCTGTAGAGTAGAGCTGTGACTGGACCGAGGCCTGTAGGAGCTAACTACTATGAACATTAACCTCATTTAGGCTTCACAAATGACCCAGACACATCCAGCCATCTACAAGTAATTAGTACAAACATTTAACATGGTTGGTTCTCAAACAAATTCTATGCCACTCAACAGTGCATAGTTGAGTTCCTTGTTTTCTTAAAATGTATGACTAAACAAGATCTGAACACATCTCAAAGGTGTTATCTAATGTTGTAGGGGAGAGATTAATAAATCAACTTTTTATTTCACACAAAATGAAGGCCCAGTTTTCTAGGGAGTGGTAGGCTGAATGTTTCATTTCCTCTTTCCATGTTCCGGCAACTTCTACCAGTGAAATTAAGCTTTATGTGCACTTGCAGGCTATACCAATAACTTATGTTTGTAAACAAGTTAGGGCCTATATCTGTCCATTGCCATTGTCACGTTTCCCAATAACCAACCAAAATCGTTGCTCAACATAAAAAGGTAACTAACAAATGAGTCACTGACAAACAAAACAAAACCAGGTGGGGGTTTAAAATAGGTTCTGAAAGGCATCCACTGAATGCTGACCAATCAACCTCGACTAGGGTCTTAAATATACACCCACAATGGACGCTCCCGTAGATTTGCTTGATAAACTAAAGGAAAAGAACACACGGCAACTTAGGTTAGGGAGTGAAAATAAACATCAATCAAACCAAATGGCAAAAAAAAAAAAGATGTCGCATTAAACTTGAAGCAGGAGTGTTAAACAGCAGTCTAGCTTTTCCAACATCTCTCGTGCCAACTGGAACACTGGCTTTGCCGCTTTTAAATATCACCTGTGCCAGCAGGTGATTAACGAGGTGCAACACATCCTGACCAACAAGGATGATTCCAATCAGGGCAAGCCACAAACTCGAAGTCGAAATCCCAAAGCCTATAACATCTTCCCCCTTAAGACAACAGAAAAAAACTCCCATTTCACAACAAGATCGCCTTCTCTAATATAAACCCGGTATTTGCTGCCAGTCTATTGTACAAGACAAAACAGGCACAAAAAAATGCTATATTATATTTTTCATGTTTGTAAATATATATATATCCAGTGCCTTGCGAAAGTATTCGGCCCCCTTGAACTTTGCGACCTTTTGCCACATTTCAGGCTTCAAACATAAAGATATAAAACTGTATTTTTTTGTGAAGAATCAACAACAAGTGGGACACAATCATGAAGTGGAACGACATTTATTGGATATTTCAAACTTTTTTAACAAATGAAAAACTGAAAAATTGGGCGTGCAAAATTATTCAGCCCCTTTACTTTCAGTGCAGCAAACTCTCTCCAGAAGTTCAGTGAGGATCTCTGAATGATCCAATGTTGACCTAAATGACTAATGATGATAAATACAATCCACCTGTGTGTAATCAAGTCTCCGTATAAATGCACCTGCACTGTGATAGTCTCAGAGGTCCGTTAAAAGCGCAGAGAGCATCATGAAGAACAAGGAACACACCAGGCAGGTCTGAGATACTGTTGTGAAGAAGTTTAAAGCCGGATTTGGATACAAAAAGATTTCCCAAGCTTTAAACATCCCAAGGAGCACTGTGCAAGCGATAATATTGAAATGGAAGGAGTATCAGACCACTGCAAATCTACCAAGACCTGGCCGTCCCTCTAAACTTTCAGCTCATACAAGGAGAAGACTGATCAGAGATGCAGCCAAGAGGCCCATGATCACTCTGGATGAACTGCAGAGATCTACAGCTGAGGTGGGAGACTCTGTCCATAGGACAACAATCAGTCGGATATTGCACAAATCTGGCCTTTATGGAAGAGTGGCAAGAAGAAAGCCATTTCTTAAAGATATCCATAAAAAGTGTTGTTTAAAGTTTGCCACAAGCCACCTGGGAGACACACCAAACAGGTGGAAGAAGGTGCTCTGGTCAGATGAAACCAAAATTGAACTTTTTGGCAACAATGCAAAACGTTATGTTTGGCGTAAAAGCAACACAGCAGAACACACCATCCCCACTGTCAAACATGGTGGTGGCAGCATCTTGGTTTGGGCCTGCTTTTCTTCAGCAGGGACAGGGAAGATGGTTACAATTGATGGGAAGATGAATGGAGCCAAATACAGGACCATTCTGGAAGAAAACCTGATGGAGTCTGCAAAAGACCTGAGACTGGGACGGAGATTTGTCTTCCAACAAGACAATGATCCAAAACATAAAGCAAAATCTACAATGGAATGGTTCAAAAATAAACATATCCAGGTGTTAGAATGGCCAAGTCAAAGTCCAGACCTGAATCCAATCGAGAATCTGTGGAAAGAACTGAAAACTGCTGTTCACAAATGCTCTCCATCCAACCTCACTGAGCTCGAGCTGTTTTGCAAGGAGGAATGGGAAAAAATGTCAGTCTCTCGATGTGCAAAACTGATAGAGACATACCCCAAGTGACTTACAGCTGTAATCGCAGCAAAAGGTGGCGCTACAAAGTATTAACTTAAGGGGGCTGAATAATTTTGCACGCCCAATTTTTCAGTTTTTGATTTGTTAAAAAAGTTTGAAATATCCAATAAATGTCGTTCCACTTCATGATTGTGTCCCACTTGTTGTTGATTCTTCACAAAAAAATACAGTTTTATATCTTTATGTTTGAAGCCTGAAATGTGGCAAAAGGTTGCAAAGTTCAAGGGGGCCGAATACTTTCGCAAGGCACTGTATATATATAATAGCTCCCTAAAACTCAAAAGTTTTGAGAACAGAGGGAAAATCTCAATCTGTGTACCTTCCTAGTACTCATCCCATTGGGACAAGCCCAACCAAAACAAAAATAATACAGCAAAACGTGTAGTCAAAACAAAAGCCAGGATACACATTGGCTAAACACAAAACAAAACTTATTATCTGCCAAACCTTGAAAAACAAAATCGACAACAAAGTTGTCCTTACTACGCATTTCAAGGGGAAACTCCCACAATATCCGTAGTAAATTTCCTCTCAGGATTTTCATAATTTCAATTGCCTCAGGGAAACGAGTGGCAGAACACATAACGGTTACAAGAAAATGGTGACCACTCTTTGTTTTTGGCAAAGGACCAACACCGTCCACCAGAACCCTGCTGAAGGTTAATCAAAAGCAGGAATAGGCTGCAAAGATGCAACTGGCACCTTTGCAGCTTACAGTTTGGTTTGGTTTGCCTGTGAGCTGGCAAATGTGACAAGATTTACAATAAGCCACAACATCCCATTTCAGATCAGAAGAAGTTACACAAGATACGGTCATACATCTTGTTGACCCCAAGATGGCCTGCCATACTACCACCGTCAGCCAACCTCAGTATTTCTTGTCGACAATTTGAAATACACTGAGCCAATCGCCTTGCCCGGTTTTGGCGTGGGAATGCCATTTTCTCATCAGAATACCATCTCTGTCAAAGTAACCCACACGAACTTCATCAAACTCCTCCTCTGGACGTATCTCAGCAAAAAAAGGAGAGAGGAAAACATCTTTACTATATTCAGCAATCAGCTGCTTCCTAGACATCGAAGTGTCAACTGTATGGACCCTCTCTCTTTCAGAGATCCTACAAACTTGCTCAACTTTAGGGTTTTCAAAGGAGAGGTCAGATCAGGAGGTATAGCGAAATCAGGACCACACATAAACGTCTCAGACAGATCAAACATGGTGGGATCACTGACATCCTCCTGAACACTAGACTTGCTCTTGGCAATCTTGTTTGACATAACACATATAACCGCACATGCTGGAAACACTCTAGGGTACATTTCTGATAACCCATCAAGTTCCTCTACACTTGGTTCCTTCATAAATAACAGGATTTATTAGCCACTTTAAACAATACCACTTAATATAATGTTTACATACCCTACATTACTCATCTCGTATGTATTTCTATATACTGTACTCCATATCATCTAATGCAGCTTTATGTAATACATGTAATACTAGCCACTTTAAACTATGCCACTTTGTTTACATACCCCACATTACTCATCTCATATACTATACTCGATACCATCTACCGCATCTTGCCTATGCCGTTCTGTACCATCACTCATTCATATATCTTTATGTACATATTCTTTATCCCTTTACACTTGTGTGTATAAGGTAGTAGTTTTGGAATTGTTAGGTTAGATTACTCGTTGGTTCTTACTGCATTGCGGAACTAGAAGCACAAGCATTTCGCTACACTCACATTAACATCTGCTAACCATGTGTATGTGACAAATAACATTTGATTTGATTTGGATTTGGCACAACCTTCCCTCCAGCCAAATCGTTGCCCAAAATGAAAGAGACCCTCTTCACCAGTATGCTAGGCCTCACTCCAACGATAACGGACCCAGTAACAAGAACAGACTCGAGTTCCACATTATACAAAGGAACTTCCATGCAACCCATCTTCATGCCTTGAACGAACACACTGTAACAAGTTGCTCAAGTGTCAGACAAAGGCAACACACCCAAATATAAAAGGTTGGACTGCCCCAGTGTCTCGCAGAAGACGGGCTGCCCAACCTTTTATTTTGGAGGGTGTTTTGTCTTTGTCTGACACTTCAGCAACTGGTTACACATACAGTATGATCCAAAACCTTGTTTAGGCGATAAACCAGTCCCAGCCAGAGACCTAACGGGCTGGAGTGATCCCACAAAAATAAACAGTTTCTCTCTCATTTTTCTGTTTCAACTTAGGACACAGAGACAATGTGTCCTTTGTCACGGCAGTAGTGACAAACTGGCAGATACAAAGCACAAGTTTTCTGCCTTGTCTTTGGGCACTGCAGAAAATACTTAAACCTCACAGAGGGAGGTGACTTCTGTAGATTGCTTTTTGTGTAAGAATAACTACTGGGCGCTTTGTTTGTGAAGGTAGTTTTATGTGTCAACACAAACTCATCTGCAAGGACTGCATCTTTCTCAAGAGTGAGATCCTTGTGCTCATAAATGTAGGTAGCAACCCTTTCGTGAAGGCAATTCTTGAACTACTTGAGTGGTAGGAGTGCCTTTAACTCTTGAAGGACCTTGACCTCTTGAGAACGACACCACTGATCAAAAAGACATGCTGGTTCCCTTGAGAATTAAACATGGCTTTTTAATGTCTATCGTAATTTACTGATCTGTTGTCTGTATGCCTCTGGGACCAACTCATAAGCCAGAAGGATAGCAGCTTTAACAGTGTCATAATCTGAACTCTGATCAAGAGATAAAGCACCGTACACTTTCAGAGATTTCCCCACAAAAACACTTTGTAGAGGAGGACCAGATATTGCGCTGCCATTCTAGCGACGTGGCATTCCACTCATAGTAGAATATACCTCCACCTCCTTTTCCTTGAAAGGCGGTACAAGCTGACCAAGATCAAACTCTGTTGAGGGTGGAGGATCATGGCCTGACTTGATTGTGAGAGCATCCACTTCTGGTGCTGCTTTGGTGGCCAACAGTTCTATCTGTTTTAACTGAATGGTGTGCTCGAACTCTAATCTCTGTTGCTTCAATCTTGCCTTTAGTTCTACCTCTCACAGTTGCACCTCTATGGGGTGTATTCCACCATCCGTAGGACCCTTCTCATCATCCTCCCTCTCCACGAGGATTTCCTCTTTCACTAAAACAGTAGTGATTAACTCTTTGACTAGTGCTTTTGAATCGGCAATTGCCACTGTCACATAATGCTTTGCAATGATGAGCAGATTCCCCTTTGTACATTTTATCCAGTACCTCCCAAGTAGGGTTCCCCACAAATGCTTGCAAATAAAAGTCCATATTTATTTTTATTTACAGTATGAGTTTTTATGCAACTTCCCACTGATTTCACCAATTTTATAACCCATCTGAGTGGTTGTCAGTGACAAACCTTACAACAAAAGTGCATTTTGAAAACTCAAATATCTGGGCACAGTAACACTTCAGAGGTGATTGGAGTGACTACCATACTCATAGGAAACAATGATCCTTCCTGGCTGAGCCCCCATTTTGTTAAGTTCCCCAATAACCAACAAAAATCATCGCTCAACATGAAAAGGGAACTAACAAATGAATCACTCACAAACAAACCGAAACCAAGTGGGGTTTTAAAATGGATTCTGAAAGGCATTCATGGGGGTACCTACTGAATGCTGGCCAAGCAAACTCGAGTCTTAACACACACCCACCATGGACAACCACTAGATTTGCCTCATGCCAACTGGCACATAGGCTCAGCACAGGTAAAACTTAAACATGTTTAACAAGGCAACAGGTGCAACTCATCCAATCTGGGAAAGCCACACCCAAACAGAACCAACCTCAAAAATGAAGTAGATAAAAACCCCAAAGCCTTTAACACCCTAGCTATTCCTTTTATGGTTTACTCTAACTATGAACTAAGCCACACCACAAATGTGAGTTGAATCTAACTGCAGTGGCTGTGAGTTGAATCTAATTTCAGTGACTAAGATTTGTTAAATTACACTAATTTACAAGATCCAGTAAGACATTGAGAGTAGATTTGCATGTAAGTCCCACATTGTGCCTCTGTCACCATGTTAAACATATATTTGCATCACTGTTTTGATGAATCCCCTAAATCAATGGTTCCCAAACAGGGGTACTAAGACCCATGGGGTTATTTGGCCTATCTACAGAAGGTACTTGAGAAGACTCGTGACCATAGGCTTACTGGTAAAATGCACATGAGGGGGTACTTCAGGCAGACCAAAGTGTTGTTGCTGGTACAGTAACTGAAAAAGGTTGGGAACCACTGCCCTAAATCATACCACTTTTATATTTTCTCTAAACACTATACTTTATTTTCCCAGTCAACCAAACAAACTGCTTAACATGACATAGCCTACTGATTAGATATTATTTTGTTGTGTAGTTCAGGCCTACAGGTCCTTGGCTACCAGTCAAGGGTTGTTAAGAAGAGCCTTTCCTGGGTAAAAATAGTTCATCTCACACAGGAAAAAAATAACTACGAATGGGCAGTTCTGCCTGGTAAGGGTGTGTATCGCATGGCTAGAGCTCAGAACACTTCTCACACATTAGTATTAGAACAGCAGCAAAACATCACTCTCAGTAACAGGACCAATGATAGTTTTGTGGCTGATTCCTCACAAAACATGAACAAATCTGACTATTTACACTAATCGTATTATTGTGTACATACAATGCCGGCGGTGTTACTATTGGTCAGTCATCGGGATCAGCTCATAACACCAGCCGCACTACACGATGAAGCCAAAAAGTTTACGACCGCATGTAGAGACACTTAAATCGGCAGGCCTAGACCATGCCACACTGAACGAGCGAAGACATCCGACAATTGTTTCCGACATAAGAATTTGCCCACGCCGTGGAAATTTTGTCTGGGACAGCAAAATCGTGGCATAAGACGGCTAAAATTGTACAGTCTACAAAGGCCTTTACCCAGGCCTCCTTTAAGACTCTATAATGTTTAATTTGTATGTGCTACAAAATCACGATGTTAATGTTTCCATTCTGTCTTGGGAACATTCAATGCCTTTTCTGTCTTGTAAAGGGCGTTGGGTCATACTGAGGAGCAAACAAAGCTACAACAAATCTTAGCTATAGACTGTATTTCAGTAAAGTACGCAAATTATTATAAACTGGGACACCAATCACTGGGAAAAAAGGAAGTGACATTTTCCACTTTCCAAATTCTCTTTCCAAAATGTTGGAATGTCTCCTTCAACTGCATCCCCTCAAGACATCTGATTGAAATACACTTTGAAAGGGATTTAAAAATCATAAATATGTGGAAATCAGGAACTGATGGATAATTCTTATACTATGTTGTTAGATTGTTGATCACACATACTTTTATCAGTTTTGGAGGTGAATGTTAACCATTCACAAACATATTCACATACACAAATGGAATACAATCAATTAGAAAAGTATTCATAGTATGTTTTTAGGTCAAAATCATGAACAGGAAGATTAGAGCCACAGGCACTAATGAAGAACTAAAAGCTCTCTCTGGGTTTAATTCTGAGAATGAGGTTAGCCTCAAACAGCTAATGCTACTCTCCGTAGAGCCAAAATGTTATAAACTTCCACTATAGACAGTTTTTCAGAATCAATATAAGAATTTCAATTATGTTGATATTTGTTCAGATTGAATGTGATTGCGAGTCTTATATTAGTTTCAAGTTAGTTATGACTTGCCCTTTTTCAAATCAGGTTCATGAATCACAGATAATGCAAGGTCCTTTGTAATTCAAACACCTTAAAGCAACCACTTATCAGTACAAATTGATATGGTCGTTATCACAATCATTACTGTTCACTTACCAACGTAGTAATAGTGCAGTGATTTATGTTAACCTAGGTTGAGATCCTATGTAAAAAAAATAATAAAGTTCTGTTTTTAACAAACCTCATCTAAATCAACTCAAAAACACACCAAAAACAACAAAAGACAACTCACTGGTTGGTTTTCTGCAGCCAGAGAGATGTTTCAGAGCTGCTGCACAGTTACCCTCCATTTACGGGCTGAAGCCCCCAAAGGTTCGGATCATTTCTGCCTTTCATACACTCTACCACCGGTAGCTTAGTTTATTACAAATTGTTAATCTCAGCTCTGCTATGTGCGTTTACAGAGCTGCTTAATCCCCTTCTTACATACCACTGGACTTTCCTCTTCACTTGGTTCTGTTATTTGTTGTTTGTGAAGAACTAAGGCTTTTCAACTAACAGAAGTATACTCATGCAAATATAGTATTTCACTTCACTGGACAGTAGTAAGTAGAAATTGCTGTTGATTAGAATATCGTAGTTCTGAAGGAAAGCAACATCACTGAGTAACACATTTATTAGTGATGTGTAGAGTTCTAGAGTCTAAAGGTACATCTGAAATAAAATTAACCAGACTGCAAGTACCTTTTTAGTGATGAGAGGGTCTTATGAATATAATCAAATTGATTGATGTAAAATAGCATATCATAACATATGTATTATGACATTATCTGGGAAATGAGACAGGAGTCAATTTGGTGTGTGACATGGGGTGGCCTGTAGAAGTGCTTAAAAACCTAAATGGTGAAACACTGGCTGAGGAACGTGCAATTGCGCAAGACGGAGAAGGGGGAGTCTGTGCTGTGAAACACCAAATAAGGCTTTCAGTGGCAGCGTCAAGAGACTGCAGGCCAGGAAATGGCTCAAAAGTAACTGACGCAATCTTAGAAACCTTGAGTCACTAGATTACAGTTCCTTGGGAAGCTGTAAAATTGCCAAAAGAAGCACAGCCAAAGCCTACACTAATGGTAGGGGGACACATGGATGACTGCTGTGAAAAGACATGTTAATACATAAATACAGATTAAAATAAATACAACTATAATCTTCTCATGCGTTCACAATTGATTCTTAAAAGCTAAATGTCACAATACTGCACATTATTTTACTGTCATTACCTGGGGTGCATTTGATCACAGTGACTGATTAAGCAAAACATATTTTTCAAATCCTCATGTCTGACATCCTGACCTAAAATATGATGCTATACAGAGTGTTTTATTCATTGTTCCTAATTTGGAGTAAATACTTGATTAAGATAACGTAACAATCAAATAAATTACAAATGCAATGCTATTTAACATCAATAGAACTGATCCAGTGGATTCTACATTCAACTAAATTTCCCTGGGCCGGGCTCTATATTGGGCGGCAGGTAACCTAGTGGTTAGAGCTTTCAACTATTAGAAACCAGAAGGTTGCCAGATCGAATCCCGGAGGTGACAGGGTAAAAAAAAAAATAGCCCTGTCCCTGAACTAGGCTGTCATTGAAAATAAGAATGTGTTATTTTAACTGACTTGCCTAGGTAAATAAAGGTAAAATATAATAAATATAGCAAATATCTAAATCACGCAGGCCTGGTAATCTTCTAGGCTAAGGTTTGCCATAGATCAAACTTTAAAAACCTACATTTCTAGATACTGTACCTCCTAGAATATCCTATACTTTGATAGAGCACAATGCAAGTGATCTAACCTCCATCACTCAATAGCAGGCCTATAGGACAGGATAACATGGGAGTCCACTGTTGAAGAGTGCATAGGCTAGCTATTGTACTACGGGGTACCACAAAGACAAACACAACGTCATCGAATGGGCCATGGGAACCTCCGGTAGGCCTACAGCAAACAAAATCAACACTAATAGGCCACATTGATATGAATTGGGCCCGGTGACGCGTTAATGTTGTCTAGAGACTACATTTGAACAACATTTAAAATGTCTGACATAATTATTCATGAATATGGATCGAGTTGATATGAACCCAACGCTGGTCTATTCAACTTCTTGAACGTTCATTCAAAAGCCAATCACGTTCCGAGGAACGGGGGATTGCCGATGGCGCATAGCTTGACACAAAATAACGGTTCATAGGATAGACACAAACCTAGGGTAGCCTAACAAAAAAGAACGTTGGGCAACATTGTATCAATTCCTTGTAATTCGCAATAAAAACAAGTTTAGGGGATGCTGGAGAAAAAAATATAGGCTACAGCGTCCTGCCCTATATGAAATACATGTTTTAAAATACACTTTTCATTCATTTGAGGGGCGCTAAACCTTTTCTGAACCTATATGGCTCTACATAGGCTATACAACGTCAGACACATTCAGTAGTCCAATTGAGTTAAATCTGCCAAATATATGCTTTCGAAGAATTATAGGATATCAATTCAAACATTTGACTTTATGGCCTGTTATGGGCTAAATTATCTTTCTCGACCAAACAAGACAACAAGTTGGAAAGCTACATTTTGACCAGAGATAGCGTTTTATATAATGTCTTATTTCTATGTAAACGTCAGTGTTTTAAAGCTGGTCCCACACACGAATAAAGGCTACTCACCGTCTTCGGCATTTTCGCAGTTATCTGTCCTTGGTCACTGATGTCAGGAATTGGATGGTAGCAACAATGGAGTCAACAAAAACTTGTGTCCATTAGATAAAGTGCACAATCTGAAAATCGTCCGTCAAGTTCAGTTAAACTTTGATTTCAAACTTTTCAAACTGCTCGTATTTTCCTATTTTCTTTGTATCGCCTCAAAGTGGTGATCCAGAGCTTAATTTCCTGCTAACGGCACGGTGACTGAAAAACCACACCCAGCCCAATGAAGACATACTAAAATGAGTTTTTCAGCAGACTCCGCCTGTATTCTCAATGACCCGTTATTCCTTTGTCAAGCTCCAGTTGAACGTGAGCAGCTAAACTAAATTCCTGGACTTTAAATTTAAGCCCGGATACCCCACAAGATTCCGATATAAGTAATTTCCCGCATACCATAAGTATATAGCTAGCGACATTTGATTTTACTCCAGTTTTTCAATCTAAGATATAATACCATTTTGAGGGTAACACACTGTTTGGGACAGGCGCACCGGATAGGGTGGTTAGGCATATTTGATTAAAACAATTGCCATTGCATATTATTTTCAACAAACACCTAGTCAGAACTATATTTTATAGGCTAATGGATCGAATAAATATAAAGCAGATTTATTTTCCCAATCAATTATTGAACCTCAGACGAGTTTTTTCTAATGACACGGTCTGACACCCCCATATGACACAACTTCCAATCAATACAATAATCACCATTTCATATGATGTGCATTTTGTGTACGCAAATGCATCATTGATATCCATTCAAAAGGAATCCAGACAGAAATAGCCTCATTCCACTTCCCCTGACCCATGGACAACCTATTGTATATGGACAGCTACTGAAATAATTACAGAAATGGGATAGGCCAAGGTCTACTATAAAGGCCTGTCACGATGCATACAAATATAAGCCATATTTCGATACCAGTAAGCTAAAGTAGTGTAATGACCCTGGGTTTATAAGCGCGGAAATCGACCCTGCCGTACGAGCATGCTTTTGCGGCACAGTCGATAACGCGCTAGATCTCGGGCTAGAAGGTCGAAGGTTCGAGACCTGCTCCCTGCATGTTTCATTACAGTAGCTTACAATATATTTGATTTCCTGTCCATAAATATAAGTTATAATTCACAATACGTTTGGCCAGGGATGGGCAACTTTTATGGGAGTGGGGCCATAACAAGTCTGATCTCAAGGGGCTGCAGTGACTCGAGGGTCTGCATACCCACGCACGAGCCGGCTCGGGGATTTTGGGGGCCCTAAACAAAAATGTTGCCCCCCTCTTGACATCGTTTTAGAGTTCATTTCCTGCAATTCTACACATTTTGCCATAGGGCGTAGAGAACATGTTGCAGTTTTAAATAAAATATTGCAATTCTACACATATTGCCACGAGGCAGAGGGAGGATTGTGCAATTTTATAACTAATTCCATGCAATTCTAGTAATTTTGCCATAGGTTGGAGAGACATGTTTGCCGTTTTTAATATGGATCTGAGTGAGGGACAAACTAAATCAACGAGGGCCCCCTGGTTGGTAATTTGACCATGATTACTACACGTTTAGATAGGTAAATGCATCTAGCCAGCTATCTAAAAATGTTTTGCTGACATGGCCTAATTGAGTGACTGTCAGTGACTGACATGAGAGGAAAAACTGCTGATGCACAACCAAATTTCGAAATTGCACTTTGTGTATTCTACTATTCTAACTCTCATCAGTAAGTAGAGACCCCAACTGAGTTCCAAACAAAATGTTAGTTTTTGTTTTTATTTTATCTGCGGGCCTACAAGAGGGAAGGCTTTAGCCTACATTCATGCTCAACACCTATGACAATACATTACACACTATAATTGTATGATTGAATGGCAGACTAGATGTTAACTGTTATATTTGCTTATTATTTCGTTGTGTTTTTCTATTTATAGCATTATAATTTGGAGGGTGCAATAGCGGAACATTTCTGCGCGGTATCGGTTTCTTGCTGTTGCATTTAACCGACCCCACTCTAGTCTGTGGATGATGTTGGCAGGTTAGCATAGGAACATCCCATTTTGGTTAGCCTAGCTAGCTACATGCTTAGCATTAGAGCTAAACTAACTGGGTAAAAACGGTTTGTCTCTAATTGTCTTTCTGTCGTTTCTTTAGCTGGTAAATATGAAGAAAAAAACAACAGAGAAAAAGGGCCATGTAGTTGCATGGATCAACAAAGCAGAATGGGACCAGGTGCTCGAGTATCTGTACTCAAAGGATTGTGCTTTACAAAAGTATGCATTACACCGAATATCGGCGTGGAAGGGCAGGTAAGGCATACACGTATTTGATCTTCAGATAATGTTTTCCTGTTGCATAATTACTATTTTGTTAGCTAGATAATTGCAGAATAGTTGGTTAGCTTAGCTTGTAGCTAACGTTAGTTCGTGTCCAACTCATCCCACCACTGCTGTTTTCTAGTGGACAAAGCCGTTCCTAGATGAAAAATATTATCACATTTGATTTATTTTTTCAGATTTGCCCACAACACTCCCATCGCTGTAGAAAGCACAGCAGACCTGGTCAGATGTCAAATACTTGACAGATCAGGAAAACTTGACGCTGACGACCTGGTCTTGCTTTATGGAACAGCACTCATGAGGTTGGAATCGCTTTTTAAGTGTTTAAATGTCCTCATACGAGTCCGATTCATTGTTACATTTTCTCACGTGGCTGCATACTGTTGCAATCAATGATGTGTGTATATACAGTGCCAGTCAACAGTTGGACACCTACTCATTCCAGGGTTTTTATTTTTACTATGTTCTTCATTGTAGAATAATAGTGAAGACATCAACTATGAAATTACACACATGGAATTGTGGTAACCAAAAAAGTGTTTAAACAAATCAAAATAGATTTTAGATTCTTAAAACCTTTGCCTTGATGACAGCTTTGCACACTCTTGGCATTTTCTCAACCAGCTTCATGAGGACTGCTTTTCCAACAGTCTTGAAGGAGTTCCCACAAATGCTGAGCACTTGTTGGCTGCTTTTCCTTCACTCTGCGGTCCAACTCATCCCAAACCATCTCAATTGGGTTGAGGTCTGGTGATTGTGGAGGCCAGGTCATCTGATGCAGCACTCCATCACTCTCCTTCTTGGTCAAATAGCTCTTACGTAGCCTGGAGGTGTGTTGGGTCATTGTCCTATTGAAAAACAAATGATAGTCCCAGTAAGTGCAAACCAGATGGGATGGCATATCGCTGCAGAATTCTGTGGTTCACCTACAGTCTCACAAAGACACGGCGGTTGGAACCAAAAATCTCAAATTTGGACTTTCCGCCGGTTTAATGTCCATTGCTCGTGCTTCTTGGCCCAACCAAGTCTCTTATTCTTATTGGTGTTCTTTAGTAGTGGTTTCTTTTGCAGCAATTCGACCATGAAGGCCTGATTCACACAGTCTCCTCTGAACAGCTGATGTTAAGATGTCTGTTACTTGAACTATGTGAATCATTTATTTGGTCTGCAATCTGAGGTGCAGTTAACTCTAATGAATATCCTCTGCAGCAGAGGTAACTCTGGGTATTCCTTTCCTGTGGCGGTCATGAGAACCATTTTCATATAGCACTTGATTGTTTTTGCGACTGCACTTGAAGAAACTTTAAAAGTTCTTAATTTTCCGGATTGACTGACCTTCATGCCTTAAAGTAATGATGGACTGTCATTTTCTTTGCTTATTTGAGCTGTTCTTGCCATAATATGGACTTGGTCTTTTACCAAATAGGGCTTGGTCTTTTACCAAATAGGGCTATCTTCTGTATACCACCCTTACCATGTCTCAACACAACTGTTTCCCTCAAACGCATTGAGGAAAGAAATTCAAGGCACACCTGTTAATTGAAATGCATTCCAGTTGACTACCTCGTGAAGCTGGTTGAGAGAATGCCAAGCGTGTGCAAAGCTGTCAAAGGCAAAGGGTGGCTACTTTGAAGAATCTTGTTTAACAATTTTTTTGGTTACATGATTCCATATATTATTTCATAGTTTTGATGTCTTCACTATTATTCTACAATGTAGAAAATAGTAAAAATAAAGAAAAACCCTTGAATGAGTAGGTGTCCAAACTTTTGACTGGTACTGTATATAATTTAAAAAAAACATGTTTTATTGATTCCTCTATTGGCTTGATATTTTTCTCAATAGGTTTGTCAACTTAATTACAGAGCGTCAGCAGGGGAAAATTGCTCGTCCCCTCAGAAGGCTAGCCAGCAATGTGAGTAATTTAAAAAAATATATGTAATTCTTGCGTCATGATTAATAAATCTAATATTACATTTTCCTCTGCTCACTACTCATGAAATGATCATGTCATCTGGGGGACCTCACTATACAGGTGATGGAATAATAAATACATGTTTTTATTCTAATGGCTTTTTTAACAGTTGAAGATCCCTGAGTGGATTGTAAACCTCAGACATGACATTACTCACCGCAAGCTCCCTACCTTGAAATGGTGTCGCAAAGGTGAACATGAACGAACAGATTCATTTTTCTCTTAAGAATTTCATAATCTCAGAGACCATGGATTTTTATCCTCATCATCCTCAATAACAATATGATATCATTCCTACTTTCCATTGTGACTTTGGACTTTCTGCAGTGATCTTACTCTTAGTTGTGTTGATGTCTTTTCTATGTGGCAGGTTGTAAGTTTGTGCTGGAGTGGCTTCAGCAGGAGTACTGGTCCAGGCAGCTGGGCAGTGGGCTGGCTGAGAACTGGGAGTCCCAGTCAGAGGGGGAGGATGGAGAAGATGAGCTTCAGAGGCAGGAGGATGAGTTCATCACCAGACAAAAAGAAATTGAATCCTACAGTAAGTTGGAAACATTTGAACACTTTAGATGCTGCTTATTACCCAGTTACATTTTCAAAGGGTATTTAAAACAGCTTTTTCCCCTCTCTTTTCAGAGAAGGCACGAGAGTTATTGATATCTTTTGAAAAAGAGCAGTTTCAGGTATTTACACCCCCCGCATTACCCTTTGCCTGTTACATTTTGGTATTGATTTGTGAAATCCCTTAACAGCAGGATTGTTAGGTTTATTTGCACTGTATGCCATTTACATCAAATGTATGTGAACCATGCATAATCAACATCAAGGACGATATGGTTGTGGGAAGTCCTCAAAACATTTAATCACAATTCATAACCACGTAATAATTTTCCTATGATTGTGAGACTTGCTCACTCAACTCAACCCACTATATTAGAGGGTGAAGACGTCTGTTCTCTAGTCTGCACAGCATTTCCTCTTCCATCTATAAATGAGGGCCTCTCAAGATAGGCATTTTGTTATTGACATCACTCTTGAGGGATTGGGTTTTCTCTACTGCCAGAAATGTTTATAGTGGTTGGTGGTCATTACTCTTTTCTTTTGTTTAGACGTTTGAAGGATTTCTAGAGGAGGACAAACAGGCGAGCTTGTGGCCAGAACCCTCTGCAGACATGAGCTGGATCCTTGCCCAGATCAAGCACTTTGCACTAGAGTCTAGGTCAGTTAACACATTTATTGGTATTGCAGTGATTGTCAAATCCACAAACTGCATCAGATTGTATTCTACAAGAATAACGTAATTTAAAAAGCAAAGCTCCAGGCCCTCATTGTTCTTTTTCCCATATAGTGAAATACTAATAGATGCATTGATTGAGGATGGATTCATGGTTCCAACCATTGAACAACTGGTGTCACTTAGTGTCGACAACTCAGGTAAGACTGGGATTAGGTCGATTTTCTACCAATACATTTCTTAAAATAAATCTGTGTGTAAATCCCATGTTGATTTTATTTACAGATGTTGTAAGACTGGGAACATGTTAAATACTGTAAGCAATACCCACTTACCTGAGTGACTAGAATGCCTTTGTTTTTGAAGATACAGACCCCACTGCTCCCCACCTTCCTCGAGTTGTCCTGCGTTTCTGGCTGCCCCTCCTGAAGGATCTCAACTCTCAGCTCTTCATTCATCTCCTCCTGGAGAAACTGTTTGTGGAGCTGCAGCAGCTCTCTGAAGACAACCAGAAACACAGATCCTTCTACATCGCTGGGTGGATTTCTGAGGTCATCCTCTGCAACTCCAACAGTACGATCATTTTCTACCCCAAAAACAAAATAACTCTATGTAAATACAAAAATGTGCTGGATTTACTGGTGTGGATTAATTTTGTTTCTACAGAGAATGAATACCATTATGAATCGAAAATCCAGAGGAAAGCCAGACTGAAGGACAAGATCTTTATGAAACGCATCCAGCTGAGGTGGCAGCAACTCCTTGCAGCATGTCTGAATGCTCCCTGCGTGGCCACGCCTCACCTGCTCCAGCAGTAAGTGACTTCATAATGTACATACATCACTTACTGTGTTCTCTACTGTGTTGTACCAGCTTATGAAATATCATTTGTCATTATGTTTGAAAATTACTTACTGTTTGAACTTTTAGGATCCTGGAGGACATGGAACATCCGATGCCCTTGGACACACGACAGAAGCTACTCAGACTGAGCAGTATCTACACTCAGGGGGCAGACTCGGGGTGTGATCCTCCCATGGAGCATTCAGGCCAGCCTAGCGGTATCTACACCCTGGAGAGCCTGCATGAGAGGCTGCGGGTGCAGTCCAGACGCCAGGTCTACATGATGCACCCAGGAATCGTGTCTGACTCACGCAAGGCCCTGCCAGAGAGGACCGAGGACTTCCAAGAGCACCTGAGCCCAGATGTCCTGGCCGAGAGGGCCGCGGAACTCAGGGGTTCTCCCTGGCAAGTTTGCACAGGTCAGTTCAGTTGTCATGCCAATTTGCAGAACATGAATCTGATTCCACAATATTTCATTAGAATATTACATTTGATCTAAATAGGTTTGTTTTCTCACCTGTCTAGACAAAGTCCAGTGGAAGAACTATCCTCTTGGGAAAGTTCCAGGCCAGTCAGAGGACCCTTCCTGCCTAATGGTAGATAACTTCTCTACCATTATGGTGTTTGACCAGCAGGTGGAAATGGAGAATGCCACTCAAGACAATACGCGTGCAGGGTAAGAAACAAAATGTTATACTATATATATATGTAGGCATCCATAGAAATAAAAGTATGAGTAAGTAAGATCAACCATCACTAAGCAATTGTACTTCATCTGATCAGTAATGTTTCTCTTAATCTCTCCAGTGTCTCAATGCCACACAGAGTCACCACGGATGGGCTTCTCTGGACACACAATGACATCAGCAAATTGAAAGCTGGCCTGCAACTGTTTTAAACAAATATGCCAATACTGTAAAATAAAGGCCTTCACTGTCATTGATCTTCATCTGCAAATGCATTGCATTGTTTCTACTCTGACATGCCAAAAGCATTTATTTTATTTTTTTCCAGCAAAGGCACGTGGCAAATAAAAGTACTTAGAGTACCCAAGCCATTGTATTACGTTCTTTTGATTTTAAATATTACATTTCATCTTACTTGCAAATTTAAGGTTCCTGAATCCCTGTTATGCCACTGTCAATTACAATTGGCTAATTCTTTTGAATTTAGTCAGTCAGAACAGTGTTCTGGAAATCAGTGTGTGGCACAAATAAATCAAAGTTTGTCACATGCACAGGACACAGAACCATTTAATTGCTTACTTACAAGTTCTTATAACAAAGGTGACTAGTTTCAGCAGCCATCTGAACCCCTCTGCTGACCCTTGGATGTGGAACTGCTATAGAATATCAAAATTCCGTTGGACATCAAAGAGAACACTTGACACGGCCAACAAAAGAACACTGTATAAACATAGTCTTGCTTTATTTGAGGAAACAAACACTTTGTCATTGAGACTTACATTTTGTTTGAGCCAACAGACCCAAAGAGTTCGTTTTGTCTTTTGGTAATTGTTTTGTCACTTAAAACAATTTTAAAAGCAATGCATTTAATTCAACATGGAATAGAACAAACTACTGCAGCTCATAACACATGGCCTAGTTGTCAACTCACTCACACTAACCCTTTTACATTGCAAAACCACAATACAAGACGGTTCAATGTAACTTTAGGACATGAGAGCTGCACTAATTCACAAATCTGACTTGGTAAGCGCATTTATCATTCATAATAGCACACATCAATATTGTTTTTGTTGTAAATCTCATAGTACCTGAGAATTGACATTGTGGGTGTATGAGAATTTACCATTTCAGGTAAGCTGATATATTTAGAACACAATTCAAGGTTAATCTACACATTGGAAATGTCTGTAGTTTTTCAAACATCTACCTGCTGTGTTCAATTCCAACAAAATCAACTGCAAGTTGCTCAGACCAATATCAGACTGAAATCAGTCAGTCATCACAAACAAGCCTATCTTGTAAATTCAATGTAATTACAACGGCTCACAGCAAAAATACAATTTATCATTTGAAACAATAGAATTTAAACCAATATACTCTCACATGCTTTAAAATACTTAAGGCTAGATCAAGTGCCATTGGTGAGAGTCACAGATTTCTAAAGTAAACCACAAATCAATAGTTATAATCTTGTCACCAAAAAAGGGGGTTATCCATCAAATATTTTTCCACAGGTTTTACCCATGTCCAATCAGAGGTAATTGACGCGGTCTCAATACTAAATCATACTGACACCGTCACTCGACTTTACTGTGGCAGTAGCCTAAGAGTTGAATATAGTATTATGTGGGTCAAATTATTTTTTGAAAAAGTATTTATTTAATAAATAACCCCCTAAGTGTTGTAACCCAAGCATATATGACTGACATTGCAACCTATTCAGTTTTCTGTGCAGCAATTAAAAGTTAACCAGTTTTGGCATGTTTTTCAATATGTCAATACATTTAAATATAGATGGTATCAACACAGGAATAGAGCAGATATGGATAAAAAGTTAGAGGTCACATTTTTTACCAAGCTGCTTGGGTTACAACACAGCAAAAATACATTGATGCAACAAGTTAAATAGCGCATTGAAACTGTACAATGAGTGGTCATTTCAGTATTAATACATACACAGAGAAAGGACACGATGCTTACAGCTGCACACAGGGTATCTATGCACTTCCATGTAGCGCGTAAGTGTCCCTGTAAATAAACTACTGTGCCCATTAAGAAAAAGTACATACCAATGGGCTACTCCCAGTGACACACAGTGTCACAAACATTATGGCATTGTATTTTTTTTTCTTAAATAAAACTTTTAATGATACTGTACATTTCATAAATATATTTTACAATCAAGAAATAGATACAATTTGTATCAACAAACAAAGGTCATTTCTAGACATTTTAGGCTTTGTTGTTTGCGGCACTTCAAAATGGGGGGGGGGGGGGGGGGTGGCTCTCTTCTACTCTCATCAAAAATATGAAACATGCACGTCATGTCAAAATAAACTAAATATGAACGTGCATTAGATATGGCCCAAGACCTTGATTTCAGATCATATTTTACTCACTGAGAAAAGAAACAATTCCATAAGTCTTTAGAAATGATATTATAACCAACATATTTCACATCATAATGAAACCTTTCAAACATGATGGAAAGTAGTGAGGGGAAAAGGTAGGCACGCAAACTGTAAGCCAAATGCCAGAAACAACCCTGACGGCAGCCTCGCATTCTGAGTGTTTCACAGGAAGAAACATTTAGGCAGTGTGTCACACCTTCTCATGAAGAGACAACAGGCCCAACATGGCCTGCTCTTAGTTCATGAAAAAACAAAAGTCAACAAAGCCCCAAAATTATTTTGGGCAAATAACATTCAGAAATGTTTTTTGTTTTCTTTACATGTGTTCATTTATATGGGTTGTCTCTCAGCATTAATAAGGAAATGGATGCTTTTCTTTAAAGCATTTTGCCAAAGAGACTTCACCAGTTCCTTAGTAATTACAAATAAGTCATGTTAGACACAATGGAAGTGCCATTCTGTGCCATTAAGTCACATGCCAGGTCCCAATGATATATACACATGCTCAAAATGATTCCAATAATGTTCATGTAACACAGTTACATTAATGTAACTAATCAACACAGCAAGCCATACAATATACCATAGAAAAGTCTTACAACACTGGTGTGATGTTACACTACTATCCAATCAATTGTCTGCATCAAAACTATAATTGCTTTATAATGACAAGGTCAATTATCTATATTTTTGGCATTATTTCAGCAGCTTTGAAATGGCTTTCATGTGTCATACTAGCACAGGTGTTTTAAGTCTGATCTTTCCCAGTTCTAGTTTGGCTTGCTTATATACGTGCACTCACAAGTTCTACCAAAATAGTAGCTTTGTAAAGTGAGATTGAGAAAATATATATATCATTCTAAATACTTACAGTGCTTAACATTTAAAAAGCAAAAGAGACTGACCTCAACAACATAAGGATATTCATTGAAATCCATTAAACAATGACTGGAGAAGTGAGGTCATTCAGATATAAGGCCATTAAAATGTCAAAGTTCATGCTCTGAGGTATGGTTGCACTCACTTCCCTCTGTCTTTTACCACAAATCATTGCACAATAAACAACAAAGTCACATAGTATTTACATCAGTGTCAGATATGCACAATATTATCTAGGTATAGTGAACTAATTCCTCACTGTATCAAATGATAGAGGACTACGTTTAAATTCAAATACATAATCTTACCATCAGTCAAAGTTTCCCTTACATTTGATTATAATGATTTGGGGTTTCTGAATTTCATGAGGAGAAATTGTTTTGATGACAATCAAATAACTTCAAATATAGAATACTAATACTATTCAGACAATTGTAGCTTCAAAAATAAAATAAACACACTTAATGGCAAGACCTCAGCTTCGTGACAATGACAGCAGCGAGTTGTTGTGGGTCCGTTAGATGAGGGTTTTTCTCCATGACAGAGTGCACCACGAAAGCGGGGAAGATGTTGCAGAGGTTGCGGTATGTTTGGTACTGGTGCTCTGGGATGACATGGCGCTCGGCTTGAGGCGGGTTCTCCCACGGAGACCTCCAGATCTGCTCCATCTTGTCAGGCATACTGCGGACCATCACCCGCTCACAACACGGCTGCATCAGGCTGTTA
Source organism: Oncorhynchus clarkii lewisi (assembly GCF_045791955.1). NCBI lineage: Eukaryota > Metazoa > Chordata > Actinopteri > Salmoniformes > Salmonidae > Oncorhynchus > Oncorhynchus clarkii. Next base: position 27,935,988 of record NC_092158.1, read on the forward strand.
CTCAGGGGGTACGAGTGGTATCCATAGGATTCACTGCCGCAGGGCAGCGGGTCCCAGCTGGCATGCTGCTCGCGGCACAGTGGGGGTCTCCGCTGCCTCATGGGGTTACTCTCGTACAGCCTGGAGTCTGAGATGCTGTCCATGCGTGTCATGCCCAGGGAGCGTCCCGGTTGTGAGGACTGTGACGGGAGGACATTCTGAGGTAAGGGGTAGTCCCCTGGGCAGCTGGACCTGGCCCCAACAGCAGGGTGCTGGACATGCGGTGCCAGGTGGGATATGGACTGCTTCCTGCTTGGACCCTGCTTAGGCTGCTCAGGGCCATAGCTCTGCACTCGGGTCAGGGCCTCGTGGTGGAACCCCCCATGGGAGAAGGCCTGGAGTCTGCTCTGTGCAGGAGACTGCTGCCCCTTTATGCTCTCATCCAGGCTACTGTCCACTGAGCTCATGTATAATTCCCCATAAGAGGAGAAGGAGTCACTGTTAGAGTGGCTGAGGCAGGGCTCAGGGCAATGCTGGCTAGGATTTCGCTGATAAATCCCATGCTCATGCTCCATGCTACAGAAGCTGTCCACGTTGTGCATGCTGCTCATGCTCATGTTAGAAAAATCACTAAGCATAGAGTAGTATCCGTGGTCTGTGCTCACAGAATCATACTTAGGAAACTGTTCACTGTAAGTGACAGAAGCACCATGGCTGTTGGTGACTAGGATGGGTGGGTGTGGGTACTGTACACTAGACATGTGCTCCAGGGAGCTGTGGGTGAACTGGAGGGAGCCGGGTACTGGGCTGCTGGCTGATCGAGTGTTCAAGGCACCAGCCCCGTGGCTCTTAGCAGGCTGCATGGTGGGCACACTGAGGGCAGACACGAGGGAAGGCACAGAATTTGCCTCAGGCTTACGGACAGCAGACAGTCTCTCCTCTGGCTCGCAGGCCACTGAGCGGATGCTGGGATCAGACTGGCGCTTGGGGGCCACACGTTTAGCCTCAGAGCCACTGTCCCCCTTAGCTGTGGTGGGTCCAGTGCCACACTTGGCCAGGGCCCCCTCGCTCATTGTCTTTACAGCAGACAACTTGGCAAACGCTCTCAGTTCATCAGCCACTGACCGCTGAGGCTGGTTTGCACGCTCTGGGTGATAGTACTTGCACTTATGTCCATAAGTGCATTTTTTCCCTGTTTAAGGTGATATAAAAGAGAGCACAAGTTAAACAATATTGACATCAGCAGTACAACCACAAAAATAAAATCATAATTTGTTGAGACAACCTACCATATGGACAGGGTTGCTTTTTGTGCTCTGGAACAACAGGACGCTTGCGGAGGAAATTCTCTAAACTTGGACCATGTCTTCCTAAAGGATCATCAGGTGGCATGAATCTGAAACATAAAAGGAGAATATGCTTAGTCATTCTGTAGTTAATTATACTCCCTACCCAAGTCGCTGAGGGCTCTGATGACTTACTTATCATTGACAAATGAGTACATCAGCAGTCGCTCCTCTATGAACTTCTTCCACTCTGGCTTCTCATTCTGTAAGTCCCTGTAGTTGTCATTTGACACAATAATGCCATCAGAGTCACAGGCCAGCTTCACTATGAAGCGATCATCATAGCACACCACTCTCCTTCCTTGGACTCTTCTAGATGGGGTGAACACTAGGATCTTTTCTTTCTCTAGCTTCCGCAAAATGTCTTGGTCTGTGAAAAGAAAAGCATTAAATCAGTGAAGAACAGCAGTGTACAAATTGTTACATAGAACTATGTAGGCCTATGTACCTGTGGTTTCACATTGACATTTTCATATGCATTGCATTTGAAAACAAACTCAAATTAATTGTGGCTAAACATTTATCCAAATTCATGTTATTGTTCATTCAAAATTATATACTTAAAATGTTAGTTATTTTTTTAACTGTGGGTCGTGCTTTTTTGCATGGGGAAAATGGAGCTCAATGTCAAAACATGTTGATTAAAAAAGCACACACACACAGATGCCCCCCACCCCTCCCCCAACACAGACAATTTTTAGAAAACATCTTGTCTAATGTGGCTAATTGAAGTAGAGCTTTAGTACCTGTAATGGGGGCGTCAGGTCTCGACTGCTCTTTCCTCCAGGCAGGAACAAACACTGTGATGTCTTTGTGTCCTTTCTCCACAAACCAATCAACAGCCAATTGGATGCCAAGGCAAGAGAACACCTCTTTGTTTCCATGACTACAAAACAACACAACCAACTCTAGTAAAAGGTCTGCTTGTAAAGCTAATTCAATTACAGCCATAAAAAAGATGGTTCAGAACATTCTGCATGAGGCGAGATTTGTTTTGATTGTGTGCGTCTAATAGAGACTTACCTCATCGCCACATTTGATCCATCAATGACGATAGGCCTGAGATTATCATAAGGATCCACAGAATCATCTTCAAGTGACACCTCCGGACTGACAGCCTCTTTGACACAGGGTCCTCCACGGGAGACGAACGTGCCGGTGTTACTGCTGGCTTGAACCTCCGGTTCTCCTTTATTACCAAGCCTTACAAGCTCAGCCAGAATGTCATTGATAAGGGCAGCAGCCCCTAATTTGTTCAGCACGGTCTCCACCTGTTCACCTGAGTATCCCAGCTTCAAGGCAAACTCCATCTTGGTTTGGTACTCCTTGTCACTGGCATGTTTAAGCACTGCAGTGGCCTTGGTGTCTTCAATGCGGAGCTCTGGTAGAGTGCAGCTCTGGGAGAAGCTGGGCCGGTCCAGGCATGGAGAGCGACAGAGCTGCCGGTGAGGCTTGGTGGCACTGAAGGGCTCTTTCCTCTTACAGCCGCCGCTGTTCAGCTGCAGCTGATTCTGCTCCTCTGACTCGCTCTCTGAGCTGCTTCCCTCCTCAGACTCCCCACTGGGCTGCTGGGCCTCAGTCAGCTCAGGGGCCTCTTCCCTGCATGGGTGTTTCTCCATTTTGATCTTCTCCACCATCGACCATGCCGTCATCACGTTCCTCTCGCCACCAGAGATGTCCACCACATGCTCCCTCACCTCCACCACAGCCTGAGAATCATACTCGATGGCTGACTTCAGCGCAGCCAGCTGTATGTGTAAAGCCAACGTTAGACGCTCCCGCTTTCGGTGAGCTGGCGAAATTAAGGACACTATGTAATCCTGGAGGAAAACAAAGGGTAATTGTCAATAAATCACCAAACTGGCCAAATGTCATCCCTGTCTATAAGTACAAGATTCAATGCATGTCTAATTCATGTGTAAATGTTAAGTATGGCCTCAGAGGAAATCTAAGGCCCCTGAACTCCCCATGAAATGTAAAAACTGGAATGGTGCAATGCACCAGACTCTTCAATAAATTGATGTGTCAATGTTAATTGTATCCATTCCTGTTCAAATAAAATATAAATCTTATCCATTGTCATTGACAATGTAAAGGCTGAGATGCATGAGATTACATGAGCATTTAAACAATAAATATGCATACAGACCCAAGTGCTTTAAAACAAATGGAAACGGATTGCATGTGCTCCTGAAACCGGTACTTCCCCAGGTCTTGCAGATAGTAGATTGCTAGCTACTTCCATTAGTGCTTCAAGAGGCTCAGCCCATGAAATGGGTTGCCTAGCAACACAGCCCTGTCATCAGCTAACTGCTTTTTAGCAGTCACGACTAACAGAACACAGTCCATCTTTCTCTAGGCAGCCTGGCAAACATGGTTAACGTAGCATGCCTCAAAATATGAGATTTACAATGTAAAACACTAGTAATATAAGGCGCATAAATCAATGTAAGAAACAAACACAACAAAAGCATTAATTCAGTACATTGCTACATATTTTCCCCAGTTTTATACAGATTGTATCCTAACCACCACATTGTCAAGAGCCAAAGCTAAGGGAAAAACAGACATTTGATAATCACATAAAAACAGAAAATGTCCATCTCTAGTAGTCTTTCTATGGTGTTCTTCTATCAAAGGGTAAAAATAATATAATGAGCCTTATGCTTATGATGAGCCTAAAGGTTTTATTTACTTACTTACTTAGAGAGCCTAATTATTTCCCTCATATCAAAGAAAGTGAGTCAAGACTATATAAAACATAAGATAATAGAGTAGATCTGACCTGAGAAAGTGGTGGAATGAAACTACTGTACTTTCTCCTTAGAAAAAATATAGCTAGGCTATACATGATATGAACAATAACCTATTGGGAAGAGACGAGCACATTCAATAACAAAAGTGGCAGATTATTTTCAGATGCCCTCACAACATCAACACAAAGACATTTGTGTATATGTAGGAAACCTGGTAGCTACCCCACACAACAATACTGATGTGTTGGAATTTCCTGGCACTACATGGCATAACAGCAAAGAAGCCCCATCCTTTCCCCCCTCCACAGAACAGGCTGAGGCACAGCAAGGCCACAAGACTAAAGCACTGCACATGCACAGGCTTGTGCAGCCCTGTCTCATAGCAACAAGTGGAACATGTGCCTTCAGAAGCACTAGATGGTTGGTCAAGCTGAAACGTAAATGGATGCTGAGGCCCCACAGCGAAGCTGCAAAGTACATATATGCTGCAGTAATGGAGGTCTCTAAAGCACACAACACCATGAGTAAGTCAAAACGATGTCATTTAAGTAGCTATGATGAGGTTTGCAACATTAGTGCGAAATGTTCGTAGCTGGTGCTGCTTACAGAATGAACGTTAGACACCAATGAATCCGTTCTAAGGTGAGCTAATACTGATTAGATAGATAGCAAGATCCTACGAGTTTATTTGGCATCACGTTTCAGAAACATTCGTGCAAAGTGTAGTTAGCTGGGCTAGTTAATACTACTAGCTAGCTCACAATCATATCAAATAAATAAATACCTGTGATCATATTTCCCATACATTACTGGTAACGTTAACGTCGTTGGCTAGATGAGATCGAGACCTGTAGACACTAGCTAGCTAACACATTAGCTGAAAAGCGTCCAACAGAAATTAACCACATCATTCAGGTCAATTTTGGCACTGTAAAAATGGCATCTATTCAGAGCAAAAAAAATACTCAAACAAGTTGTATAGCACTAGCTAACTACGTTTGCGAAGTAGCTAACGTTAGCTACTATTAGCTAGTTAGCTAAGAATGTAGCAGTAACGTTAGTTAACGTATACTAGCTAGCTAACGTTAGCAACATAAGACGGAAAACAAAAAGGACAGTACGTTACATGTAACTCTAGTCAGACGTTACCAACTCCACTACAATAACAGATGAGCTTAATAGGCTAACCTTCGTTGGTACTAGTTAGCTGCAAACATTAGCCTGCTAGCTAGCGAACGTTACTCTCCAGTCCAGAGATAGATAGACTGTTAAACACAAAGCATATGTTAACGTCCCAGAAAAGTTACATACTTTTGCCTTGGTGCAGTCATCTTCCTCGCCCTCTCCGACACGAACTATGATTATATTGCTGGTGCTGACATTTGCGCTGTCGCAGTTTGACTCAGCGGACCCGTAGCTGACCCTCACCCGGAAAATACGCTCAATGTGCTGGATGGAGCGGTGAAGCAATGGGCCTGCATTTGCGGGCACTGCCAGCTCCAAAACCATTTATTATGATAAATCAACGACTCACGAATACAACGCACTCAGCTGTCTAACGAATTGCTTAGCTGTGATGTTTTGTTCAGAATGTAGTAAAGTATATGTATTTAAGTTATATAGCTGGCTAGCTATTACAGTCTATTCACGAACATTACAGCTAGCTAAATATCATTCATCATCCCCTCCCTTCATCATTTCTGACAGCCTCCCACATACTGTCTCTTAGCAACAAGTAGGACGCCCTCTGACGCCGATTCCGTGCAATGTCTGCTAAACTAAAAATAAACATTCTGGGGCTGTTCCAGGTCGTCTTTTTGCAATGCCGCTGCATAGAGGATCATATTTTAGATTATCTGCAGAAGGAATTTGCAGAAGGAATTACCACCTCATAAAGCCAGTCCACTTTAATCAACACAGACTGTTTTAACTGCAAATTCAATTTGGCTATTTATTTTCAGCAAACTTTAAAAAGTATTAGCAGACTCACATGGCCTCAAATATCATAACTCTTGTTTTGGTGGGCATTCCATCTACAGGCTGTTATCATTTGAAATGTGCATGTTGAACTGAAATGTGCATGTCTTACTAAATACTACCCCCCATTCCTTATTATCTAGGCTACTGTATCACAATGTCCTATGTAAAACTGTTTTTAGCCTCGACACTAATGACTGTCATAAGGTAGTTGATTATCTGTGTGCATCCCCTGAACCCCAAGCTGTGCCCTCCTATGTACTTATCCTTCACTTCCCCCAACTCATTTTCAAGAGATTACCACAATCCCCTCTTTACCTAGGTTTATTCAGAGATTGCAACCTCCGTCCATTGTCCTTCCCTCCCGCTGTTTTTCCCCACACACCAGTAAGTACACTCTTTTGAAAACATCTGGGATACATCACAAAAGACTTTAACTCCAAATATTCTGGCCATCCTGAAGACAAAGCTTGTTTGCAGCCCAAAACATTGGTAGGCTATTGTTTTAGCATTCTATCATGGTACCCATACGTAAAAAGTGTCTTCGAAATAGCATATGATTAACTTTGCAATATCATGAGTAGGGCTCCTTTTGACAATATAGGCCTATGGGATGATTGTCATACTATGTATTAGTCACTATAGTACAGTGGGATTTCAGACTGTTTGGAATCCTTATTACAGGATCAGAGTTAAGACTTAAGACAAAAAAAGTTCAAAAAAAACATTTTATTTACACTCATAAATATACACTGAAATCAGTGGATAATAAACATTCCATAAATAACTCTTAGACAAGGCAAGTGGGCACTCAAAAAATGACTGTCATGTGGCAAAAAGTTGTCCATAGAGTAATCGCCTCATATTGTGACACCTGTGTACAACTGTTCTGTGTGCATTGGAGTCTGAGGGATGGAATGGACCAGTTGGTGTCCGTACATTGAGCGGTTATCTAAGAATGGAGCCATTAGCAAAGTGTGCTCTGGGGGCATCCCATAGTTTAGATATGGCTGATAGAATGGACCAGGGGGCTGCGGATGAGGCACATACTGGTTAGACTGTGTGCTTGAAACAGGGTATCCATTATTCAAAGGCGCAACATACATGTTTACGTTGACATCAGTGCCAGGAGTGGAGGTGGTTGGTTGTCTTGGGGGTGCCAAGGTTGATCTTCCTGTTGAGCTGGAACTAGACTGGCGAGATGGAGTCATGCTCTCTGGAGATGGCCCTCCAGATTCCATCAGGCTGGTCTGGAAGGGTGCTGATGCATTTTGACGATCCTGTGCCTTTGGCTTTAGGCACTGGCAGCAACATATGGACACAATGGTACCAAGTAGCACAAAGGACAGAAATGTGCTCACAACTATCACAAATGGCAAGTAGGCAGGTACTGGAGGGGAAAAAAGATAGAACAAAATGTAAATGCTGAACCACAAACCACGATCGATGAATTGTATACATTGAACCAAAATTACTATGCCTGCTATTTACTTCTAACAGAAATGCTTTAACCGTTCCAAGGGAGAGATAATTTAGCCATTAAAGTTTAAATGTTGAATAAACCAAAAATAGAAAATGTTGACACAAAATCTTACCCGTTGGTGTCATGTTGATTGTGTTATCGTTTTCAAATTCAAAAAATTCTTCCAGGTCACAGGAGCTCTGATCCAGCCTCGCCTCCGCAGCCGTGCAACAGTAGCGGAGAGCACAGGTCCCACAGCAGTACTTTGCATCCTGGCCGTCATACTTCTCTGGACACTGGAAGCCCTTGTGCCAGATCTTATAAGAGTCGGACCAGCCATGGCAATACTCTCCTGAGCTGGCCACAATATGTTTGTGCATCAAAGAGAAAAATAAATATAAAGCAATTAAAAAACGCATATTGTATGACAGGAAAAACCCTCACACCCAATTGGTGAAACAGTTGTTTGGAGCTTCAAAAAGTTCAAATCAAAAGCCCAATGACATGCTCACAATTGGGAAGAAAATGGTCAATGAAATATCAACAACAATTCAATGAATGAAAAAGTGATGTTATCCAGTCAATGGTCAAGTGGTGAAGCAAGGCGGATCTGTGACCATAATGTGAGTATGTGGCTATTTCACTTCTGTTTTATCCTCTGTCCCCCTCCCTCACACCTATTGTGTGCCTAATATGGGAGGGGCTTGATACATTACTTTGCTAATTTCATGTAGGCCTGCCCCAGGCCAAGACCTGTCTGCACTTTTGGATAAGGAGACAATACTATATGGGCTTATAGGCTACTGGAGATTTTTTTTTATGTTCATTCAGATTCAACCAGCCTTACTCAATTAGATATTCAAAATAGCAATGTGAGGTCTGGGTGTTATGTGTTACCTTGCATATTTCTTTGAAAAGTTGTTGGAAGAAAATGAAGAGGTCTGCATTCAGTGCAAACAAAAATAAAGTGAGGAGTTGGGGGGGGAGCATGTGTTTGATACTACAATGTAGACTTTCAATCTTTAAAATGAATGAAATATACCCTCTGATTCTTGAAGAATATAACTTAGAAATGCCTCATGACCTTACTTCAACTGTCATACACCATCAAAACTCCAAATATAACCTAAAATCAAAGGTTATTGGTAGCGTACACAGTTTAGCAGATGTTACAGTGGGTGCAGCTAAATGCTTGTGTTACTAACTCCTAACAATGCAGTAAAAATGTAAAACAAGTACACAAATAATAATAATCCAATACTAAAAAATAAGAAATCAGGAATGTTAGGAGAAATCCATTTAACAACCCAAATAACACTGTATCAGTAATCCAAATGCATGCTGTGTATATACACCAGAAATATATACTAAGAATGATATGTACAGCAGTAGATACAGTATATTACAGTGAGCTAGGTTAAGAATCCGGTAAATAAATACAGGCGGTGTATATAAACATTGTAACAAAAATGCAATGTACAGTAGTAGATATATAAGAATGAGCTATGTGAAGAATACAGTATATGAATGAGAATCCAGTATATAATCCAGTATATAAATAAGAATCCAGTATATAAATATGCGGTGAGTATTAACAGTGTAACAAAAATGCAATGTGCAGCTGTAGATATATTTGAATGAGCCATATGAGATCACAGTAAATGAATATGCAGTGTGAAAAACAATCTAAAATAAACGGTCCAGTGTTTAATGTCTATATATACATGGGTCAGCAGCGTTGACTGTGTGTGTTTGTGTGTTATGTGTGAGTGAGTCTATTTTTGTCTCTTACTTACTACTACTGCTTACAAATCTTACTTACTACAGGAGATGGCGTGATGGCTGTTCAACAGTCTGATGGCCTGGAGATAGAAGCTGTTTTTCAGTCTTTTGGTCCCGGCTTTGATGCACCTGTACTGTCTCTGCTAGATGGTAGCAAAGTGACCTTATTTTACTCAATTTTTTTTTAACAATGTAATTGTAAACAAACACAATAAAGCCTCAAAACATGGTTAAAACTTTCATTTTGATTTCTAGGATGGTCAGTTCTTGCATCCATAGATATGTATTGGCGGGGACACGCGTTGTTATTCTTTTAAATGCAGATTGCCCCTTTAATATTCTTCTAATTTACTGTGGTGGTTGCGTTAACCGTTTAGGGTTTCATGGACTGGCTATGTCAATGTAGGCCTAAGCCTGGTCTGTCTGATTATTATACTAACTGGATAGCGTAAGATACTAGGCAGAAGAAATACTGATTACATTTAGTCATTTAATCCTTCAACCCCCAACCAACAGGGTAGAGTAAACAAACTGTGCAAACAGTACGCTTGTCAGAGCTTGGAGCCGACTGGGGTGGTGATAATGAGTCTGTTTATCTTACCACAAATTTTTAAGTCTAGATTTAGGAGGTCAAACACTATCTGTACCACACCCGGAGAAGTGCTGTATTCCCATTTACCTAATGAGCTGTAGCCAAGTGACGTTGTTTTGTATATGCTTTCTCAATAATAAACAGAAGTCAGGTAAATTGAATAATATCAAACTTTGACATCAAACACCTAGCTATCCTAATCAAATGTTGTTGCTGTATTGCAATAATAAAGTGGCAGGTTTCTTATTGATAGCAGTCAAGATACAATAAATGTTTTATGTCCTTATATAAGCAGTGGTGGAAAAAGTACCCAGAAGTCATACTTGAGTAAAAGTAAAGATACCTTAATAGAAAATTACTCAAGTAAAAGTGAAAGTCACCCAGTAAAATAATACTTGAGTAAAAGTCTAAAAGTATTTGGTTTTAAATATACTTAAATATCAAAAGTAAATGTAATTGCTAAAATACACTAAAGTGTCAAAAGTAAAAGTACAAATAATTTCAAATTCCTTATATTATGCAAACCAGATGTCCCATTTTTGTATTTATTTTATTTATGGAAAGCCAGGGGCACACTCCAACACTCAGACATAATTTACAAACGAAGCATGTGTGTTTATCTGCCAGATCAGAGGCAGTAGGGATGACCAGGGATGTTACCTTGATAAGCGTGTGAATTGGACACTTTTCCTGTCCTGCTAAGCATTCAAAATGTAACAAGTACTTTTGGGTGTCAGGGAAGTAAAAAGTTAATTATTTTCTATAGGAATGTAGTGAAGTAAAAGTTGTCAAAAATATAAATAGCAAAGTAAAGTACAGAAACCCTAAAAAACGACTTAAGTAGTGCTTTAAAGTATTTTTACTTAAGTACTTTACACCACTGTATATAAGCACCTAACCTCCACATTCATATTTATCAGACAAGAGCAGGGAGAAAAAATACATCTCCTATATGCCATATCGCTGAAATCCATTGCAACGTTTAAGGGCCATTACTAGCAAGTCAGCCTCCGTGAAACAAGCTTGCTGAATTAGCATCACAAACCCTAAACTGGCTGGCATTGTTTGTTGAATGCTAATTGGAAGGCACTTTAGACAATTGCAATTTACTCTCTTTGTGCTATACCTAATCTCTGCTAATAACATGATGACATGACCAGGATTCTCCAGCCGCTCAGGTTTAGAGTTAAGTCAGTATTATAAATTAAATTGAAATAAAAGTAGTTGAGGACTATGAAGAATCATTTAGACTTTAAAGTATGTACTAGCATTCACTAAATTCTTTCACTCAAATATATTATGAGAATATAACAAATCTGGTGTAATAAATTAGCAACAGAGCTCCCCAAGGTAAATTTACTCAGATTCACTAATTCAACAGGTTGTTTTATTTGTGATTATTTTGACAAAAGGACAATCAATGCCCTAAATTGTATTATTTTTCAATCAGCAATGACATTTTCTCAGTTATCAGGTTATACATCTGGAGGTAAGTAAAAGAGTCGTTCAGATGATAATAGGGCTATCAATGGGGGGCCTCCCAAGTAATTAGGCAAATCATGGGCCACCCTGCAACACCTCACCATAACGGGTTTGACTAGATAGAGTACAGTTTATGTTAAAATTGCCTTTTCGTAGCAGGTTAGGAGAATTAACATAGCAGGTTAGGAGAATTAGGTTATGGTTAGGAAAAAGGCCCCCATGATAATAAGAATATCCATCTTGACGTTCTAATACAGTAAGTGATATTCCATGAATGCATTCATAACCTTTTACACAGGCAGGACAATTCTGATCTTATTCCACTAATTTGTCTTTTGATCAATCAGATCAGCGCTGATGTGATTGGGCAAAAGACCAATTAGTGGAAAAATATCGGAATTGGCTGCCTGTGTAAACGCAGCCTTAATTCATCGTCTACAGTTCCCCACAAATAAGGCGACCTGGAACGCATCCACCGTTTTTTGCTCGGCGGGGACACAAAATTGCTTAACGTGCAAAATCGTTTCCTCGGGAAATGGCAAAAGACTATAAGAAAAAAACTAGCTGTGAAAAAATGTATCTGGTTTAGACCAGCATCCATTTCTCGGCATAGGACAATGGAGCACATTTTAACGCCAAAGGTAAGTGACCACTAGCTTGCAACTACGCGAACATTAACTTCACTAGCCAGTATAACTTGTTCAATTTCCTAGGGGAGCTTTAACTGAGTCGTTCTTTGATTTAGCTAACTATTAAGTATGTTATAGCCGTTTGGGCATTGGTTTAAGTTAGTAGCTTGCTAGCTGTGTCATCAGAGAAATGTATTAGAAATACATGGCTCTGGGTTTCATGAGACTAACACAGTCACTACAAGCTAGTTAACTAAATGACATCCCTGCAAATAATGTATAACTAACCCAAGGTAGACAACGACCTGTCGAGTCCAATGAGAACAAATTAGTCCTAGTGGGAAGAACCAGCAAGGACCGGGGGCAGAGCCAAGCACGAGCTAGCGAGATCCCTTGGAGTGTTCTAGCATGAATTTGCATATTCCATTAGGGAACAGCTACTCTATTACACATGCTCACTTCAGAGCAAAATGTATCTCACTTCAGAGAAATGTAATGTATCTCACTGTTCCGTGTGTGTGTGTGTGTGTGTGTGTGTGTGTGTGTGTGTGTGTGTGTGTGTGTGTGTGTGTGTGTGTGTGTGTGTGTGTGTGTGTGTGTGTGTGTGTGTGGAACAAATTCTGATTTACAATGAAGGACTACATTTTATTGCTTTGGCAAAGGGTAACATCTACCAAACTTAGTCCACTCTGTTTGTAACAGATTCTAGTTTTGGGAACAGAAAAGTACAGTTTTGAGATCAAATGTTTTATTGATGAGAACATTTGCATAATGTCAGCCATCTTCTACCACTGCTGGCCACTGGGCTTCCTCATTACCATATTTGGTAGTAGTGAGTGGAAACATGGATGCTTCACACTTATGCATCTGGGGAAATATCTGGCTCATTGTTCTGTCTGTGATCCCTGTGTTGGAACCTCTAGGTCTCCAGGATTTCCTGTGCTTGGAAATATTTCTCAGCCATTCATTCACCTGCTGATATTTGTTTTTCAGAGAACTGACTGTGAACCTCAATCTGGCCTAATATATATATATATATATATTTTTTATTTGAAATGACAGGTGGAAGAAGTGAAATTGTTAGAGTGATACACTGCAAAGAAGCCAGCCACTGGCACTCTATCTCACAGGAACCCATCTCATCTTTGTGGAGACATCCTGTAACACTCGCAAGGAAACATGGGTATGACATTTGTTCAGATATCATGGCAAGGGGTGAGAGCCAATGTACGTGCTATGAAAACACCCCTGGCCCTTTCTAAAACCATGTACCCCTTTGATGTTCACAGCTATGAAGGCACTGGATAGATGTACGCTTAGTTGGTGTGTAAGCAACCATGCCCCTTGGTAGGAGGAGTGGTGCCACACTGATTACGCCTACACTTATCCAGGTTTCTGCCAACTTTGAAGTGGTAGGGGTAAGAGACTTAAAAGCCAGGACTCAAGATTAATAGTTTTTGTTTCACTCATAACCAGGTTTTACACCATCTCATAGCTACAGTAGAGAAACTCCCTCTTACAGCCACAGGATGCCCACTTCACATTTCCTGCAAGAATTTCCATGTGGCTCACTTTGTCATTCCCAGTGGGAATGTGTATCAGTCCCTGCTCAGACTCTCTCAACCAGGTACTTACAGTAGACTTCCAGATCACCTCTCCTTTAACATTACACTTTGGAGAAAACAAGATTGTGATCATTGTGAATATTCATAAAATTCTTACCTACAATAACATTGGGCTTTTTTATAAGGCAAGTGGATGATTTGTATTTTTTTCTTTACAACCCAAAACAAGACGAAGATGAGAGAAGACATGGTTGGGGCTTTGACTCAGCCATGAATTTCAAAAGAATGGGATTGCCCAACGAGTTTTGGGAAATGACAGAATTCAACAAGAACTATGAGGTAAATTGACCAATTCTATGTCAATTGACCAATTCTCAATTAAATTCTATGCACATGTTTTCATGGCTATTGTTATAGTCCTAAATGTTTTGTTCCCTCTGATGGATTGCTTAGCTTTGCAGCACATATCACTCAGATCTGGGCATTCCTAAAACTGCAAGCAAGGGCACAGTCTTGGGGAGTGCCAAATTCAGGAGCAGAGGGTGCATTCCTACTCTCTCCTACTTCCACAAGCGAAGTAATGTAAGTTCAGACTCTCCTTTATTTCATGCAAGGGTCAGCGACTCATCTCTGCTCATGCTATACTTACAGTATATGTTAATGATTACAAAGGCATTCCAAATGCACTTCATGGTGACGCTGTTCTGGTTTTCCTCTCACATACCAGGCTGCCATTTGCCGTTGTAGCCAGCCCCTGTCTGGGTTAAATGTTCGATGTGTAGAAGATGAGGCGATGCTACAGGCAATCAGCTGGGCTAATCCCAAAAGCACCTTCATGTATGGTGGATACCAGACCTAAGGTAAGAACCACATTTTAAGATAAATGTATTGCTAATTTCCCCTCTGTTGTATTTTGCTCAACCCTAACCCAAACTGTCCTGCCTTTCTTTTATTTCAAGTTTAATGCCATGGCCAATAGAGCAGCAGGGAAGGAATACGAGAAAGAGGACAACTAGTCAAACATCCGTTTTCAGTTTGTGGGCATCGAGAATATCCATGTCATGAGAAACAGCCTGCAGAAGCTTCTAGAAGGTTACTATCATTGGTCTCACATAAAAAGGGATGAACCATAATCTTTGGGTGTAGTGGTTTTTATTTATTAATCATATACTTGTGTGTAAAACTCAAGTCATTTTGCAGCATGAAAAGACGAGGCAAAGTTCATGCTTAACAAAGCCTCCAGTTTATAAGGTGCCTAGTTGTCTGTTTTCAGTGTGTGCTATGAAGTCTCCAACAATGAGTGACTACTTGACGGGACTGGAGAATTCTGGTTGGCTGCGTCACATCAAGGCTGTGATGGATGCTGGAGTGTTTCTTGCTAAGGTAATAGACATCCTTCCATGTAGCCATCTCCTTTGTGTTGCTATGTTTGAATTAAACATTTTTATTAGGTATCTATAACCTGTGAAAAAATGTATTAAAACCTCCAAATGATCATGTTTGCATCTACTTTTTACTCTAGCATGTGGTTCTGAGCTATCCCTAGTCTCTACTAAGGCTGTGGCTGAGGAGAATGCTAGCGTGCTTGTGCACTGCTCAGATTGCTGGGATCGCACAGCCCAGGTGTGCTCTCTGGCCAGAATCCTCTTGGACCTCTTCTATCAGACCATCAAGGGACTCATGGTGAGAACAGTCTGGTTTACTAACAGTATCTTGACAATATGAGTTATTATCTACTAAATCTAGGAATTATATTTGGGGAAATATCTTATTCTATGTTTAGTTGCCTGTCTGCACTATTCATATAGCTTCACGGTTCGTTTTGTTATTTTGTTAGTTTGTTCAGTGTTTATTCTATGTTTATTCTATTTAATAAAGAAGAATGTACACATACCACGCTGCACCTTGGTGACAGAAGAACCCACCATAAAAGGACCAAGCAGCGTGTTCAGGAGGAGCAGACATCATGGACATGGGACGAGATTTTGGATGGTAAAGGATCCTGGACGTGGGAGGAAATATTGGCAGGAAAGGATCGCCTGCCATGGAAGCAGGGGGAGATAGCGCAGGAGGAACGGCGACGATATGAGGGGACACGGTTAGCACGGAAGCCCGAGAGGCAGCCCGAATAAAACATGTTTTTTTGGGGGGCACACGTGGAGATTGGCTGAGTCAGGTTGGAGACCTGAGCCAACTCTTCGTGCTTACCGCGGGGAGCATGTGACTGGTCAGACATTGTGTTATGCAGTGATGCGCACGGTGTCTCCAGTTCGCATTCATAGCCCGGTGCGCTCTATTCCAGCTCCTCGCATTTGCCGGGCTAGAATGGGCATCCAGCCAGGACGGATGGTGCCGGCTCAGCGCTCCTGGTCTCCAGTACACCTCATTGGACCAGGATATCCTGCGCCGGCTCTGCGTACTGTGTCTCCGGTGCGTCTGCACAGCCCAGTGCATCCTGTGCTAGCGCCCCGCACTTGTCGGGCTCAAGTGAGCATCCAGCCAGGACGCATTGTACCAGCTCTACGCTCCAGATCTCCAGTGCGCCTCCACAGTCCAGTACGTCCTGTGCCTGCTTCCCATACTCGCCCTGAGGTGCGTGTCACCAGCCCGGTGCCACCTGTACCGGTCCCACGCACCAGGCCTCTAGTGCGCTTCCAGAGTCCAGTAAGTCCTGTGCCTCCTCCCCGCACTCGCCCTGAGATGTGTGTCTTCAGCCCGGTACCACCAGTACTGGCACCACGCATCAGGTCTCCAGTGCGCCTCCATAGTCCGGAGCTTCTGGCGACGGTCCCCAGTCCGGAACTCCCAGCGACGGTCCCCATTCCGGAGCTCCCGGCGACGGTCCCCATTCCTGGTGCTCCCGGCGACGGTCCCCATTCCGGAGCCTCCGGCGACGGTCCGCAGTCCGGGGCCTCCGGCGACGGTCCGCAGTCCGGGGTCTACGGCGACGGTTCCCAGTCCGAGGCCTCCGGCGATGCAGCGATGATCCGTAGTCCAGAGCCTCCGGCGATGATCCATGGTCCGGTTCTACAAAGGCGGAGGGATCAGCGTAAAGAGGGGCAGGGGCGGCGTCCAGAACCAGAGCCGCCACCGAGGGTAGATGCCCACCCAGACCCTCCCCTATAGGTTCAGGTTTGCGGCCGGGAGTCCGCACCTTTGGGGGGTATGGGATACTGTCACGCTCTGGCCTGAGATATCTCTGTTTTCTTTACTTTTTGGTTAGGTCAGGGTGTGACTAGGGTGGGTACGCTAGTTTTTGTATTGTCTAGGGGTTTTGTATTGTCTAGGTGATTTGTATGTTTATGGTGGCCTGATATGGTTCCCAATCAGAGGCAGCTGTTTATCGTTGTCTCTGATTGGGGATCATATTTAGGTAGCCATTTCTCTTTGGTGTTTGTGGGATCTTATTCTATGCTTAGTTGCCTGTCTGCACTATTCATATAGCTTCACGGTTCGTTTTGTTAGTTTGTTAGTTTGTTCAATGTGTATTCATAATAATAAAGAAGAATGTATGCATACCACGCTGCACCTTGGTCTCCTTTGTTTTACAAACATGACAGGTTCACTGTTATAAGCTAACTTTTTTGATGAATTTAAGCAAAATTCCCACATTTCCCGGGCTTAACTTCCCATGGAACATTTCCGGAAAAATTCCAGCCCTTTGCAACCCTAGTTATTGCTCTAATGCTCTATTATCATTACTCTATTTTATTATTCTACTATGAGAGATACTAGATACATACTATGACAGAAATTCACTGTAATAGGTACACAGGTTGTATCTGGCACAAGTGACGATTAAACTGATTTGGATTTCAAAGACTGCCATTATTGTAATGTTTGATATTACAACATTGATGTGTGATATCTTTTTTATCAAGCATATGCTTTTTGCAAATGTATGCCTTTATTACTATATGATTTATATTGCCTGAATACTCAATTATTATTAACACCACAGTTATGTGTGCTTCTGTCAGGGTTGTGGTCAATTTAATTTTTAATTTTTTTATTTCACCTTTATTTAACCAGGTAGGCAAGTTGAGAACAAGTTCTCATTTACAATTATAGACCTGGCCAAGATAAAGCAAAGCAGTTCAACACATACAACAACACAGAGTTACACATGGAGTAAAACAAACATACAGTCAATAATACAGCAGAAAAAATAAGTCTATGTACAATGTGAGTGTAACGGATGTGAAATAGCTAGCTAGTTAGCGGTGGTGCGCGCTAAATAGCGTTTCAATCGGTGACGTCACTTGTTCTGAGACTTTGAAGTAGTGTTTCCCCTTGCTCTGCAAGGGCCGCAGCTTTTGTGGAGCGATGGGTAACAATGCTTCGTGGGTGACTGTTGTTGATGTGTGCAGAGGGTCCCTGGTTCGCGCCCGGGTATGGGAGAGGGGACGGTCTAAAGTTATACTGTTACATGAGCAAGTGAGGTGAGATAAGGGAGGTAAAGGCAAAAAAAGGCCATGGTGGTGAAGTAAATACAATATAGCAAGTAAAACACTGGAATGGTTGATTTGCAGTGGACGAATGTGCAAAGTATGGAGAGAAATAATGGGGGGCAAAATAAATAAATACAGGACGGAAAGAGGTAGTTGTTTGGGCTAAATTATAGATGGACTATCTACAGGTGCAGTAATCTGTGAGCTTCTCTGACAGCTGGTGCTTAAAGCTAGTGAGGGAGATAAGTGTTTCCAGTTTCAGAGATTTTTGTAGTTCGTTCCAGTCATTGGCAGCAGAGAACTGGAAGGACCTAAGGAAGAATTGGTTTTGTGGGTGACCAGAGATATACCTGGTGGAGCGCGTGCTACAGGTGGGTGCTGCTATGGTGACCAGCGAGCTGAGATAAGGGGGGACTTTACCTAGCAGGGTCTTGTAGATGACCTGGGGCCAATGGGTTTGGTGACGAGAATGAAGCGAGGGCCAGCCAGTGGTGGGTAGTATATGGGGCTTTGGTGACAAAACAGAGGGCACTGTGATAGACTGCATCCAATTTATTGAGTAGGGTATTGGAGGCTATTTTTTAAATGACATCGCTGAAGTCAAGGATTGGTAGGATGGTCAGTTTTACAAGGGTATGTTTGGCAGCATGAGTGAAGGATACTTTGTTGCGTAATAGGAAGCCAATTCTAGATTTAACTTTGGATTGGAGATGTTTGATGTGGGTCTGGAAGGAGAGTTAACAGTCTAACCAGACACCTAGGTATTTGTAGTTGTCCACGTATTCTAAGTCAGAGCCGTCCAGAGTAGTGATGTTGGACAGGCGGGCAGGTGCAGGCAGCGATCGGTTGAAGAGCATGCATTTAGTTTTACTTGTATTCAAGAGCAATTGGAGGCCACGGAAGGAGAGTTGTATGGCGTTGAAGCTCGACTGGAGGGCTGTTAACACAGTGTCCAAAGAAGGGCCAGAAGTATACAGAATGGTGTTGTCTGCGTAGAGGTGGATCAGAGCAGCAAGAGCGACATCATTGATGTATACAGAGAAGAGAGTCGGTCCAAGAATTGAACCCTGTGGCACCCCCATAGAGACTGCCAGAGGCCCGGACAACAGACCCTCCGATTTGACACACTGAACTCTATCAGAGAAGTAGTTGGTGAACCAGACGAGGCAATCATTTGAGAAACCAAGTCTGCCAATGAGGATATGGTGATTGACAAGAGTCGAAAGACTTGGCCAGGTCAATGAATACGGCTGCATAGTATTGTTTCTTATCAATGGCGGTTAAGATATCGTTTAGGACCTTGATCGTGGCTGAGGTGCACCCATGACCAGCTCTGAAACCAGATTGCATAGCAGAGAAGGTATGGTGGGATTCGAAATGGTCGGTAATCTGTTTGTTGTCTTGGCTTTCGAAGACCTTAGAAAGGCAGGGTAGAATAGACATAGGTCTGTAGCAGTTTGGGTCAAGAGTGTCCCTCCCTTTGAAGAGGGGGATGACCGCAGCTGCTTTCCAATCTTTGGGAATCTCAGATGACACGAAAGAGAGGTTGAACAGGCTAGTAATAGGGGTGGCAACAATTTCGGCAGATAATTTTAGAAAGAAAGGGTCCATATTGTCTAGCCCGGCTGATTTGTAGGGGTCCAGATTTTGCAGCTCTTTCAGAACATCAGCTGACTGGATTTGGGAGAAGGAGAAATGGGGAAGGCTTGGGCGAGTTGCTGTGGGGGGTGCAGTGCTGTTGACCGGGGTAGGGGTAGTCAGGTGGAAAGCATGGCCAGCCGTAGAAAAATGCTTATTGAAATTCTCAATTATAGTGGATTTATCGGTGGTGACAGTGTTTCCTATCTTCAGTGCAGTGGGCCGCTGGGAGTAGGTGTTCTTATTCTCCATGGACTTTACAGTGTCCCAGAACTTTTTTGAGTTTGTGTTGCAGGAAGCATATTTCTGCTTGAAAAAGCTAGCCTTGGCTTTTCTACCTGCCTGTGTAAATTGGTTTCTAGCTTCCCTGAAAAGTTGCATATCACGGGGGCTGTTCGATGCTAATGCAGAACGCTATAGGATGTTTTTGTGTTGGTTAAGGGCAGTCAGGTCTGGAGAGAACCAAGGGCTATATCTGTTCCTGGTTCTACATTTCTTGAAGGGGGCATGCTTATTTAAGATGGTGAGGAAGACATTTAAAAAAAATAACCAGGCATCCTCTACCGACGGAATGAGATCAATATCCTTCCAGGATACCCCGGCCAGGTCGATTAGAAAGGCCTGCTCGCTGAAGTGTTTCAGGGAGCATTTGACAGGGATGAGTGGAGGTCGTTTGACCGCTTACCCATTACGGATGCAGGCAATGAGGCAGTGATCGCTGAGATCTTGGTTAAAAACAGCAGAGGTGTATTTAGACGGAAAGTTGGTTAGGATGATATCTATGAGGGTGCCCGTGTTTACGGCTTTGGGGTGGTACCTGGTAGGTTCATTGATAATTTGTGTGAGATTGAGGGCATCAAGCTTAGATTGTAGGATGGCTGGGGTGTTAAGCATGTTCCAGTTTAGGTTGCCTAGCAGCACGAGCGCTGAAGATAGATGGGGGGCAATCAGTTCACATATGGTGTCCAGAGCACAGCTGGGGGTAGAGGGTGATCTATAGGAGGCGGCAACGGTGAGAGACTTGTTTTTAGAGAGGTGTATTTTTAAAAGTAGAAGTTCAAATTGTTTGGGTACAGATCTGGATAGTAGGACAGAACTCTGCAGGCTATCTTTGCAGTAGATTGCAACACCGCCCCCTTTGGCCGTTCTATCTTGTCTGAAAAAGTTGTAGTTAGGGATGAAAATGTCAGAATTTTTGGTGGTCTTTCTAAGCCAGGATTCAGACACGGCTAGAACATCCGGGTTGGCAGAGTGTGCTAAAGCAGTGAATAAAACAAACTTAGGGAGGAGGCTTCTAATGTTAACATGCATGAAAACAATGCTATTACGGTTACAGAACTCATCAAAAGAGAGCGCCTGGGGAATAGGAGTGGAGCTAGGCAGTGCAGGGCCTCGATTCACCTCTACATCACCAGAGGAGGAGTAGGATAAGGGTACGGCTAAAAGCTATGAGAATTGGTCATCTAAAACGTCTGGAACAGAGAGTAAAAGGAGGTTTCTGGGGGTGATAAAATAGCTTCAAGGTATAATGTACAGACAATGGTATGGTAGGATGTGAATACAGTGGAGGTAAACCTAGGTATTGAGTGATGATGAGAGAGATATTGTCTCTAGAAACATCATTGAAACCAGGTGATGTCATCGCATGTGTGGGTGGTGGAACTGAAAGGTTGGATAAGGTTTTGTGAGCAGGGCTAGAGGCTCTACAGTGAAATGCATGTCATTTAAAGTCAATTTAGCAATTGAACAAAAATCAATTTTTTTCGCCACCTAGCTAACGTTAGCCACAACAAATTGGAATTTGTAACATATCATTCATTCATATCATTCTTTCATCACATTCCCAGTGGGTCATAAGTTTACATACATTCAATTAGTATTTGGTAGCATTGCCTTTAAATTGTTTACCTTGGGTCAAACATTTTGGGTAGCCTTCCACAAGCTTCCCACAATAAGTTGGGTGAATTTTGGTCCACATTCCTCCTGACAGAGCTGGTGTAACTGAGTCAGGTTTGTAAAGGCCTCCTTGCTCGCACATGCTTTTTCAGTTCTGCCCACAAATTTTCTATAGGATTGAGGTCAGGGCTTTGTAATGGCCACTCCAATACATTGACTTTATTGTCCTGAAGTTATTTTGCCACAACTTTGGAAGTATGCTTGGGGTCATTGTCCATTTGAAAGACCCATTTGCAACCAAGCTTTAACTTCCTAACTGATGTCTTAAGATGTTGCTTCAATATATCCACATACTTTTCCTACCTCATGATGCCATCTATTTTGTGAAGTGCACCTGCAGCAAAGCACCCCCAGAACAAGAGGCTGCCACCCCGTGCTTCACAATTGGGATGGTGTTTTTCAGCTTGCAAGCCTCCCTTTTTCCTCCAAACATAACGATGGTCATTATGGCCAAACATTTATTTTTTTGTTTCATCAGACCAGAGGACATTTCTCCAAAAAGTATGATCTTTGTCCCCATGTGCAGTTGCAAACCGTAGTCTGGCTTTTTTTATGGCGGTTTTGGAGCAGTTGCTTCTTCCTTGCTGAGTGCCCTTTCAGGGTATGTCGATATAGGACTTGTTTTACTGTGGCTATAGATACTTTTTTACCTGTTTCTTCCAGCATCTTCACAAGGTCCTTTGCTGTTGTTCTGGGATTGATTTGCACTTTTCGCACCAAAGTACGTTCATCTCTAGGAGACAGAACGCGTCTCCTTCCTGAGCAGTATGACGGCTGCGTGGTCCCATGGTGTTTATACTTGCATACTATTGTTTGTACAGATGAACGTGGTTCCTTCAGGCGTTTGGAAATTGCTCCCAAGGATGAAGGAGACCATTTTTTTTCTGAGGTCTTGGCTGATTTCTTTTGATTTTCCCATGTTATCAAGCATAGAGGCAGTGAGTTTGAAAGTAGGCCTTGAAATACATCTACAGGTACATCTCCAATTGACTCAAATGATGTCAATTAGCGTTTCAGAAGCTTCTAAAGCCATGACATCATTTTCTGGAATTTTCCAAGCTGTTTTAAGGCACAGTGAACTTAGTGTACGTAAACTTCTGACCCACTTTAATTGTGATACAGTGAAATAATCTGTCTGTAAACAACTGTTGGAAAAATTACTTGTGTCATTGTAACGATCTTCGTCGGCAGAAAGATAGGAGGACCAAAGCGCAGCATGGTAAGTTTTCATGATGATATTTAATTAAAACTTAGAACACTAAACAATAAATGACAATGTGAATTTACAAAACCGAAACAGTACCGTGTGGCCCAAACACTCACACGGAAACAAACACCCACAAACCAAAAGTGAAACCCAGGCTACCTAAGTATGATTCTCAATCTGGGACAACAATTGACAGCTGCCTCTGATTGAGAACCATACTAGGCCGAACTCAAACCAACATAGAAAAACAAACAGACTGCCCACCCCAACTCACGCCCTGACCATACTAAGGCAAAAACAAAGGAACTAAGGTCAGAACGTGACAGTCATGCACAAAGTAGATTACCTAACCGACTTGCCAAAACTATAGTTTGTTGACAAGAAATTTGTGCAGTGGTTAAAAAAAATGTTTATGACTCCAACCTAAGTGTATGTAAACTTCTGACTTCAACTGTAGCTTTAAATGGCATTTCATAGATGTAGTTAGTTATGTATTTATATCAATTCAAAACTGGAATTTTTCCTCAAAACAAAGGTTCTAAAGGTATGCCAGACATTTATGGAATAAATCATACCTAGCTTGATGATTCTGTGACAAACAGTGAATTAGTTATTGATTTTAAATGGCTTTTGGCAAATGTCTGTTGAATGTCTGATGAATGTTTGTTGAGTGTCTGTTGAAAGTCTGAATGTGTGAATATAAAACCAACTTTACCTCGGTCTCTTTTTCATAGCACGTCGATACAAAGTGATTTTCTTAGCAAATTGGGGGAGGATTTTTCGACTATTAGGTTAACGCGGCATGAAGTCGGAAATTTCGGGGTTCCCAGTTGTTTTGAATGCGGCACACCGAAATAATCGAATGTGGATTGTCATTCAGGAAGTCAACTACTAGCTAGCTATAAACATAACTAAAATTGATAAAGAAGCTATTTGCGGGAAAACAGACTAACATTTAAGTGATTATTAAAGATTCTTCCATTTATTGTTGTGTGCATAGCATAACTAATTTTCAATTGGTGAAAATGTCCACCTCGTCCTCCCTCATAAAAAAAATAGCTAGCTAACGTTAACTAGATAGCCATCAACAGCCTTTTAAAAAAGGCCTTTAAATGCACATCATTTGATGAGCCTTATTTAGGCTTTAATTTAGGCTCTAGGCTTTAATTGAACTTATTTAGGCTTTATTTTTTTGTCCTTTGTTTTAGAGAATATTTGTGTAATGTACAGTGCCTTGCGAAAGTATTCGGCCCCCTTGAACTTTGCGACCTTTTGCCACATTTCAGGCTTCAAACATAAAGATATAAAACTGTATTTTTTTGTGAAGAATCAACAACAAGTGGGACACAATCATGAAGTGGAACGACATTTATTGGATATTTCAAACTTTTTTAACAAATCAAAAACTGAAAAATTGGGCGTGCAAAATTATTCAGCCCCTTTACTTTCAGTGCAGCAAACTCTCTCCAGAAGTTCAGTGAGGATCTCTGAATGATCCAATGTTGACCTAAATGGCTAATGATGATAAATACAATCCACCTGTGTGTAATCAAGTCTCCGTATAAATGCACCTGCACTGTGATAGTCTCAGAGGTCCGTCAAAAGCGCAGAGAGCATCATGAAGAACAAGGAACACACCAGGCAGGTCCGAGATACTGTTGTGAAGAAGTTTAAAGCTGGATTTGGATACAAAAAGATTTCCCAAGCTTTAAACATCCCAAGGAGCACTGTGCAAGCGATAATATTGAAATGGAAGGAGTATCAGACCACTGCAAATCTACCAAGACCTGGCCGTCCCTCTAAACTTTCAGCTCATACAAGGAGAAGACTGATCAGAGATGCAGCCAAGAGGCCCATGATCACTCTGGATGAACTGCAGAGATCTACAGCTGAGGTGGGAGACTCTGTCCATAGGACAACAATCAGTCGTATATTGCACAAATCTGGCCTTTATGGAAGAGTGGTAAGAAGAAAGCCATTTCTTAAAGATATCCATAAAAAGTGTCGTTTAAAGTTTGCCACAAGCCACCTGGGAGACACACCAAACATGTGGAAGAAGGTGCTCTGGTCAGATGAAACCAAAATTGAACTTTTTGGCAACAATGCAAAACGTTATGTTTGGCGTAAAAGCAACACAGCTGAACACACCATCCCCACTGTCAAACATGGTGGTGGCAGCATCATGGTTTGGGCCTGCTTTTCTTCAGCAGGGACAGGGAAGATGGTTAAAATTGATGGGAAGATGGATGGAGACAAATACAGGACCATTCTGGAAGAAAACCTGATGGAGTCTGCAAAAGACCTGAGACTGGGACGGAGATTTGTCTTCCAACAAGACAATGATCCAAAACATAAAGCAAAATCTACAATGGAATGGTTCAAAAATAAACATATCCAGGTGTTAGAATGGCCAAGTCAAAGTCCAGACCTGAATCCAATCGAGAATCTGTGGAAAGAACTGAAAACTGCTGTTCACAAATGCTCTCCATCCAACCTCACTGAGCTCGAGCTGTTTTGCAAGGAGGAATGGGAAAAAAAGTTCAGTCTCTCGATGTGCAAAACTGAAAGAGACATACCCCAAGCGACTTACAGCTGTAATCGCAGCAAAAGGTGGCGCTACAAAGTATTAACTTCAGGGGGCTGAATAATTTTGCACGCCCAATTTTTCAGTTTTTGATTTGTTAAAAAAGTTTGAAATATCCAATAAATGTCGTTCCACTTCATGATTGTGTCCCACTTGTTGTTGATTCTTCACAAAAAAATACAGTTTTATATCTTTATGTTTGAAGCCTGAAATGTGGCAAAAGGTCGCAAAGTTCAAGGGGGCCGAATACTTTCGCAAGGCACTGTACATCTGTTTGTAAGTATAAAATAAAATGTGCTGTAAAAATTACAGCAATTGAAATGAAATTTTGCAACAGAACATTTATTTTATTTTTACACTTTATGTGCATACACCCCTTGCATTTTTTTCCACATTTTGTTGTGTTGCAGCCTGAATTTAAAATCAATTAAATTTAGAGTTTTTTTGGTCACTGGTCTACACACAAAAAATACCCCATAATGTCAAAGTGGAATTCTGTTTTTAAAATGTTTAAAATTAATAAAAAAATGAAAGCTGAAATGTCTTGAGTCAAGTATTCAACCCTTTGTATATGGCAAGAAGTAGTGGAAATGTGCTTAACAAGTCACATAAGTTGCATAGACTTACTCTGTGTGCAATAATAGTGTTTAACATAATTTTTGAATGACTCCCTCATCTCTGTAGCCCTCACACAATTATCTGTAAGATCCATCAGTCGAGCATTGAATTTCAAACACAGATTCAACCACAAAGACCAGGAAGATTTACCACTGCCTTGCAAAGAAGGGCACCTATTGGTAGAACAGTAAACATCATAAAACAGTCATTGAATATCCCTTTGAGCATGGTGAAGTTATTAATTACACTTTGGATGGTGTATCAATACACCCAGTCATTACAAAGATACAGGTGGTCCTTCCTAACTCAGTTGCCGGAGAGGAAGGAAACCTCTCAGGATTTCACTATGAGAATGGATCAACAACATTGTAGTTACTCCACAATTACTAACCTAATTGACTGACTGTTCTGAATACAAAGTGTTATGTTCAGGCAAATCCAATACAACACATTACCGAGTACCACTCTCCATACTTTCAAGCATAGTGATGGCTGCATCATGTTACGGGTATCCTTGTTATTGTTAAGGATGGGGGAGTTTTTCAGGATAAAAATATATAAATGGAATGGAACTATGCAGAGGAAAAATTCTGGAGGAAAACCTGGTTCAGTCTGCTTTCCACCAGATCTCCACTGGGAGATTAATTCACCTTTCAGCAGGACAATAACCTAAAACACAAAGCCAAATATACACTGGAGTTGCTTTCTAAGAAGACAGTGAATGTTACTGATTGGGCAAGTTACAGTTTTGACATAAATCTACTTGAAAATCTATGGTAAGACCTTAAAATGGTTGTCTAGCAATGATCAACAACCCATTTGACAGAGCTTGAATAATTTTGAAAAGAATAATGGGCAAATGTTGCACAATCCAGGTGTGGAAAGCTCTTAGAGACACCCAGAAAGACTCGCCGCTGTAATCGCTGCCAAAGATGCTTCTACAAAGTATTGACTCAGGGAAGTGAATACTTACGTCAATTATTTCATTTTCAATACATTTGCAAACATTTCTAAAAACATGTTTTTAGTTTGTCATTATGAGGTATTGTGTGTAGATGGGTGAGAAACAAACCTATTTGATTCATTTTTAATTCAGGCTGAATAAGTCAAGGGGTATGAATACTTCCTGAAGGCCCTGTATATTATTATGTCCATGGTGCATTCCACCAATGAGATACATATTTATAGATACATATCTCATTGGTGGAGTGCACCATGCAAGTGATAATATACATAATTGACATTACATTGATGGTGTAGCTGACGTTCCAGTAGTCTACTAACAATACAATTTCAACTGAGCTATGATAATAGCCATGTAGACCTAACAACGTTTCAAGTGTGTACAGTGAAACGCTAAACTTGCAAACCCTACTCAACAGTGCAGTATTCAATGTATATAAAAACACGTGAAATGGGAAATAAGAGCGGAAGCTATATGCAAGGTCTGCCAGTAACACATGTGCAATGTGCAGGCATACTGGAATATTTGAGGTAGGTACTACGTAACTAGAATGAATGAAAGATAAATTGACCATCAAATTATTTAATGAACGTCTTGTTGCCGAAATTTTCCTAGTTTGAGCATCCGGAGGCCAAGAAGGGTGCAAGCTCCGACCCTACTTTTCTGTTTTGTGATTATTTTGTCGTTTATTTTTACTTTATTTTCACAAGATGTATCAGATATGATTTCTTACAACTGACAAGTTTCTAATTTCTCGTGTTTTTTTCTTCTAGTATTTACAATAGACGATAACTAAAAAGAAAGACATACCCCATCCTCACTACGACTACCAGAATTCAATGCGCATATGAACAAGAGGCTCCAGACTGTTAACGCGACTGAACAAAGTGAATCGGATTTATTGTGTATATTATCCTGGGGTGTAGCAGCCAAACAACAAGGTTGGTTAATTTATATATCTCCCCATCGCCTAAACACGACTTTTATTGGGAAGGTGTTTTGAAAAATTTCCCTCGTTGTTAGTCTAGCCACCGTTTGACGCTTGCAGGGAATTATTGTATTCTAGGCTAGCTAACTAGTTAGCTAACGTAGTTTATCACCTCTGCTGCCAGTGTGTATATTTCCCAACAATGGTAGTTACTGTAGCAAGAAAGTAAAATGTTATTTCTTGGAAG
Source organism: Oncorhynchus clarkii lewisi (assembly GCF_045791955.1). Classification (NCBI taxonomy): domain Eukaryota; kingdom Metazoa; phylum Chordata; class Actinopteri; order Salmoniformes; family Salmonidae; genus Oncorhynchus; species Oncorhynchus clarkii. The sequence continues at coordinate 27,964,151 of NC_092158.1, forward strand.
TAGCTAGCTAGATTGCTAGCAAGCTAGATTAATACAATCACCTCAATTTCGGAATATTAGCTAGGTAGATGATAATTTGCTGGTAGTTTACGTCCTTCAGATTTACAGGCCACACACAAGCTAGCGTTAGGCATTAATTTAGCTACACATAGCTAAGCTTTGTTGTTGTCCTAACCCGACGACTGCTTGGGTAACAAACGTCATGCTTCTCTGTTTTCTCGCGTAGTATAGCATAATAAACAATTATCCCTACATAGCTAATGATTTTGTTTCCAAAACAGGTGGTGACTTGATAGCTATGCCAAGTTAAAACAGTTTTGGCACATCCTATTGTTTATTTATTTGCGCATAATGTTGCACCTAGATAATGGACAACTTGCTTTACACTTTTTATGCAGATAGCATGACATTGCTGTTGTGAAGGTTTGTCAGATCATTAACTATAAACGTGTTATTTCCTCTAATGTGAAGAAAACCATTCCAACATGCTTGATGTAGGCCCACCAGTGTATAAAACAGAATCGAATCATTCTATGCCTAATCCTTCATTTGTCCTACATTTCAGAAAACATGGAAGCAAATGGTTTTGTAGGATGGCATGGCAGCAGTCTTCTTTGCACCTGATGGTGATGACTGTCATGCTCTCTGTTCATTTCATCTTCCTGTAGATTGTGTTGCCATGGAGCCCTGCGGAGGAAATGAGCCAGCAAGTTATACAAAGCATTTGTCTGCTGGCTGCGAGCAGACAGCCATTGGTGGCCAGGATTCACAGACTGAGGTAAAGCCTCCATCTGACACATTTGATGCTGTGCCCCCTGATCCTCAGCCATCAGGGAAACTGAAGAGGACTGCATTGAGATTCTTTGGAGGACGTAAAAGCATTTGTGTTTTGCCCAACTTCTTTGGAGGGAGGAACAAAAATCAGAACAAGTGTGCCTCTAAAAAGGGAGTAAGCAAGAGTAAAACGCATGATGGACTTAGCAAGGCAGGTTGGGAGGACAGCCTGGGAAGTGGATATGTTCCAGCAGGAGATTTTGAGTACCACAGCCAGACTCCTAGCACTTGTTGTAGTGAATTTGGTCACTCTACTGGTGATCAGAAGTCCTTTTCCCTCCCCCGTCAGAAAAAGGGTTTGAGGGGACTTTTTAACAGCATCAGGCGTCATAGAAAGAATAGAAATTGTGATTTAGAAAAAAATGAAATGGTTGCAATGTCTCATGTCTGCAACAAAGAGGTGCCTATTGCCCAGACTAAGATTGACCAAAATGACACTGAGTGCCTGAACAGTTTGTCTGAATCCAATGTGCCTGTTTCGGCAAATGTCGAAGATTGTTTGACTATTGCGCCTGAATGTATTAATGTTGATGTCATAGTGTCTGAGAGCAATGTGGTGAAACAAAGGAGTGTGGACTCTCTTGTAGGGGAACTGATGAAAGGCAAGGACGTTGTTGCAAAGAATGATAACCCAAATAAACATGAAGAGACACTCCATGAAACCACTGAACCTGGTTCTCTCCCAAACACCAACCTAGAGTCTACAGTGAACGTCCAGCTGCCTACTGGCTCATCTCAAATAAGCTTGCTTTATGGTGATGTGGCGTCTCTGAAGAGTTTTGACTCACTCACTGGCTGTGGTGACATAATAGCTGATCAAGATGACGACAGTATTGCAGAGAGCACAGTCTCGGGGGAAAGGAGTCGAAATGCAGGCAAAAGGAGTTCCTGTTATGTTACCTACCAGGGTGGAGGAGAAGAAATGGCCACCCCTGATGAGGTGGCTGGAGACTATCTCCATGACCTCTGGGAAAATGACGCTGTAGAGAACATTTGCTATACAGACAGCCAGGAACCAGACTTTCTAGAACACAGTGAAAGTCCTAGGATGACACCTGAAGAGCCATCTAGCTCCTATAACATGGACATCAGCAACAACAGCAATGGTGATCTTGAAGTTACAGAGACCACCCTTACATCTGCGGATGTCATGACCCCTCAGAGCGACCATCAAGAGTCAGTTCCTAACAGCGATGAGGGTTACTATGACTCTACCACCCCAGGACAAGATGAAGACGGACGTGACAAAGTTGACAATGTCAGGACGGATAGACTACCAAGGGACAGTTACAGTGGCGACGCTCTGTATGAGCTTTTTGAGCCTGATGATAGTCTTATCAGTCCACCTCTTGAAAAATCTAAGCTGCCTGATCCACTTGAGTTTTTAGAAATGCCAGCTCAGTGTAGTGATGTAAATGATATGTTCACTCCTGAAACAGATCTAATGGAAGAGGACAGGCTGACTTTGATCCAGCAGGACCTTCTCTGCGCGGAGTTGAAAAGCATGTGTAAACTTTCCAAAGAGCAGGCTCTGTTCACCAAAGGGAGGATCCACCAAGATAATAGCTTCCAGGAAAGCATTTCTAAGGTCAACTCAAAAACTCAAGCCTCTATGAAAGAGGACCAGGTCAACCCAGAGGCTTTGAATAAAAAAGAAAACCGATCGCATGCCATAGAGCAGAGATATTTCAAAGCCTGTAATGGTGGGAATAGTGAGAGAATGTCAGATGCAGCTTTTAGCTCCCTTGCTTCAAAAACATGTCAATCACAAGAAATGTGCCCTGAGCAAAACAAGCCACAGTCCCCCAACTTAAGAGGAAATCATGATATTTCTAAAGAAACAAACAATGATTTGAAGGATGACCAGGCAATTTGCTTCTCCCAAGCCCTAGTGGACTTTACAAAACAGTCACAGTTTTATAGTGATTCAAATGAAAGCATGGGAGGCTCTGAGTCAGACTCTCCCTTTTCCCAAAACATGCAATCCCTCCCAGCCATTGTCACATTTGATGTCGTGGACATCGATAATGAGGGGGAATATGATCAGCAGATGGATATGGTAATGGAGGAGGAAGACATCACGTCGCCTTACGAAGTGTTTGAAGAAAGCTACCTGCAAAAGGATGCGTTTGCTGAATGTGACTTACAAATGTTTGACCTCTATGAACGGAGTCTCCTCAGTAATACTTGGGGAATCGCCAGCCTGCCACGTCACCTTAGCCTTACACGAGTCCATCAGTCAAGTCCACTGGCTCCTCTGTCGAGTCCTCTGGCCTTAAATCGGAGGAGTAGATCCCTGGACACAGAGAGCTTGGAGTTAGAGATGACTGACATGTATTTAGGGAGTGGGGCAGCGCTAGCATCATGCCCTAGAACTGAAAGAGTGTCAAAGATGGCGTCCTCACTTCAACGCAAAAATAATGGTCACATTTCCACTTCAGAAAATGGGGACAATAGAAACATGTTGCAGTCATGGCAACCAGATACTGAGGGGACTGTAACCCACCCTGGAGCAGATGGGAAAAGAAAAGAGCAGACGCACAGTCTCTATCAAACCCAAGACGGACACGTGGTATCATTCAGTCAGTCTGTCAGTCGAGTCCCAAACTGTAAACCTCAACTGATCTCAGCTAGCAAACTGACTGACAGAGTATCCTGTAATTCTATCCCTCAGAATACAGGACCGTTGCATAGGCCATCTCATCTTCCTTTGCAATCAGAATCCTGTCGGCCTCAGGCCCCTGGTCGACCTCATGCTCACTATGGGAGATCAGATAAGGCATCAGGTGGTGGGGGTGAGGCCCTTTTTTACACATCGACTGTTGACTCTCATCCTTACAATCAACACAGTAAGATTAGGCCAGTGGGGATCACCCATGGAATGCCTCATCTTTGCTCTGAGTCTGGGAGTCCTGTAAGCCCAGTGGACTATGAGCAGCTGCCAGACTTCACCAGTAAAGGAAGAAAAGCAGTGGAAATGGTGCGCCCTGTTGAATGTAGCAAACACATGTCTGGAGCAAATCCCTAAAAATGGGATGAAACCTCTACAGTTAGCATATAGGCCTGTATCCCACGTTTTCATACTATGTGCCACCAAAAAGACACCATCTAGTACGTTTACATCACCGAAAATAGAATGATTGTCTGTTACCGTTATCACACATTGCAAATATGCTGTTTTGATTAATAAGCTATTGTATTTCAATGTGATGTACAAGCCTTAGAATTTGTGTTGCAATGGATAAGGAAGCCTGTGCTCTTCTATCATGCTGCGTTATCTTGTGAACAGTCATCAAAATAAAAAACTCCCATGCAATCTTTCATTAAAATGTTCAGGCATGAGTATACCTTGCATTTGCTCAGCCCAGTGTTAGGCTACACATCACATTTTATTACACATATTGGTAGCTAAACGACATGGTATGTTCACTCTGTCAAGTTGTAGGTAGCCTTTAGTCTTTAAAAAAAAGACTTTCTTTACAGAAAGCTGTTTACTGCAGTCTTTGTACTAGTACACTATTATGATGGTATTAGATTGTGATGCATTTATAAGATTCAGCTTCAACATGCAGATTTGGATAGGAGGTCAGTTAACCTTTTTTAGATATCAAATGTAGGGGGAACCGCATCGATAATGTCTTACATTTTCGTGAAACTGATTTTGTTGGTAGGCTATAAACTGTATGTTACAATGTGTTTTATGTTTAGAATTGATTTAATCTTACATCAATAATGGTTACGCTGTATGTTTTATTTTTGGTTGACAGAATCTAATATCTGAAAATAATGCTTTGTTCTTTAGATTTGTATTCTGTAGTACCTCTGCAATAATTCTAAAAAATGATGTTAAATTTGTATTCACAACCAATCCATCTGCTGAAAACTGATATAGATTGATTTTACCCAGGTAATCGTAACTCAACTGTCTGCTGGCAAAGTCTGTGAAATTGTGTCATGCTGGTTGGCATTTTGGGATATTGCCTCAGTTACCTTTTTTTTGTCTAGCACTATGAAGAATATAATGCTGCCTTGCACTTAAATCCTTGATACATTTTTTTTGTTTGTAGATAAAAAGACAAAAAACACGGGGATGTTTGGGATACTTTTTTATTGCCGATTTTAGTAGATTCATCATAAATGTTCCTTATTTCTGTGATTATCATACTATTGTAAGACCTTTTCGATATATTATACTCATTGACCAACTCTGCATTTGTTTCAATATCTCAGCACTTTCTTTTCTACACTACATTGTCTGTTTCATCTGTAAGACCTGTCCTAGCTACAATTAGTTGTATGTATTTACTGAGCACATGGCTACATGTTTAACTTTTGTATTTTGAGCATTAATACATCTTATCATGATTCTTGTCTTTAAAGTGGCAATCTGCAGTTCCAACAATAACAAAGCGGTCACCCCCCACTGATCTGGTAAACAGCTGAGGGATAGGGCAGAAGAAATTTAACCACTTTCAAACGCATGAACAGACCTAATATGTATCAATGATGGTATCAAAATTATAGTTTGAATCATGTTTTTAGGCTATACAGTGTTTGTTTACTTTTTACAACATTAATTACAAACAATGGAGTAAGACATTTTGTGTTCTGATTGGGTATGGCAGTTGCAGTAATCTCATGAGGCATCTTGACATTTTATTCTTCAAGAACAAATGTATGTAACTGCTGCAGATTGCCCCTTTTTAAGTTAGATTTTCCCTATGTTATTGTTTTCTGTCAGCTGTTACAACTGAATTTGTTGTGGTAAGCTATCTGTGGCAATTTCATGCCCAAAGATGAGTTTTCCCATGTTGACAAAACCAATTATGGAAGCTTTAGTATGTGTTTTCTCACTGGCATTGACAAAGGGCATGTGTAATTGTATCAATTAACTTTTTCAACAATAAGGAATAGGCTGTATATGTATATCAATTTCTTGATTTGTCACGTACATGCCGAAGCAGCTGGTATGAATGAAAGCAAATGTTCAAATTTCTATGCCTACATGTAGCATATACAGTGGGGTCTGAAATTATTGACACCCTTGATAAAGTTGAGCAGAAATTACTATAAAATAATTAAAATACTTAAAAATGGGAAAGTATATTATTTTATACTAATACAATCGCTCAGAGAAAGAGATTTTGTTTAACAAGGTGGGTCAAATTTTTGATACCCCTGTTTTCAGTACCTTTCAATACCTCACCTTGTGAGGTTAACGGCACTGAGCGTTTTCTGTCAAATGTTTTGAGTTAGAGAACACATTGGGAGGTATCTTCGACCACTCCACCATACAGAATACTTCCAGATCCTTGATATACATTGCTCTATGGACTGCCCTTTTCAAACCACAGGTTTTCAATCGCTTTCAAGTCCGGAGACTGAAATGGCCATTGCAAAATGTTGATTTTTGTGGCCAATTAACAATTTCTTTGTGATTAAAAAAATATTTTAATGATTGGGGTTATTGTCTTGCTCGAGGATCCACGTGTTGCCAAGTTTTAGCCTCTTGGCAGAAGCAACCAGGTTTTTGGCTAAAATATCCAGGTACTGGGTAAAGTTATTGATGCTGTTGACCTTAACAAGGGCCCCAGGACCAGTGGAGTAAAAATAGCCCATTACATCAAAGATCCACCACCATATTTTACAGTAGGCATGCTTTTTTTTTTCTGCTCATGCATTCTCATTTCGATGCCAAACCCACCACTGGTGTGCATGGCCAAGGAGCTCTATTTTCATATCATCCAACAAACGTAAGCGCCTGGAGTTTACTAAACGGCTTTGGCACTTGGATTGGAACTGACGCTTTCGTCACATTTACATGATAATAGAGCTCTTTGGCCACACACACACCAGTGATGGGTTTGGCGTCAATGAGAAATAAGGCCTATATATCTGTGGATCTAGAGACACTACCCTCTGCTGGACAAATAACTTTACAACAGCAAATGAGACCAACAATCCAGGAGCATACAATCCTATATCTTTTGATGGCGCTAGCAGCCAATAATAGTTGATTTTTAGGTTGGAGCTTGCTAATGCTGAAATAGAAGAACATCAAGGTCAGTTTGCAGTCTCATCTGTTGTGAGCAAGCCTCCAAATTCCTCCCCATTTGCTGTACAACCATTGACTCTCGGCTACCCACTGGGCACACTACGTCATTTCAACATTTACATTTTTTTAATTGGTTGAGATGTTGATCAGTGAGATTTCAACCTTTATTCACCCACTCAAGACTGCCAGAAGTTTTTTGAATTCCCAATGTTATCACTATGCTTTCAACCAGATTTTTGTTTTTTATTTAAATGTGTTATCACTGCACTTTCAACCATTTTAAAGCACAACCAAGTTCAAATGGGAATTCAATGTCAGATATTTTGTATTTATTATACAACTTAATGTGTTATCACTGTGCTTTATCTAATAGCACAACCCAATGAGCTAGATTGCAGTTGAGATTACATTAAAGTACATAGTGCAAGTGATCAATGGTGTTTGAGTTTCTGTGCAGATTATAGCAATTGATATGTGGTTTAGATGGAGATGTGAATCCAACATATTAATTATTATCTTGAAGATGAAATTTGAAATCAACCCGAAACCCTAGGCCTATATGTATTGTCTATTTTTAGTTGAACTCTGGGTTGAATTGAAACAAGACAATAGCTGTGGATGACTTTGCAAATGCTATATATGGGCCTAAATAGTATCATTGATGATATGACATAAGGTATGGTTACGTTTTATTTTTACTCTTAAGCCTAGTTAACCTACCCTTTGGAATTACTTTAATAGCAACAGTGAATCTATTTAGTTATTAAGAGATCTCTCAATGATCATTCTGAAGATAGCCCATTGGTAGTAGTCAGTGATAAACACCTAAGTTAAGCAGGGTTGGGCATGTTTAAAACCCTGGATGGAATCCTGAATGGATAGCTGTAGATGGAAATACTCTCCAGTAGGTGGTGCTGCACAGATTTCTTTCTTTCTGAGGGTGGCTATACGGTTGAAGATCTGACATTGTCTTGAAGGTACAAATTCAACAAGGTTTGTCTGTTGAAAATTGATTATCATGATGAGATAATCCTGTGGTTGAAATTTCACGCTCAAAACAAAAGTTGACGTTAATTAATTTTTCAAATCCAATGTATTTTCCACTTAGATTGCACATCGCCATACTTTGACAAATTTCAGCGTTGATTCAGCCAGTCTGCTCAGTAGGTATTGTGTTATCTGGATTTGCAGTGAGAGGGAACAGACAGTACCATGGCATAATAGTTTGAAGCCTACTTCACAAATAGTATATTAGAGTCCGTGTGGTAGTGTTGACAAAACACCTGGAACTACAAGATGTTGGTGTGTTGCCACTGGAAAAATACTTAGAAATGCATCAAATTAAATCTCACACCCTGACCACAATTCAGTAGGCAACACCATAAAGCTTGTGTATGATTACCTTACAGCTATTCATCTTTGTGTATTTATGTGTGACAGTCTTTTGTGTCCAAACCATGAGAGAAGAGCCATTTTCCTGAGTTATGTAATTCCTTGTGTTCCCTGAACTGTAAACACATTGAGATGATGGGAAATGCTACTCTTGAGGTTGCCTGGCCGTCATCCAAGACCTTTTGCGGCCAACTACTGTGCTCAACCACGCAGTCTCCAGAGGAGTTGCGACACAGGAAACTGGAACTATTCTTGTTTTTGCTCCTGATTTAGATAAGTGTGTATAGGCCTATGTGGATATATAGAGAGAGACTGAAAGCTCTATGTGATGTTAATTTAATAGAACACATTTGAACATTAACAAGTGAACAAAATACAAATGTGAACTGGACTGTGAGACTATTTGAGGTGTACGTGGGCCAAGGCTGGGTCACTGCAGCGCAGTGCATCCACTACAAAGCTGTAGTAGAAGTATGTAGATTTCCCACTGCAGTGGTTTAGCCCCACTCTAATGCTGCAGTCTCCCTGGTTTTAGATTTCACTGGATTTCTACAGTACCCCTCCACCCCACCCCCTACCCCACCTCCTTTTTCCGTTGCACAGTATCATGTGAAAGCTTATTCTAACAGCATATTCTATCATCGTGGGAGAGTAAAAATAGCAAGTTCTTCTCACTAATGATGTTTGTTTCCTTTTTAAACAGTGACATATATTTTTTACTTCTGAGCTGTCGTTGTCACTGAGCCTCAGTGAAGTGAATGTATCAGTTTCCAGATAATGAGATTCTCTCGTTTGAAAGGTACAGGCACATTGTCATCTGAGGGCAGCGGAGACTCCTCTGATTCTAATATGAAACGTTTCCTATCCTCAGATGAGCCGCAAAGATAGACAGCAGCCTAGCATTGAGGTCAAAACAACATGATGCTTTTCCCCTTGCTTTCAAGTAGCTGCCAACAAAAAGCTGTTGACTGCCAGTGTCAGAGAGGTCTTGTCTGTGGACTTAACTTTGTTTGTGTGGACTAAATACTTGTATATCTGAGCTTTTCTTAAAGCCAGCCCATGTCAACCTTTTCCTCATCTCTCCACACAAGCTCCCAGTTATTGTTGGCTTCAGATTCAAAGCCATTGTGCTTGCCTTTGAGGCAGTGAGGGTAACCACTCCTCTCTACCTGCTGGCAATGATAAGACCACACAACCGGCCAGGCCAGTGCTTTGTTACCTCTGGTCTCCCGGAATCTCCCCCATGAGGACTCAGTGTATGGTCCACCTGGTTTTGTTATGACCCCTCAAAATCATCTGTATGGGTGCTGGAACAGCAGAGGTGCTACTTATCCTCATCCACTTGTGCTATTAGCCCAAAGCATGTTTTCTCCTCATCCTGTGTTGTGTTGCTTTCATATGTTTTATTTGAATTATTGTTCAATTCTATTCTTCTTTATCCTTATGAGTTCTGTGAGTTTTTCCCCCTGAAGTTTGTGTTGGTGGAAGTCTGAGACCCAAGGCTGATAGTGCAACTATGCACTTCTCTCATCATGCTTGTGAGAGAGCTACAGGAGTGACAGCGATGGGGCCAGTGAACAATCGAGCTCAGAGTGCATGGGGATTTGGAGTGACAGGTGCACAGGAGCCAAGAGGAGAGATTAATCTCTACTGAGATAAATTACAAAGTAGTTATCCTACTGTTAAGACCTCTGTTACTTTTTGATTTGTGTAGAATGGTCCACGTGGGTGGATGTATTTCTCTTTACAAAAACCTGCCTGTTTTTATTACTATTATCAATGATTACAGTTGCCTAGGCATATAATGAAATTACGACATTTGTATTGCCAACTGGCACAGGCCAATATAACCCCCATACAGTGTCTATGTTCCTCTTATTATGATTTAATATTTCTGGTCCGTGATTTTAACTATATTTTGATGAGCAAGCATCACGAGGTTAGGACTCCCAGTTTGAAGCATAGATAGGAACCATAATGAGCCCCCAATGAGTGCCTGTGGTTTGTTCCTCTATGCACGAAGCACCGCCCAGGTTTTTGCTCCCCGCTACGCAGAGAGAGTTGCAGCAGTAGCGTTCTACAGTGCCTACGTTACCATCACAATTTTAGTGCATGCAAAGACCCCTACTCCTAATGAAAAACGGCATTCAAGTCGGCAAATCAGGAAACTAGCGTACTACGGGTGTCAGAGTGGAAGGGGAACTAACGGTGCAGACTCTGATGATGATGAGGATGATGATGGTGAGGATGATGATTCTGTAAGAGAGTTATACGTATGAATACAATATTATGTGAAAGAGGAGGTAGCTAGAGATTATACCAGAAATACTTCCTTGCGTTTGGATAGAATTATGAACAGTCACAAAATGTTGGTGTACAGCAATATGCACCTTAACCGATTAAATGTTGCAGAGCTCATGCTCTACATTATGACCTTGGATACGAAAATGATAATTTGCATGGTCGTAATTATCGTATGCGATGCTTTTGTTTGTGTGGTTGGTGGTTGCTCATACTGTGCCTCAGTGCGCGTATGGATAATCACAGCCCGCACTAAAGTACGCACGGCGTGCAGTGGAGGCGAGGAAGTGGGAGTGAATGCGTGTTCTTATGGAAGTACACACAGGGCTTCAACATGGCCTCATCACGATATGAATGGCGCTGGTATATTCTATATTACCATATCTTGTTTGTGGTTTACATTTTATTTAGCATGTCGGCCATCAGTGGCATATGGCAGTCGCGGGCGCCAGATCGGTGTTATAAGATTGTTAGGAATTGTTCCTTTTCTCGGCGTTCTCTCGTTGTAAATGTATTTTATTGGCATGTTGTAAAACACATCTATGCATGCGATGTGGGAGAGGCAATGTTTTTCAGTAAAATCCTGTTCTGTTGATTACTTGGCGTTGGCAATATGGTGCTCGTTTGAAATAAATATAGTCTTATCACATAATCTTCTTGATCTGGTAGGATTGAAAAGATGCGACTCACATGCGCTAAAATAATATAATTAAATAGAATAACTGTATTCTCCAGGCTGTAGATTGCGTTTTGTAAACTACTGACCATGCCATTTGGGTCTCAGAGCTACTGGGCACAATGCAAAAACAGCATCACCTAGCCTACTGTAAACGAGCTATCCAGTAGCCTAATAATATAATGTATTATCGAATGTAGTGTTTAGTGTTTAAATATTGACCCGTTTTGTAATGGTTTTACATTGATATTAAAGTGTTTTTTATGTATATACTTCCATGCTTCTACTGTAGGCCTACCTCACAGTAGGCCCCATGGTGCCTCATAATGTTGTATTTTATGACGTAGCCTATAGGATATCTCGAAACATTGCTTTTAGTTTATGCGAATTGGTAGGACTAAATAGTATGACGAATGGTTATGTGGATATTCTTTTTTTTATGTAGAACTAATATAATACAGTTTGCGTTTTCATAGTGACAATTCTACAGATGCTATGAATGTAACAGCATGTTTTTGTTGTGTGTGTGTATGTGTGTTTGTTTGCAACTTAATGCAAAGACCTCCCTGTTGTATTGACTGCTTACAGTGCTGTTCATATCACAGGATCCTAGTTAAATAAATGGTGATGCATCGAGTCTCACAGAAGATTAAAAAAGCTGTATTGCAAAAGGGGAATGCTCTGCTCTAGTGTAATAACAGTATTACTGTCAGTACGCCTATGCAGACATTATTTTAAAAAGACAGGGTTATTCATTAATTGTATTATGAGGAAGCCAAATACAAGTTGTCATATCAAAACGGGTGTGCATATTTAATGCAGGCAGGGGTGCATTCACATGGAGATGCATGTGGAGCTAAAAATACCCCTTTCTGTTCTTGAGCATGTGAGTTATAGTGGAGAGCGAGCTCTCTTGACACTTATCAGGGGACATGTTGACTTGTTAATTAGTATATAACTGTGAGGGATTAATGTCTGTTTTCAAACTGTTGTATCTCTCATAGTTTGAGATATCACCTTTTTTTCATTCACTCATGTTATTAGGATTGCAGGTGGAGCTCAGGCAGGGCACCTGTGGTCTATTCCATAAATCTTTGTTTAAAGAAATGTTAATTATGTTCATACATAAAGTCATTTGGCCTGGAATAGATAATGACATTAAAGTGTGAATGGAGGGTAGGTCAATTAGAGTTTTTCTCTACATAATATATTAGAGAAACGCTGTTGAGTAAAAGATAAATTATGCCAAAGTTTGTTTTGGATTATGAGAAAAACAGTCCAAACAGAGCGGATATGATTTAGGGATTTATCGGCCAGCCGATCGTGCAGCTCAGCTGTGTAATCTGTGTCACGGCACCAATGTAGCATCTACCAATCTGCACCCTGTTTCAGTATGGTGCTCCTGATCCCTATAGCCTCCACCACACTCCAGCCAACTACATACACAAAGCTCTTTAGAGCAATAGGTTAGCAATAGTTTATGTTCATATTCAGGTTTTTACACTTTAATGTAAAATGTTAAATGTTGAGTCAAGAAAATATTTGGAAGAAGATGGTATATTACTCCTTTTGGCCTTATTTAACTGCTTTTTGTAGTAGTGTGACTGAACAAAGTGCTACTGATCATCTTATGTAACATTGACTTTTACACAGAGGAAAAGTGTTTTATGTACAGTAAATCTGTTTTAGACATAATAAGGCCAATTACAGATTTTGCCCACAAATCTAGGGCCATTTCGTGAGAGGGAGGACTTGACAAAAAGTGGCAAAAGTGTAATATTTAAATCCCTGTGGGTGATGCAATTAATAGGGTTGTCAAACTGTGAATTTATTTTGTTTGACCTGGCTTTTACAATGTTAATACAGATGGGAAAATATAAATGCAATCATTCCTCTTCATGAGACTTCATTTATTTTTTTGGACAGTTTTAGTTTTCCCTACTTTAATGTCTAAACCCCAGATTGAGATTAAGAGGTAGAAGGAGGTATTCTCTGAGGGTGAGCAGACAGACTAGCATCACTACTCTGGACGGTTCTGACTTAGAGTATTGGGACAACTACAAATACCTAGGTGTCTGGCTAGACTGTAAACTCTCCTTCCAGACTCATATTAAGCATCTCCAATCCCTAATTTATTCTAGAATCGGCATCCTATTTCGTAACAAAGCCTCCTTCACTCACGCTGGTAAACATACCCTTGTAAAACTGACTATCCTACCGATCCTCAACTTCGGCGATGTCATTTACAAAACAGCCTCCAACACTCTACTCAGCAAACTGGATGACGGCCTAGGAACAGTGGGTTAACTGCCAGAACGACAGATTTGTACCTAGCTCAGGGGTTTGAACTTGCAACCTTCCAGTTACTAGTCCAACTCTCTAACCACTAGGCTATCCTGCCGCCCCACAGTGCCACCCGTCTATCACAGTGCCATCCGTTTTGTCACCAAAGCCCCATATACCACCCACCACTGCGACCTGTATGCTATCGTCGGCTGGCCCTCGCTACATATTAGTCTCCAGACCCACTGGCTCCAGGTCATCTGTAAGTCTTTGCTAGGTAAAGCTCTGCCTTATCTCAGCTCACTGGTCACCATAACAACACCCACCCGTAGCACGCGCTCCAGTAGGTATATCTCACTGGTCATCCCCAAAGCCAACACCCACTTTGGCCAGCTTTCTTCCCAGTTCTCTGCTGCCAATGACTGGAACGAATTTCAAAAATCGCTGAAGTTGGAGACTTATATCTCCCTCACTAACTTTAAGCATCATCAATCTGAGCAGTTTACCGATTGCTGCAGCTGTACATAACCCATCTGTAAATAGCCCACCCAACTACCTACCTCATCTCCATAGAGTATTTCTACTTGCACATCATCATCTGCACATCTATCACTTCAGTGTTCATTTGCTAAATTGTAATTACTTCACTACTATGGCCTATTTATTGCCTTACCTCCTTACTCCATTTGCACAAACTATATAGATTTTTCTATTGTGTTGTACTTTTGTTTATACTATGTGTAACTCTGTGTTGTTTTTTGTCGCAGTGTTTTGCTTTATCTTGGCCAGGTCGCAGTTGTAAATGAGAACTTGTTCTCAACTGGCCTACCTGGTTAAATAAAGGGGAAATAAAAAATAAATAAAAAATAGGCATGTGTCTGTTAGGGTATCATCCTTGAGTCATCTCTACCCACTACTGGATGTTATACTTAATCATATTTTAGAGACCAGTGTCCATTTATGGTATGAGGTCTTTGAGGGATCGAAACTGGGGTGTCTACATGGGATGGCAGGTAGCCTAGTGGTTAGAGCATTGGGCCAGTTACCTAAAAGGTTGCTGGATTGAATCCCTGAGCTGATGTAGTAAAAATCTGTCGGTCTACCCCTGAGCAAGGCAGTTGTCATCCAAATGTATTTATATAGCCCTTCGTACATCAGCTGATATCTCAAAGTGCTGTACAGAAACCCAGCCTAAAACCCCAAACAGCAAGCAATGCAGGTGTAGAAGCACGGTGGCTAGGAAAAACTCCCTAGAAAGGCCAGAACCTAGGAAGAAACCTAGAGAGGAACCAGGCTATGTGGGGTGGCCAGTCCTCTTCTTGCTGTGCCGGGTGGAGATTATAACAGAACATGGCCAAGGTGTTCATAAATGACCTGCATGGTCAAATAATAATAATCACATCCAGAACAGTTGAAACTGGAGCAGCAGCACGGCCAGGTGGACTGGGGACAGCAAGGAGTCATCATTCCAGGTAGTCCTGAGGCATGGTCCTAGGGCTCAGGTCCTCCGAGAGAGAGAGAAAGAAAGAGAGAAAAAGAGAATTAGAGAGAGCATACTTAAATTCACACAGGACACCGGATAAGACAGGAGAAGTACTCCAGATATAACAAACTGACCTTAGCCCCCCGACACATAAACTACTGCAGCATAAATACTGGAGGCTGAGACAGGAGGGGTCAGGAGACACTGTGGCCCCATTTGATGATACCCCCGGACAGGGCCAAACAGGAAGGATATAACCCCACCCACTTTGCCAAAGCACAGCCCCCACACCACCATTGCTTATCACTTTGGCATTGATTATAACACCTCATGTGTTAGAGTCATTTCACTGAATCGAAGATGTGTAACTCTTTATAATACTTGTCATTTGTATAAAATATATATATATATATATATATATTTAAAAAAATGTATAATAATAATACTTAAAAGAAAGGAATAAGTAGATAAATTGGTTTGAAACTCAGATATTGTCACCAAGACTTGACAGTGCCCTCCTGCCCTTGTAAAAGTACTAATGAGCCCTTACCGTCCTCTCTTCTTTCCCTCACCACTACTCCTCTCACTCCCTTCCTTCACCTTTTCCCTCTACCCACTCTCACCCCTCACCCCAATCCCCCATTTCCCCTCTTCTCTTCTCTTCTCTCTCACTTCCCTTCTCTCCTCTCCCCTACCTCAACCCCTCTCTCCCCTCACCCCTCACCCACAGTTGATCAGTGGAGGATCCATCGTCAGCGCTGAGGCAGTATGGGATCATGTCACCATGGCCGACAGGGAGTTGGCATTTAAGGCAGGGGATGTCATCAAGGTCCTCGATGCATCAAATAAGGACTGGTGGTGGGGACAGATTGATGATGAAGAAGGATGGTTCCCAGCCAGCTTTGTGAGGGTGAGTGGAGCCATCAAAGATTTTCTCATTCTCTGCTGCACCGTGTCTTGCCCCTCAACAAGTACACTAGGGTTTACCACCTATTCTCAATGCTCCGATGGATTATCCTTTGCCATTGCCTTATCATTGATAATTATCGTTGATTCACTGCCCTGTTTTGAGGGCAGATATTTTAGGCTTGGGTGATGATGATGATATTTTGATATAGATCAAAATATGATTATGCCATGCTAATCCCACAGGAACTAAAAATATTTACTAGTCTCCAATTGAAATACTGTGAAAACAAGAAGACTTCAGAAAAGTGAGGAGTTATTACATTGCGGGGTTATCACTACTAGCCTTCTCCATCTGCCAACTGTAAAAATGAGTCTGAACGAGGTATGTCATGTTTTTCTCTCCAAAGGTTGAACCCCACCCACCACAACCTCAAACAAAACAGGTTTTCTATATCAACCCTATAGCAGCTCCAAGGTTCCAAAACACAACTACCAAGGTGCGTTTAATAGTTTCAGCAAGTATTTCAAAGCATCTGTTTTAACTAGCATCTCACTGCACATTGGACCACCCCATATCTAACATCCTGTCGCTTTATACTACTGCTTCCATTTGCAGACATCACCATGCTTCAAGTGTCAAGCTTGTAATAGCATTACGGTCAAACTATAGTATCTCAAACAACACTCTCTTTCTCACTCTCACTTACTCTCTTTTTCTCACTCTCTGCACTCTCACTCAACTGAAAAGCGAGCAATGAGGCACTGATTCATCTCAGATCTGAATGATGAAACATGTATGACCAACCTTTTAGCAGAGGACAGGGCATATCAAACAGGTGGATAAAACGAACAAGGCTTGATGAGTGACTCAAATAAAAGCTATTTAATGGTTATTTTATGTTACCGGATTTGTTGTCATGTTGGAAGTTATTTTCAGGAACATACATTTTCTAAAATCTTAAGAGCATTTCTGGATTATTGTGCCCATCCTATGAATTGACCATGCAGCTTTTGTCCACTGGTCCAAGGAAACAGAGAGAGTGGGCTCTAAATAGACACCTGTGGACAATGTACTCAGGCTGAGATATACTGTGTACACAGAACCATCAAGCACTGAGACCTGATGTCTGGAAAAGATTACTTACAGCACAGGCCATATGTGAATTCTGTATGGCCACATGCATATTTAAAATCAATCTCAGAAGGGTCCCATGACTCTATGTATGTTATGGTTAGGTCTAGTGTTTGTAATATAGATATAGGTTTAATGACCACAACTACCTCATATTTGCAAACAAACAGTCAGATACAGTAGGGTCCAAAATGATTGACACCCTTGATCAAGATAAGCAATAATGACTGTATGAAATAAATAATTCAAATATTGAGCTATACTAATACAATTATTCAGATAAATATATTTTGTTTAACAAGTATTGTTTTTTCTCAAAAAGGTAGGGGTAAGAATTATTGACACCCCTAAAGATTCTTATAAATAATGTAGTCAAACGTTTAGTATTTGGTCCCATATTCCTAGCACACAATGATTACATCAAGCTTGTGACTCTACAACTTATTAGATGCATTTGCAGTTTGTTTTGGTTGTGTTTCAGATTATTTTGTGTCCAATCAAAATTAATGATTAATAATGTAATGTGTCATTTTGGAGTCAGTTTTACTGTAAATAATAATATAATATTACATGACCAAAAGTATGTGGACACCTGCTCATCAAACATCTCGTTCCAAAATCATGGGCATTAATATGGAGTTGGTCCCCCCTTTACTGCTATAACAGCCTCCACCCTTAACAGCTTTCCACTAGATGTTGGAACATTGCTGCAGGGACTTGCTTCCATTCAGCTACAAGAGCATTACTGAGGTCGAGCACTGATGTTGGGCAATTAGGCTTGGCTCGCAGTCGGTGTTCCACTTCGTCCCAAAGGTGTTTGATGGGGTTCAGGTCAGGGCTCTGTGGAGGTCAGTCAAGTTCTTCCACACCGATCTCAACAAACCATTTCTGTATGGAAAAAGCTTTGTGTACCGGGGCATTGTCATGCTGAAGCAGGAAAGGGCATTCCCCAAACTGTTGCCACAAAGTTGGAAGCATAGAATTGTCTAGAATGTCATTGTATGCTGTAGCATTACGATTTCCCTTCACAAGATTTCCCTTCATTCCTCCTCCACCAAACTTGACAGTTGGCACTATGTATTGGGGCAGGTAGTGTTCTCTTGGCATCCACCGTACCCAGATTCCTCTGTCGGACTGCCAGATGGTGAAGTGTGATTAATCACTCCAGAGAGAGTGTTTCCAATGGCGGTGAGCTTTACACCACTCCAGCTGATGCTTGGCATTGCGCATGGTGATCTTAGGCTTGTATGCGGTTGCTTTGCCATGGAAACCCATTTTGTTAAGCTCCAGACGAACAGTTCTTGTGCTGACGTTGCTTCCAGAGGCAGTTGGGAACTCTGTAGTGAGTGTTGCAATTGAGGACAGACAATTTTCACACACTACTCAGCACTTGGTGGTCCCGTTCTGTGAGCTTGTGTGGCCTACCACTTCGCAGCTAAGCCGTTGTTGATCCTAGACGTTTCCACTTCACAATAACAGCACCTACAGTTGACTGGGGCAGCTCTAGCAGTGCAGACATTTGACGAACTGACTTGTTGGAAAGGTGGCATCCTATGACAGTGCCACTTTGAAAGTCACTGAGCTCTTCAGTAAGGTCATTCTAATGCCTATTATTGTCTATGGAGATTGTATGGCTGTGTGCTCGATTTTATAATCCTGTTAGCAACAGGTGTGCCTGAAATAGCCGAATCCACTCATTTAAAGGGGTGTCCACATACTTTTGTATATGTAGTTTTCCTCCAAGACATGGTAACCTCTCACAATTACCAATAACTCGGGTTTTTACCATGTCTTGGGGGTATGATCTTTCTCTGAGCAATTGTATTTGTATAAAATAATATCATTTCCCAATTCTATTAACATACAATATTTGAATTATTTATTTTATACAGTCATGATTGCTCATCTTTATCAAGGGTGTCAATAATTTCGGACCCCACTATCTGTCATTACGATTGAGCTAAACTCTAAGTAAATGAGTAAATGCTTCAACCTCATCTTTTTTTTATTTGACTGAATCTACTAACTGATCTCATCTTACTCAGTGATTGCTAGAGTTTGTGTTTGATTTTATTTATGTGACAAGAAATTATAAGCTAATTCTATGGGAAAATAGTACCTTCATATCCTAGAGGGAAATGTGCCCATTAACAATACAGTTGCATCATGGCTGGCTTTGTAATGTGTATTTTTCCTGAAAAACATCATGATTGTGTAGATGTTTATTAGGAGTCAGCTACCTACCCCGTGTCCTCTGGCAAGGTTGCTAAAATTAGTTCCCTTTGAGGATTACACAAAGTGACAGTTCATTCCTTGAGATGCCTTCAAGCAACCAATGCACTAATGCGCTCACAACTCCTCCAACTCCCTCAACTAGGAGGTATCAGATTTTAATCAAACAATGAATACTGCGTAGAAGGACATCATGTTCATTGTTTCATGGTTTTATCCCTTTTGTAATACAATGTTATTTCTTGACCGTTTGTATATTATAATGTGGGGAGGTCAAAACAATGAAAAACGATCTACCAAATCTATTAATTTTAAAATGTTGATTACTTCTCCTTGCCATTATCATTCACCTGATAAGACAAAATATGTGAACAAAAATCGTATGATGGGGGTCCCAGGGTCACCTGTTCTAGTGGCTCCTGATATTGGGGTTCGATGTGAATATAAGCAAACTGTTCATGTACAGAACTATATGGTATATATTTATCGGGTTCATACTTGCGAACATTAGAAAAAGTAGAAGTTCTCAAAATGCCCATCAACCAATTGAAATTGTTGACGTAGTTGCATGGGATACAACGCTACATGTTAGCTTTTCCCATAGGATAACCTGCCAGACATACATGCTAACCACACCACCTGTTGCAAAATAAATGTGCACATACATGTTATTCAATCATTGCACCCATACTGCTTGAGCGCGCGTCAACGAGAGTATGCGTAGCCAGGCGCTAACATGCTGACCAGACTGAGATGGGAGAGGCAGGACTTGCAGTGCATCAAGCGTCACAAATAGAACCCGTGTGGATGCAATGATTGAATAATATGTACCGTACCAGTCAAGAGTTTAGACACACCTACTCATTCCGGGGTTTATTTTTACTATTTTTTAAAACTATTTTCTACATTGTAGATGAATAATAGTGAAGACATTAAAACTAAAAAATAACACAATAACACTCATGTAGTAACCAAAAAAGTGTTACAAAAATGAAAATATATTTTTTATTTGACATTCATCAAAATTGCCACCCTTTGCCTTGATGACAGCTTTGCACACTCTTGGCATTCTCTCAACCAGCTTCATGAGGTTTTCACCTGGAATGCATTTCAATTAACAGGTGTGCCTTGTTAAAAGTTAAGTTGTGGAATTTATTTCCTTCTTAATGCGTTTGTGCCAATCAGTTGTCTTGTGACAAGGTTGGGGTGGTATACAGAAGAAAACCCTATTTGGTAAAATACCAAGTCCATATTATGACAAGAAGAGCTCAAGTAAGCAAAGAGAAACAACAGTCCATCATTACTTTAAGGCATGAAAGTCAAAATTCAAGAACTTTGAATGTTTATTCAAGTGCAGTCGCAAAAACCATCAAGCGCTATGATGAACCTGGCTCTCATGAGGACCGCCACAGGAAAGGAAGACCCAGAGTTAGGAAAGGTGGATACCTAGTCAGTTGTACAACTGAATGCCTTCAACTGAAATGTGTCTTCCGCGTTTAACCCAACCCCTCTGAATCAGAGAGGTGCGGAGGCTGCCTTAATCAACATCTTCAGGGAATAGTGGGCTAACTGCTTTGTTCAGGGGCAGAACAACAGATTTCCGCCTTGTCAGCTCAGGGATTCGATCCAGCAACGTTTCAGGTTACTGGCCCAACACTCTAACCACTAGGATAGTTACTTCTGCTGCAGAGGATAAGTTCATTAGAGTTAACTGCACCTTAGGTTGCAGCCCAAAAAAACGATTCACAGAGTTCAAGTAACAGACACATCTCAACATCAACTGTTCAGAGGATACTGGATGAATCAGGCCTTCATGGTCAAATTGCTGTAAAGGACACCAATAAGAATAAGAGACTTTCTTTTGCCAAGAAACACGAGCAACGGACATTAGACCAGTGGAAATCTGGTCTGATGAGTCCACATTTGAGATTTTTTGTTCCAACCGCTGCGTCTTTGTGAGACACAAGGGGGCCTCAAACCCACTGTTACCGTATCCTGCAGATTCACAGTTCACTGGTATATGCTACCTGGCAGCAATAATAATAGAGGTACATGACAGCTATTTGACAAGACCACAAGGCTCTTCAAATGTAAAAAAAAGTTGTATGTTAAACGTAAATGTTGTATAGACCTCCTTTATCTTTTTCCCGTAAAAGCACATGGATGTGCGTGAAAAACATGACATTTTGTCATATAGCGGAAAATCAGCACCATGCAATATTGGCACACTACAAATGTGACATACTAAGTGGAACATAAGTAAACCTTGAATTTGGAGGTTTAAAATATCCCCCTGGTGGCCAAGTTGACCTATTTTAAGAAATGCCATTGGTTGGTGGATATAAAGTATAATATCTTTGATAGGCTGATGCAGAATTTGTTACAGGAAATAATCACTGGCCTGCTGGTCAGGTTAGCATCGTGCTAAATGTGGCAGGTTATGTTATGGGAACAGCTATACATTTAGCATTGTATCAAGTGCAAACACGTAGATTATTTTAATTGGCTACTGCTCATTTTGAGACTGAGAAGTTTAAACTTGTGTGGACCCATATTGTTCATTATATTAAGTTATAGCATGTTAAGGTTTTATCCCTATCAATTTGCAGTGTTGGGGAAGCTACTCTGAAAATATAGTTTACCAAGCTACCAATAAACACAAAAACTCTGTTTCAAGTGAGAATTAGGCAGGTCTGATGCTGAAAAAGAAAGGAAATTATTGTCTACTTCACCCTTATTTTTTTGGTTAGAAAAAAAATGTTGTGTTGTTCCAGTAGTTTTCTACACCGTTACATGACAAAAAAGTAATTAACTACTGAAAACACTACCGAGATTTGTATTGAGTTCAACTGCCACCAAGATACTGCAAAATGTAGGTAAATTACTAATTGAACTACATGTAATTCACTACTCCCCAACACTGTCAATTTGAACATTGCTGGAAACAGAGCCACAGTTGAAACACAGGGATTGTGCAGTGCAGTCTATCAACTGTCCCATTTATTAGTAGCAAAGCTCTGTTTTAAATTCCCTGTGTCACTGCCTTACATCTTGTGAGCGCTCATGCTTAAAGCTCTATTGTGCAGTCACAGTGATGTACTCAGCCTAATCTGCAATTTCATGCTTGTTTATTTTTCTAGTTTTGATGCATACTGTTGCTTTAGCTCAACCTATTCCATCGATACAGTTACATATCGCAATATTATTTTTTACAATATATCATATCGTTTTGACAATATTGCAATATTACTTTTGCGCTAGTTGGCTGTACCTGCATCAAACTCCAGTATTTTTCCTTCATAGCTTGTTCTCCATCTTCTTTTTAAATAGGGAGCTAATTTGTCTTCAGCACTTTTATTGCCATAATTAAAACTCGTTATCGTGGCTCTCTCTTGTCCCTCTACAGCAGACCTATAGTGAGGTCCCTGGCAATTCCCAACCCAACTCTTCAATGTAAAGGCATCGTTAGAATTCAAGATAAATTACAATGTTTTTTGAACAGGTACCTATTTTACGGGTGCATCAGAGGAATGAAGGCCTGATATGGATATTTCTATACTTTTTTAACGCGTTTTTGACAAATCTAATTATGATACACATTGTTCAATTTAAACTGAAGAAGTGGCATTGGAAATGAATTTGAATAGGGAGAAAAGGCCCCATGGCTTTGGAATTAAAATGGTGTTGTTGTTTTGTATTTTTAAAATATTTTAGATCACTTACAACCTGAACCCTGATTGTTGATGCTACTGTTTATTTTTCCAGGCTGACATGTTGTGTTCTGCTGTCCTCAGCTGTGGGTGAACCAGGAGGAGAGCACGACGGTAGAGACAGTTGAGGGGGCTAGCCCCAGCCCCAGTGAGGTCCAGAACGGGCATGCGGAGGCCAGCCCCAGCAGCAGCGACTGTCTTTGCCTGGGCCAAACCGTCCAGAACAGAGACCAGATGAGGGCCAATGTAATCAACGAGATCATGAGCACAGAGCGTCACTACATCAAACACCTGAAGGACATATGTGAGGTAGGCTTGGCTGGCTAGAGATCTTCCAAAGACAGAAGGGCATATGTGAAGCAGAAGTTATAGACTATGGATGGGCGTGGGTTGGGGGCCACAAAAAATCTGAAAATGTCATGAGGGGCCACAGTGGGTCACGGGTCTACGTATCCATATAACCTAGTGTTGGGCTAGTAAATGAAAGGGCGCTCGCTGATTCGAATACCCGAGCCAACAAGGTGAAAAATCTGTTGATGTTCCTTTGATTAAGGCACGTAACCCTAATTTGCTCCAGGGGTGCCGTACTACTATGGCTCACCCTGTAAAACAACACACTTCACTGCACTTCTCCGGTGTATGTAACAATAAAACATCTTACACGCAATCAGTGCCAGCCCTAGTCTTTTGGGGCCCCTAAGTGACATTTTGTTGGGGGCAAAATATTTTAGACATTTTTGTTTGTTTTGGTCTTCGGCAAGGGTTTTACGCCCCTTCAACAGTTTTCTTGAGTTATCTTAGATTAATTCCGGATATTTTGAGGTGTGTATACTGGCTATGGCATCTCAAGAGGGACAAACAGTCCTATTGCCATTTTTTTCTTTTCAAGCGTTCTTTTATGGGAATATGCGAGGCACAGACGTTCACTTCACCTAGTTGAGTTCTGCTAGGAGCAAACTGAACTTAGTATGCAGACACCTTTATGCACTATGCTTTTCCGCACGCTTACTATACAACAGATCAATATAGTCTACCAGTCAACTGTCTATCCTGCCCTCTATCGATAGTGACAATAGTGGTTGTTGGATCGTTTGTCCAGATCTGCAATAGGTTAACTATCAATCAGACCACACATAAAATTATTTAAATCTATCTGCACCAATTTTCCATATCAATCAACAAGATGGAGGAATAGCTGATAGGCAGTGGGGAGGCCAGGTGCGTCACTAGGCATTAAAGAACAGTGAAGACAAGCAGCTTTAAAAAAAAACAATTGATCTTGTTTAGGGGCAATAAAATCTAGTCTAGCCTACAACATCACAATCCAATGTACTCACTTGTTTTCAAGTTTTCAAAATAGAATGCCCCACCCCACATCACACCCTGGCCTAACCAAATAGAGAAATAAAATGGCTCTCTAAGGTCAGGGCGTGTCAGGGGCACTATAAAATCAGAGATTTTTTTCCCCCGAATGCTGTTTTATATTTTCCAAAATTCTGTTTTCTCAGTTTTATTGTTCCTGGTTTTAGATATTCTTTTTTTTTACTCTTAAAACTACAATTGTTCATAGATAAACAATGAAATTGGATGTTCTGAGTCCATATCAATGCTTACATCACATCAGAAGACCATTTATTTTAGGTCTGTAAGGAAATTAACAAGTAGATTTTTGAGTGTAATTCCCCTTTAATTGTGCATCTGGCCCTTTAATTGTGCATATGGTGAGCGCGGAATGTGCTCATGGCAAACTTTGCAAATAACAAATAATATATACAAATGATTTACTTCCTCATGATACACTTCTGCCAGGTAAGCCTACTTTGCAGTTAACATTTAATTTAGAAGGTTTTGGGGGAAGTATTTCTGTTAAACCACAAGACAGTTATCATATCAACTGGCTACACACGGAGTGATACACATAAACACACACAACACAGACAGGGCATTATTGCTGGAAATTAATTGGCAAATATTGTGTTAGGTTTGTCTTTTTAAGCTATTAGTAGCTAACCAATGGTGGGATAATGTTGCACTGATTAGATAGTAGCAAGGAGCTTGCAGTGTCTGATACTTGGGAGGTGTTGACAACGCAAACCATGATGATAAGCGTTCCAAGTCGGTATGCGGTTATGCGTTGCTTATTGGTTGTGTGTGGTGCATTGGCACAGAAACCTGTTGGTGGAAAATTCGTTGCATCTATTTTATATAATTTATAAATATCATAAAATGTTAAACGAATTTCCCCCTAGCTGATCATTGTCTGCAGCCAATTCTGATCGTAGTGTAACGAGAGTCATTTTTGTTGTTGTCTATTTTTCGGTCGTTGTCTGCGAACCCTTAACCTTCTGGAGCGTTGCCTTGACAATAAACTGACTGTGCTACAAAACCATGCGAAAGTGGTAAAGTCGATAACTTCATGTATAAATACAACGGTTGCTACAGTTATGGTTATTTATGGTGGTAATCATAATTGTTGAGTACATTTTGAGGGGGGAGGATGTGCAACATTTTTTACAGTACAAAGGCAGGGTCATGTGAAGAAAAATAATGTGTTGGGGAGGGGAGTGCAGTTTTTTTAATGACGTCTCGAGTTGTCTATCTCTGTTTTAGACAATTACCTTGTTTTAGGCCATTACCCAACCACTATTCATAGCAAGATAAGACAGATTATTAGTGATTATCCAATATGAAATATTAAATGGGCATGAAAAAAAGTGTATTTATCTAAGTACCCAATAAACTGTATATCCAATATTTCCACAGTGCTATAACAGCTCTTGTGCAGATTTAGATTATGCAGTACAGTGCTTTCCATGGACTAGGAACAAAATGTGTCTAAAGGCAAACTTCAGTCAATTCTGTTCTAAAGAGTAGTGACATGCTACAGTGTTTTAGTGAGAGATTAGAAGCGATGGCTGACCCGTAAGTGCTGGTTGTGGGCTCAGAAATAGCATCCCTCCCATCCCACACCACTCTTCCCCAGCATATATAGAAACAAGCACTCCATCTCTTCACGCACCACCTGTCTCCGTCAAACAACACACCCAGGAGAGGACATGAAAAAGTACTCAAAAAGCTGTTACCCAATCAGACGTTTTTCATCAGTTTTCCCTCTGTTCCCACATAAATATTACATAATCACAATGTGCTTCGAAACCCCCAAAATGACGCAGAGAAAACATAAATTGTGTAAGCAACATCACATGGCAAATCGTAATGTCTAGGTGACTGGGAATGCCTATTGAAGCGTGATGGGTCCCTTAAGTGTGAAACTATATGATTTTTCATGAATGACTTGAAATGTTATTGGAGAAATGAGCTCCCACAGAGGGGATGAGTTACATAACTGAGACTCTTGCTTATAGAGCTGTAGCCATCTTCCCTGCCTTTTATTTCCCTCTAGATCTAATCTGGGAAAAATGTGGTTAGAAAAATAAATTCGATGGGAAATTAAACAGGGACTAAACAATGATTATGATTCAGTCATTGGCACTGATGCCTTTTTTAAACTCAGACAAAACGGTTTGAATGCCCTGTGTCATGTACAAATATTCCCAGTGTGAAATAGTTCCCAGTTCAATAATTGCACGTGCAGATCTTTATGTGGATGGCTGAGCTCGTGCAGATGTTTCTCTCACCCTGTCTTGACCTCGAAAAACTGTTCTGTGAGAATGCGCATTTGCTTCACACATCTGCCATTCAATGGTGGCCAGGAGTATTGACACTGACCAATCAGAAGCTTGTTGAGGCGTGAGGTCGGCATATATACACCCAGACTCACGCGTCTAAGTGCTGAATGTTGATGTGAGGAGAGATATGTTGCCAGTGTAAAGACTTGGGCGCTACGGCGGGGGGCGAAAGAAATATCCGCCTAGCTCCTGCCATCCACATAAAGAGACGCACGTGCAATAATTGAACTGTGAATATTTTCACGTTGGGAGAAATTTTACATGACGTTACAATCACAACAATTGGGAACTATTTCATGCTGGGAAGATTTTTACATGACACCCTGCAGTAAAGAAAAAATCATATGAGATGCCATGCAACATCAATGAAATACTATCATTTGAAATGCATAATATTGGATCAAAACCATTTGTTTTTCTTTGTTGCCTCAGGGTTACTTCCGGCAATGTAAAAAAAGAAGAGACATGTTCAATGATGACCAGTTGAGGGTCATATTTGGGAACATTGAAGATATCTACAGGTTTCAAATGGGCTTTGTCAGAGACCTGGAGAAGCAGTACAATACAGAAGAACCTCATCTCAGTGAAATAGGTCCCTGCTTCCTAGAACATGTAAGCATTTTTGTATCTCTCAGGATTTCAAGTGTTTTTTAAATGTAATCCCTCAATAGGTTTGAGTAAACCTTGTGTATCATATCTACATGGCCATTGGATTCTCATCATTTTTCATACTTCTGAGAACCTTGATGATGGGGCATTTCAGAGTTCCCTTTGGTTATTAATTTCAATGGTAACTTAAGGCAGTAGTGCACCCTCACTATTTTGTTAACTCCAAAAAAGAAAAGAAAATTCAGCTCGTTTCAGCATTTCAAACATACTGTGTACACGTTTATCTGTTGCAGCAAGATGGCTTTTGGATCTACTCAGAGTACTGCAACAACCACGTGGATGCCTGCATGGAGCTCTCTCGGCTGATGAAGGATGGCCGCTATCAGCATTTCTTTGAGGCATGTCGCCTGGTGCAGCAGATGATTGACATCGCCATTGATGGCTTCCTGCTCACGCCTGTCCAGAAGATCTGCAAGTACCCTCTGCAGCTGGCAGAGCTTCTCAAGTACACTGTCCAGGAGCACAGGTACCTGTCCCTTAGTCTCAATGTCACATCAAATATTTACATTCACCTCTGTGTCATGATGAAGCATTGTTTCTACTGATAAAGATCCTGCTGGAATGATTGGTATTTTTTGCTCTCAGGTTAATTGGCCAGTATGAGACTTGAGGATCTTTCATTAATATGTGAGGATCCTAGACGTGGATGCTAAACTTAAAGTATTGTTGTTTTGTGCAGTGAAGCTGTGATAGAGATGTGGCACGGTATGCATGCCTGACTATACAGTTCTTTTGTTGACCTATTCCTCCTACTTGGTCACCCCCACTATAACATTGTGTCTCCTCCCCTCTCGTAGTGACTACCGTTACGTCGCTGCAGCGCTGGCTGTCATGCGGAACGTCACTCAGCAGATTAACGAGAGGAAGCGTCGCCTGGAAAACATTGACAAGATAGCACAGTGGCAGGCGTCTGTGCTGGACTGGGAGGTAGGACTGAGACAGGGTGACATGGCTGAGGAACTAACAAGTACTGTGGGACACACATACAACAAGCCGTTTTTAGTTAATGATTTGGCTCTGTCAACTCACTCCTTTGCTACTAGCTTGTTTTGGTCAGAGTTTGAAACACAATGTATTTTACAATGCAAATATTTTGATAAGCTGTCACGTAGACCTTCTATGAAGGTTTAGAGGCAAGAAGTTGTTTCTTCCAAAGGAAAATATATCAATTGCTCCTTTTGGAGTATGTACTCTTTTGATAAAATAAGAAAACAAGACTGTCAGATGCGGTGCATTTTGAAGCACTCCGTTTCATCGGGATGAAGTTAATCAGGAGTGAGAAAAGGAAGTGTAAGGATCTGTGTTGCTAGACTCGAGCCTGTATTCGATGTGAGAGAGCTAGCATTAGCAGGCCACTGACCTAGTTGAAGAGTTTTTCCAGAGTTGCACAATCACTGAGGTACTGTAATTATGTCAAGTAAAAGAAAAAATCAAACCCACCAGAGTTCTACTTTGTCACCATCTATGTATTTGAGGAAGCGGAAGCCTGTCTTAAACAGAGGAAGCCTGTCTTACTAGTCAGTATCTTATCAGTCACTTTTCTAATGTCATAAGCATAAAAGGATTCAGTTTTCTTGACTATGTATCACAGACTGTGTTATTGATCCTGTTTAAAGATCTGACAATCTTGTATTTCTCTGTGCAGGGGGATGATATTCTAGACAGGAGTACAGAGCTGGTCTACACTGGGGAGATGTCATGGATCTACCAGCCATATGGGCGGAGTCAGACCAGGGTCTTCTTCCTGTTCGACCATCAGATGGTTCTGTGTAAAAAGGTAAGGTGGCCACATCTGGGTCACAAATGCTATTTAATTGATCGGAACCAATCTTGACACTCCCAGGTGTACATATTGCCTATGTAACCCCTCTCTTTTGCAGACAGAGTTGGCATGAATTTGTTTAGAATGTGATCAACCGGTCAGTTTGTTTGTGAATAAAACATGGCAACAAAATCAGTACGTGTGTTTGTACCCTTAGTTACACTCCCAGGTTCAAGGCAAATGAAGGTCACTGCTTGAAAGAGTCAAGTCACCAGATTAATGTACCTAAGGAGTAATGATTTATTGTGTGAAACAGAAAGTCACAGGCTTGTATGAGAAAATGCTTAGCCTCACCACTGTGGTGACAAAGACACAGCTTAGGACATTATAACTGCCGTTTTTATGGCCGAACAGGCTTGTTTGATAGTAGTTTTTATGACAGCAATTCCTCTTTACTCCCCAATTCTGACAAAACTTGAGTCATATACACAAAACTTAAACTGTTAAAAAAAATATGCATCTCAAGAAAAAAATAGAAATTTACGAAGTTCTGAAATGCATCCAATAGCTCAACATGTGTTGAGAGATTCTCAAAGGTCATGCTAAGAAACTCTCAAATCATGAAGTGTTTAGCTCTTAAACCCACAATCAATCCCATGAATTAGGCCGATTAGTATGAGTCATTCAAATGTGGTGGGTAGCTCACAAACATCACAGTGAGGGAAATGCTGTGTGATATATTGTCACCGTGCAATTTGTAGTTTGAAATTAAAATGGTCAGGAACACATCTTTAATTCAGCTCCTGAAAATGGACCCTGTGGTACTTGTTGTAACAGAACTGGATGGAGATTCGTTCCTGCTTGTCTGTGAGGTCTTACCTTTTATCTCCATCCCCTCAGCACTGTGATTGATTCCTGCTCCTGAGGTGGATGACAACAGTGTTGTAACATAAGGCCGTCATGTCCAAAGGGGAGCTAGAGGAAGCTGACAGGCTTACAGTACAGTACACAGGGCTGTTGTGTCTCTGAGTTTACTGCTACCGCTGGGACATGTGTGACACAAGCTCTCTGAGGGGACAGGAATATATAGTACGCAGCAGAAACATCACTAATGGGGATGGGACACCTGGAATCAGGAGCAGCTGTTTACAGCAAAGTGCATTATTCATCAGGGTGATTGCATGGAACCCTGTCTATCACAGGGAAATTGATAGGCTGCAATTAGTAAAAATGTACTTATTTCTTCCTGGCTGCCAGGAATTCAATCCTTTTCATTTCCTATCTGTCTGTCACCTGGGTTTCGCAGTGCCTCACTATTGTTCAAAGCACTGGTGTAGATAATTCAAAGTAAATTAGAATCCACTCTCTACTATATTTTTCCCTTCCACTCCTCACTCCCTTACTTTTCCCTCAGGACTTAATACGACGAGACATCCTGTACTACAAGGGCCGCATGGATATGGACAGGTACAATTTAGTTGATGCTGTGGATGGGCGAGATGATGACTTCAATGTGAGTGTGAAGAATGCGTTCAAGCTGAGTAATAAGGACTCCGACGAGATCCACATCTTCCTGGCCAAGAAGCTGGAGGAGAAACTTCGCTGGCTAAAAGCTTTTCACGAGGAACGCAAGATGGTGCAAGAGGATGAAAAAATAGGTGTGTATGTGAAAGAAATGTTCATTTGTACAACAAATTAAAATGGTGAATGAATATAACAATTATTTATATTTTTCAGGGTTTGAGATATCAGAGTATCAGAAGCGACAAGCAGCGATGACAGTGCGAAGAATGACCAAACAAAAAGGTAAATGCACACTTTTCCAAATTGGTTAACTAACAGTTTTTGTTTTTAGTCCATGTATAGTGCATCTCTCTCCTCCTTAATATATCTCTCCTCCCATGTGTAGGCCATAGATCTGTGCCCCCTGGATACCCCCCTCCTATGGACCCCATGAATCCAGGACAGTACTTGGTAGGAGACGGCATGGAACAATCAGAATTTGAATTCCCTGAACCTGAAAGGTGCAAGTCTCCCTTCTGGCAGAGCTTCAGCAGGTTAACTCCCTTTAGGAAATAGAGAAGAGATATATTTTAGAAAGACCACCTTATTTTTTTGAGAAGCACCATTGTATTTCAATTGTGACTCTTAAGGGAAAGCTGAACACGAGTATTTGGATTGTCAAACATTTAGCTTGTGAGCATCTCATTGATGACTGTACTGTTGTAATCACTTTACCTGTATGACTGCAATGACAACTACCAACACAACTACCACAGCGAATGACCACACCTTTGGAACCTGAGAGAAACCAAAACACCTTCCTATCTCTTGATCTGTGAGAATATTTTTGTGACCTCTACTAATCCTTGGACAATGGAAAAGGGAACCGTGAGTTTCAAGGAAAAACTAACAGAACATTTGTGTCCACATTTAAAACTGAGGAAGCACTAGTCATACATTGATCTTTATGCCAAATCTGGTTGTGTCCTACAGTTCACTGTGACCTTAATGGGCATTTTATGAGTTTTTTTTTTTTTTTTCAAGTAAAATGCTGGCCAGATTCATCAGTCTTGTATTGTTTTCGAGTATTTATTTCCATTTTATTTTTGCTAATTTAAAATGCATGATGAAGTCCATTGTAGGTATTTATTGTGCAATTATATTCTTACGGGTCAAAGGGAAAAGAGAATCCGCATCATCAACTTCAGTGTGACTCATTCCAATACATCTTATATTGTTGACAGGGTATATATGTTGTATATATTTTTATTACATGTAGGTACTTAAGTCTGATAGGAATATCATCTCGTGGTGTTCTCTTAAATAGTCATTCACACTGATTTTCCATAACCAGGATGGTAGTTTGAGACATGATATTACAGTAGGCTATATTCAGCTATCATTGCATAGTGCTTTCTTTACCACCGGGCACCTCAGTCATTGTAGAATAATATGTGGTTATAGTTGCACTTACCTAAGATCCATCTGTGATTTCATCAGGTAGAAGAGTCTGCACGAATGCCTTTCAACCACCCAAGTCATTTAACGAAGATTGTGATCGCATAAGTTTCAGAAATAAAAAGGCCTACCATAAAATTATTTGACGATAGTTCCATAAATGACCATGGTTAAACCCCTATTCATTGGCTTTATTTTCATGTGATATTCATTCTTGATAGTGAAAGAATACCACTTTAAGGTAGCCAAACTACAGTTAAAACATCTTGGTAGTCTTTTTCCTGTGGTGGCTTTCATAGTGCCAGCACAATGTTATGACATGACTGATTTTACGCCTGTCATTGCAGGTTAAATCCTTTGCTTGCTCTGCCACCAGGCTTAGATGAAGCAGAAGATGGGGAACATTTCAGGGGGATTCCAGTGTGGTTTTTTTAGGCATTATGATGGCTACTTCAACAACAAAGTTATACCAGAATTTCACGTGAAAAATGCAAAGGAAATGCTGGTGGTCAAGCTTGTTATCTATATTTGTATTCAAAGGGTGAAAACAATTTTTAAAAGGATATTTATTTATATGCCTAAAAAATCAACTAGGATTTAATACATTGCATTAGATACAGTATAAAAGCGCAATATGAAAGTGTGCAGTAATATTGAAGGAAAAAAACACTTTAAATATTAAGGCATTTTCTCTTGATGAACTGATATGGAACATTCATACATTTATTTTAAAAAGTGCATTTTCTAATGAAAACAAATGCTTAAATATCTGAATTGATAAGTTGTTTAATTTCATTTTTGGTTTTATTGATAATTATGGATGATTTATCATTAATTTTGTGACTATGGCTTGGAATAAATCAAAATGCGTTAACATGATTGTTTCCTTCTTAATAATTTAAGTTGTGCAGTACCCTGTTAGGTGTTAATAGATGTGCATTAACAAATTCTAATGAGATGGATAACCACCAAGATTATCTAAATTCATTTCTCTCTGCCAGGTGTTTGTTTACTTTTTCCTCAAATAATCACCATATCTCCTTATCTTTCCTTCTTAATGTACCAAAAGACAGTCTAATGAAGCACACCAACCTGTAAGAGAAGTCATGTATAAGATCTACTATTAAAGAATTACCATTAATGTGTAAAGAAATCAATTTATTGTCTATTGCAGATACAGTGCCTTCGGAAAGTATTCAGACCCCTTGACTTTTTCCACATTTTGTTACGTTACAGCCTTATTCTAAATGTATTAAATTTAATAAAAATCCTCTACAGTCTACACACAATACCCCATAATGACAAAGCGAAGATTTTAGAAATGTTTACAAATGTATTTATTAAAAACAAAACGGAAAATACCTTATTTACATACAGTGGGGCAAAAAAAGTATTTAGTCAGCCACCAATTGTGCAAGTTCTCCCACTTAAAAAGATGAGAGAGGCCTTAATTTATCATAGGTACACTTCAACTATGACAGACAAAATGAGAAAAAAAAATCCAGAAAATCACATTGTAGGATTTTTAATGAATTTATTTGCAAATTATGGTGGAAAATAAGTATTTGGTCAATAACAAAAGTTT
Source organism: Oncorhynchus clarkii lewisi (assembly GCF_045791955.1). Taxonomy (NCBI): domain Eukaryota; kingdom Metazoa; phylum Chordata; class Actinopteri; order Salmoniformes; family Salmonidae; genus Oncorhynchus; species Oncorhynchus clarkii. The sequence goes on from NC_092158.1 coordinate 27,997,824, forward strand.
ATCTCAATACTTTGTTATATACTCTTCACAAGGTTTTCACACACTGTTGCTGGTATTTTGGCCCATTCCTCCATGCAGATCTCCTCTAGAGCAGTGATGTTTTGGGGCTGTTGCTGGGCAACACGGACTTTCAACTCCCTCCAAAGATTTTCTATGGGGTTGAGATCTGGAGACTGGCTAGGCCACTCCAGGACCTTGAAATGCTTCTTACGAAGCCACTCCTTCGTTGCCCGGGCGTTGTGTTTGGGATCATTGTCATGCTTAAAGACCCAGCCGCATTTCATCTTCAATACCCTTGCTGATGGAAGGAGGTTTTCACTCAAAATCTCACGATAAATGGCCCCATTCATTCTTTCCTTTACACGGATCAGTCGCCCTGGTCCCTTTGCAGAAAAACAGCCCCAAAGCATGATGTTTCCACCCCCATGCTTCACAGTAGGTATGGTGTTCTTTGGATGCAACTCAGCATTCTTTGTCCTCCAAACACGACGAGTTGAGTTTTTACCAAAAAGTTTTATATTTTGGTTTCATCTGACCATATGACATTCTCCCAATCTTCTTCTGGATCATCCAAATGCTCTCTAGCAAACTTCAGACGGGCCTGGACATGTACTGGCTTAAGCAGGGGGACATGTCTGGCACTGCAGGATTTGAGTCCCTAGCGGCGTAGTGTGTTACTGATGGTAGGCTTTGTTACTTTGGTCCCAGCTCTCTGCAGGTCATTCACTAGGTCCCCCCGTGTGGTTCTGGGATTTTTGCTCACCGTTCTTGGGATCATTTTGACCCCACGCGGTGAGGTCTTGCGTGGAGCCCCAGATCGAGGGAGATTATCAGTGGTCTTGTATGTCTTCCATTTCCTAATAATTGCTCCCACAGTTGATTTCTTCAAACCAAGCTGCTTACCTATTGCAGATTCAGTCTTCCCAGCCTGGTGCAGGTCTACAATTTTGTTTCTGGTGTCCTTTGACAGCTCTTTGGTCTTGGCCATAGTGGAGTTTGGAGTGTGACTGTTTGAGGTTGTGGACAGGTGTCTTTTATACTGATAACAAGTTCAAACAGGTGCCATTAATACAGGTAACGAGTGGAGGACAGAGGAGCCTATTAAAGAAGAAGTTACAGGTCTGAGAGCCAGAAATCTTGCTTGTTTGTAGGTGACCAAATACTTATTTTCCACCATAATTTGCATATAAATTAATTAAAAATCCTACAATGTAATTTTCTGGATTTTTTTCCCTCATTTTGTCTGTCATAGTTGAAGTGTGCCTATGATAAATTAAGGCCTCTCTCATCTTTTTAAGTGGGAGAACATGCACAATTGGTGGCTGACTAAATACTTTTTTGCCCCACTGTAAGTATTCAGACCTTTTGCTATGAGACTCGAAACTGAGCTCAGGTGCATCCTGTTTCCATTGATCATCCTTGAGATGTTTCTACAACTTGGGAGTCCACCTGTGGTAAATTCAATTGATTGGACATGATTTGGAAAGGCACACATCTGTCTATATAAGGTACTGCAGTTGAAAGTGTATGTCAGAGCAAAAACCAAGCTATGAGGTCAAAGGAATTGTCTGTAGAGCGCCGAGATAGGATTATGTGGAGGCACAGGTCTGGGGAAGGGTACCAAAAAATGTCTATCATTGAAGGTCCCCAAGAACACCGTGGTCTCCATCATTCTTAAACTGAAGAAGTTTGGAAACACCAAGACTCTTCCTAGAGTTGGCCACTCTGCCAAACTGAGCTCACGGGGGAGAAGGGCCTTGGTCAGGGAGGTGACCAAGAACCCAATAGTCACTCTGACAGTGCTCTAGAGTTCTAGAAGGACAACCATCTCTGCAGCACTCCACCAATAAGGTATTTATGATAAGAGTGGCAAGACTAAAGCCACTCCTCAGTAAAAGTCACATAACAGCCTGCTTGGAGTTTGCCAAAAGGCGCCTAAAGACTCTTAGACATGAGAAACAAGATCCTCTGCTCTGATGAAACGAAGATTGAACTCTTTTGCCTGAAGCCAAGCATCACGTCTGGAGGAAACCTGGCACCATCCCTATGCTGAAGCATGGTGGTGGCAGAATCATGCTGTGGGGATGTTTTTCAGCGGCAGGGACTGGGAGACTAATGAAGGATGAGGGAAAGATGAACGGAGCAAAGTATAGAGAGATCCTTGATGAAAACCTGCTCCAGAGCGCTCAGGACCTCAGACTGGAGCAAAGGTTCACCTTCCAACAGGACAATGACCCTAAGCACACAGCCAACACAACGCAGGAGTGGCATTGGAACAAGTGTGTGTATGTCCTTGAGTGGCCCAGCCAGAGTCCGGACATGATGTGCACCCTATCGAACTTCTCTGGAGAGACCTGAAAATAGTTGTGCAGCGACGCTCCCCAACTACTTAATAAAGAAAACAAATGTATTTCAGGTAAAAGTGATTTATTAAAGCATGAAAACATTATTAGATGTGCATCTTTGCATACATTACATGGACACGTTAAAGCATACATTATAACAAAACACAACCTGAAGCTGGTACCGCTTATGCTAAAATAATGTAGAAATAATCTGTAGAAACATCTAGTTAAGACTGCGGCTTTCCCAACATTTGTGTGCCGACCGTTCATTGTAAGGTAGTTAGTTATTCACCCTCACCAAGTTTAGGATAGGCACACTGAGTGATTTGTGCTTTCTGCTGTAGATTGACCTATCAAGATGGTGTGGATATTGTGGTTTGAGTCATCGGTACCATCTGGCTTTATTTATACCTGGCGCTAACATACGTCCTTTTTCCTGATCTTGTCCACATTCTTATTGTGCCCACATGTTCGGAAATATGTCTACACATGGTATTAAAATGTGTCTCATATCCATTCACTGTGTCCACATTGTGACCAGATTTCCTGGTCCCTCCCTGTATGCAAATTATTTGACAGCCATTCTTTCACAATAAGATTTATTTGAAGACATATTGATCCTGGCAGCATACCACCCTGCATCCCACTGCTGGCTTACCTCTGAAGCTAAGCAGGGTTGGTCCCTGGATGGGAGACCATATGGTGTTGGAGGGCCAGTAGGAGGCACAATTTCCTCTGGTCTTAAAAATATATCCTAGGGCAGTGATTGGGGACTTTGCCCTGTGTAGAGTGCTGTCTTTTGGATGGGATGTTCAAAAGGTGTCCTGAGACTCCGGTCAATAAAGAGCCTGTGGACTTATTGTACGAGTAGGAGTGTTAACCCTGGTTTCCTGGCTGAATTCCCAATCTGGAAATCATACCATCATGGCCACCCAATCATCCCAAGCTTCCAATTGTCTCATTCTTCTTCTGAAAATGTGGGCACAATAAGAATGTGGACAAGGTCGGGACAAAGGATGTATGTTACACGCATGCATAAATCTGCCTTCTGCTAAACAGTAACAACACAGTACTGTTTTCATCCTGTTGATACTGTATGAGTTATTTGAATGATAGATACTACTCCATTCACTCCCTATGTGCATGACTACAGATTGCATGGCTCTATTCCTGCTGGCTGCCAATCGAAGGCATATCAGAACTTAAAAAACAACAACAAATGCAATATGCTGGGCAGAAGCATTAATGCATGTTTGTCTTTAGGATTCCATGGCTAACACTTAGACACGTGTTCATTTGGTTTAAGATGATCTCAAACTCAGACCATTGTTCATATAAAAACATAATCCCTGAATTCCTGTGTATTAAGAATCCATACAATCTGTTACAGCAAAATAATGAGCAATGAGCAATGTCCTTTTCATTGCATAACATTTGATACAAAAACAGCATTGTGACACAGTGCATGGTAAGGTAACATTCACAGTGTAACTTTGATGTGATATTTGTACAGTGAATGTTGATGCCCCAAACTACAAACCAGTAATTTAAACCTTTTTTGACAACACCGTCTACTTTCTTCTCTCATAGATGTTTATATCTGATCAATTTCAAAGTGCTTTTATTTTGTACATGAAAGAAGAATTGCTCTCTTTGAGATAAGCTACCATCTGTTATGACATATATTTAATGTGATGTTGCATTTGCTCCACTTGTTATGTGAAATGGAAAGTATTTGTGTTTTATCCCATCTTACTTTTTCTCCGTCTGATTTACACTTTAGACTGCCGGACATCCTTCCATTCCATCTTAGTGTTCTGCAGGGCCTGAGTCTTTTTCTCATCCACCTGCACATAGTCCACCCTGTGTTCATCAGTAAGTAAGGGCTTCTGGAAGACATCACATCAGAGTTGGTGTACAGTAAACTACGGTAAGGACATTATTCAATCCAAACCTGTATCCAGAATAGAACTATCAGTCGTATATACTCATGACACTTCCCACCTTTCCATAACGTGAAAAACAATTTTAAATTGATGCTGTTTTGTCAGTTATTCAGTGGTTATAATGCAGTCTTATTGTTCATGACATATGTCCTCTATGGTCCAGCCTGTATTCCAGCCATTAGTATTCCTTTCACTATGTCTTTTTGCTGTGAATCACCAAAACAATGAGTCAAATTCATTACCATGGAAATAGGCACAACTACACCTTGCAAGTGCTATTTGAGCCAATTCCACAATGTACTGTATTGTTTACTTCTGGGCTATTGAAATCAGATGGAAGTTGGACCAATAAAACCAAACAAATTAGATGATACATGCAATATATGTATGTTGTTCACTGTTTTAAGGTATGACCAGTACGTATGGTTTCAAGTACTATTGAAATTAAAACCTATTCTGCACCCCTGCTCAGATGGTGAAACAGACCAATAATTTGACTCGATTTCTAACATATGAGTCAATGCAAAAGTGAGACTTAAAGAAAATGTCACATACAGAACACAATACTTTGTACTTATTTGTCCTATTTTACATGTATATTAATATTCATGTGTGAATTGGAAATGTGTTTTTTGCATGTCCCACACTCCCAGAGAGTGGGGTCACGACCAGCTATTATCAACGATGACCTTGGATTAACTAGGGTTGAGTGCCTTGCTCAAAGGCACATCGGATGATTTTTCACCTTGCTCGATCGGGATTCGAACTAGTGATCTTTCCGTTACTGGCTCAACGCTCTAACCGCTAGTTTACCTGCCGCCCTATGCTTTCTACATTACCCATCAAAAGTTTGGACACACCTACTCATTCAAGGGTTTTTCTTTTTTTATTATTACTATATTGTAGAATAATAGTGAAGACATCAAAGCTATGAAATGACACATATGGAATCATGTAGTAACCAAAAAAAGTGTTAAACAAATCAACATTTATTTGCAATACTTCAATGTAGCCACCCTTTGCCTTGATGACAGCTTTGCATTCTCTCAACCAACTTCATGAGGTAGTCACCTGGAATGCATTTCAATTAACAGGTGTGCCTTGTTAAAAGTTTAATTTGCTGAATTTCTTTCCTTCTTAATGAGTTTAAGCCAATCAATTTTGTTGTGACAAGGTAGGGGTGGTATACAGAAGATAGACATATTTGGTAAAATACCAAGTTCATATGTTAAGAACAGCTCAAATAAGCAAAGAGAAATGACAGTCCATCATTACTTTAAGACATGAAGGTCAGTCAATCCGGAAAATTTCAAGAACTTTGAAAGTTTCTTCAATTGCAGTTGCAAAAACCATCAAACGCTATGATGAACTGGCTCTCATGAGGACCGCCACAGGTCCTCTGCTGCAGAGGATAAGTTCATTAGAGTTAACTGCTCCTCAGATTGCAACCCAAATAAATTCTTCACAGAGTTCAAGTAAAGGACACATCAATATCAACTGTTCAGAGGAAACTGCGTGAATCAGGCCTTCATGGTTGAATTGCTGCAAAGAAACCACTACTAAGGGACACCAATAATAAGAAGAGACTTGTTTGGGCTAAGGAACACGAGCAATGGACATTCGACCAGTGGAAATCTGTCCTTTGGTCTGATGTGTCCACATTTGAGATTTTTTGTTGCAACCGCTGAGTCTTTGAGACGCAGAGTAGGTGAACAGATTATTTCCACATGTGTAGTTCCCACCGTGAAGTATGGAGGAGGAGGTGGGATGGTGCTTTGCATGTGACACTGTCAGTGATTTATTTAGAATTCAAGGCACACTTAACTAGCCGGGTTAACTACCACAGCATTCTGTAGTGATACGCCATCCTATCTGGTTTGCGCTTACTGGGACGATCATTTGTTTTTCAACAGGACAATGACCCAACACACCTTCAGGCTGTGTAAGGGATATTTGACCAAGAAGGAGAGTGATGGAGTGCTGCATCAGGTGACCTGGCCTCCATAATCACCCAACCTATCAAGGCACAAGGCGAGACCCAGATGCAGACACAGGAGGCAGATGGTTGGAGTCTTACAATGTTTATTAATCCAAAGGTGTAGGCAAGAGAATGGTCGTGGACAGGCAAAAAGCTCAAAACCAGATCAGAGTTCAATAGGTACCGAAAGGCAGGCGGGAAAGTAGTCCAGAGTCAGGCAGGGGTCAGAACTGGGAGGACTATAAAAAGAGGATAGAAAAGGAGTACGGGAAAAACACACTGGTTGACTTGACTAAACATACAAGGTGAAGAGAGACAGGAAACACAGGGATAAATACACTGGGGAACATAAGTGACACCTGGAGGGGGTGGAGACAATCGATGGGACAGGTGAAACAGATCAGGGCGTGACAGTACCCGCAGGGACGCCACCTGGAGTCCTACCTGGGCGCATACCTGGCTGACCGGGGTGTTGGCGGTGGAAATCGGCGATGAGGGCCGGGTCCAAGATGTCTTTAGCAGGGACCCAGCACCTCTCCTCCGGGCCATAACCCTCCCAGTCAACCAGGTACTGGAAACCCCTGCCCTGTGGTCGAACCTTCAGGAGGCGTCTCACCGTATACGCTGGCTGGCCATCAATAACCCAGGGGGAGGAATGGGCCTGGAGACAGAAGACAAAGGACAGTGAGACACAGGCTTAATTATGGACACATGGAAAGTAGGGTGAATACGGAGAGTACGGGGTAACACAAGACAGACAGCAGTGGAACTAAGGACTCTAGAAATGGGAAAAGGACCAATGAAGTGGGGAGACAACTCTACCCAAAGGGGCAGGTCGCGAGTGGAAAGCCATCCCCTCTGCCCAATGCGATAGCGGGGAGCTGGAGTTCGGCAACGGTCTGCCTGCCGACAATACCTGGAGTTGGACTTGAGAATGGCTATCCGAGCTCTTCTCCAGGTACTTTGAACGCGGCGGACAAACATCTTGGCCGAGGGTACGCTGACCTCTTGCTCCGAGAAGAGTGGAGGTTGATATGGAGAGAGTCCCGTGGCTGAACAGGGAAGGGTATTCCGGGCATACTCTACCCAGACCAGTTGTTGGCTCCAGGTAGTGGGATTGGTTGAGACCAGGCATCTCAGTGTTGTTTCCAGGTCTTGGTTGGCTCGCTCTGACTGACCATTGGTTTGGGGATGGAATCTGGATGACAGGCTGGCTGACGACCCAATAAGGGTGCAGAATGCCTTCCAGAACTGAGACAAGAACTGAGGACCCCGATCAGAGACCATGTCTACTGGGAGTCCATGGATCTGGAAGACATGTTGCACCATAAGTTGGCCGTCTCCTTGGCAGAATTTAGTTTGAGGAGAGGGATGAAATGGGCGGCCTTGGAGAACCGGTTGACTACCGTCAGAATGATAGTCTTGCCATCAGACGGAGGAAGCCTAGGGACAAAGTCCAGAGATATGAGACCAGGGACGATGAGGGACTGCAGGAGGCCAGAAGGAGGTTGCCATGGAGTCTTGTTTTGAGCACACACTGGGCATGCGGTGACAAAGGCAGAGACGTCAGGAACCATTGTGGGCCACCAGAAGCGTTGTCGAAGGAAGGCTAGTGTACGACGGGACCCTGGAAACAGGCTGGAGGAATGAGCTCATTCCAGGACCCGGGACCGGACTGGATTAGGGAAAACAGCCAGTTAGCAGGGCCCTCTTCAGGTCCAGGCTGGGAGCATTGTGCCTCGCGGACTAGGTTCTCAATACCCCAATCCACAGTGGCAGCAAGGCATGAGGTAGGGAGAATGGTTTCAGAGGTCGAGGGTGTGGCAGAGGAATTGTGTAGGCGGGAGAGGGCGTCAGGCTTCACATTCTTTGACCCTGGGCAGTAGGAAATGGTGAAGTTAAATCTGGTGAACAGGAGGGCCCACCGGTCCTGCCTGGACTTGAGGCGCTTGGCTGTACAGAGATATTCCAGGTTTTTATGGTCGGCCCAGACCAGGAATGGCTGTTCTGCTTCTTCCAGCCAATGCCTCCACTCTTCCAATGCCATCTTCACCGCCAGGAGTTCTCGGTTGCCAACATCGTAGTTCCTTTCAGCAGGATTGAGACAATGGGACAGGAAAGTACAGGGATGAAGCCTCTGGTCCTGGGCAGATTGCTGGGACAGGATGGCCCCCACTCCAACATCCGAAGCATCCACTTCCACCACAAGTTGACACGAGGGATCCGGATTGATGAGAATGAATGCTGTTGTGAACCTGTTGTGAACCTTGGGGGAGGTGAGTGTCGAGAGGGGGGCTGCCAGGGTGCTGTGGTCCCTAATGAAACGGCGATAGAAACCAAGAAACCATTGTAACTGCACCCTGGACTTTGGTTGAGGCCAATCCACCACTGCTTTCACCTTTCCAGGACCCATCTGAACATTTCCCTCAGCAATGACATATCCCAGAAAGGTGACTGTAGAGCGAGGAAACTCACACTTCGGCTTTCACGAACAGTTGGTTCTCCAGGAGGCACTGAAGGGCCTGTCTGACATGAAGAACATGTTCTTGTGCAGATCGGGGAAAAAACAGGATGTTGTCAAGTGGTCCAATCAATCATCGGATTGTGCTTTTGAAGCCAGGAATATCCCAAAACAACCGGAACATGGGGAGATGCAATGAGGAGGAACTGTATTGTCTCACTGTGATTCCCATCAACCCGTAATTGAACGGGCACAGTACTATGGGTGACTTCCCCTATAGAGTGGCCGTCCAGTGCCCTAGCATCCATGGGCACAGAGAGAGGCTGAGTGGGAATACCAAGCTCCGAAGCCATTGTGGCATCTGTATGATATTCATCAGCCCCAGTGTCAATGAGCACTCGGACAGACTTAGATTGGTCTCCCCACAGCACAAGCACAAAAAGGGGTGTGCGGGTGATGGGAATTAGGGAACTCCCAGTCTGACTCACAATAGTACTGGTACCCACTAGAGACAAGGGCTTCCTAATAGGGCAGGTAGCTATAAAATGTCCTGCCCCTCCAAAGTACAGACAACAGTTATTACTCATCCTTTGTGAGCGTTCTCCAACTGATAACCTAGTTCTTCCCAACTGCATAGGCTCAAGAGGATCCAACTCACCTGTCGTAGATTCCCGATAGGGCTCGGGTGTCTTCGAATCCTCTTGGAAGAGCTGTCTTCAGAAACTTCTGGATTCTCTTGGAGGTGAATGCGCCATAGCGGGTGCACGAGTGTGCCGAGACCAGGCTTCCTCTCACGTTCCCTTAGGCATCCATCAATTTTAATGGTTAGGGCGATAAAGGAGTCGAGATCCATCAGCAATTCCCGAGCAGCTAGCTCATCCTTTACCTCCTCAGAAAATTAGTGCAAAATAGTATCGAAAAGAGACTCCGGATTCCAGGCACTCTCGGCAGCCAACATGTGAAAATCAACCGCGTAGTCTGTCACACTATAGGAATTTTGACTAAGTCAAGCAGTTTACGGGACGACTTTCTCCCGGAAACCGGAGACTCAAATACCTTTCTCACTTCTGCCATGAATTCCGCCAGATGACCACAAATGGCAGATTGTTGCTCCCAAACTTCCGTAGCCCAGGATTGCACCCTTCCCGACATTAGCGTAATAATATAAGCTATCTTTGATCGGTCTGAAGGAAACGAAAGATGGCTGTAGTTCAAAAATAAGCGAGCACTGAGAAAGAAAACCCTGGCAGGTACCAAGATTTCCCGAATATTGCTCCGGAGGTGGTTCTCGGGGAACCGGGGTAGGATGTACAAACTCACCACAGAAAGCGGGACAATTACTGGGTGATTGGGGTTTTTCAGAGGTGGCAGACAACCTCTGAGCTAACTCCCTGACTTGTTCCATAATAGCCTTTAACCCATGCTCGTGGTGTTCCATCAAGGAACTAAACCCTTCCAAAAGGCTCTGTAACAACTCCTCATGTCTCCCAATGGTGGCTCCCTGCAGGGAGACAGCGTGGTGGTGCAGGTCCAAGTCTGCTGGGTCTGTCATGGCCAGTTTGTACTATCAAGGCACAAGGCGAGACCCAGATGCAGACACAGGAGGCAGATGGTTGCAGTCTTACAATGTTTATTAATCCAAAGGGGTAGGCAAGAGAATGGTCATGGACAGGCAAAAAGGTCAAAACCAGATCAGAGTTCAATAGGTACAGAAGGGCAGGCAGATTTAAGGTCAGGGCAGGAAGGATGATCAGGCAGGCAGGAAAGTAGTCCAGAGTCAGGCAGGGGTCAGAACCGGGGTGACTATAAAAAGATAATTGAAAAGGAGTACGGGAAAACCACGCTAGTTGACTTGACTAAACATACAAGACGAACTGGCACAGAGAGACAGGAAACATAGGGATAAATACACTGGGTATAAAATAAGCGACACCTGGAGAGGGTGGCGACAATCACAGGAACAGATGAAACAGATCAGGCCGTGACACAACCTCAACCCAATTGAGATGGTTTTTGATGAGTTGGACCGTAGAGTGAAGGAAAAGCAGCCAACAAGTGCTCAGCATATGTGGGAACACCTTCAAGACTGTTGGAAAAGCATTCCAGGTGAAGCTGGTTGAGAGAATGCCAAGAGTGTGCAAAGCTGTCATCAAGGCAAAGCGTGGCTACTTTGAAGAATATAAAATCTAAAATATATTTTGATTTGTTTAACACTTTTAGCGACTCCATATATACAGTACCAGTCAAAAGTTTGGACACACCTATTCGTTCAACGGTTTTTCTTTATTTTTACTATTTTCTAGGTTGTAGAATAATACTGAAGACATCAAAACTACGAAATAACACACATGGAATCATGTAGTTACCAAAAAATATGTTTCCTCGATATAGGCGCATTGAACATTCAATTGCAGATTAAACAATAAGAGTGAGCATAGTGCCAATAATGAAAATGTGACACCAATCTGTTAACTGTCATGTGTATCAATTAAGCATGCAGAGACAAAGTGATATTACTATAGATGAATAAGTTCTTGATATGCCCACACACAATAGAATGAACATAGGGAATTGCAGTGGATGATGACGGTAATTTGAGGTCCTTTAAAACTGCCAGTGGCAGTTCAAAGTAAAAGACAGGCACTTTTAACACTGTTAAATGGTTGAATTGATTCAATGAGAGGACCAGAATGAGAGGACCACAATGGAAACAAGTTTTTTGACTTTTTTGTGTATCTTTTCCTAGGTAATTCTGGTACAGTTGAAGTCGGAAGTTTACATACACGTTAGCCAAATACATTTAAACTCAGTTTGTCACAATTCCTGACATTTAATCCTAGTAAAAAATCCCTGTTTTAGGTCAGTTAGGATCACCACTTTATTTCAAGAATGTGAAATGTTTGAATAATAGTAGAGAGAATGATTTATGTCAGCTTTTCTTTCTTTCATCACATTCCCAGTGGGCCAGAAGTTTACATACACTCCATTAGTATTTGGTAGCATTGCATTTAAATTGTTTAACTTGGGTCAAACGCTTCGGGTAGCCTTCCACAAGCTTCCCACAATAAGTTGGGTGAATTTTGGCCTATTCCTCCTGACAGAGCTGGTGTAACTGAGTCAGGATTGTAGGCCTCCTTGCTCGCACACGCTTTTTCAGTTCTGCCCACAAATGTTCTGTAGGATTGAGGTCAGGGCTTTGTGATGGCCATTCCAATACCTTGACTTTGTTGTCCTGAAGCAATTTTGCCACAACTTTGGAAGTATGCTTGGAAGTATGCTTTGGAAGTATACAATGACCCATTGTCCATTTGGAAGACCCATTTGCAACCAAGCTTTAACTTCCTGACTGATGTCTTGAGATGTTGCTTCAATATATCCACATCATTTTCCCTCCTCATGTTGTCATCTATTTTGTGAAGTGCACCAGTGCCTCCTGCAGCAAAGCACCCCCACAACATGATGCTGCCACCCCCGTGCTTCACGGTTGGGATGGTGTTCTTTGGCTCGCAAGCCTCCCCCTTTTTCCTCCAAACACAACGATGGTCATTATGGCCAAACAGTTGGTTATCAGACCAGAGGACATTTCTCCAAAAAGTACAATCTTTGTCCCCATGTCCAGTTGCAAACCGTAGTCTGGCATTTTTATGGCGGTTTTGGAGCAATGGCTTCTTCCTTGCTGAGCGCCCTTTCAGGTTATGTCGATATAAGACTTGTTTTACTGTGGATATGGATACATTTGTACCTGTTTCCTCCAGCATCTTCACAAGGTCATTTGCTGTTGTTCTGGAATGTATTCACACTTTTTGCACCAAAGTACGTTCATCTCTAAGCGGTATGATGGCTGCGTGGTCCCATGGTGTTTATACTTGCGTACTATTGTTTGTACAGATGAATGTGGTACCTTCAGGCGTTTGGAAATTGCTCCCAAGGATAAACCAGACTTGTGGAGGTCTCCAATTCTTTTTTCTGAGGTCTTGGCTGATTTATTTAGATTTTCCGATGATGTCAAGGAAAGAGTCACTGAGTTTGAAGGTAGGCCTTGAAATACATCCACAGGTACACCTCCAATGGACTCCAATTATGTCAATTAGCCTATCAGAAGTTTCTAAAGCCATGACATAATTTTCTGGAATTTTCCAAGCTGTTTAAAGGCACACTCATCTTAGTGTATGTAAACTTCTGACCCACTGGAATTGTGATACAATGAATTATAAGTGAAATAATCTGTCTGTAAACAATTGTTGGAAAAATGACTTGTGTCATGCACAAAGTCGATGTCCTGACCGACTTGCCAAAACTATAGTTTGTTAACAAGACATTTGTGGAGTGGTTGAAAAACAAGTTTTAATGACTCCAACCTAAGTGTATGTAAACTTCTGACTTCAACTGTATGTCTCTAGGAGACAGAATGTGTCTCCTTCTTGAGCGGTATGACGGCTGCATGGTCCCATGGTGTTTATACTTGCGTACTATTGTTTGGACAGATGAATGTGGTACCTTCAGGCGTGTAAAATTGGTGGTGTAAAGTTTTTATGTTTTTAAAATGGTCAAATCAAATCAATGTCTTGCTTTGGAAACAAACCCGTTCCTACCATTTGACCTCTGTCTATTCAATCAAGTTTACCTTTTGCACAGGAGAGGGGGATGCGGAATTGAAATCCAGTGAAAGGTAGTCAAGGTTTGATCTCCTAAGCCACGGCTGGGAGGCGCCCTCGTTTGTAGTGGAGAACTGTTGCCTTGACTCCTGAAATGAAAAGAATCCCAGTTACAATGAGTCTCACCTCACATTCATACATATTTTGATCTCGGAATATGTTATGTCATATGGTTCACTAATACAGAACATTTTTCATTTTGTATCGCTAGTTTCAGGTGAATATCAATTGTAATATTTTAAGCCTTTCTTAGTACCCCAAACATAAATAAATATTCATGATGCTCAAAGCTTTATTCCCCTGCTTTAGGCAGTTTGGAACTCAGAGTTTAGACACAACAGCTGAATTATTCATGGTAGGGGAGGGAAGTAGTCTGTCTATGAACTGACTTGGGTACTTTTCTTCTCGCTGATGATTGCGGAAACAGAAGTGTATGTATAACTATTTATAATGTCAATATAGAAGGTAACTTTACTACTGGAATGCTGGCTTCTTGGTCTCCTTTAATTCCCAGTTTTCCTTGCAGTGAACTTCTGGGAACAACATAAACAAACACACACAAATAAATCCAGCTTTTTTTTCATTTTAGAATTTGGACAGAAAGAGAGCTGAGAGTTCAGGATGAAGAGAGTAAAATTTCGGACTCACCCTGGCTCTGTCATGGTTCTGATCAAAGGCATATGAGTCGGACATTCTCTGATAGTGGACAGACCCCTCAGGTCCAGTGGTGGAGGCCGTGCTGCAAACCAGAGAAACAATATGGTGAGGTGAGGCAAGCAACCCTCAAATTCTCCATCGGACAATAATGATCAGCTGTACTTTTCCCCCAACAAAGGACATTTGCGTTGAAACAGCAATTTTTCAAATAGAGCCATGCTGCAAATGTTGACTCAGGAAATACTGTCCTGAAAGGAGACTATCACAGGGAGTCACAAGATTCAATAGAATGTGAAAACCTTTTTCATTTTGCTTTTCCTCAAAATACATGCTTATGAAAGCATGTTTTATGCTTCCTCTACTTAGTACCCACTGCTGGAATGAGGATTAAATACATTATGAAGCCCTTTTATACATGTTTTTTAACTTCCTTTTTGTTCATTACCTCTCCTGCGTGGTTTGAGATCCCTGTTGATTGGAGGTGGTTCTAGATCCCCAGGTAGATCTGCAATGGGAAGGGGGGTGGGAGCGAGAGGGGCCTCTGTTTTGCCATTAGCCTTGAGGAAGCTGATTGGAGTGGGGCTCATAGGGATGTAGCCGTCCGATACATCTTCACCAACGCAGACACCCGGAGAGGCCATGGACACGTAAGAGTCCTCATGGCAGTTTGGACATTGAGTGGCAATGAAATGTGGCTACAAGACAACAAGACTAGACCGACTTAGGAATTTGTACTACAGCATGGCCTAGAATGATGTAATAAGTCACTTACAAATCCTATATTGTTGTTTGAGATTCAAAAAGGAAACAATGACAGTTAAGAATTATTCCCTGCTGTGAACTATCTGACAAAATTATGTGCAAAACATTCAGTTCTCATCCGTTGTAGGTACATGTTTTCTCACCAAATTGAGACTAAGCCTTTTGTTCCTGCTCCTCAATGCACTCCCCTCAATGTCTCCTAGATAAGACAGAAATATCACTAATGAAGGTGGTTATCATGTTATATAACAGAAACAATGACACCAGGCATACTATGTGGTTGGAAACATGTTAGGTCAGAATAAATACACGTGCTGACTATATTGATTACATATACCACATTGATGAGCATACAGTATGTGGCGGCAGGTATAAAGGGCCTAGACCAGAAATCATCAACTACATTCAGCTGCGGGCCGATTTTTTCTTGAGTGAATGGTTGTGGGGCCAAAACAGTATGTGGACACCCCTTCAAATGATTGGATTCGGCTATTTCAGCCACACCGTTCCTGACATGTGTATAAAATCGAGCAAACATCCATGCAATTTCCATAGACAAACATTGGTAGTAGAATGGCCCGTACTGAAGAGCTCAGTGACTTTCAACGTGGCACCGTTATAGGATGCCACCTTTCCAAGAAGTTAGTTTGTCACATTTCTGCTCTGCTAGAGCTGCCCCGGTCAATTGTAAGTGCTGTTATTGTGAAGTGGAAACTTCTAGGAGAAACAACGGCTCAGCCGCAAAGTGGTACGTCACACAATCTCACAGAACGGGACCGTCGAGTGTTAAAATGCGCAGCGCGTAAAAATCGTCTGTCCTCGGTGGCAAAACTCACTACCGAGTTCCAAACTGCTTCTGGAAGCAACGTCAGCACAAGAACTGTTTGTCGGAAACGTCATGAAATGGGTTTCCATGGCCGAGCAAGCCTAAGATCACCATGCGCAATGACAAGCGTTGGCTGGAGTGGTGTAAAGCGTGCCGCCATTGCACTCTGGAGCAGTGGAAATGCGTTCTCTGGAGTGATGAATCATGCTTCATCAGTCTGACGGACTAATCTGGGTTTGCCAGGAAAACGCTACCTGCCTCAATGCATAGTGGCAACTGTAAAGTTTGCTGGAGGAGGAATAATGGTCTGGGGATGTTTTTCCTGGTTCGGTCTAGGCCCATTAGTTCCAGTGAAGGGAAA
This sequence comes from Oncorhynchus clarkii lewisi, assembly GCF_045791955.1. Classification (NCBI taxonomy): domain Eukaryota; kingdom Metazoa; phylum Chordata; class Actinopteri; order Salmoniformes; family Salmonidae; genus Oncorhynchus; species Oncorhynchus clarkii. Next base: position 28,013,815 of record NC_092158.1, read on the forward strand.
TTTTAACTCTGCCGCATACAATGACATTGTAGACGATTCTGTGCTTCAACTTTGTGGCAATAGTTTGGGGAAGGCCCTTTCCTGTTTCAGCATGACAATGCCCTTGTGCACAAAGCGAGGGCCGTACAGAAAGGGTTTGTTGAGATCGGTGTGGAAGAACCTGACTGGCCTGCACAAAGCCCGGACCTCAACCCCATCAAACCCCTTTGGAATTGAATTGGAACTGCGAGCCAGGCCTAATCGCCCAACATCATTGCCTGACCACAATAATGCTTTTGTGGCTGAAAGGAAGCAAGTCGCCGCAGCAATGTTCCGACATTTTTTTATATTTTTTATTTAACCTTTGTTTAACTAGGCAAGTCAGTTAAGAACAAATTCTTATTTACAATGACGGCCTACACTGGCCAAACCTGGACGACGCTGGGCCAATTGTGCGCCGCCCTTTGGGACTCCCAATCAGGGCCGGTTGTGATACAGCCTGGATGGAAAGCCTTCTCTTCTCAGAAGAGTGGAGACTGTTATAGCAACAAAGTGGGGACCAACTCCATATTAATGCCCATGATTTTGGAATGAGATGTTCGACGAGCCAGTGTCCAGATACTTTTAGTGTAATTATACAATTGGAGACTGCAAATTGACCGCAAGAAGCTAGAAGCAGATATATTTGACGAAAACATAATAATTTCAAACCTTGCTTACATTATAATACAATCACATACATACCTCTATTTTGTTTAGGAATACTTTGGATCAGATTTCCAAATTTAAAATCACTTGGAACTGATTTCCTGGTGTTTTTGGAGTCTTAAGTCCAACAATAAAAAATACATTAAAAATGCAGAAAACTTGGGGGGCAAAATAAAATCACAGTTGGGGAACCCTGGCCTAGACTGAAGGACTCTGCTGGTTATATACTGTACCTCTTCTGAAGTGGTCTGGCAGGCCTGACAGAGAGATCCTCCGGGGGATGAGTGCAGGTTGGCCTGTGAGCTGCTGCCTAATTCCTGCCAGAGGCCCGTGGGAGCCGTCATCTCTGAGGTGCTCTGAGAGGTGGACAGGCTTGGGGGGTAGAGGAGGGGGAGTTAGTCCATCACTAGTTGCCTCCAATATGGCAGAAGAGTATGGCTTGTCAAACTGGAAGACATCTGGTGTACGATGGAGTGTTCGAGGAGAGGATGAGGTTGACGTGGGGCCACATGGTGCGCTGAAAGGGGGGTCATGCGTCCTAATGTGGGGAAAGGGAGACTTAGATGGTCCAGTGTGAGGGAAGGGGGACGGAAATGGGCCAGTATGGGGAAAGGGAGACGGAGAAGGATCAGTGCCGAGGGGTGAAGAGAAGACATCTTCAGTAGTAGTGTCTGATGAATTTTGTTCCAGAGATCTCTCCGAATTTGAAAAGCTGTCGCATCTATAAAATAAATAAAAATTAAAATACAGTGTTTATCGTTTATCATCATTTAACCTAAACATCAAAATATGTGATGACGTCTGTAAACAATCCAATGAGGTGCAGAAGTTGGTATGATGTATCAATTGGGGGAGGGATCGTCTTCAGGAAGCAGAGCGACGTGAGCGCATGGTGTGAGCGAAGGTTAAGAAATATTTCAGACTTTTGCATGTTTAAATAGAGATTACTTGACAAATCTCTAAATAAGCATATTTATTAGGTTTTTAACATATTTAGTTTTTCTGAATACATTTTTAAAATGTAGTTTTCTTTTTGTTGCCTCAGGGCAACGGTGAGCAGTTATGCTACTTTTCAGGGCAATATCATACTCAATGAAAGACATGTAGTTTGATTGAAATGATGGCTTTGGTCAATGTTTTTGCCAACATATCCACTGACATTCACAGGCAATTGACACAGGGAAATTCTATGGGCAAAATTAGCCTAATTGAGCAGTTAGGATCATAGCCTCTGATAGTGAGGACAGTGATCTTGAGGACAGTGAGGAAGAATGAACCCCAGAAACAGGTTTGAGAGGCAGTGAAATACTATATGCCCAATACTATATGCCTTGGTGTTTTAGTACCCTTATGACACAGAGTTGCCCTGAGGCAAAACATTCTAATCTGGGTGATGGGGGGTAAAAGTCATTTTTTTGTTGTTGAAATTATTGATACATTATCAGAAAGCCTAAATCTTCCAAGAATAGAATGGATATTTTTTGGGGGGATGCAATATGTAACTTTTTGAAATGTGAGTTATAGTTCTGTCATTCTCATTGAAAGCAAGTCTAATAAGTGGTAGATATGTTCTACGTGCACTATTTTTATGCTTTATGTTCTTAAGTTTCATTTTTGCGTCTTTTACTTTCGGTTTTGTACACCAGCTTCAAACAGCTGAAAATACAATATTTTGGTTATTGAAAATATATTTCACAGCGGTTTGGATGGTACAATGATTCTTTACACGATGCTTGGTTGTTTTGTCACATAAACTGAAATTAGGCGAACTGTTCGAATTTTTGCAACCAGGAAATGGCGGAGCGATTTCTGCATACTGCACTTTTTTTAAACGAAAAAATTAAATGTGTGCAGTAGAGTGTTAAACAACGTGTGGTGTTGATATGGTGTCCAGCTTGATGTTTGAGAGGCTATTTACCTAGAGAGGCTGAACCTCCCTGTCTCACACTGTGAGAGGAATAGGTAATCCAGTGGATGGTTGGGTTCCATCTGGCTCGGCATCTCCACTCTGCTGTTGCCATTGGCCACAAAGTCATGGTTGGAAATGAATGACATACTTCGGGAGAGAGCTGGTGAAACCTGCTGGGGGTTTGGGGTGTGAGAGAAAACTTCCTCAGATTCTGAAAGACAGAGAGATGGGGAGAGAGCGAGGGAGAGAAAAAGAACAGGGGGATTAGAGAGAATAGAGAGAAGAAATCCATAGTTTCTACATTAGTTCTGGACTGGCTCAGGATAATGTTACACAGACATTGGGCCAGAGTCAGACAGGAATCCTGATCTCGTGATCTCTGAAACGTAGTTGTCAGTACTCTCCAGCAGGTGGCAGTGCAATGAATTTGTAGTGCTTTTAATGTTTTTGCGCTTGTCCATGTCCCCCTTACTGTAAACGAATCCCCCACCATGTAACTATTCAGACTGAGTAACCCCTTTTCTAATAAAAAGTCCACTATGGTACAGTATAACCACAACACATGTGTAGGTATAAACATGTTATACACTGAGCATAACAAACATTAGGAACACCCCCCCACCCACCACCCCCCTTTTGCCCTCAGAACAGTCAGAGCAAGATGTTGAAAGCGGTCCACAGGGATGCTGGCCCATGTTGACTCCAATGTTTCCCACAGTTGTGTCAAGTTGGATGGATGTCCTTTGGCTGGTGGACCATTCTTGATACACAGGGAAACTGTTGAGCGTGAAATACCCAGCAGCATTGCAGTTCTTCACACACAAATGTTTTGTATTGCCCATTCACCCTCTGAATGACACACATACACAATCCATGTCTCAAGTGTCTCAAAGTTTTAAGATCCTTCTTTAACCTGTCTCCTCCCCTTCATCTACACTGATTGAAGTGGATTTAACAAGTGACATCAATAAGGGATCATAGATGTCACCTGGATTCACCTGGTCAGTCTATGTCATGGAAAGTGCAGGTGTTCTTAATGTTTTGTATACTCATTCTATTTTGTGTAAATATGTGACATGTAGAATAAACATTATTTGACCAGCACCATAAAACATAAGAATGAGAAAAAAAAGACCAGGCAGTGTAATTATTGAAAAATGTATTATTTCTTTACTTTTCCAAACCATATACTGTACATACTGTAGTTTGTGACTGTGTGCTGTGCATGCATAGTTATGTGTTTGACTTTTCTATTGAAAATATTTTAGGCGAGGTGCTAACTAGTAGCTACATAGCTATAACTATTCATTTTCTGTTAAAATTATTTTAGTTGAGTGGTGAGAACATGCAGACAGGAGCCTGGGATTTATATATGAGGAAACATCAATGTTCTTATCATTCACTCATTGCTTATAGATTGTCGTTACTTCATTACTGGCAACCATCTCTGCTGGGCTTTCAGTAACTGAGGTCATTATAAACTGAACAAAAATATAAATGCAACATGTAAAGTGTTGGTCCCATGTTTCATGAGCTGAAATATAATATCCCAGAAATGTTCCATGCTCCAAAAAGCTTATTTCTCTAAAATGCTGTGCAAACATTTTTTACATCTCTGTTAGTGTGCATTTCTCCTTTGCAAAGATAATTCATCCACCTGACAGGTGTGGCATTCAAGAAGCTGATTTAACATCATGATCATAACACAGGTGCGCATTGTGCTGGGGACTATAAAAGGCCACTCTAAAATGTGCAGTTTTGTCACACAACACAATGCCACAGATGTCTCAAGTTTTGAGGGAGCGTGCAATGGGCATGCTAACTGCAGGAATGTCCACCAGAGCTGTTGCCAGAGAATTGAATGTTAACTTCTCTACCATAAGCCGTCTCCAACGTTGGTTAAGGGAGCGTGCAATGGACATGCTGACTGCAGGAATGTCCGCCAGAGCTGTTGCCAGAGAATTGAATGTTAATTTCTCTACCATAAGTCGTCTCCAACGTCGTTTTACAGAATTTGGCAGTATGTCCAACCGGCCTCACAACCGCAGACCACGTGTATGGCGTTGTGTGGGTGAGCGGTTTGCTGATGTCAATGTTGTGAACAGAGTGCCCCATGGTGGCAGTGGGATTTTGGTATGGGCAGGCATAAACTACCGACAATGGACAACAATTGCATTTTATTGATGGCAATTTGAATGCACAGAGATACCGTGATGAGATCCTGAGGCCCATTGTTGTGTCATTCATCCGCCGCCATCACCTCGTGTTTCAGGATGACAATGCATGGCCCCATATCACAAGGATCTGTACAAAATTTCTGGGACATGGATATATCCCAGTTCTTCCATGGCCTGCATACTCAGACATATCACCCATTGGGCATGTTTGGGATGCTCTGGATTGACGTGTACAACAGCGTGTTCCAGTTTCTGCCCATATCCAGCAACTTCGCACACAGCCATTGAATTGGAGTGTCACAACATGCCATAGACCAATCAACAGCCTATCAACTCTTTGCGAAGGAGATGTGTCGTGCGCTGCATGAGGCAAATGGTGGTCACACCTGATACTGACTGGTTTTCTGATCAAAGTCCCTACTTTTTTTAAAGGTATCTATGACCAACAGATACATATGTGTATTCCCAGTCGTGAAATCCATAGATTTAGGGCCTAATGAATTTATTTAAATTGACTGATTTCCTTATATGAACTGTAATTGTAACTGTGTCACAGGTGTTGAAGGAACTGGACCAAGGTGCAGCGTGGTGAGCGTACATATTATTTTTATTAGGAAAAGACGCCGAACAAAACAATAAACACTACAAAACAAACCGTGAAGCTACAGGCTATGTGCCATAAACAAAAGTCAACTTCGCACAAAGAAAGGAGGGAAAACGGGCTACCTAAGTATGGTTCCCAATCAGAGACAACGATAGACAGCTGTCCCTGATTGAGAACCAGACCCGGCCAAACCATAGAAATACAAAAATCATAGATAACAAAACATAGAATGCCCACCCCAAATCACACCCTGACCAAAACAAATAGAGACATAAAAAGGCTCTCTAAGGTCTGGGTGTGACAGTACCCCCCCCCCCCCCCCCAAAGGTGTGGACTCCTGCCGCAAAACCTGAACCTATAGGGGAGGGTCTGGGTGGGCATCTATCCGTGGTGGCGGCTCAGGTGCGGGACGCAGACCCCGCTCCACCTCTGGCTCACCCCGCTTTGGTGATGCCTCTGGTGTGGGGAACCTCGCCGCCGCACCCGGACTCGGCACCCTCGCTGCTGCGGGCCCCGGACTGGGCACCCTCGCTGCTGCGGGCCCAGGACTGGGCACCCTCGCTGCTGCGGGCCCAGGACTGGGCACCCTCGCTGCTGCGGGCCCCGGACTGGGCACCCTCGCTGCTGCGGGCCCCGGACTGGAGGCCGTCTCTGCGGGCCCCGGACTGGAGGGCGTCGCTGGAGGCTCCGGACAGGAGGCCCTCGTTGGAGGCTTCGATTGGAGGCCCTCTTTGGAGGCTTCGTGCCATGTCTCACCACTGGAGGCTTCGTGCCATGGATCATCACTGGAGGCTTCGTGCCATGGATCATCACTGGAGGCTTCGTGCCATGGATCATCACTGGAGGCTTCGTGCCATGGATCATCACTGGAGGCTTCGTGCCATGGATCATCACTGGAGGCTTCGTGCCATGGATCATCACTGGAGGCTTCGTGCCATGGATCATCACTGGAGGCTTCTTGCCATGGACCATCACTGGAGGGAGGAGACGTATGGGCAGTCTGGTATGTGGAGCTGCCACAGGGCTCACCAGGCTGGGGAGACATGCAAGAGGATTAGTTCTGGGCGCAGGCACAGGACTCACCAGGCTGGAGAGACATATAGGAGGCCCGGTCCTAGACAGAGGCACCGGATTCACTGGGCTGTGGAGGCGCACTAGAGGTCTCGATTAGCTCTGCACAATCCGTCCTGGCTGTATGGTGACGTTGTCCCGGCACGTGCGGGGCGCAGGCACAGGATGCACTGGGCTGTGCAGACGCACTGGAGACAGTGCGCAGAGCTGGCGCAGGATATCCTGGGCCGTAGAGACGTACTGGAGGTCTGGAGAGCAGGGCTGGCACAATCCTTCCTGGCTGAATTCTCACCCTAGCCCGGCATATGCGGGGAGCTGGGATGTAGCGCACCGGGCTAAGAACACGTACTGGAGAAAACGTGCGCTCCACCGCATAACACGGTGCCTGACCAGTACAACGCCCGCCACGGTAAGCACGAGAAGTTGGCTCAGGTCTCCAACCTGACTCTGCCACACTCCCCGTGTGCCCCCCAAAATTAATTGTGGGGGCTGCCTCTCGGGCTTCCTTGCCAGCCTTGCTCCCTCATAACGCTGCCTCTCAGCTTTAGCTGTCTCCAGTTCCTCCCGTGGACGGCGATACTCCCCAGCCTGCCTTCAGGGTCCTTTCCGGTCCAGGATTTCCTCCCATGTCCAGGAGTCCATTACACGCTGCTCGGTCCTTTGGTGTTGGAAAGTTCTGTCACGGCTGTTGAAGGAACAGCGTCGTGAGCGTACATATTCTTTTTTTTAGGAATAGACGCCGAACAAAACAATAAACACTACAAAACAAACCGTGAAGCTACAGGCTTTATGCCATAAACAAAAGTCAACTTCCCACAAAGAAAGGAGGGAAAATGGACTACCTAAGTATGGTTCCCAATCAGAGACAACGATAGACAGCTGTCCCTGATTGAGAACCATACCTGGCCAAAACATAGAAATACAAAAATCCTAGATAACAAACCATAGAATGCCCACCCCAAATCACACCCTGACCAAACCAAATAGAGACATAAAAAGGCTCTCTAAGGTTAGGGCGTGAAAAACTGTAACTCAGTAAAATCTTTGAAATTGTTTAATGTTGTGTTTATATTTTTGTTCAGTATAGTTATAAAGACCAAAGTATGAGTGTGAGTATCACCATGTGGTAGAGTATAATAGCTTGGTCTATCAACGCTTTGTGTATTCACATTTCTGGAGACAATGAGATACACTGTAACTACTATTTGAAAATGATTTAAATGCTGTAAGTACCTTAGGCATATTGTAAAGCCTAAAGGTATTTATTCAGCACATGAATCTGCAGAAAATAATGAAATTGTGGCATTATCTGTTGTATTTTTTCACACAATGGATTTACGACAGTGTGTGTTGGAAAGATTTTTGTGTGTGTACTGAATAGTAAACTAGTTCAGGATTTCATTGACTGAATGTCTGACATTGTGTTATCATTCCCAGTAATGTGTAAACCTGGGGTTTACCACTGTTCCTCTGGGCTATAATCTCTTCTCTTTGTCTGGAGATCATGTAGTCGGCTCTATCTGCTCCAAACAGAACAATGTTTAACTAAATGTTCCAACTGACAGCTCTTATCCACAGCTCTCCCCCTGGTTTGGAGTTAATAAGACATGAAGACAAGAGAGCTTGGTGTCTAACTGTTCAAGCATCATTCTAGCTGAACTTGCATGCCTGTGGAGAGTTGTAATATCTATGGCACTATGAGTTTCACAGAAAAAGATAACTTGTAACTGAATTGGGTAAAATAAATCACATTTTACTTCAGCACTGTTCAGTGATTTACTGTTTGTAATCAGAAGCTGTCTGCCAAATGGTTCTGATTTGATTATTGCTACAACATTGAAGTAGGTGTATGCATGGGTGCGTGTGTGCATGCTTACATGTGTGCTTGTGTGTGTGTGTCTGCATACGCGTGTGTGTCTATCATTTTAGTGTGCACTTTTCTGATTGTACATGTACGTCAGGGGCCCTTTTGCGAAAAAGATTTCTAACCTCAACCTAATACTCCAAAAATAGTTAATATACTACAATATGTCATTGAGGGACATCAGTACATTTCTTGAGCCCAGGGACTTTAACAGCCAAGAAGAGGCAAAGTATCATACTTGGCTTGGAGCATTAATGAGAATAAACACATTTAATTCAAACGTCTCCTTTAAATGCAATGCAAAACGACACATGACAAATTAATATTCACATCTTCAAATAATATATTATTTTTGCGGGCTTCTCTGAGACGGTCCTTGATTTACCAGTCATGTCCTCAAGACATTTTTAAGAAGCTCATAACACAGAGAAATCATCAGACACCTAAATGGGTTGTTATCTCATATGTACATACTGTATTTTATACCATCTATTGCATCTTGCCTATGCCGCTCTGTCATTGCTCATCCATATATTTATATGTATATATTCTTATTCCATTCCTTTACTTAGATTTGTGTGTATTAGGTAGTTGTTGTCGAATTGTTAGATTACATGTTAGATATTGCTGCACTGTCGGAACTAGAAGCACAAGCATTTCGCTACACTCGCAATGACATCTGCTAACCATGTATATGTGGCCAATAAAATTGGATTTGATTTATCTCAGTCTTGAATATAGACAACCTTTCCTAAACATGGCTACTCTACCCACACACAAACACATGTGCACACATTCTTACTGTAGGTCACTGGACAAAAGCCTCCAACAAGAGTTGAATACCAAATAGTGTTTCTCTATATTCTTTGTAGAAATTGAACATATGAATGTGATTTTGTAACTAATTATAATTAAAAAAAATATATTTAATTGAACCTTTATTTAACTAGGCAAGTCAGTTAATAACATATTCTTATTTACAATGATGGCCTACACTGGCCAAATCCGGCCGACGCTGGGCCAATTGTGCACCGCCCTATGGGACTCCCAATCACGGCCGGTTGTGATACAGCCTGGATTCGAGCCAGTGTGTCTGTAGTGACGCCTCTAGCACTGAGATTCAGTGCCTTAGACCTCTGCACCACTCGGGAGCCCCTAAACTGGTTACCAACGTACTTAGAGCAGTCTAATTAATTTAATTTGTAATGCGCATTTCTAATACCCAAGGCGTTTAAACTGTGACCGTATTGAACTGTGTCTCTGTGCCAGGTCCTTACCTGTCCCATCATCCAGACTCAGAGGTCCAAAGTGACAGATTTCCCTGATCTGGCTGACCCAACTGTTCATCTCCTCCTCAGTCTTGGCCACCAGGTAGAAAATGCGAGACGACGTCTTGATAACGAAGAGGTGCTGGTTCTGGAACTCCCTCTTGACCAGGCGTTGCTCCGTCTGCATCTGAACCTCACACTCTCTCAGGTCGATGGTGCGGATGGGCTTCTTTGAGGTTGTGTTTCGGTAGTACTCCAACACATCTGGATTCCCACTCATACGTCCTCTTCGAAGAACAAACCATCGTCTCCTCCATGCCTAGGGGACAGGGAGCCAGACAGATCAACATACTGTACTGTTGCATGTACTAATAGACTTAAGCAATAAGGCCCGAGGTGGTGTGGAATATGGCCAATATACCACGGCTAAGGGCTGTTCTTATGCACAACACAACGCGGAGCCCTTAGCCATGGTGTATTGACCATATATCACAAACCCCCAAGGTGCCTTATTGCTATTAAAAACTGGTTACCAACGTAATTAGAGCAGTAAAAATAAATGTCATACCCTTGGTATACCACGGCTGTCAGCCAATCAGCATTTAGGGCTCGAACCACCCAGTTTATAATGTCTGATATACATCGGCTGTCAGCCAATCATCACTCAGGGCTCATACCACCCAGTTTCTAAAAATATATATACACGGAATAAAAATATAAATGCAACATGCAACAATTTCAAAGACTTTACTAAATTACAGTTCATATAAGGAAATCAGTCATTTAAAAAAAATGCATTAGGGCCAGATCTATGGATTTCACATGACTGGGAGTACAGATAAGTATGTTTCTGTTGGTCAAAGATAGCTTTAAAAAAGGTAGTGGCGGATCAGAAAACCAGAAAACCAGTCAGTATCTGGTGTGACCACCATTTGCCTCATGCAGCGCGACACATCTCCTTAGCTTAAAATCAAATCAAATCAAATCAAATCAAATCAAATTTTATTTGTCACATACACATGGTTAGCAGATGTTAATGCGAGTGTAGCGAAATGCTTGTGCTTCTAGTTCCGACAATGCAGTAATAACCAACAAGTCATCTAACTAACAATTCCAAAACTACTGTCTTGTACACAGTGTAAGGGGATAAAGAATATGTACATAAGGATATATGAATGAGTGATGGTACAGAGCAGCATAGGCAAGATACAGTAGATGGTATCGAGTACAGTATATACATATGAGATGAGTATGTAAACAAAGTGGCATAGTTAAAGTGGCTAGTGATACATGTATTACATAAGGATACAGTCGATGATATAGAGTACAGTATATACGTATGCATATGAGATGAATAATGTAGGGTAAGTAACATTATATAAGGTAGCATTGTTTAAAGTGGCTAGTGATATATTTACATCATTTCCCATCAATTCCCATTATTAAAGTGGCTGGAGTTGAGTCAGTGTCAGTGTGTTGGCAGCAGCCACTCAATGTTAGTGGTGGCTGTTTAACAGTCTGATGGCCTTGAGATAGAAGCTGTTTTTCAGTCTCTCGGTCCCAGCTTTGATGCACCTGTACTGACCTCGCCTTCTGGATGATAGCAGGGTGAACAGGCAGTGGCTCGGGTGGTTGATGTCCTTGATGATCTTTATGGCCTTCCTGTGACATCGGGTGGTGTAGGTGTCCTGGAGGGCAGGTAGTTTGCCCCCGGTGATGCGTTGTGCAGACCTCACTACCCTCTGGAGAGCCTTACGGTTGAGGGCGGAGCAGTTGCCGTACCAGGCGGTGATACAGCCCGCCAGGATGCTCTCGATTGTGCATCTGTAGAAGTTTGTGAGTGCTTTTGGTGACAAGCCGAATTTCTTCAGCCTCCTGAGGTTGAAGAGGCGCTGCTGCGCCTTCTTCACAATGCTGTCTGTGTGAGTGGACCAATTCAGTTTGTCTGTGATGTGTATGCCGAGGAACTTAAAACTTGCTACCCTCTCCACTACTGTTCCATCTATGTGGATAGGGGGGTGTTCCCTCTGCTGTTTCCTGAAGTCCACAATCATCTCCTTAGTTTTGTTGACGTTGAGTGTGAGGTTATTTTCCTGACACCACACTCCGAGGGCCCTCACCTCCTCCCTGTAGGCCGTCTCGTCGTTGTTGGTAATCAAGCCTACCACTGTTGTGTCGTCCGCAAACTTGATGATTGAGTTGGAGGCGTGCGTGGCCACGCAGTCGTGGGTGAACAGGGAGTACAGGAGAGGGCTCAGAACGCACCCTTGTGGGGCCCCAGTGTTGAGGATCAGCGGGGAGGAGATGTTGTTGCCTACCCTCACCACCTGGGGGCGGCCAGTCAGGAAGTCCAGTACTCAGTTGCACAGGGCGGGGTCGAGACCCAGGGTCTCGAGCTTGATGACGAGCTTGGAGGGTACTATGGTGTTGAATGCCGAGCTGTAGTCAATGAACAGCATTCTCACATAGGTATTCCTCTTGTCCAGATGGGTTAGGGCAGTGTGCAGTGTGGTTGAGATTGCATCGTCTGTGGACCTATTTGGGCGGTAAGCAAATTGGAGTGGGTCTAGGGTGTCAGGTAGGGTGGAGGTGATATGGTCCTTGACTAGTCTCTCAAAGCACTTCATGATGACGGAAGTGAGTGCTACGGGGCGGTAGTCGTTTAGCTCAGTTACCTTAGCTTTCTTGGGAACAGGAACAATGGTGGCCCTCTTGAAGCATGTGGGAACAGCAGACTGGTATAGGGATTGATTGAATATGTCCGTAAACACACCGGCCAGCTGGTCTGCGCATGCTCTGAGGGCTCGGCTGGGGATGCCGTCTGGGCCTGCAGCCTTGCGAGGGTTAACACGTTTAAATGTCTTACTCACCTCGGCTGCAGTGAAGGAGAGACCGCATGTTTTCGTTGCAGGCCGTGTCAGTGGCACTGTATTGTCCTCAAAGCGGGCAAAAAAGTTATTTAGTCTGCCTGGGAGCAGGACATCCTGATCCGTGACTGGGCTGGATTTCTTCCTGTAGTCCGTGATTGACTGTAGACCCTGCCACATGCCTCTTGTGTCTGAGCCGTTGAATTGAGATTCTACTTTGTCTCTGTACTGACGCTTAGCTTGTTTGATAGCCTTGCGGAGGGAATAGCTGCACTGTTTGTATTCGGTCATGTTACCAGACACCTTGCCCTGATTAAAAGCAGTGGTTCGCGCTTTCAGTTTCACGCGAATGCTGCCATCAATCCACGGTTTCTGGTTAGGGAATGTTTTAATCGTTGCTATGGGGACGACATCTTCAACGCACGTTCTAATGAACTCGCACACCGAATCAGCGTATTCGTCAATGTTGTTGTCTGACGCAATACGAAACATGTCCCAGTCCACGTGATGGAAGCAGTCTTGGAGTGTGGAGTCAGCTTGGTCGGACCAGCGTTGGACAGACCTCAGCGTGGGAGCCTCTTGTTTTAGTTTCTGTCTGTAGGCAGGGATCAACAAAATGGAGTCGTGGTCAGCTTTTCCGAAAGGGGGGCGGGGCAGGGCCTTATATGCATCGCGGAAGTTAGAGTAACAATGATCCAAGGTCTTTCCACCCCTGGTTGCGCAATCGATATGCTGATAAAATTTAGGGAGTCTTGTTTTCAGATTAGCCTTGTTAAAATAGAGTTGATCAGGCTGTTGATTGTGGCCTGCTGAATATTGGCAGGAACTGGAACACTCTGTCGTACACATCAATGCAGAGCATCCCAAACATGCTCAAATGGGTGACATATCTAGTGAGTATGCGGGCCATGGAAGAACTGGGACATACAATTAAAATGCAATTGTGTTCATTGTCTGTAGTTTATGCCTGCCCATACCATAACCCCACCGCCACCATCGGGCACTCTGTTCACAACTTTGACATCAGCAAACCGCTCTCCCACACAACGCCATACGTCTGCCCGGTACAGTTGAAACCAGGATTCATCCGTGTAGAGCACACTTCTCCAGCATTTCAGTGGTCATCGAATATGAGCATTTGCCCACTGAAGTTGGTTGCGACGCCGAACTGCAGTCAGGTCAAGACCCTAGTAAAGACGACGAGCACGCAGATGAGCTTCCCTGAGATGGTTTCTGACAATTTGTGCAGAAATACTTTGGTTGTGCAAACCCACAGTTTCATCAGCTGTCCGGGTGGCTGGTCTCAGACAATCCCGCAGGTGAAGAAACCGGATCTGGAGGTCCTGGGCTAGTGTGGTTACACGTGGTCTGTGGTTGTGAGGCCGGTTGGACGTACTGTCAAATTCTCCTAAAAACGAGGTTGGAGGCAGTGAAATTAACATTCTCTGGCAACAGCAACGGTGGACATTCCTGCAGTCGGCATGCCAATTGTGACAAAACTGCACATTTTAGAGTGGCCTTTTGTTGTCCCCGGCACAAGGTGCACCTGTGTAATGATCATGCTGTTTAATCAGCTTCTTGATATGCCACATCTGTCAGGTGGAGGGATTATCTTGGCAAAGGAGAAATGTTCACTAACAGGGATATAAACAAATTTGTGCACAAAATTTGAGAGAAATAAGCTTTTTGTGCATATAGAACATTTCTGGGATCTTTTATTTCAGCTCATGAAACAGCTTACATGTTGTGTTTATATTTTTGCTCAGTCTATTACAATTATTCTGCATGCATACAGTATGTAGACTAGTTGCCTTAGTTGGTTAGTAACCTTAGAGGTATTTGGTTGGTTATTATGTTTGATGCAATTTGATGTGAATTTAGTTTCAACCAAGGCCTCAGCAATAGAATGTCAGTATATCTATGTCTATTTTATAGGTCATCAACAGAACCGTCAGTGAAAAATCTGAACATGGTACTGTAGCTCAATACAGAATTGCTTTTAATATTTTTATGTCCCCTGACTGTGGCTAAAGATGATTTGTACAGATCAATGTTTTATATCCTCATGTAGTCTCCAGCGTTGTGACCTGTGTCAATCAGTTTTTCACACACAATTAAAAGAAAGATATATCACTGCTCTTCTTAACACCTTCACTGGGAAGTTTAGCTACAAAACCTTAATTTAACTATAGACAACACCCTTTTTCTTGCTTTTGGTACTGGAACTGACAACAAGAAGAGGAAGTTAATTATATGTAAAAGAGAATGTCTGACACAAACAAAAAGCTATTTGTACTGCAGTGGTTCACTAACTAACTGGGGAAGATTAAAAAGGCAACCTCTTTTTCTGCTGAGATTCGTTTTTTCATGTCAGTATGGTTACTGATTGGTATAGGAGCAGTTTTGTTTTCTTTAATGCTATGGGAATTTGATGCTTAGCTGGCTCTCTTAATTTTGATACGGAGTAAGTAGGCCTAACTGAAGTATTGTTAACGTTTTGATCTTGACCGTGATGACCTCATGGTCACTCACATGGGCTATAAGTCATAGGTTCATCTATATTCTAAAAGTCAAATATTCATGACTGACCTCCATACTATGTCTGTTTCAAACTTCACCCATGTATTATTTAAAGCCATTTCCAATTCCACCTTTTTAGCAGGAGTTGTATATTTTTATACAGTTGCCTCATAAATGCAGCATTCAGGTGATTCATGCATTATTCAATTAGTCAGAAGTCTGTTGGCATGGAACACTACATGACTTGAAATGAAATCAGCTGTTTTTGAGCTTTGAGAGTACATTTGGTGAAACAACCTATCAGAAAGAAGATGTGATTTGTTTTGAAGAGTCAGAGGCATTAGCCATACTGGAAACAACACATTTTGTAGTTGTCTGTGTTACGCTGTTTTTCCTATTTCAGTTGACAAAGTAAGTGTGTGCTATAACCCACCAGCCACCAATTTGGGAGTACATTGTATCACTTTGTGATGATCTATCTAGAGAGTTATGAAAATACTCAGACTGTTTGTTCGTTTGTTTGAAACCAAAACCCTAGCTTGGTGTGCCCTCACTCATATTCAAATCAACTATAAACAGTGGACGAGTTGTAAATCCTAATTTGCATCACACAGTGCTAGTATAGAGCAGAGAGACAGAGAGCAGGGAAGCTCATGTCCCTCCTCAGTGGTAAATTTTCAGTAAGTCAAAGCACGTTTAAAATACATAATGTGAGAATAATCAACCTGCTAACAGGAAATATACTCACGCTCTAGAAACCTCTATAGAATCATGTATGAAAACACTTCCTTGTTGTGGGTGATAACTGTCTTATTGAGCGTGAGTTCAACTATGCTAGAAACTAAACTTTGCCTACTCTATTGAGAATTATGTTTCAAGTTTCTAAATCATAATATTTTTGTTTCCCCATGATATTCTTTATAACACTATTATAATTTATATAAGAAAATATCAAAACATTACTAATTTACATTTTGTTGTAACCCTTTTTTAAAACAGCATGGGCCTCTAGCAATGGTAGCTGTGACCTCCCTGTGTCGGAGAATTTAAACTGTCTTGAAGTCGGAATTCTACATACACTTAGGTTGGAGTCATTAAAACTTGTTTTTCAACCACTCCACAAATGTCTTGTTAACAAACTATAGTTTTGGCAAGTCGGTTAGGACATCTACTTTGTGCATGACACAAGTCATTTTTCCAACAATTGTTTACAGACAGATTATTTCACTTATAATTCACTGTATCACAATTCCAGTGGGTCAGAAGTTAACATACACTAAGATGAGTATGCCTTTAAACAGCTTGGAATATTCCAGAAAATGATCTCATGGCTTTAGAAACTTCTGATAGGCTAATTGACATAATTTGAGTCAATTGGAGGTGTACTTGTGGATGTATTTCAAGGCCTACCTTCAAACTCAGTGCCTCTTTCCTTGCCATCATCGGAAAATCAAAATAAATCAGCCAAGACTTTTTTGTAGACCTCCACATGTCTGGTTCATCCTTGGGAGCAATTTCCAAATGTCTGAAGGTACCACGTTCATCTGTACAAACAATAGTATGCAAGTATAAACACCATGGGACCACGCAGCCGCCATACCGCTCAGGAAGGAGACGCGTTCTGTCTCCTAGAGATGAACGTATTTTGATGCGAAAAGTGCAAATAAATCCCAGAACAACAGCAAAGGACCTTGTGAAGATGCTGGAAGAAACAGGTAAAAAAGTATCTATATCTACATTAAAATGAGTCCTACATTGACATAATCTGAAAGGGCGCTCAGCAAGGAAGAAGCCACTGCTCCAAAACCGCCATAAAAAAGCCAGACCAAGGTTTGCAACTGGACATGGGGACAGAGATTGTACTTTTTGGAGAAATGTCCTCTGGTCTGATGAAACTGTTTGGCCATAATGACCATCGTTGTGTTTGGAGGAAAAAGGGGGAGGCTTGCAAGCTGAAGAACACCATCCCAACCATGAAGCACGGGGGTGGCAGCATCATGTTGTGGGGATGCTTTGCTGCAGGAGGCACTGGTGCACTTCACAAAATAGATGGCTTCATGAGGGAGGAAAATTATGTGGATATATTGAAGTAACATCTCAAGACATCAGTCAGGAAGTTGAAGCTTGGTCGCAAATGGGTCTTCCAAATGGACGATGACCCCAAGCATACTTCCAAAGTTATAGCAAAATGGCTTACAAACAACAAAGTCAAGGTATTGGAGTGGCCATCACAAAGCCCTGACCTAAATCCTATAGAAAATATGTGGGCAGAAGTGAAAAAGCATGTGCGAGCAAGGAGGCCTACAAACCTGACTCAGTTACACCAGCTCTGTCAGGAGGAATGGGCCAAAATTCACCCAACTTATTGTGGGAAGCTTGTGGAAGGCTACCCGAAACGCTTGACCCAAGTTAAACAATTTAAAGGCAATGCTACCAAATACTAATTGAGTGTATGTAAACCTCTGACCCACTGGGAATGTGATGAAAGAAAGAAAAGCTGAAATAAATCATTCTCTCTACTATTATTTCACATTCTTAAAATAAAGTGGTGATCCTAAATGACCTAAAACAGGGAATTTTTACTAGGATTAAATGTCAGGAAATGTGACAAGCTGAGTTTAAATGTATTTGGCTAACGTGTATGTAAACTTCCGACTTCAAATGTAAACTCTGATTGTCTGAGTCTGATCATCAGTGTTTCTAAGAGCTAGCTGCTCTGGGCCTTCACTTGGTGTGTGTAAGGAGCAGGGTTGGGGAGTAACGGATTACATGTAAAGAATTAGAAAAAATGCTGTAACTGTATTCCGTTACGTTACCAGCAAAAATATTGTAATGGGATTACAAATACTTTTGAAAAACTAGATGATTACTTCAAGGATTACTTTTCAATTCAGAAAGGATGTTTCTGTGTTTTCTCAATTACATTCTAATCAGCATTTTATGATTTATTTATCCGTCATTTTACCAGGTAAGTTGACTGAGAACACGTTCTCATTTGCAGCAACGACCTAGGGAATAGTTACAGGGGAGAGGAGGGGGATGAATGAGCCAATTGTAAACTGGGGATTATTAGGTGACCGTGATGGTTTGAGGGCCAGATTGGGAATTTAGACTGGACACCGGGGTTAACACTCCTACTCTTACGATAAGTGCCATGGGATCTTTAATGACCTCAGAGAGTAAGGACACCCGTTTAACGTCCCATCCGAAAGACGGCACCCTACACAGCATGGAATGCTCCAGATACTCAACTAGTCTAAAGAAGGCTAGTTTTATTGCTTCTTAAAACAGGACAACAGTTTTCAGCTGTGCTAACATAATTGCAAAAGGGTTTTCTAATGATCAATTAGCCTTTTAAAATTATAAACTTGGATTAGCTAACACATCTTGACATTGGAACACAGGAGTGATGGTTGCTGATAATGGGCCTGTACGCCTATGTAGGTATTCCATTAAAAACCAACTGTTTCCAGCTACAATAGTAATTTTCAACATTAACAATGTCTACCCTTTATTTCTGATACATTTTATATTATCTTAATGGACAAAAAAAATTGCTTTTCTTTCAAAAACAAGGGTATTTCTAAGTGACCCCAAACTTTTGAACGGTAGTGTATGTACCCATTGATTCTTGAAGAATTTAACTTATAAATGCCTCATGAGCTTAGTTCAACTAACACGCTCCATGACAACCCAAAATATAAGTTTGTTTTTCTCCAATGTTTGTAAACATCGCAAATGTAAACAAACACTGCTTAGCCTCATAACAGGGTTAAAACAATCATTTTGATATCATGAATCCTTGCATCCTTAGCTCTGTCTATTAATCTGAGAGTGGTTACATTTCTCCAGGCCCATCCCTCAGCTTTTTACCGAAACAAAAGTGGGCGGCCATTTTGTTATTGTTTCATCTGTGGATTTGTCCTTTAAACAGATGCATATTATCAAGATATCAAAGTGTCACCAACAAAATGGTAAACAATAGGCCTATAGCAAATGCAGCATATGGCATTCATTTTTAACATGCAAATAGCACTTTTCAGTAGTGCTCAAAGCATGCCATTCCATGAGGTTAGCAGTTAGGGTTAGGGTTTCAACTCGAATCAATGAGCCCAACAAGTTTTCCATGACAACAAAATCATAAACAACAGGGCTGGCTAATAGGTCTTTAGTTTTGGGGTTATGCTCAGGCAAAACAATTTGGCTAATCTATTCTTCCATATTTCCAAGTCCTATTTTTGAAGATCAAGGGGTATAACATTTATTGGAATGACTGGAATTCTGATAGACTTAGGTTTTTAATGTAAAGATGTAATTAAATTGTATTATTATATGTAGTAGAAAGCGATGGGTTAGAAGAAGCCTAAATAACCAACCCATAAAGTAACATTTAACATCCATATATAGCCAGCTACGTAAACTTTAACATTGATTTATCCTGCAAAAGATGTTGTTCAATTGGTAACATATATGTTTGTATTCTTCTAATGTATCTTAAGGGGAAAGTAATCTAAAAGTAACTGAATGTAATCAGATTACGTTACTGAGTTTGGGTAATCCAACAGTTACATTAATGATTACAATTTTGGATAGGTAACTGGTAACTGTAACGGATTACATTTAGAAAGTAACCTACCCAACCCTGGTGAGGAGTGATGTCCAACGCATGCCCACACACATTGCTATTGTGTATGGTTAGTCTGGTTCTTGCAATGGAAAACCATGTCCTTCCTGTTTGTCTGTGTCCTCCACAAAGCCCTTGAACTATTTCCCACCAAAGAGCGTCTCTTAAGTGACTCTCCCTCCAGTGAATTACCACTGTCCCCCTTTCTCTGTGCTAGTTTTCAGAAAAGCCCTCGTCCTCTCTCCTCTGGAGAGAGGAAGTGCAAACAGCCATCATAAAGCCTGGTCATTTCTGCCTGTCGGGTCATTTTGTATTGCTTGGCAGTGACAGTACTTCCCATGTTTTGCATAACATCCCCAATTTTCACAGAATGAGAGACCAACAGTCTCAACACACATCCCAGAATGGGTAGCCTCCCCCTTTCCTCTTTACACAACAACACTCTCACATGACCCCTACAGAAACACTGCAGATTTCCATGCAAGGCACTTGTCCCATTTCACTTCTGGTCAAACACGCTCATCCAGACATGTTAGCATTAGAATATACTGCACTTGAATATTTAATAAAAGGCAACCCCAAATTATGAAATTCTTAACAAAGGTCAAAATGGTAAACATAATGGTTTATAAGCAGTTTGTATGTTTAAAATTAATTTGCGTTTGCTGAGGGGCATCAACATTTTATTTTCACAGTGCATTGATGATGCACATCAGCATGAACAGTATGTCATACAGTATGTCATTAATGGCCACTACTATAAAAATGAGGAGGAAGACACAGGTGAGGTTGCATGAAAACACTATTTACAAAAAGGCATGTAATGGTCATGATTCTACATGCCTCTGCAAGCTTCATTTGGGAAAATAAACCAACAGTATCTTGTGAACTAACGGCATTGCAGTGCAGTTGTGTTGATGGCTGAGAATCCCACACACACACACACACACACACACACACACACACACACACACACACACACACACACACACACACACACACACACACACACACACACACAAACACAAACAGCAGGAACTAGTACTACTACTGCTTGGGTAAAATGTATCACAATAGCACAGATCCAGCCACCTGCACAGCCTGATCTTCTACTCACATATCTCTTTAGTTTCTTCTCAGGGGGGGATTTGATGAGCCAGCCGGTGCAGACCACATCCCCTGCACTCATCTTGACTGCAGAGGGAATCCGGCGTGTTTTCTAGATATAATTGTCTTCAAGCAATGCTGGCTGCTGCTGCTGTGAAACTGAGAGCAGCACCACGCGAATCCTGCGTTCTTGTATACAGCCTACAGCCATACCAAAAAGAGGAAGTCAAGCCATTGATCACACTGACAGACAAGGGAGAGGGAGAGAGAGAGAAAGGCAGAGAGAGAGAGAGAGAGAGAGAGAGAGAGAGAGAGGAAGGGAGAAAGGGGGTGGTGTCTGTATGCTTGAGTCTGTAGATGTGTGTGGGTCTGACAGAGTGAGAGAGAGATCAAGATAGAGAGAGAGAGAGGACCATGTATGTGAATTTGTAAATGTGTGTGCATGTGTGTGCATCATTAAAACCTAGAGCAAGCTGTCACATAAACCATCCCAATTGTCTTTGTCTTAGTCAGAATAACAGTATGCACCAAAATAACAACCTTGTGCAAGTTAAATACACTAATAGAGAAAACACATAACACACTTTGGGGATGCATTTCAATTGTACAAAAACCTATATATAGTGGCTTTGAAACCTAAAACGCTTTGTACAGTAGGCTAGTTGTAGGGGGAAATGAAGAAACTAGAGCATAAATGTATTGATAAAGGTTAATTTTGCAAAGAGATATCTTGCTGTAATTTAGAATCCCCCCAAAAAGGTTCTGTTGGTCTAAGGCCATGTGATTTATGGCTGAAGAATATTATTTTGAAAATATATAAATTAAATGGTCTAGCTTGCCTAGCTTGCCTACGGCTGGTGAACAAGACAGTTATAAATGCTTGTCCCTGATCGCCATCTTGTGGTAGATATGCAGCAGGCCTCCTTTCAACAAATGAAATACACCACTTGATTTTGAAGAATATGGCTTATAAACTGTAATGAGGTTTTACAATAACAACCCGAGAAAGAAAGAAAAGCAGGTCCTTTTACTTAATTGTTTATGTTTTTGTTACCATAGGATTGCTTACTTATAAACAAATAAATGTTTTGTCATACCCGTCAGCATTCAGGGATCAAACCACCAAGTTTATAAATTACATTATAAACTGGGTGGTTAGAGCCCTGAATGCAGATTGGCTGACAGCCGTGGTATATCAGACGTTGTACTACGGGTATGACAAAACAGGTATTTTTACTGCTCTAATTACGTTGATAACGAGTTTATAATGGCAATAAGTCACCTCTGGGGTTTGTGGTATATGGCCAATATACCATGGCTAAGGGCTGTATTTATGCACTCTGGGTTGCATCGTGCATAAGAACAGCGCTTAGCCGTGGTATATTGGCCATGTACCCCCCTCATGCCTTATTGCTGAAATTAAACAGGGCTACCAATATTATTTCGAACGTTCTAGTGGCGTACATGGTGTTATCGCGGTATTTCAATGATATATACTCGCGAGATATTATGAAGGGGGCGTATGCTCACAATGTACAGTCTATCTAATGACGTAGCTAGCCTTTTTTGCCATGTATAACTTACACAGTCTGGTCTAAAATAACTCATGATAAAAACCGAGTCCACAGAATGTCAGATGAAGAGATTCCTTCAACTTCCAGAGAGCCTGTACCCGAAGAAGAAGAGGTGAGCATTTAAAAGCAGACATCTTCTTTTCCAGAAATATGAGATACACTGTACTGTTAGGTTGCTAGAAGTTTGCAGTTTTGTTCAATTGGGGGGAACATGGCGGGAAGGAGGCTTGCACATCTGCATAGCTCTCTTACAGATGTTAGGTAGCTACCAGGTCAGACGCTGGGCTGGCCAGCAAACATAACAATGGGTTTCGTCGTGCAGTTCATAGACATTTAGCCAATATTCCCGTAGACTTCTATAAATGCTGCCAATTTGTAACCAGTGTGACAAGCTTCGTAGTCCCAGACCGAGCCTCTGACTGTATAGTAGTAGCTTGTTGTGTATCTCACTCAGCCCAGGCAGCACAACACACGCAGCACGAGCAGTCTCAAGCAAATCAGCTGTCAATTTCAACACTGGCTGTTGTGCTTTGTGGACTGTCGAGTTGGCTATAGCTAGCTACAGTAGCTATGTAATATGTTTTATGAAGAGTAGCCTAACATTAAAGGTGAAGCTAAATGCTTGAACTTCAGAAGGCATAACTTTTTGCACATTTTATAATACATTTTGAGCACACAATATGTGAACGTGCACAAAATTGATTGCACAAGCGTCACATGAAGCCAACTTGCAACCAAAGCCATAATCATTCAATATGTAGAATAATTTTGCATGAATTCAGAGGAAATTCTATACAATACACAACAAATTCCCTTAATAAGGCCAACTGAAATAGAACATTTAATTGTTTTAAATTGCACATTACATTGATTGAATGTTACCAAATCATAAATATGTACAGTACGTTGAGAATGTAATAAAGTAGTCTACTGTGTTTCAGCTGAAGCCACCTCTGAAGGCTGTGCCCAAGGCGGATGGGGAGTTGGATCCAGAGTATGAGGAGAAAAGGGTGAGACAAATTGCTTTCTCACAAACATTCTTTATAGATATCTAAATAGGATTAATTTGCGATTTTAAGATTCATTTGCAAGACATATTACTCTAGGGATTATCACGTCACACAAGAGTAGTCACATCTTGGTTGAATTCTGTGCCAGATATTTGATATGTTTATTTTTCATCATTTATTTTTCTCCAACTTTTGCAATGGGCTCCCCACTGTGGTAAATGTTTGGAATTGCAGTGTATAGGGAAAGTGAATGGCAAAATTACAGTTTAGCATAACATTGATCTCATATCCTTACTAGTAAAACAGAACCTGTTGGTTTAACTTTTTATTTTCTCCCTGTCTTTTAATCATAGAAAACAGATAGAGCGAACCGGTTTGAGTTTCTGCTCAAGCAAACAGAACTCTTTGCCCACTTCATCCAGCCTGCATCTCAGAAGTCTCCTACTTCACCCCTGAAAGTAAAACCTGGAAGACCTCGCGTTAAACAGGATGAGAAACAAAATCTCCTCTCTGTTGGAGAGTATGTGACTGCTGACTTGTTTTAAGAGTCCTGACATTATTTGTATGTTTTTGAATTGACAGGTCTGTTATTTTAAATAAACAAGCTATTTTGGTCAATAAACCATGAAATAATAAACTATACAATCTGTTTACCATTGTACCAATACCAGATATCATTATTTTTGACAAACTATTTGTCTGCCTCCTGTGTTTTTTACAGTAACCGCCACCGACGCACGGAACAAGAAGAAGATGAGGAGTTGTTATCTGAGAGCAGGAAGGCAGCTAACGTCTTGGTTCGCTTTGAAGAGTCCCCATCCTGTACGATGTTTTCATATAGCTTAAATGCTAATGTTAACGCTCTCTGTGTAAATGAACAGTAGCAGGTGTAACTCAGTGTTGTATTCTATCCGGTCTATACCTATAATCCTAATTAGCTCCCATTTGAGAATAGCTGACGATGGATACGAATATAATTTCAATTTTTTTTCATTAACTTTTTACCGCAGTGGGCTAAATCATGGTTATACAGAGTGATTCTTGGTAGTCTTAAACAAATCTTCTTTGATACAAAAATATACACCTCACACACATTGATGGTTGTGGGTACCATGTCAGATATAGAGTTGAAATGTATTCCATTTTGAATTTGCATCCCAATATTACACTTTATATACATCACAGAAGACTGAAATATAACAAAACTGTTTGACATAGAAACACCGGATCTTCATTGTATTTTTAGAGGGCGCTTTTGGTCATTGACTGCAGGAAAGGGCTACTGACATAACCTATTTTATTTTCCAGATGTGAAAAATGGAGAGCTGAGAGATTATCAAGTCAGAGGTCTCAACTGGATGATCTCCCTTTATGAAAATGGCATTAATGGAATTCTGGCTGACGAAATGGTAACGACTGTACCTTAAACATGCAATTAACAATAGTTTATGTTTAAGTGCCAGAGCCTTATATTGAGATAAATATGTATATTATATCTATATCCAAATGTAAGTAAGTGCCACTAGTTGTGAGTCAAGCTGTGTATGACAGGTTGTTTATTTAAGCAATAAGGCCCGAGGGGGTGTGATATATGGCCAATATACCACGACTAAGGGAGATGCAACACTGAGTGCTGGATACTGCCCTTAGTCGTGGTATATTGACCATATATCACAAACCCCTGAGGTGCCTTATTGCTATTTTAAACTGGTTACCAATGTAATTAGAAGACTAAAAATAAATGTTTCGTCATACCTGTGATATATGGTCTGATATACCTCGGCTGTCAGCCAAATCAGCATTCAGGGCTCGAACCACCCACTTTTTAATTAAGCAATAAGGCACGATGGGGTGTGGTATATGGCCAAGGGCTGTTCTTAAGCACGACGAAACGAGGAGTGACTGGATACAACCCTTAGTCGTGGTATATTGGCCATATACCACAAACCCCTGGGGTGCCTTATTGCCAACGTAATTAGAGCAGTAAAATTAAATGTTTTGTCATACCCGTGGTATACAATCTGATTTAACACGGCTGTCAGCCAATCAGCATTCAGGACTCGAACTACCTACTTTATAATTGTGTGTTGACAACAGGGCTTAGGGAAGACCCTCCAAACCATTGCATTGCTGGGATACCTGAAGCACTACAGGAACATTCCAGGCCCCCACATGGTTCTGGTTCCCAAATCAACGCTACACAACTGGATGAATGAGTTCAAACGCTGGGTACCAACCCTGAAGGCTGTCTGTCTTATTGGGGACAAGGATGCAAGAGTATGTCCTGTTTTTTCTCTTGATTGACACTGATTGAAAATGTGTCCTCTTATAAAGCATTATCAAGTGGGTAGCTAACCAAGACCACAGATGACTCCTTTGACAAATGTTCTCCTTATTGGCTAGGCGGCGTTCATCCGCGATGTCATGATGCCAGGGGAGTGGGATGTTTGTGTCACATCCTATGAGATGGTCATCAGAGAAAAATCGGTCTTCAAGAAGTTCAACTGGAGATACCTTGTCATCGACGAAGCTCACAGGATAAAAAATGAGAAGTCCAAGGTATGTACTCGAATGAAAATAATTGTGGTCTGAACCAAGCTTTTCTTTCTACTTTTCAATTAATTAAACTCTGGCCAATACATTTTTTTTAAATGATATTTATGTAATCTTAACATCTGTCCGGTGTTGTCAGCTCTCAGAGATTGTCCGTGAGTTCAAAACCACCAACCGTCTCCTCCTGACTGGAACACCTCTGCAGAACAATCTCCATGAGCTGTGGTCACTCCTCAACTTCCTGCTGCCTGATGTCTTCAACTCTGCCAATGTGAGTGCTACCTCTGTCTGTTCTCTCCATTTATTTCTCTAGTAGGGATATTCCTCTCCTTTAGATGAATGTGACTGGAATGCTAAATGGAGGAAGAAAATAAAATCATATCGCTCCAGGCAAAATGAACTGCATTATTTTGTTGTTTTGTGTCAAAAGACCCTCCAGCAGTAACTTAATGTTTTTTGTTGTTCCATTTTATACCACCTAGTTTCAATGAGCATCTGTCAATCACAGAAGTCCTCAGCCCCACCTGACATGCTTCTTGTCTTTCCATGATGTGTCAGAGAGGGAAAGGTAGCCCCGAGCACAGGCCTCCCCCTCAGGCACTGCTCTGTTCTGTTGTCAGTTCCTCCAAGTTTGTCTGGGATCCCTCACCCCCACAAGCTGTAGCTTATCATATGTATCCTGTCCTTTCTCTAATACATTCCCCTCTGCAAATGAAGCCAAAGCAGAATCATCTTTACTCTCTCAAAATTATATTTTGCACTTTCATGGAAAATCTTTACTTGTTGAAAACAAAAGGAAAATGTTCCTTATATTCTCAGGACTTTGATTCTTGGTTTGACACCAACAACTGTCTGGGGGACCAGAAGCTGGTGGAGCGTCTGCATGCGGTAAGCTGTGTTTCACATTTCCATTACTCTCAGAGATTACTGCAGAATTCTCCTTATCTGTTATTCTGTTGTGTTAAGAGATGGATAATAAAATGTATTTAGTTAGAAAAGTATTTGCCTTGTTAATGTGCTGTTTGTTATAGAGCCCGACCGATTATATTGGTTCACTGATATTATCATCCGATATTGGCCTTTTAAACGCTATATCGATATCAGCTGATAATTCCACTAATAAACGATATTCAATAAATAGGATGAAAAAAGGGAATGTCGTGCTGATCTGAACACTTCTCATGATGTCATTATTTAACATTTGAAACATATTTGTTGAACAATTGCACTTTTGGATGGCAATTTATGAGAAATCAGAGTAAGGAAATGAAATTTTGCTGCTGTGAAACAGTATATTGGTAGATAAATCGGTATCGGTAAGTTTTAACCCCCCAAAAATCGGAATCGGTATTGGACCCAAATAAACATACATACAGTGCCTTGCGAAAGTATTCGGCCCCCTTGAACTTTGCGACCTTTTGCCACATTTCAGGCTTCAAACATAAAGATATAAAACTGTATTTTTTTGTGAAGAATCAACAACAAGTGGGACACAATCATGAAGTGGAACGACATTTATTGGATATTTCAAACTTTTTTAACAAATCAAAAACTGAAAAATTGGGCGTGCAAAATTATTCAGCCCCTTTACTTTCAGTGCAGCAAACTCTCTCCAGAAGTTCAGTGAGGATCTCTGAATGATCCAATGTTGACCTAAATGACTAATGATGATAAAAAATACAATCCACCTGTGTGTAATCAAGTCTCCGTATAAATGCACCTGCACTGTGATAGTCTCAGAGGTCCGTTAAAAGCGCAGAGAGCATCATGAAGATCAAGGAACACACCAGGCAGGTCCGAGATACTGTTGTGAAGAAGTTTAAAGCCGGATTTGGATACAAAAATATTTCCCAAGCTTTAAACATCCCAAGGAGCACTGTGCAAGCGATAATATTGAAATGGAAGGAGTATCAGACCACTGCAAATCTACCAAGACCTGGCCGTCCCTCTAAACTTTCATGCTCATACAAGGAGAAGACTGATCAGAGATGCAGCCAAGAGGCCCATGATCACTCTGGATGAACTGCAGAGATCTACAGCTGAGGTGGGAGACTCTGTCCATAGGACAACAATCAGTCGTATATTGCACAAATCTGGCCTTTATGGAAGAGTGGCAAGAAGAAAGCCCTTTCTTAAAGATATCCATAAAAAGTGTTGTTTAAAGTTTGCCACAAGCCACCTGGGAGACACATGTGGAAGAAGGTGCTCTGGTCAGATGAAACCAAAATTGAACTTTCTGGCAACAATGCAAAACGTTATGTTTGGCGTAAAAGCAACACAGCTGAACACACCATCCCCACTGTCAAACATGGTGGTGGCAGCATCATGGTTTGGGCCTGCTTTTCTTCAGCAGGGACAGGGAAGATGGTTAAAATTGATGGGAAGATGGATGGAGCCAAATACAGGACCATTCTGGAAGAAAACCTGATGGAGTCTGCAAAAGACCTGAGACTGGGACGGAGATTTGTCTTCCAACAAGACAATGATCCAAAACATAAAGCAAAATCTACAATGGAATGGTTCAAAAATAAACATATCCAGGTGTTAGAATGGCCAAGTCAAAGTCCAGACCTGAATCCAATCGAGAATCTGTGGAAAGAACTGAAAACTGCTGTTCACAAATGCTCTCCATCCAACCTCACTGAGCTCGAGCTGTTTTGCAAGGAGGAATGGGAAAAAATTTCAGTCTCTCGATGTGCAAAACTGATAGAGACATACCCCAAGCGACTTACAGCTGTAATCGCAGCAAAAGGTGGCGCTACAAAGTATTAACTTAAGGGGGCTGAATAATTTTGCACGCCCAATTTTTCAGTTTTTGATTTGTTACAAAAGTTTGAAATATCCAATAAATGTCGTTCCACTTCATGATTGTGTCCCACTTGTTGTTGATTCTTCACAAAAAAATACAGTTTTATATCTTTATGTTTGAAGCCTGAAATGTGGCAAAAGGTCGCAAAGTTCGAGGGGGCCGAATACTTTCGCAAGGCACTGTATATGTCAGGCTCTAGTAGGTTCTGAGGTCTTTCCTTCTTGTGTGTAACGTGATGTTTGTTCAGGTGCTAAGGCCTTTCCTTCTGCGTCGGATAAAAGCTGAAGTGGAGAAAAACCTGCCTCCCAAAAAAGAGGTGAAGATTTACCTCGGACTGAGTAAGATGCAGCGAGAATGGTATGTTTTTGGTTCAAATACTTTGTCCTTCCCAGTGTTGCCCATAGCTTGTGTTGGTTCAACATTTCTACTAATTAAATTATTTCCAAAATAATTTCAAATTAAAAAAGGTTTTGTTGTTCTATTTTTGTTAGGTACACACGAATTCTGATGAAAGACATTGACATCCTCAATTCTTCTGGAAAAACAGACAAGATGCGTCTGTTGAATATCTTGATGCAACTGCGGAAGTGCTGCAACCACCCATACCTGTTTGACGGGGCCGAGCCCGGGCCCCCCTACACTACCGACAGTCACTTGGTCACCAACAGTGGCAAGATGGTGGCCCTGGATAAACTGCTGCCCAAAGTCCAGGAACAAGGTGATACACCCATCATTCAAGGATTTTACTGTAGTTTATCCCATTGATGTATACAGTAGTTTATCCCATCTTCATGTATATTTGATGTGTTTATCTCAAAGAGATCTGTGGTTGTCACTGTACATTTGCAGTTGTAACAGACTATGCAATAGGTTGTCTATGCAAACTCTGATAAATGGAAGAACATAATGGTCTTGAAAAGGCAAGGACAACCTCAGAGGACGCAGGCTCAAAAGATTGCGTACTGTTGAAGGATATCAGGATTCACATGTAGAATTTATCATTTTCTTGCGAAGTTTTCTTGATGAGAAAGGTTCATTTGACTCTCAAATCAGCCATGCTCATTTAGAATGAGATGAAACAAACCTTCCTGCCATGCAAGAAACCCTATGAATAATTTTCTCTCTTTGGAGATTGCATTTGAGCTATGTGACCTGATAGTGTGCTGTTCTGCTCTCTAATGGAATGACTATGTTTTGTCTCATTGGTTGCCAGGGTCTAGAGTCCTCATCTTCAGCCAGATGACCAGGGTCCTTGACATCCTTGAGGACTACTGCATGTGGAGAGGTTATGAGTACTGCCGTCTAGATGGAAACACTCCACACGAAGCCAGACAGGTACGGAGCATGACTTCAGCTGATGAGACCTCATTGGCCACAACACAGGCTCCCATGGAAACCATAAGGAGCTATAGTGGAACAGTATCAAATCAACCATGGACTTTAGTTTAAGCCACTACTTTGTCTACCGTGCTCGTACTGACCCTGCTTGTAAAAATGTTTGCTCTAATGTGTAAAGTGTCTACTTCAACTACATAAAAACTGATATTTTAGACATTGTCTGCCTAATGTTTTATGGCACAGGTGTCAAACTCATTCCACGGAGGGCCGAGTGTCTGCGGGTTTTCGCTCCTGCCTTGTACTTGATTGATTAAATAAGGTCTCTAATTAGTAAGGAACTCCCCTCACCTGGTTGTCTAGGTCTTAATTATGAGGAAAAAATGTAACCTGCAGACACTAGGCCCACCATGGAATGAGTTTGACACCCCTGCTTTATGGCCATGTTTCTAGGACGCCATAGAGGCCTACAATGCTGAAAACAGCAGCAAGTTCATTTTCATGTTGAGCACCAGAGCTGGAGGTCTGGGCATTAACCTGGCAACTGCAGACGTCGTCATCCTGTATGACTCTGACTGGAACCCTCAAGTGGACCTGCAAGCAATGGTGAGAAACATTTCATTTGTGGCTTCCTTGGAAATGTACATCTATATATTAAGTGTTTGGAAAAGTAAGTATTAGTCATTTAGTGTGAAATTCTATGTCATGCATACAAAAATACTAGTAATGTTAATTTATAACACTGGCTTGTATTTCAAAGAAATAGACACCTCATCAACTGAGGCAATTGGTGTGTTTGTTTTTGCTTCTCTAGGACAGGGCTCATAGGATTGGTCAGAAGAAACCAGTGCGTGTGTTCCGCCTCATCACTGATAATACAGTCGAAGAGAGGATTGTAGAAAGAGCTGAGATGAAGTTGAGGCTAGACTCCATAGTTATACAACAAGGTATTCAGCATGTTTTTGATTCCAACTTCATGGTTTGTCATTACATGTTAAGCAATGGTCTTTGGGACAGGTAAGACAGACAGACCTTGGATAGGCTTGGGACAAAATGATACCAAATGCATGCATGTATGCAGATCACACAAGGTTGGTGGCACCTTAACTGGGGAGGACAGGCTTGTGGTAATGCCTGGAGCGGAGTGAGTGAAATGGTATCAAATACAGCAAACACATGGTTTCCATTCACTCCATTCCAGCCATTATTATGAACCATCCTCCTCTCAGTAGCCTCCTGTGATACAGATACTACTATCAGTTTACAGAAGGATCTAGACCCTGAGACATGAATGTAAGAGGCTGCTGCAGGGTACATTCAGTCCCACACCCCAACTACTTCTCACATCTTTCAACTTTCCAGGGAGGCTGATGGAGCAGTCCAACAAACTGGGGAAAGATGAGATGCTGCAGATGATCAGGCATGGGGCCACTCACGTCTTCGCCTCCAAAGACAATGAGCTCACAGATGAAGACATCAACACTATCTTAGAGAGGGGGGCAAAGAAGGTGAGTGAGGGAACAGCACATAGTGTTTGGTTGACAGACTGGCTGTTTGGTTCTCTGTGCTGACCTGTCCTTTTGACCTGTCCTAGACGGCTGAGATGAACGAGCGCATGGAGTCTCTGGGAGAGAGCTCCCTCAGGAACTTCACGGTGGACACAGGAGGAGCAGAGACCAGCCTCTACAACTTTGAAGGGGAGGACTACAGAGAGAAGCAAAAGGTATCACATTACTACATGCTTTGTCATGGCTCTTGACCTGTTAATAGAATCAAAGAGACGCTTGAGATGATACTGTACTTAGATTAGCTCGTTCCCTTGTGCCTCAGGTTTAATTTCATTTCAGTTATTGAACTTAGTGAATACTGTGTGATAGAGGTAGATATGACATACAGAGTATGCTATTCATACATGCTTATGACAAAAACTTTATGAAACCACCATAAAATGAGGTGTGCATCATATACCATATACTGACTTGATTCCCCTTGTGAGTCATGACCTGGCCTTGTTTTGTAGCTGAGTATGATGGAATGGATTGAGCCTCCTAAAAGAGAGAGGAAAGCCAACTATGCGGTGGATGCCTACTTCAGAGAAGCCCTGCGTGTCAGTGAACCTCGAGCCCCCAAGGTAGCGCCCACTCACAGATTAAGCACACAGAAACTTCAAGGGCTGCCGCCTTGCTTTGTATCCCTGCTTATAAACAACATGCTTATTCAAGGGCTGCCCCCATGTTCATGGGTGAGTTGCTAGTCAGTAGTCAATCCTTCATCTTGTTTCCCCATTCTTCCAAATAATGATGGCCAGTCAGGTCAGAAAAATGTCCATGGAAGTGGCGTACATGTTAATCTTGCTCACCAGAACATGATTAATAATGATGAATGTATTTCAGGCCCCACGTCCCCCCAAACAGCCCAACATCCAGGACTTCCAGTTCTTTCCTCCTCGCCTGTTTGAGCTGCTGGAGATGGAGATCCTTTATTACAGGAAGACTATAGGCTACAAGGTAAGAGAGCTGTAGTTAAGTTCGTTGTCTGATAGATAAAGAAAGTGTGCATATGTTATCTTATGTACAGTAGCTTTAAGCTTGGCCGTTTATAGTAATGTATTTTTGTTTCCACGTCTTGCTGGTTCTATTTTACTGAAACAATTTACAAAGTTCAATATTTAAAAAACAACATTTTGAAATCTGTTGGTTTGGGCTTTCACACAGCCAACATGTTACACATGGGAGTCGTGGATAGAGTCCATAGAAGTGTGTCTCAACTCTGACATTTGTGAGCAGCATCCCAAGTGCTTCGCTGTGCCGAGGCACTCACTGCCAGGGCAGGCTGCTGAACTGAGAGATTGGAGCTTGTGCTCCTCCATGGTGCCAGAACCACAGAACACACACACACATTCCCCCTATGCCACCTGATCCCAGGGTACATCTGTTCAGTTAGTCTGGTTCCCCAACAGGCCTGTCTATCGCTTCACCCAGCCTTAGCAGTCTCTTGCCTCGTAGCGAGAGACGGAGCTGTTCAGTGTTATGTCTCATTGGAGCTGTCTCTAATAGGAGCTGTGTGTCTGTTCTCTCCCCTGTGCCGCTGCAGGTCCCCAGGAGCCCTGACATTCCCAACGCTGCCCAGGTGCAGAAGGAGGAGCAGAGGAAGATTGACGAGGCGGGGCCCCTCAGTCCCGAGGAGACTGAGGAGAAGGAGAAACTTCTCACACAGGTACTGCAGGGTGCTAGGCGAGACAACTTTCTAGATTCCTGCATAAATTATTTTAGTAAGTAAGATCCCTATTTGTTTGTCACAAAAAGTGACAAACAAAGTGCACAAAAATTGGACATTCTAAAGCTTTTATCTAAGCAAGTGCTGTGTTTGTGGTGAATGTTTTTTCACAGGGGTTCACAAGTTGGAACAAGCGAGATTTCAATCAGTTCATTAAAGCCAATGAGAAATACGGCCGTGATGACATCGACAGCATTGCTCGGGAAGTCGAGGGGAAAAACCCTGAGGAAGTCATTGAATATTCTGGTAAAATACCGGTCCTCATCAGAATCATCCTCATATTTATTCCATTATAATTGTGTTTCCTTTAGACACATTCTTGTATCTGTTTTAAATAACCATGGTTATTACAGATTATAACTTTTTTATGCGCCACACGAGTCCTTTCACACATGTTCTTGTTTTATTTTCAAGCCATTTTCTGGGAGCGGTGCAATGAACTCCAGGATATTGAAAAGATCATGGCTCAGATGGAGCGTGGCGAAGCCCGTATCCAGAGGAGGATCAGCATTAAGAAGGCACTGGATGCAAAGGTCAACTACTCTACTTTTTACTAATTTCTATTGGGCACCAAAACATCTGAAATACAACCAAAACAAACAGCCAATGCATCCACAATTTGTAGAGTCACAAGCTTAATGTAGTCATTGCGTACTATGAAAATGGGAACAAATACTTAACTTTTACTACTTTAATACACATGTAAGTGAATTTGTCCCAATACATTTACTCCCCTAAAATAGAGGGACTATGTACAAAAAGTGCTGTAATTTGGATGGAAATACCCTCAAATTAATGCTGACAGTCTGCACTTTAACCTCCATAGTCATTGTTTGATTTGAAATCCAAACTTTTGAAGTATAGAGCCAAAAAAATGCTTCACTGTCCCAATAATTACGGAGGGCACTGTATTTCCTATGGTAGATACTCTGGAAATGACATATTTAAATGTACTACTATGAACCTTTTATTTGAGTATGCTCCAAGATGACTTATTATTTTCAAATTGACTAAATGGAAATGTTGTTTTGATCGTTTCAGATTGCGAGATACAAGGCCCCATTCCACCAGTTGAGGATTCAGTATGGCACCAATAAAGGGAAGAACTACACGGAGGAGGAGGACAGGTTCCTGATCTGTATGCTCCACAAGATGGGCTTTGACAAGGAGAATGTTTATGAAGAACTCCGACAGTGTGTCCGGAATGCTCCCCAGTTCAGATTCGACTGGTTCATCAAGTCCCGAACTGCCATGGTACAATATGTCTTGAACAGTTTGACTATCTATGTTACAGAAGTCTTGGGTGAGCAAACATGGAGACACTTACAGTATTTGAGATGACACCTGGGCTGCCTCTGGGATAGTTCATGAACCCAGTTATAGTGTCTTAAGCCCTAGTGCTAACATGCACCTTTTGTCTTGATCATCATTATACCAGCTTTTAAAATATTTTGACATGTAAGCACCATTGACTTATGGCATCTGGAATTTTTTAACAATTTATATTATTTCAAATAGTATGTCAAATAATTTGCATACATGGAGGCGCCAGCTAATCTGGTCACAATGCGGATACAGTGGACGGATAAGAGACACATTTTAGTACAATGTGTTGACGCGACAAACCTTGATCAGATAGTGATTGGATCATATTAATCAGATCAGGAAACGTACATGTTAGTGCAAGGTGTAAATAAGGCTTGGTGTCCTCCTTCGCTGTCTCTGGACCATCATAAAAACTTGTTTTATTACTTTTATTATAGACTTTGCAGTGAGTTCAGAGACAATCTTGTTTGCTTTCCTCTCACATTATCTATAATAGGTATGGTTGAATATAGAATTGTATTTGTTTCAATGTGGCCCTTATTTACAAGTTGAGATGGATGGTAATTCATGGGAGGAAATACTATTGTTCAGGTTCACGCATACATAGACACTTCCTTGCAAACAATAATGAGTCGTTAGGACGTCCCCAGGACATCACAAAATGGTCAGCTGAAGTCATCAGGACGTTGTGTCATGGTCCCCTGGAGGTTTTTGTCTAGTTCCCGGATTTTCCCGGGGACGTTGCCTGATTGTTGCAAAGAAACACCCCCCCCCCCCCTCAAAAAAAAATATAAATAATTACACCACTTGTTACTGTTGCCAAGCCTTCCAAGGCCCTGATTGGTGAACCACTGATACAGTCTCAGCTCTTTGTCTTTTAGCAATGCTAGGGACACCCACACATAAACAGTGCTTTTAACTTACATATTTGACATGCATGATTACATTATGTATATTCATACAATAATTATTATTTAACATGTCCTCACCTGGGCTTTGAACTGACAACCTCTTGGTTCACAGCATTCTACTCTTCCTGCTACGCCATGTCAGTATCAATGACTGGTTTCACTTCGATTTCAAAGTAAATCTCAGCTCTGTTAAAAATACACCAAAGAAAAACTATTATATTGATCATAGGGATTCAGGAGTAACATAAAAACAGAATAATATTCCCCACCAACATCAGACTACTGTGTACTGAAAATCTCAACTCAAATCACTGAAATAAGTCAGTGAAATCAATGAGAGAATAGTCAGATTAACTGATAACTAAAATAGCAGTCGCCTGCTAAATGCAGAGATTTATTATAGGTGATGAATGTGTAGGGGACTTCTGAAATTCTACTGACTTTGCGGCGCAGCAGGAAGATCAGCGTACCCCCAATCCAGAGGTTGAGAGTTCAAATCCCAGGTGGCGTCATATTGAAAAGTTACTAGTGATCATGTCAAATGTAATCATATAATTGTTGATTGAAGATTTTTTACACAATTTTAGCTGAACAGCGTCCCACTTACCTTAAAACCCCCATACCATCATCACGTAACAAAAACCTCCAGAGTGCCTGGACACAACGTCCCATGAATGTCTAGGGAACCTTAAGAGGACGATGACACAACATCCCAAGAATGTCCTAAAAAATTTCTCGGGGACAGTACAAACCAGAACTAGGCAGAACCTCCAGGGAACCGCGACACAATGTCCCAAGAACGTTCAGGTGACCTTCAGGAGACCATAACACAATGTCCCAAGAACATCTTAAAAATATCCCTGGGTCAAACCGGGAACTATAGAATGGTCCCCCAGGGCATGGTCCCTTGGGACCATCACGTAATGTTCTTAGAATGTGCTCGGAACGTCTGTGGGATAACGTCATGCGGAAACCCTTAAGGGACCAAATGCGAACATTGACAAATGTCCTCAGGACGTACCCTCTTTGCTAGGTTACCTCTCTGGGGTTATTGGGAACATCGCCAAATGTCCTCCGGACGTCCCCTGTTTGCTGGGTTACCTCTCTGGGGTTATTTATCATGACTTTGTGTTTTTGACAAAGTGGTATGTTACATGAACTGTTTTGGTTATTAAAATGTCAATATTATGAACAAAAGCTGTAATAACCACACAAGGAGAATAATGAATAAATATTTAAAAAATGTTTGCTTCAAACAGACTGGCTAACCGAGAGGAACATCAGACATCCATTGTACTATCGTTTTGTTTTCTCTACAAACAGTTTCCTCTTCTTCCCCCAGGAACTTCAGCGACGCTGTAACACTCTCATCTCCCTCATCGAAAAAGAAAATATGGAGATTGAGGAAAAGGAACGTGCTGAAAAGAAGAAAAGGACCACAAAAAGCCAGATGGTAATTGATCTTACTGTTTCAAAACAATCATATACAGATTTTAAGGTACAGAACCATAAACACACAACCAGTG
This sequence comes from Oncorhynchus clarkii lewisi, assembly GCF_045791955.1. Lineage (NCBI taxonomy): Eukaryota > Metazoa > Chordata > Actinopteri > Salmoniformes > Salmonidae > Oncorhynchus > Oncorhynchus clarkii. The sequence goes on from NC_092158.1 coordinate 28,050,833, forward strand.
GTTTTGTTTTTGGGATAAACATTTTGTAGGAAGAAAATGACATATTGGCTAACCATCTTGAGGATTCCAAACCATGTTACCATGAAAAATGTGTCAATACTCGTGTTAGAATATTAATATTTCAGTGATTACATACATTGTAACATTTACAAGTAGACATGTCATTGATTTGATTCTGTCAGGCTCACAAAAGGAAGGCAGATGCATCATCAGAAGCCACAGGACGTAAAGAGAAGAAAGCCAGAGCCTGAAGACGTCATTGAACTAATGTAGCTCCCATCAGGCCCAATCCTAACTTGAAAGATAAGTAATTCGATAATTTGATTTATGCACACAGATCTCAAATTAGGATTCGGCCCATCATGAACAAACAGCATTAATCACCCACACAAAAAAATACAAACACAACATTCAATAGCTGTAGTAATTTCTGTGGAAGTGAGTGGTTTCTCATTTTTAAGACATTTTGTATTGCTGTTTTTGCAAGTGTTTGATGCACTTTTCAACTCAACATGCTATATACGTATGTACGGATTTGTTTTGATTGTTGTCTCATGTCTTGTGTAATTGGTGGTGAAATAACGATGGCTGTTGTTCAAGCTATGTGTTTGACACATTGTTATTATGCTTCATTAAGTGGTTCCCCTTATGCACTTTATATAACCTATTGCTTTGCACATGTCCTAAGCTCTTTTTATACTGAGTTTAATTTCATCTATCCTTTTAAGCTGTGTTGGTATTTGAACAAAAAGTGATTGTTGTATTTCGCTTTTCTTGTTGTATTTTCTTATGTGTGAGTTCACTTATTAAACAAAATCCAACCTTAATTATATAGTAGTTGACATTTTTTGCACGTAACTATTTTGATAGGTCTCACAAAATCCTCCTACATTATATTAAAATCACTAAACTAATGTAAAGGACGCTGTGAACCCAACAGTAACAGATAGTATTACAAAAGCACTACCTAGTACCAACTTACTGTATGTTGTATTTGGCACTGACTGTGATAACACGTTGGACCCCCATTTTTGTAGGAATAAAATGTGTGTAGTTCCCCTTTTAACAAGTTCTAGAGCATTAATAATCTTCACTGAGCAATGAGGTTGAATTTAAGCTGCTCATGTGTTATTGGGAGGAACTCTCCGTGCCTCCATGGCCCAATTCTTAATAAGGATGAAGTTGCACTGCATGTCCACATGGGGGCATTTTAACGCTGTCCTAGAATAAACGTGGTGTTAAAGCAGTGGACTAGTCTGAGAGTAAGCTATATTCATTGTGTCATTTAAATAACCTGTTAAGAAACCCCTTATATTGCAAACCACCCTGCAGTCATGTTGATCTTTGCCTTGAACCAACTCAACTCGTTTTTAAAATTTGTATTATTGTTTTCAAAAAGCACATACCGTTAATCCAATTTAAATAGAATTGCTGCTTCAGAGAGTGTAAACACTGAGACTGCGTTAACATGATCTGATGGAGACTGCGATATTAGCCCCTGCAATTTAACTAACAAACTTACAAACAACTGTAGGGAAACTGAATGTGAATCTCAGTAGCTTGCATAAGGTGTCTTCTGCCAGAGCTTCAAAAAGTATTTTGTGGAGCTACATGTAGTCTAGTTATAATTAACATATGATGATCACTCAGGTGTGATAAATGTTAACAATGTTACTTCCTTCCTAATGCATGGATTATCTAATTATCAGTTAACAGTGATGTTCTCATTTGTCGTTTCAAAAATGTATTTATTTAAATCCTGCACTAATTAGGAGCTTTAGTTTGTGTCAGTTATTGTAGTTGCTATACACAATTTCAATTGTGACTGGTGACAACAGTAAGCCTATTTTAGCAGACTAAACTACATAAGATGCATTAATGCTGAATAGGAATATTGTAGTTGTGTGTCTTATGTTTGGGTGCATTGTCAATCAATAAAATATTACACTGGGCTACTGTATCATCTGAAAGAAAGACAACCATTGTGTGATACACTGACAATGTGTCAAATAGTCATTTCTTTGTGCTGATGCGTCTGATTCCCTTAGTTAAAAAGTGAGAGTCATTCTGTTGTCCTAGAGAATAGCCCAAGGTGAACTGTTGTCTTATAAATGCTCGGTGAGAGAAGGGAGCCATGATGCATGACAGCCCTCATAAAACTGTCCCAAATCGTAGAGCCAGCCTATCTATAATTAAGAAATAATAAGGCCCTCTGAGATTGCCATCAGAAACAAAGGAGAAAAAACTTTCAAAGAAAGGGAAGCAAAAACAAACTCTTGAATTTCCTGGCTCTTTCACTGTGTTTCCCAGGTGAGACTGGGCTGATGAAACAACTCAAGACAAGTTAGAAAGGTGATGTTTTCAAGTTTACTTAGTTCTTGTCCCTGTAGATTTGTACTCAGAGATAATTCTCAGTCACAAAGAGAATTTGTGTGTTGACAATGATATTATTGACCGTGAGTTTGTAATTGACTTCTCCAAAGATAGTATTCATCTACATTTTTCACAATAGTTGTATCAAAGTGTGAACTTTCATCTGAAATGACACATTTCATACCAATTTAGCGCTATTCAATAGAATAGTAGATTGTGTGAAATGGCTAAATTTGAGTTGGATTTGCCTTGTGGTAGTTTTGGAACGATTTACATTATGGGTGAAGAGATAACATCTTTACCTGGACCGATTGTCAATATTCATACAAAATAGACAGAGATATGTTTATTGATTGTTTGAGCCACAACACTGATGTGAAAAATCCATATGTTTGTAGAAAATGCTAAACTCAATTTTCTCAGTTTATGTATATGTTGGCCAGTCAAAATGGCATCAGCTCTGTCTGTGAGGAGGACACAATGTTGCCCCTCAGACTCTATTTGGCCAACTAAACACCCTGTGAACATGATAATAGCTTCTGTTCTCGCTGTTGGGCCCAGTAATAGAGGGGCCCAAAATTACTTGGCCTGTCTCCAAGTAATTTTCCATCACCTGATGGCTGCCAGTCAGGTTATGAGAGATGACACCCTTTACAGCGCTAACTGCTGTCTGGTGAGAGAGCAATGTTCTACATATGGCAAGATTACTTTATTCTGTTTTACAACCCAATTAGCAATGCTAATGATAGGTGTTTCATGAATTGTCTTCCAGTGTTTTCTGCAGAAACTTTTCAGGACTAAAGTGACCTACTTGGACCAAATCACCTCACCAATCACTAAATGAACAGCAGGATGGAAATCATTACCATTCCCACCCAGTTTTGATGAATATTGTTTATATTTGTATTTATACACCTCATTAGGTTGCTCTGTCCACACAATCGGTATGACCTCCCAGTCTAATATCACTTCAGCATATCGTTTTGATGCATGATAGATGCCAAAGCCCTGGGTAGTGGTTGACAGATTTACAGATTTACATTCACACATGACCCTATCACAATGCCCCAAAGCGACAGGCTGTTTATTCCTTGTAGGGAAAAGGGAACCATTGTGCCCAGCTCTGTAGTCCTACACTATGCAAGTTGCTAGTTGTGGAAAGAACAGTAGGATGTATGGGATGTGCAATGCTAACAAGGGTTGAACAATTCTGGGAACGTTCAATATATTGCCTGGTTTTCCAGAAATCCTGGTTGGAGGATTACGGATTACCTGCTTATTCCCTCCTGATTCCAACTGGGATTTCGAAGAAAAAAAAACAGGGAATTTATTAAAAGTTCCCGAAATTTTGCAACCCTAAATTCTGACTTGATTTCCAAGTTGTTAAATGTTTTTTTTTTTTACATTATGTTGTTTCTATGTATATCACTTTGCCTATCATATAATTCATATAACAGACGACATCAACATGACACCCAGCCATCTGAGCGACATACAGTACAATGAAATAGAGAGTCTCTTTGAAGCCTGTAATTAATTCAGTTTACCATTCCTCCTACTCTTTTAACACTTGACATCCAGTCCTAATATCCCGTGGCCTTCTCTGCTGCTGGCGTGTCTCCCAGAGCCTTGCCACTATGCCTTAGTGTAACTGTTAGTTCTGCTGTCAGAACTGCCTGCTGCTGCCTTTCTATTGTATTGTTTAGCCAACGCCAAGTACTTTTTCATCATCTCCATCTGCTTTCCCACCCACCCATGCGCCGTTCTTCCAAACCCTCCTGCATCTTGTGATTCACTTCTTCCTCGAATTGAAATACCACGTACATCCCGTGGTACAGCCATACTATCTTTTATCTAGCACAGCAAGTCTAACAGTACACCTGTTGACCAGCTCCCAAAATACTTCAATAAGTCCTCCCCCTGTTCCCCATGTGTGCAGGCACATCTGGCCACCGCTGCTGATTAGAAATCGATCTGGCTTTATGAGAGCTGTCAATGTTTCACCTCTCGTACGCTGTTAAAAAGTCAGACATGCTCTGCTGGACCTCCATTTTTTAGATGGGCACAGGGACATGGCAAACAACTGGGTCACCTGTCACTTTATTTAAAAGAGAGAGCCCTGCATCCAATCTCACAGCAGATGTGTTCTGATCTGAGGAAAGGACTACTGTATTAAAGAGCAGCAGCGGAGCTCTGATTTTCTCCAACACCTGTAGAGGTGCTTGAATTAACCTCTGTATTCAGTCACACAGTGATTCCACTTCCCGGGGCAGGACATGGCCTAGATTACTCATTACAATCTAAATTACTCCCAGTCCAAGAGCCAGTATGGCATTCCCACTTTTTCTGCCTGTTAAATGAGCTGGAAATCCAATCTCACAATGTATTTTTGAGGTGGGAGGAAGAATGTATCATAACTCACTGTTCATTTCCTCAGATGTATTCTACAAAGAGAAATGAAATGTATGTCAAAATACGGTAGAAAGAAAATTATTTTGGATTTTTAGTTTTATGTAGATATACAAACCAGTAATTTCTAAGTATCTTATGAATCATGTTTTTTCAGGTGAAATGTTATTTTTGTAACTTTTATCTCTACTACGATGACAGAATAATTAAAACCCAAGTCAACATATTGAGGTTTCTAAATACCTAATGTAGAATATCCAATATTAAAATCTTTCCTATTCCTAACTTGCAATTTATTGTGGACATACATTATAGTAGCCTAGATCTTGTGGAAATACCAAAATGGCTGGCTGGTTGACTTCATCGTGTAACATGGGTGAGGACATAGGGGACGGAACAGATAAATCCATTGCAGAATCAATTTAAATGAAAACTGAAGAGACCTGCCTGGTCAATGGCCACAGATCGATCCAGACCTACAGTAAGTGGTCACTGGTGACGTTGAAACAGTATTTGCACTGTTTGCTTGTAATTATCAGTATTTTGAAGTACAGGATTCAAAATGTTTATTTATGGCCTCTGAAGTGGTTTATCTCAGAGTAGGTGTTGAATACCTACTGGGTGAGTGTGCAACTGTCCTAATCTGTCTTAATTAAAGTGGTTGATCTGCTCATGTCCCAAAACCCCTGGGGAGGTATAGTCATTCTTTTGTTGTCCCACTTTAATATCATGCACATTCCCAGAAATGGATTCCAATTTGATATTCATGTGAAAACGTTTTATATATAATTTTATTTTCAGACTCTATAATGTTGTTCTAATATAGCCTAATAGAAGGAGTATGCTATTGTTTTATCAAAATGTCACTTTTGATTTTAGTTTTCCAATTCTCTTTGTGAATGGTCATTGGCAGATCAAACCCACATCATTGTCTAGCTGTCTTGGTTCTAACAGAAATGTCTAGACTAGAGCTTGAAATTGTTCAGTGGTGCTATTCTTTAAATTTTAAAATAAATATAAATATAGTTTTTTTCTCATTTGTATTTTATTTAATCTACTTGGACACACCATTCATATTTTTGTTTTAAATGTGACGTCCATAATAATCATTGTCATATAAATCAAGATCTGTATGTGGGCTGGTTTCTCTCTGTCAGTCTAGTGTATGCCACATTGGATTTGACAGCAGTAAGTATTCTGGCATGCACTGCTGCAAATTTTGTTTCTTAGCAACAGGCCTCCAATAATACTGTACAAGAGTGATTTGTGATGGCTTGTTTCAGCCAAAGTGATTGAAATAATATTTAAATTGAAAATGCTTAGGGATGAAATTCTTACATTTTCTTATAGAACAATACAAGAATGTTGTTTCATTAAAACAATCTCACCGTTTAAACTCAAAAAGACGAGTTACCCGTCTGACTTCAAATGTTCAGTATCAACTAACATTTACTCAACTTGATCTATATAATTCACAAATCATGTAGCCCTTTCCTGCTGTCAATGACAAAAATCGTTCTCTTTGGCTTAATGGGTGGAATGTTATTCATATTTTTCATAATTTCATAATGCATACATAATTATTTTGTTTTCACTCAGAAAATCCTGTATTCCTATGTCAAACTGTTTTGTTATATTTCAGTCATCTGTGCAACCCTGCGCCTGTGTATCGACTACCGGGGCTTTAATGACATCACGGTTAAGAACCGTTACCCACTACCACTCATCGTCTTGACTTTCAAGCCTCTCCCGGAGGCTACTATCTTCTCAAAGTTGGACCTTCGGAACACCTACCATCTGGTTAGGACACGGGATGGAGACGAGTGGAAGACAGCCTTTAACATGGCTAGCGGGCACTACAAATACCTGGTGATGCCATTCGGACTGACCAATGCTCCTGCAGTGTTCCAGGCCCTGGTTAACGATGTTCTCCGTGACATGTTGAACCAGTTCGTGTTCTTCTACCGCGATGATATCCTCGTCTTTTCCCGCTTACCTCAAGTACATATCCTCCACGTCTGACAGGTCCTCCAGCGTCTCCTGGAAAACCAGATTTTTGTTAAAGCTGATGCGAATTCCATCGCTCCACCATCTCCTTCCCAGGAGACATCATTGCTGCAGGAAATATGCAGATAGATCCTGGCAAGGTGAGAGCGGTGGTGAATTGGCCTCAACCCACATCCAGAGTGCAGCTGCAATGCTTCCTGGGGGTTGATAACTTCTACCGCCGTTTCATCCGGGGTTGTAGCATCCTGGCTTCCCCTCTTTCAGCACTCACCTCTCCCAAGGTCCCGTTCACGTGGTCTCCAGCTGCTGACTGGGCGTTCTCGTACCTCAAGCATCGGTTCACTACACCTCCCATCATAATCCATCCGGATCCATCCCATCAATTCGTGGTGGTGGTTGATGCCTCGGACGTCGGAGTGGGGCCTGTCCTGTCCCAGCGTTCTCCCCACCACCAAAAGATGCATCCCTGCGCTTTCCTTTCCCATCATTTTAACACCACTGGGAGGAATTATGACGTGGGAAATCGAGAACTACTCACGGTGAAGATGGCGTTGAAGGAGTGGAGGCACTGGTTAGAGGGAGCGGAACATCCACTCATAGTGTGGACTGATCACAAGAACCTGGAATATCTCTGCGTCACCAAACGCCTCAACTCTATGCAAGCTCGATGGGCCCTGCTATTCACTCGGTTCAACTTTACCATCTCCGACCACTCGGGGTCCAAGAATGTGAAGCCTGATGGACTCTCACGCCTCTATAGCACCGCTGCTACACCATCGGACCCCGAGACCATCCTCCCTACCTCTTGTCTAGCGGCTGCACTCGTCTGGGGTATAGAGAACCAGGTCCGTGAGGCGCAGCATTCCCTGGGGGCGCCCGGCTAACCGGATGTTTGTCCCGGACTCTGCCCATTCCCCGGTCCTGGAATGGGCTAATACTTTCAGACTTGCCTGACATCCTGGCTCCCATTGGACCCTTGCCTTTGTACGACAATGTTTTTGGTGGCCTGCCATGGTTCCTGACGTCTCTGTGTTTGTTGCCGCCTGCACTGTGTGTGCTCAGAATAAGACCCTGCGGCAAGCTCTGGCTGGCCTCCTTCAACCACTCCCTGTTCCTCACTGCTCCTGGTCATATATATCCCTGGACTTCGTCACTGGTCTCCCTCCATCAGATGGCAACACCACTATCCTTACCGTGGTGGATAGGTTTTCCAAATCCACCCATTTCATTCCCCATCCCAAGTTACTCTCAGCCAAGGAGATGTCGCAGCTGATGGTACAGCACGTCTTCCGGATCCATGGACTTTCGGTGGACATGGTCCCCGATCGCAGTCCTCAGTTCTCGTGCAGGTTCTGGAAGGCGTTCTGCCTGTCCTTCGGTTTTCACCCTCAGTCCAACGGCCAGTCGGAGCAAGCCAATCAGGACCTGGAGAAGGCTCTTCGTTGCCTTGTCTCCGCCAACCCCACCACCTGGAGCCAGCAACTTGTGTGAGTGGAATACGCCTGTAACACCCTTCCCTGCTCGGCGGCTGGTCTCTCGCCTTTCAAGTGTTCCATGGGATATCAGCCCCGGCTCTTCCCTGAGCAAAGGAAGAGTTCAGCATACCCTCGGCCCAGATGTTCATCCGTCACTGTCGCCGTACTTGGAAGAGAGCCCGATCCACTATGCTCAAGACCACCTCCAGGTATAGGCGACAATCGGACCGCCACCGGACCTCTGCTCCCCGTTATCGTCTCTGGCAGAGGGTGTGGCTGTCTCTTCGGGATCTCCCTTATTGACGCTGTCTTGGATTACTAACCTCTGCCTGCCCTGAACCTGCCAATTTCCTGCCCTCTGTGTTGTAATAAACATCTGAGATTCATTACTTTTGAGCAGTGGAAATCTACAATGCACTCAGAAAGTATTCAGACCCCTTGACTTTTTCCACATTTTGTTACGTTACAGCCTTATTCTAAAATTGATTAAATACATAAAATCATCATCAATCTACACACAATACCATATAATGACAAAGTGAAATAGGTTTTTAGACATTTTTGCAAATGTATTAAAATACAAAACTGAAATACCTTATTTATATTCAGACCCTTTGCTATGAGACTTGAAATTTAGCTCAGGTGCATCCTGTTTCCATTGATCATCCTTGAGATGTGTCTACAATTGGATAGGAGTCCACCTGTGGTAAATTCAATTGATTGAACATGATTGGGAAAAGCACACACCAGTTTATATAACGTCCCAAATGTGACAGTGCATGTCAGAGCAAAAACCAAGCCCTGAGTTTTTTTAAACAAAACTGAAATAAGTTATTTACATAAGTATTCAGACCCTTTGCTATGAGACTTGAAATGTATCCCTGAGGTTGAAGGAATTGTCCATAGAGCTCCGGGACACAGTGGCCACCATCATTCTTAAATGGAAAACGTTTGAAACGACCAAGACTTCCTAGAGCTGGCCGCCCGGCCAAACTGAGCAATCGGGAGAGAAGGGCCTTGGTCAAGGAGGTGACTGTGACAGAGCTCCAGAGTTCCTCTGTGAGATGGGAGAACCTTTCAGAAGGACAACCATCTTTGCAGCACTCCACCAATCAAGCCTTTATGGTAAAGTGGCCAGATGGAAGCCACTCCTCAGTAAAAGGCACACGACAGCCCCCTTGGAGTTTGCCAAAAGGCACCTAAAGGACACTCAGACCATGAGAAACAAGATTTTATCTTGTTATTGTTATTTTATTATGTTACTGTTTTTGTTTACTTTATTTAGTTAATATTTTCTTAAACCATTTTTCTTGAAACTGTGTTGTTGGTTAAGGGCTTGTAAGCATTTCATGGTAAGGTCTACACTGGTTTTCTTCGATCTACAGAGAAGAATGGAAGAGACTCCCAAAATATAGGTGTGCCAAGGTGCTTCAACAAAGTACTGAGTAAAGTGTCTGAATACTTGTGTAAATGTGATATTTCAGGTTTTTATAGTTTATAATTGTGTACAATTTCTAAAAACCTGTTTTTGCTTTGTCATTATGGGGTATTGTGTGTAGACTGATGAGATAAAAAAACGATTTAATCAATTTAAGAATTAGGCTGTAACGTAACAACATGTGGAAAAAGTCAAGGGGTCTGAATACTTTCAGAATGCACTGTATATGTCTACCCTTTTTTCCTTCAGATTATTGCAAAGTTCAAATTGCCGTGGAGAGGAATTGCTGTGGCTCATTCTATTAGATTACCCCACTAGTATATCTTTAGCATGCAGGCTGGTCTGTCCTGAAGTGCAGTCAAACTGAACATTTTTGAGAAAATTATCCCAGTTCAACTACTCCAGAACCATTAGTGAGCTGTAACTACTGCACGCGGGAAATACAAGGCCTTAAAGCTAGAATCCTTAGTTGCTACATCCATTTTTTACATAGACTGACCAGGTGAATCCAGGTGAAAACTATGATCCCTCATTGATGTCACTTGTTAAATCCACATCAATCAGTGTAGATTTTTTTTGGCTTGAGACAATTGAGACTGTGTAAGTGGATTGTATGTGTGTGCCATTCATAGGGTGAATGGGCAAGACAAAATATTTAAGTGCCATTGAACAGGGTATGGTAGTAGGTGCCAGGCGCACCGGTTTGAGTGTGTCAAGAACTGCAACGCTGCTGGGTTTTTCATTCTCAACAGTATCCTCTGTGTATCAAGAATGGTCCACCAACCAAGGGACATCCAGCCAAATTGACACAACTGTGGGAAGCATTGGAGTTAACATGGGCCAGTGTCCCTGTGGAAAGCTTTTGACACCTTGTAGAGTCCATGCCCTGACGAATTGAGGCTGTTCTGTGGGCAAAAGAGGGTGCAACTCAATATTAGGAAGGTGTTCCTAATGTTTTGTCCACTCAGTGTACAAGAAGAATATAGAGCTTAGAATAGAGCTTAGTTCAACTGTCCTATCTCATCAGAACCCAAATGATATGCTTGTTTTACTCCAGTGTTCGTAAATAGTGTTAATGTAAACAAACACTGTAAAGCCTCAAAACATGGTTAACACTATAATTTTGATATCATGGATGGCCAATCCTTGCATCCATATTCCATATATATATCTATAAATTTGAGAGTGGTTACATTTCTCCAGGCCCAACCCACAACGTTTTACCAAAACAGAGGTGGGGTGTCCGCTTTGTTACTGTTTCAATTAAGGACTCTAGCTTTAAAAATATGAAGGCAGTGTCATTTCAGGCTCACGGGTATTACCCAAAGTAACACTTTCTCTGCCTCATGGGAGCTGTATGTCTTCTCTGGGTCAATATTTGTCATGGTAGACCTCCAAAATGATACAATGGAATTCATTTAACTATTTATGTCCATCCAGGGATGGGAATTCTTTGACGCCTTCTAGGCTTCTATGTACAGATTGGAAGCAGCCCAAACCAACCACACTTGAGAAGAAATTATTGACACGGTCTGGTAATAAAAGGATGGCCTGTTGTAAATATCAACAGCAATACTTCAGCCATGATAAACGGTGGCCATTGAGGTCTCACAGCAATAGATCATGGTACAATGCACAGTGCTTATTTGGGGAGAAACTTGGAAGTATGGAGGTCCATATTTTCTCCACTGACAATGGTCCTCTACCAAGGGACAATCAGTCACAACAGACACCCTTTAATGCTGTTATGGGCACTTTAAAGCATACTTTCTTTTAAGCCATATTTTGCCGCCATCATTCTGTCCATGATATTTTTAAGGGAACTCTCAATGAAAGATGACCATGCCCCAATTCATACTGAGTAGGATTCCCTATTCCCTATCTGAAATCGATCTATTTTTGCAAAGTTTAAAGTCAGTTAAAGATCAAATCCTTATTTACAATGACAGCGGACGATGCTGGGCCAATTGTGCTCCGCACTATGGGACTCCCAATCACAGCCTGGATTCGAACCAGGGACTGTAATGACACCTCTTGCACTGCCTTAGACCGCTGCACCACTTGGGGGCCCATTACATACGGTATAAGTTGTGTATACAGTATGTAATGTATAGATATACTACATATGGGAAATCATACAGCAATTTATATTCATGCAATAGCTTTAATATTTCATGCTGGAAACCTGTTTCAGAGAATGATACAAATTGTACATGTAAATTCTATGCCATATTAATAATTTAATAAATTAATAAGTATTTCTTTCTGCAAAAGTGACAATGTCAAAGTCACCCTGGGGTTAATAGCGTTGAGTGGACATTGATGTAACATGGGAGATGAAATTCATTTATTATTTTTATTTTGGGGCTGTGCCTATTGTACTTCATCTAATATCTGACATGGTAGTGTGTCTCACCATGTGTCTCACCATATGATCTTAGGAGATTACTTTGGCAGATATATATTTTACCCATAATCATGGTGAGCAGCAGGAAATGTAATTTCAATGGTAACACATCATGTGGGTAAATAAAACACTTGGTGGTATATTGCTGTCATTGTGTACTTTTTACTTCATCCTCAGAGCTTCATGCCCCATAAAATATGAAATATGTCCCTGTCAACATTTATATGCAAATGAAACCCCGATTCCTTACATTTTCCAAATGTAGACAGGGTTGGTGGCTGAAGATACTAATTGGCAGTAACCTGGCATGGGGCGTGTTTAAAGATCTTTCTTCAGCTCTCTCTCCCAAAAGTGAAGGCCTTTGAATTTGTCTTTATTAGGATTCTGCCCGGATGATGGATTCAGGGTGTCAGGTCTCTACCTGCCAGTCGAAAATGAATGTCTTTAGGATTGATTTGCTAACTTCCTTTTTTCTCAGCGCGTAGACTTGACAAAGGGTCAGCAAAGACCCTGGCAGAAGAGAGAGTAATCTGTCCATACAAGATGGAAACGGAGATAAAAATCTTTAGAGAGCCATAGAGACATTCAGTGTGTCCCTTACTCTGCTTTTCAACATTGCAGGGTTGTTGATTTGTGGTTGGCTGACTATGAGCTAGTACATAGTCCTGCCAGTGACAGTAGATTTGAACCATCCATTGTGGACACACAATTATAAAAAAATATATATACAAAGAATACTTTTTTTGTTTCTTCACATAATAATGAAGTTAAGATGTGATTTTAATGTAGTTATTATGTGATTTTAATGAAGTTAAGATGTGATTTTAATTCCGTCCTTATTCAAGGTTAAAGGTTGACTATATTACACAAATATGAATATCACTGTACGCAAAACTATTATTATTGCATTTCAAAGATTGTAATTAGGCTATGTTGCCAGTTTGATTCCAAATGACAACAAATATGGCACAATCTTTTGTCTATTAATTTGGTGAAGTCTTCATCAGGATAGTGTTGCTGAGAATCATTGAGACTCTTGAACCCCTAACCTGAATTCAAAAGTGAATTGCTGAATAAATATGGGATCACTTCAACTGTCTAGTACCTCAACAGGAAGATCTGACATTTCTCAAATGAGCTTCAGACTTCTCAGGCTTTGCCTTTAAAGGAACAGCTCATCAAGGTTACCTTTATGTATGCTTTACAAGGCATCAGGAAAAGTAAATCTCTTTCATCCCTTGTGAACATAAGTTTGAAATCAACTACAAAGAGATCCACACTTTGAATTTTTAAAAACGTATGAAAGGTAAAGGCCCGGAGTTGAAAGGAAATCGGACTTATTTTCAAGTGTCATACGTTTTTAAGAAATAAAACATTTATTTTTTTGCAAGAATGTGACTAAAGCATGCAATACAGTTATATTTAATTTCCCACACATAAACTTTTCTTCCTGTTCAGTCTCCTACCTCCAGGTACTTTATGTAGCTAAAGTAAAGGGTATAATAATATGGTTAATAAAGTTACATTTTTGTATTTTTTATTTAACCTTTGTATAACTAGGCAAGTCAGTTAAGAACAATTTCTCATTTACAATGACGGCCTACCCCTGAAGCAGGGAGGAGTCACTAACTAAGCCTCTAGGAAATAAGATTCATACATCCATAAAATCAACGGTCTTTGAAAACTAATTACACTTCAAGTTTTACTGTATGCAAAATCAAACATTTTCCAGCCAACTATGCTCATGTTAAAATAGCGCATTAGGAATGGGCAAAGTGGCATTCACAGAGCATTTCGCTTATGGATTTCTGTTTCGTCAGATTTGACCCTTATCTTAATGTGAATGGATTTATTATATTCACTGACTTATTTTGTTGGCTACAATGTATGTTGCTGGTTATGAAAGACTAATTTCAAGGCTTGACCTTATAATGTAGATTGAATTAGCACTACTCTCGATAATTTGAGCACAAACGTGCACTCACATAATGCTGATGCAAAAAAATGCAACCTTGTTCAAGTATTAGCTCGATAAAAGGAGAAAGGCCAGAAAGACAATGTCTAATCTAGTTATTTGTGTGCCTATCTTTTCAATTTAAATTATATTGAGGCAAATAGCTGGATATACAAAATAGATACCACAAGACATGGAATCATCTCGACATAAGAACAATTTTGAAGTCTAAAAACATCTGACAAACATTGATTTTAGAGTGAACTATCACTTTAAATGGCAATTGCACCAGAGATTTATATTTACTTTATATTTGTCAAGTAAATCTACACATACCCGGAGTTTGACTTAGTGGATAGTAATTATAAATAATTTAAAATGAGGTGCTCATGTCAGTAGCCGAGTCTTGATAATCATTTAAGTAGAGATAGTTAATTATATAGTATTTCTACATAGTATACCTAATGATTACATGGTGAATAAGCACAGTAAAAAGAAGCATGACTTGAAGGGGGCAGAGTGTCTTGTGATTTATATTTTATTATTGGAAATAAACAGGAGACAGCTTGTTAAGATATTGGTGATTCCAAAGGCCAACTACACAGATCTCAGTTCAGTGGCTGTGGGCAGCTGTGTTATACAACATTTATCTGACCCAGAAGGCCTTTAGATCTAACTATTACAGGTCTCTTCTATACATCAGATCAGACCTGTAGCACTAACTGACCCAATTGCAATTAACAGTCTCTGGGTTTAACAGGTTTCACCCCGGCAGTTTACCCACTCACTTACAGCTCCCTCAGGGGACCATGTTTTATTTTCTAACATCAAAATGTTTATGAGGATAAAAGCCAGTGACAGGTTTGCATTAGGGACTGAAATATAGTAGCTAGGGTGATGATTCATACTGAAATGTCAAGATAAACCAATAGCAATGATGTCCAATTAAATGGGGGAATTGCTCAGATAGACATTGAGATATAAATTTCCTTTGATACTTTAGCAGGAAAACCATTTATATTGTAGGGGACAGGTCGACTTAAACAACCTCAATATTCATGGTGTTGTATAAAGAAATGCCATCAGGAGCCCAAGGATAGATCCAGCAAGCACACAGTGACCTTAAAAGAGCAATAGAAAGCAACCTTGTGAGGCTGCCAGAGAAATGCCATTGCAAAACACACTACTGTTCTCCGGCCTTCTATGACCCATTCTTCCACAAGTCCACTTTTATATCATGGGGTCAGATGCAGGTCATCTGTTTTTGGACTCAGCAGATAACGGAATCCAAAATTGAATTAAATATTCTTGGTACAAATGTGACAGAAACATTCTCTGGGGGAATGGCTGAAAAAACGCTTTATATAGCTACAAAATGTGTTCTGTACTTGCACTGTAACCTCATGAGTCAACTGAAAGCTTGAGACTTGCACTCAGTATAAACAACCTTTACCTACAGACCTCTTCTCAGATAGACTATTAATTAATCATGATAGCATTGTGGTCTACCCATTTAAGGCATTTATAAAGGTATACGTTTTTGCAATACGAACAGAAATAGCACAAAATATGCAAATAAGGGAATCCAAAAGCCCTGCCTCATTTTAATTCTTACTTTAATGCAGGAGTTTCCTAACAGGATGCGGTATTGGTTTTCTTAATCTATTTAAGCATTCGATGTGGTTCAAGAATAATCTTTCTAAGCCTTGGACGTGATATGGCAGAATATCAGCCTCATTTGTATTGGGGGATTAGGGCATGCATTTCCTGACTGCATGACACTGAATATGCCACTGACTTGGCTATTTGGGCACAATGCTTGGCAACACATTCACCCTATAAACGAAAAGTCACATTTTCCTTTAATTACATTTTTTCTCAACAATGCCATTAAATACACATTTGTTGTGTGGTCAAGACTATTACTATTTTCCAGCCTGTACAAATCTTCTATAACACCCTTCATCCCTCTGATTTCCTCTGTTTGAAGCTAAGCAGGTGGAGCCTTTTCTATACCTGGAAGGGACATTATAAGACTCTGGAAGGCGTGTTGGAAGACCAGTAGGGGACATGCCTCCCTCTGAGACCCCAATGTCAGGACAGTGTTTGGGGAGACTAGGAAGCTGCGAATAGGAAGCTTAACAGATGTTGTGACTCTCAATGGTCATTCAAAGATCCCATAGCACTTGTCATAAGACAATGGCTTCTAACCCCAGTGTCCTGTATAAATTCTTAACCTGACTGCCCATGCTACCATGGCCACCTGAACACCCCAGTCTCAGGTTGGCTCATTCAACCCTTGACCTCTCCTCTGCAACTCTTCCCTGGGTCATTGCTGAAAAAGTGAATGTGCTCTCTTCTCCTTCAACTTACCTGGTCAAATAAAGCTAACTAAATAATGTTCATTTTAAATTAAATGTATGTATAAGATCAACAAATATTTCCAACTGTGACAAAAGGACCTTATTAAACATGTTATATCCTATGCAAAGAGGTGGACTGGTCATCCATCAGCCTCATGTCCATAGATATGTTTAGATTAGCTTTAAATGCTAATCTAAGTGTTGGAATAATTATTGGTTGGTGGTAATCCTGAAGGGATTCATAAAGATCCTTTGTTTGTCTTCTTGAGGGCAGAGAGGTCTTTGGAGACAAACTGGGGAAAGCGTGGATTACTGTGGCAGTAAGGTCTGCATACAGATATACGCATATAGACTCTTTTAATAGCAAGAGCAAACCTACAATGCTTATGAGGTCAAAGAGTTAACTTTGAAAGTCATTCCCATCAAAAGCTGTAAACACTTGTAACATTATACTTGACAGGAAAGTAAAAAAGAGAACATCTGTATAAATTCAGGCAAAATTCAAACCTTCCATATTTTTATGTTATATCAACTTTGTACGGGAGATAGAGGCTGGTTCTCAAATATATCATCTATATTACTCAGCAATTTTAAACATAAACAACAAGACATGACATTTTTTATTTTGGTCGTGAAAAACACTCCAGGATTTTTGTTATGAGCACTGTGACAACAACCAACCAGTGTGAAAAACAGCTGCACTCTCCTCTAGTGCTAGGTGGTGGCTCGCTCTTCAAGGCTCTGTATAAATTATTTTTCATTTTATGATTGCCACATCATCTTACAATGTAGTACCATTTTCAGTTCTGTGACTGAACCTGACTGATGACCAGAGCTGCAGGTAAATGTCAACCAAATACAATTCTTGCAGTGCAACTTTCCCTGGTAACGCATTACAACTGTATGTTGAGAGTAGCCTACAGACACAAAGTGACAGAATATCACCCTACCTTTTTAAACACCTCCACTCGTTTGACACTCCTAATTAGAAGTATCCAGAGTGAATTTACCTCCAGCTGGGGTGACATGGCTTAGTAAGAGTTTTACAACCACCTTCATTGATTTGCAGATTATCTCACACTGCAGTCTGTCCTCCCTTCGGGACAATTAGGGTATTGAAACAAGTGTGGGAAAGAGGCTGGAAATATCCCTGTCCTCTCCAGGGTGTGAGAGATCAAGAATGAGAAGTAAGTAGACTGGAGCCAGCCCCTGACTCTTCTCTTCGTTACTCTCTTAACCCTTTGCTGTTCTGTCTTCCACAGTGTTTCTCTACACATTATGATACCTTAAGGAGATCCACTGGAGAACATCTGAAGTCACAATACAACCACATCCTATCATGTTTTGACCCGGCTTTAAAATAATTCAAATAGAGGTAGTATGTAATATGATTATTGGACCATTGCAAGCATGCAAGGGGAATGAATTCCTCTTGGATTTTGGTCTTCCCTTAAAAGATTGATGCAGCTATTCCAGTATTTCATACCAATGAATTCTGAGTCTGAACCTGTGTGTTCAGTCAAACATTGGGACAGAGATCTTTATCTTCATTTACTTTTCTGACACACAACTGGGTAACACTTTATTTTTGTTTTCACCGTTCAAGGGATTTCTGTCAACAGAGGAAATCTTGAATCTGGGAACAATGTGAGACAGAGGTAAAAATCTATTTGCCGATAGCTAATCTTTATCATTCACATGCCTCACCACTTTCTGCCTGGTCTTTAGGGGCTGATCCATCCCCTGCCTGCTACTGAGCTGGTCAGAAAATCCAATAAACCTGGGATTCGTTCTTCAAGTTCAACCCCGTCCTGCCCTCACCTCCCTCCTCTGCACAGGCTTCTCTGGGCTGCTGTATTGGTAATGCGTCCCCTTTAGGATCCCCTTTAAGCTTAGTTCTTATTTTCATCTCAAATCCCACATAAACTTTGCCCATTGGGCAATCTATCCTGGAGCTTCTCCTCAGTTAGATTCTTGTACTCACAGCAGGACAGTTGTTAACTGTAGTGTAGGGATCCGCAGCCCATCAAAGATTTGTTACGTCATGCCAACTCTATTGTCCAATTGGACTCTCAAAGAACTGCTTCAACAGGAGGTTAGTCACATTGTAATGGTGTGAAAACCTCTGTATTTACCAAACGTCGACTGTGAATTTAATTGTAAATAGTAGGTATGGAAAATGTTATTTTTTAGCATGCTTTACCAAGCACTCTCTTTCTCTACATCTCTTTCTCATGTCAATAAAACTAACAATGATTTGACAGAGCGCAGCAGAGAGTATCCCCAGTTGAAATTCAAGAGATAGATGCTAACGACTAATGTGCTTGACTGTGTGCCCCTTGATTAGCTCTCCTTTAGACAAGCCAGCTTTGATTGTGTCAAGATAGTCTTTCTGGGGGGATTACTTTGAGTACACTCCTGAACCACACTGACATGCGGAGGATTTCAAGTATGTCAGGAAAAGCATTAATTGGCATAGAAGTACAGATAGAAGGGATCTTGAGTTACTTTTGCAGGTGCTCTGGAAACTTTCAGGATGATGTAAATGAACAAGGCAAGATGAGTGAATATAGCTATACTGTATCTGACTTTAAAAACTCCCTATCGTGGGAGTTTGGTTATGCTTTCGCATGTCAAAAATGTAACACCAAAGATAGCTTTCTTGCTATACATGGATGTATTCACATATGGTTAGATTGTTTTTGGTGTTGTATTTACATTGTCTTCACTTCACCACACTTCAATATAAAATCATTGACATTTTGATTCAGGTCAAAATAAGGATTCGGTCAGTGCTAGACGTGTCACTACAGACCTGGGTTTGATCCCGGGCTGTATCGCAGCCGGCCTCTACCGGGAGACTCATGAGGCGGCGCACAATTGGCCCAGTGTCGTTCGGGCTAGGGGAGGGATTGGCCGGCCGGGATGTCCTTGTCCAATCGCGCTCTAGCGACTCCTTGTGGCGGGCCCGGGTGCATGCACGCTGACTTCGGTCGCCAGCTGTACGGTGTTTCCTCCGACACATTGGTGCAGCTGGCTTTTGGGTTAAGAGAGCAGCGTGTCAGGAAGCAGTGCGGTAAAAAGTAAAAAAAAATATATAGACATATATAAAAAAATGCATGGATTTGCCTGGAAATTCAAGTAACGTGTGCAAATCGAATTTGACCCTTTGGGACAAGAAATGTAAGCCATTGCATGTTTTCTCTTTTTATCGTCTACACACTACTACCCTGTCAACTTTGGTACCAGGCTATTTAGACACTTTTCAGATTACATAGGTCCAATGAAAATTATGATTGAAATGCGAAGTGTCCAACATTTCATTTGTCAATCAGATTAGTAAAGCTTCACTGTGATTGATAATTCATCATCTTTTTCATAGGAAGCACTTGCTCTGAAACTTTAAAAACATTTAGTTAATTAGACACTCAGAATATCTGGTTCTGCTTTATTTGTCTGTAGCTTTTTGACCGGTGGTGGACCCACAAACATAACAGTCATCCTGCATGTGTTGATCGTCTGCTGGGAGTGAATTTGATAGTCAGCTTAGGTGGACACAAAATAACTGCAAATAAGTTGCAACCAGTGAGCAGACCACTGAGGAGCAATCATATACTGTATCTGCTCCAGGTTTATAAATTTAGATTTCACCCTGGAGGGTGTAACTGATGAATGTGACCTTGAATGAGTCATTAATTAGATTAATTTCTCTCCAATCATGTCCTTTTGCAGGCAGGACTGGTACAAGCAGCCTAGGAGTCAGGCCTCTCCGCTCCGCTCGGCTGCTACACTACTTTCCTGTGGGGACAGGATGTGGGGAGTAAGAAAACACTACACAGCTAATTTCAGAGAGCAATCCTAGGCCTTGGAGGAATGCCAAATTGTTTTAGTACAAACCTACAGTAATAATGTGATCTAATGTGCTGAGACAGATGAGATCACCACCAATCTGCTGAGATTTACTAATAGATCTTGAAGCAGAGTACATTTACATGCACAGTAATAATTCGCTATTAAACTGATTATGGTAGTAGGCAAATTATGCAACAGTCATGTAAACACCTTACTCTGCTTATCTTAATTGGCGTAAGGTCAAAATCGAAGTAAGCATACGCTGATTAAAACACCTTGTTTTCTGAGCAATCTGTAGAATTATTAGGACATGTAAACAGCTTAATCGGTGTTCCAGTGGTGTATTTGATCTGTGCATGTGCAAGCACCAGCCGAGCAAGCCTCACTCTTTTTAGCACGAGTGAAGTAGGTTCGCCTCAACTGAATGTATGCGTCTTTAGAAGTAGTTTTCAAATACAAACTGATTTCAGATGTGTCCATAGAAACATGATAATTAGTGAAATTGTTTTTCTTGCAAAGCATTTAAATGTTTTAATCAAACGATCAAACTATCCACAATAGTTGAATTATTGTGTGCATGTAACTGTACGAGATATGAAAATGGTTAAGACATGCATTAATACACAACTTGACAATGGATCTCAAAATATCGTGTTTTCTTAGTAATTTTTAATGTCTATGTCACCCGATCGGTATTGTATAAATATAGCCTCCTTGTGTAACAATACCCATGGTCACAGGTTCTTGGTACATTATGTATCCTGTTTGTACAAAGCCTTACATCACTTACTGGGTGCCTCAAACACGTCTTACCTTTTTGTAGTTAATAAATCCAATGTGAAACTTGATAACTGTAGTAGCATTAACTAGCCTACAAAACTAGCTGTCAGGCAGACACTGGAAGGACACGTTTCTGAGTGACAGAGTGAGTGCTTTGCAGCCATAGATGCCATCCATGACGGCATTTTTTGTTGGACTGAATTTTTTACATTGAAGTTATTAAAACAAATTCCCATGCTTTTAAAATAATGGTTATGTTCCACACCACTAGAGATCACTTTCCTTTCCTTGAAACATTTAGTTATTTTTCAGTTCTGTTCTCTGAACAGGTTCCAACAATGACTGTATATCTGGATGGACAAAGCCATTGAGCTCTTGACAACATTCATTCCTATGTGAGACTCAATAGCACATTTAAGCCAAACGAAGTCAGTTAAGATGGCATCTCTTGGAGACATAACCATTTGAGCTACTCCAGGAAGTGACGTTGCAGGCTTGCTCATTGCTGCACCCTCTCATTGAGTAACTCAAGTTGAAGGCTGACTGGGGTACTGCAGGCTGCCTTTAGCAACTAAATTATTCTTATAACTTCTTCTGTGTACGATTTTAAAATAATCAGTTCAAGAACGTACATCTGGTCTATTAGAAGCAAGTATTGGTAAAGTGCCTTGCAAAAGTATTCATCCCCCTTGGCGTTTTTCCTATTTTGTTGCATTACAACCTGTAATTTAAGTTGATTTTTATTTGGATTTCACAAAATAGTCCAAACTGGTAAAGTGTAATGAAAAAAATTACTTTAATTATAATATATACATATTATTTTTAAACGGAAAAGTGTTGCGTGCATATGTATTCAACCCCTTTACTATGAAGCCCCTAAATAAGATCTGGTGCAACCAATTACCTTCAGAAGTCACATAATTAGTTAAATAAAGTCCACCTGTGTGCAATCTAAGTGCCACATGATCTGTCACATGATATCAGTATATTACACCTGTTCTGAAAGGCCCAAGAGTCTGCAGCACAACTAAGCAAGGGGCACCATGAAGACCAAGGAGCTCTCCAAACAAGTCAGGGACAAAGCTGTAGAGTAGTACAGATCAGGGTTGGGTTATAAACAAATATCCAAAACTTTGAACATATATAAAAATGTAAAGATATATGGCACCACAACAAACCCACCAAGAGAGGGCCGCCATCCAAAACTCACAGACCAGGCAAGGAGGGCATTAATCAGAGAGGCAACAAAGAGACCAAAGATAACCCTGAAGGTGCTTCAAAGCTCAACAGCGGACACTGGAGTATCTGTCCATAGGACCACTTTAAGCCATACACTCCACTGAGCTGGGCTTTACGGAAGAATGGCCAGAAAAAAACATTGCTTAAAGAAAAAAATAAGCAAACAAGTTTGGTGTTCGCCAAAAGGAATGTGGGAGACTCCCAAAACATATGGAAGAAGGTACTCTGGTCAAATGAGACTAAAATGTAGGTTTTTGGCCATCAAGGAAAATGCTATGTCTGGCGCAGTCTTCTTGTTTCAGTCTTCCAGAGATTTGAGACTGGGACGGAGGTTCACCTTCCAGCAGGAAGATGACCCGAAACATACTGCTAAAGCAACACTTGAGTGGTTTAGGGGGAAACATTTAAATGTCATGGAACGGCCTAGTCAAAGCCCAGACCTCAATCCAATTGAGAATCTGTGGAATTACTTAAAGATTGCTGTACACCAGCAGATCCCATCCAACTTGAAGGATCTGGAGCAATTTTGCCTTGAAGAATGGGCAAAAATCCCAGTGCCAAGCTTATAGAGACATACCCCAAGAGACTTGCAGCTGTAATTGCTGCAAAAGGTGGCTCTACAATGTTTTTGGGGGGTGAATAGTTATGCACGCTCAAGTTTTCATTTTTTTTTTGTCTTATTTCTTGTTTGTTTCAGAAGAAAAAATTATTAGCATCTTCAAAGTGGTAGGTATGTTGTGTCAATTAAATTATTTTTAAAAATCATTTTAATTCCAGGTTGTAAGGCAACAAAATAAGAAAATAGCCAAGGGGGTGAATACTTTCGCAACCCACTGTACCATGATTGTCTTCCATTTTTTTCTTTTTTTACATGAATATCGACCACAAAGATGGCAATTTTTTCATTCACTATAATGGGGATCCTGTTTTTGATAACAATGCCTGCAGTACTGCGGTTGGCCTTGAACTTCCATGGTTTCAATGAGAGAGGGGAAGTCATTCTGCCCTTGTTCCAACCTTGCTACATGCAAATGTGCATGCCTTTGCCTCGTGGCCCCAGTGTGGTTGTGCACTCAGCCATTTAACTCTACTATTTTGTGTCTATTGTAGCTGTTATTTCCTGTAACTGCACCCTGTTATTATTTCACTAATCATTCATCATCATTGTAGTGCATGGATTGTGTATTAGTATACAGTATGTACATATGTAAGCCAGTGTATTTGTATTACAGGCCATACTGTTTTTGCATGTCATTGTACACTATACTATGAGTTACTCATTACTTTATATATTTGATTTATCCTGTAGAACCCCACCATTTACATCATTTCCATTAAACATAATGTATTGCAGACATCTTTTTAATAGAAGATTAAGGCCAGCATTGTACAACCATCAAAACAGTTTAAAGTCCAGGTAGCAGATTATGGATCCTAACAGATAAGTATGTAGTTGGTTTCTAACTTGAATTTTTTTATGAAGACTGCCGGAAAGCCCCGAACGCAAGATCATCATTTCCATGACTCACACGGTGGAAGAACATATTGCCTGTAGCCTACTGTACTGAAGTTAGAGCTCATTTGGAGAAAATCTCAAACCCAACTTTTAGAACAACATTATAATATTAAAACCATTGATTTAAGAGTTTGTCATTTGGGAATGTTTTCTTGCTGTGCTCTAAGTCAGTGGTTCCCAAAATGTGGTGCAGTTTGGAGTTGGCAGTCCCCCAACTTTTTTGAAGGAACTCAGACCAGCTTTCAATTTACTCTGAATAGTTGTAATAGTAGAATGCACAAGGTGCAATTTTGAAATTGGGTAGTGCATCATTAGTTTTCCTCTTGTCATGTCAGCCATTGCATACCTTAGAGAACTTGTCAGAAATGTCCAGATCGACTAGCCCATGTCAGCTAGGTTTTTTAGCCCATAGATTTTGTTGTAATGTTTGAGTCACGCAAATATCACATGAATACACAATAGATATGACAAAATGTATAGAATTTCAAGGAAATTTGCTTAAAACACTGTAAACTGTTCTATCCACCCAATGACAAAATGTGTAGAACTGCAGGAAATAAGCTTTAAACCTTCAAAATGGTGGAGGGGGGGCTGAGTGAAAAAGTTGTGAACCTCTGCTATTATATGCGTTTCTGGCATTGAGAAATAAGTGCTACACTGCCTTTAATAATTAACACTGTTACATGATAGCCCTGTGAATTACATGCCATGTCATTACATAAGAAATAAATGCTCTCTTGGGGTAGACATTGGGGTGACACTTGTAGAATACAATGGGAGGTTATGATGGTAAAACTTTGAAAAGATTTTAATGAAAAATATTACTTATGCACTATGCTGTCAGATACAGTAATATAAAGCATTGCTCACAACAGGGTACTAACAGTGCTAAAAATCATGTTTCATTTAGCTGAAGCACAACTATTGTCTGTTGATTGACAGCTGTCATCTGTGCTGAATATTCCAAAGTGATAAGCCTCCTGA
This sequence comes from Oncorhynchus clarkii lewisi, assembly GCF_045791955.1. Classification (NCBI taxonomy): domain Eukaryota; kingdom Metazoa; phylum Chordata; class Actinopteri; order Salmoniformes; family Salmonidae; genus Oncorhynchus; species Oncorhynchus clarkii. The sequence goes on from NC_092158.1 coordinate 28,075,630, forward strand.
AGACCAAATGTCTTTGGTCTCCTTGGAGACGGTGTTCAAAAGTGCTGTCTCCTTGAAGGCAATTAAACATTTGTGCTTGATTTCCCATGTCACTTTACAATCTGGGGATCCAGATGTTGGGCAGAGTCTCTACTGCAAAGTCAGACTCTAAATAAATATTTGCCATATCTAAACCAGTGCAGATGATGCCACATGTTAAAATGACTGCAAGCTGGTGCAAAGTATGGGGGTGTGGTATAGTATTCTGTGTAGAACTTGCCTTGACCTCATCTGAGATTCACCTTTCTTACAACATGGTAGATCATGTTGTTTACATTGGCATTTACAATGTAGATCTGTCCATTGCTTAAGCAATTGTTTCAACAATGCAAGATTGCATAAGTTGTCTCAGCTCTGCTTATCACGCTCTCCCTCCTCTGTATCACCCTTCTTTTATCCTTGGCTTGGATCTTTTTATCCTCAGTCTCTGTACCTCCCAGCAGAGGTAAATCGACCATCATACTGCATGCACAGGTATAGGTTATTCCATTCATCAAAATGTCACCGCCGATGGTATGTTAAATTATCCATGCATTTTCTTCTCTGGACCTTTTGTTAACAAAGCTACCTGAAGGGGAAGCCAATGTTTCTGAGGTTGACTCGATGCAGCCACCCTAGGGAGCTCATGTTGTAAGACCTCGTGTTGAGTTATTGTATCACATAACATAACTGAGTCTGATACATGTGAATGAAATCATATATACCAGAGGCTTTGTTGGGTACACGTAGAATGTTGGCTAAGTATGTGTTACGACACAGTATAAGGGTTATAAATTGGCTGGATAAATTCATGATTCAATTAGAGCTTGAACCGTAAAAATTAAACACAAAATGGTAACCTTATATGTAAAACAAATGCTTGGGACCAGTTCTGTTGTTGCAAATTGTTTTACTTGAAACTTAAGTGGTGGAGGGTCAAAGGAAACAGTTATTTTGTTTAATTAAGTCAGTTCTCACGATAAATTGACTGGATGACTGACAGGCTGGGGCTACCTGGCTACAGGCAAAAGTAATTAGAGGTGAGAGGTACAAAGAAATGCTTTTTAAACGTGTGTCATTATAAATTCAGATCAAACACAGCTACTGGATATGCACATATTGATTAGCAGATGTTGACTGTGCACTCCTAATTCAATGAATTTGCAGATTTGTGTACAATTTACCCTATCACAACTTGCAGTACAGAAACTAGACAACATTGGACTATAGCAGCAGCTTTAGTTGGAATTATGTTATCCAATGTTAGTATCATGCTCATTAACAACACTATTTCACACCATGTTTTATTTAAATGCACGTGCTATACAAGTCACTGTATGGTACACAATACACTATGTTGATGTAGCCATTATGCATGAATGTGCCTGCCAGGTACTGTAGGTTTACAGTTGTCTTTTTAGCTGAAGAACACCACCAGATAGAAATTCATAGGTTTCATAACTGAATAATACTTTGGTCTATAGGTTAGGATTTTAAAAAGTAACTTCATGCCAAACATCGTAATGATATAATACGACAGAAAAATGTAATACTCTATGTAAGTCTACTGCATTATTTTCTGAAGACAAACCACAGTCCATTTTAAAACTTTTTTCATCCAAGAATATTCATGTCTTTGTATTTTAGGACGGAGATTATTTAGAATAATTTAGATCAAAAAGAATATAACATCAATATATACAAAGATTTAAAATATGCAATGTGCATAAAATCTTGACAGCTGGATGATTTTAATATTAATTGAAATATACTTGAGAAAGGTCAATACAGTATGTTTATAATATTCATGGCCATTCAACCCCAGAAACAGAGAATAGTTATTGTGCTATTCATAATATTTCACATTACAATCACAATATTACACGGTAAATGCATGGTAATAACATATGTAATTCTCTTATATCAGGCAAATAAAAGTAATTATGTCATATTATCCACAATATATTCCCCTTAAATACTTACAAATGGCAGCATAACCGTACACAATCGTATATGTACGTTCTAGTTTGTTACATTGTAGTTACTCTGGTATAAGCGCTGTGTAATGTAGCGTGTGGCCATGTTCTTGATTCTGGTCTGTGAGCCAGTTGGAAGTGGCCAGGGACTTGGCTGAGTGCTGTGACCACATGGAGGACTGGAGTGTATTGGACTTGCCCACCTGTGTCTCTGAGGCAGCCATGTCATCTTCACTGTACAGCCAACCGATGCAACATATCGATTAAGGCCTTCAAACCGTCTCATACCTCTGCCTTTTATGATTGCATCGCTGCAAGATTTCAATCTTTAAGCACTCTCTCTTCAAAAGCAGCGATACCTTTTTTGTCTACATATCATCGTGAGAGGCTGGATCTCAGCATGTTAGTGGTGGACTGGAGTGTTTTATACTCACAGCTGTAAATTAGGACTGTGTCTAAGCAGTAGGCCACTGTTAAAAAAGCTCAGGCTGTCCTTATTCTGTTACTCATGAGAGATGTGGTCCAATAGTCCAGGTCTCAGGTTTTAAAAGCTTTTTCAGGATCAATCAATCTAATATTAAAAACACAAAAAGTAATAGTATCAAAAGTGTATGTTTTTCAATATTAATTTCAAAACTTGGACGCAATCATTATTATTATTTTCAACTAAACCGTGTGGATACTCAATCTCATTATGAAATACTATTAGTTGCAGCACGTTTTGGCGTACTGTAATTGTCACTGAGTATTTAAGCAATATGGCCATCCATCTACATGCCATCCAAGAAAAGGATTTTCACTGAACATTTAAATGACTCATCAATGGCTTCATAGTAGGACTAATTAATATAATTGGCACAACAAGGTGCACATCACACGGCCATCCATCTACTAGGAGACGGCAACAGTAGAACTCCTTCTATGTTGTCAAAATGATGTTGTCCACAAAAACACAATTGAAAGTGAATTTCTGCTTACAATACAGTATCACGGCAGCAACTGTGCAACACACAGACTGTAAAAAGCGGTTGATTTTGTATCAAAAAATAAATCAATAATTTAATAAACAACTGTTTATATATTTGAATCACACAAAGTATTGATGTAGAGGAGTCCACTATGTCAGTTCTTTACTAGTCACAAAACATTGATAGCATTGATTTCTGAGAGCAGAGCTACTTTATGCCCGAATGTGATGTAAATAACTCAGCTCACCTGTTAAATCTGTTTGGATGCACGTTTATTGACTATTGAGAGACGACTACTAAGAAGTTATCACAAATACATTTGTCCCCAAACACCTGATCTAAACCAGTGCCTCTCTCAGCTCATCCCTATGCTTGTTAGCCAATAAGAAGCACATAATCATGATATCATAGCCCTCCCTTGCCCTGAGATAAATACCTTTATAACAAAATATGTACTAATGGCTGAAAAGATCTACTGAGAGAATTGTTCAGAGTTGTTAGTATTTCATTGTCTTCTGAATGTTCCCACAGAGTTCCAGCCGGTGTATACGATAGGCATTTTGACCAGGCTGACATCCTGGTGGTGGGAGGAAATGAAAAGTTACTTCAAAGTTTCCATGGAGCCGCAGACTCTACCATCCATCTGCTGGTTTTGTTGAAAGCTTTTCCAAAATACCCTAATTGCCACATTTCAAAATGAAAGTCTGTTGATCTTGACCGTCTCCAATCTGGTAGGGTACATCACCCTGAGAATGTATGTAAGAGAGCATGCTCCTGCTCTCTTTTGACAAATACATTGTACACAAGCAATTATTTAGATCTACAGTCAGCAGGATACATATGATCTAATAATTCCACCTTTTTGACAATATATTTATGTCCGTTTCAGTTTGCATAAATGACAAAACAATACAATAGTTTACAGTACCTCTTATTCCTTCAACAGTTGTCTTTGGATGAGCCTTGTTTGCTTCATTGAATAGACTCCAACCCTTCCTAATCTGTCAAAAAGCTCATGCTGTTACAAGTGCTCTGTTTCTATGACAACTGTCCATGCACAAATGCCATCCACAAATGCACCAATGTCAATGCTCAATTCCAACTGTATCGTCCCTGCTCTCTGTCAGTGTGATGTCTCACCAAAGGGCTGAAAACACTCAAATGGTTATCTCACACATGTTGACTGTTATCCCATGGTGTGGTTCACAACATTCTAGAGACAAAGCTACTTCTTTATCACTACTTTTCCATCAAATGGCACAGCTGGCAACTGCAAAACACTGGGACTGTTGAAGAAGAGGATTGGGAATTTGCTTCATGTTCAAACTGTTAGAAAAATAATAAACTTAAGATGTGTCAGGAGAGAAAATATTAAAGACAAACACATACCAATGGAGGGTTTCCAAATAGTTACAGAGATTGATATTTCCTACAGTTGTTGTACACATAAAAATGGCCTGATTCTTACCATCATCATCAAGGGATTACTTAGTCTGACGATGCCAAATGTATTACCCCTGTGACTGAGTAATACAACCCTCACACTGATGTAGAGCCATTATAATTATACAGCTCCTGTTAAATGGAAATGAAGGTATTTAGTTTCATTGTGTGATGTACAAGAGATGAAGATTGGATGATGCAGCCAAGTATATGATGGCTAAGAATTGAACACTAAAAAATATTATATTAATTGTCATGATTAAAGACTATTTTCCTTAACACTTTCCAGGTGTTTAAAGCAGCGGTGCACTGGTTTCTCTCCCAATGGTATTTATGAGTTGCACATTGTTATGAAAATGATCTTGAGCACTGCACCGACTGAACATTCTACTTAAAGGTAGACTCTTGGAATATGACATAGATGCACAAAGTTAACAGCATAGTGGGTCAATTTCCTCAACACCTAAGAGCATTGAAGGCATAACTTCTCTGTTGTTTTGGTCCCGTGGATACCACATTATAATAGTACCACATTATAATAGCGTGAAGTGAAACCGTGCACATGCTCTGATACTCTGTGAGTGTGTGAGCGAAGTCTTACATTTAGCTCATCGCAATATCTGAGGTGCCGCTTGTGTCAACGTCATTTCGCCTAGTCTACCTTTAATGCAGTCTCAATTGGCATTGATGAAAATGTAGTAGAACATGCATTACAGTGCCTTGGAAAGATGATTACATTTCAAAAGGAGGCACATAATTAGTAGGAAAATCTTTTGTCATCATTGTGATGTTGCCAGATTGACTTTAGATGCAGTATAACCTTAGCTAGCTAAAATGAGTGGACAGTACCAGATTGTAGCTAGCTAACGTTAGCATTGATACCTGTTTACAAGCTAATAGTGCCATCTCTGAAGTAAATTCGACCACATCATAATGGTAGCAAAGTTGTTTCTTAGTACAGTGGGTTGCGAAAGTATTCATCCCAGTCTCAAATCTCTGGAAGACTGAAACAGGTTTCCATCAAGAATTTCCCTGTATTTAACGCCATCCATCATTCCTTCAATTCTGACCAGTTCCCCAGTTCCAACTGATGAAAAACATCCCCACAGCATGATGCTGCCACCACCATGCTTCACTGTGGGGATGGTAGTCTCGGGGTGATAAGAGGTGTTGAGTTTGCGCCAGACATAGCATTGTCCTTGATGGCCAAAAACCTACATTTTAGTCTCATCTGACCAGAGTACCTTCTTCCATATGTTTGGGGAGTCTCCCACATGTATTTTGGCGAACACCAAACGTGTTCGCTTATTTTTTTCTTTAAGCAATGTTTTTTTTCTGGCCACTCTTCCGTAAAGCCCAGCTCAGTGGAGTGTATGGCTTAAAGTGGTCCTATGAACAGATACTCCAATGTCCGCTGTGGAGCTTTGCAGCTCCTTCAGGGTTATCTTTGGTCTCTTTGTTGTCTCTCTGATTAATGCCTTGTCTGGTCTGTGAGATTTGGTGGGCGGCCCTCTCTTGGCTGGTTTGTTGTTGTGCCATATTCTTTCCATTTTTTATACATGTTCAAAGTTTTGGATATTTGTTTATAACCCAACCCTGATCTGTACTTCTCCACAACTTTGTCCCTGACCTGTTTGGAGAGCGCCTTGGTCTGCATGGTGCCGCTTGCTTGGTGGTGCCCATAGTTTAGTTGTGTAGTAGACTCTGGGGCCTTTCAGAACAGGTGTATATATACTGAGATCATGTGACAGATCATGTGACACTTAGATTTCAACAGGTGCACTTTATTTAACTAATTATGTGACTTCTGAAGGTAATTGGTTGCCTCAGATCTTATTTCGGGGCTTCATAGTAAAGAGGGTGAATACATCTTCACACTTTTCCGTTTTTCTTTTTTTTTGAATTTTTTGAAACAATTCATTTCACTTTACCGATTTTGACTATTTTGTGTATGTCCATTACATGAAATCCAAATAAAGATCAATTTAAATTACAGTTTGTAATGCAACAAAATAGGAAAAATTCCTAGGGGGATGAATACTTTTGCAAGGCACTATATTTATTTCCCTACTCTAGCAATGTCATCGTATTCCCAGGGATAGTTTGGAATTTTGGCAATGAAGCCCTTTATCTATTTCTCCAGAGACGTGGATACCAGTTTTATGTCTCTGCGTCCAGTATGATGGAAGTAAGAGGTAGTTTTGCAAGCCAATACTAACTAGCTTAGCGCAAAGACTGGAAGTCTTTGAGTACAAAACCCGAAGAAAACCCCAGAAGACTTACAGTCTTTGCGCTTAGAAAGCTCTACAGCTAGGTAGCTTTGGCTTGCAGAACTAGCTTTAATTTCTTTCATACTGGACACAGAGACATTAAAATGGTATCCATGAGTTCATCTGATTCTGGGGAAGTAGATAAAGTAGCAATGTGCATGCCCTGCCCACCTGTGGATCTGTCATTCAGCTATCTATTTCCTGTGTTTGAGGGGTGCAAAATCCACTTGTCAGTTAAATCTCATTGGATTGATTGATTTAATTTTACTCCTGTAACTCTTTCATACTCTTGCCTGTGCCCGTTATTTTATCCCATTTCACATCCAAGAAAATGTTTGTAATGATCTGTCATACACACCCCGGTAATGGCTGAAATGTGCTGGAATACATTGTCTTTCCATTGCATCTACAATGAATGCTTAAGCTTAGTCTGGGATTTGACGCATTGTCTCGACTCTTACATCACAAGAAAGATAAAATAACTTTATTTTAATGGCTGTAATAATTTTGTACATTTGAAAAGTTTTCAAATGAGATGTGCTGAAATTAAAGCATTTTCCAAAAATGAACACTCAGATTATAGTGATATTATAGCTGATCTTGCAAACAATGTAAAGTATGTATAGATAGGTGTAATCTAGAGCTAAGCGTGTTGATTTTTTATCCAAGGGTATCCTGCTATTGACACTTGGTGAATTATGCAACAGAACATGACAACAGCAGTAATTAATGAGGCAGTCTAGAGAGCTCAGGTGAGTGCAGGTAGGCCTAGATAGAGCAAGATTTTGGTAGTTGCAGGCAGCCTTGCTCCACCCCTTTGTTAATTCATTCATATATGCACATACACCCAGTCTATTTCTGCAAATGAGGCACATATAATTGTCTTTATTTTAACACAAAATATTTTTCAAATACATGATACCACTAGAAAATTGACATATGAGTGCATTCTAAGAATATAAAGTGATATTTGGCAATAAATTGAATATCTGAATTCTCACCAAAATCTCTGCACTCCATTCATTATCTGTCTGTGCCAGTAAAATGTTTTATGTGCTATAATTCATTCAACATCTGATCGGTTTTTGTTTATTAAAAAGGTTTGGAGTATCTTCATCAGTTGTCCAACTGTTGCATTTCTTTGTTTTAATAACCACTGCTAGATAAAGGGCTTCTTTGCCAAAATCCCAAACTATCCCTTTAAACGAAACAGTCATTAGCCCCTGTTCAGAATAATTGGGCACCACTTGACTTTCGGGCACAATTAGCTGAGACGTCTTTAGAGCGTTCATAACAATGGCGTGATGCGACCAAGTGACGGAGGTGCAACCAATAAATACAATTAATCAGGATATGACAGCTATTTTATCATAGTTTTGATTATCAAAATAATGATATATGTAGCCTCAGCCTTTCTGTTGTTAGTACAATCAATTAAGCTAGAACACAAGCATATGCTGGTTTGGTTTTATAGAATTACAGAATTACAGTATATCTATGGAGTATATACTTGATTTATTGATCAGCTCAGTAGAAAGGATTGGTTGTTGGAATCAGAATTTGTTTTTGGTTTCATTTTTGTATTTGTATTTGTATTGTATTTGAACCTGAAGTTTGGAGTAGTCATGTGGGAGAGGCCTCTTACTGACTTCTACAGATACTATTGTGATACACAAAAATGTATGATAGCCAAGTTATATTGCTATTTTCTACTGTAATACTGTAAGTACTCAGACATATTCAATAATGGACCACAATGTACCCAAGTCAAAGGACCGTATGTGCAGTGGGTTTAGTCTCTATGGTACACTGTCATAGTATGGAGATGTCACCATGTCACTGCTTAATCTGAGTGATCTCAGAACATCTTCCAATAAGGACCACTCTTTATATAGCAACCAATTGTATGATACAAACTTACAGGTATGCACACTAGTGACAATATTTAAATGCCTGTCCAGCTAGTGAGATTTAGCCATGACCCAACGCTTCAAAATCCTTCAGTGTAGAACACATCAGACTAACAGAGATGTGGATCTACTGTAGGACATGTAATACAGGTCCATTTGTATTCAAAACAAAGCATATGTGTTCGCAGGCTGCACATATATATTAAGCTGTGCGGTGTGTGGGAGCATTTTGGAGTCCTGGGAGCTGTGAAACATAATGACTGTGTTGCCATTTGAGTTGGCCAAGAATACCAATGAATACAAATTAAATGATCTCCTCCTCACAAGATGGGAGAAAATCTCCCTAAAATTCTAAAATATTTTCACTTTCTTTCCCCATGTATAGTGTACTGTAGGTACAAATAATTGTGTTTTCCTCTGAACCTGCTGACCACCTCTAATGACATTCTGTCAGTTCTTCTCTAAAATAATTTAAATGACATCATTTGTTATCCTTCAAAGGCAAATTATGAGTCTAATTATCTTATTTGCTTGTTAGTTTATTAATCTTACTATTCCTCTATCACACAGGTTAGGTAAGCTCCAGAGGAAACATTTAAACAGGGATTTACAGTAAAGGTTTCACAATCCCACTTCACAGTCAGAATCCTCTTTGATTTGACATTTCACAATCACTACTGTATATGGGAAAACAACAGAAAATTGTGGTGTTTGAAATCAAATATACACATTCTGACAATGCCAACCAAAAAGTCTGTGAATACGTGTTCTGATGCTGAGTGAAAACGAGCACTCGTCAAGGGAAAATTAGCCTCCTCCAAAACAGTCAGGTGTGAGGGCGTCTTTGAAGATAGAGCCTCTTCCCCTGACAATTATCAACAGTGAACCCCCCCCCCCCTCCCCCCGGGTGTCACCAAAAATGATCTGAGTCTATACACACCACCTCTGAATCTTATGGGAGGAATGCAGAGGAAATGCGTGGGCCTGTGATGAAACAGCATCCTGACTAACTGTAACACAAAGACGGGAGATCTCAAATAGAGATGTATATAGGCCTACAATAACACGAAAAGACCTGCATGGTTTGTTAACATACAGTAGCTCTCTTCTAAAGGTTGTCTCCAAAATATAAATTAGGTTCATTCTTAACTGTAATAACTTAAAGAGTTCTGACCCTCATCAGCACCCAGCTGAACCAAGGCTGAAGTGTAAAGAAAATCACATCTTTTTTTATTTATTTAACCTTTATTTTAACAGGGAAGACAAATTGAGACCTAGGTCTCTATTCTACAGTGGGGCAAAAAAATATTTAGTCAGCCACAAATTGTGCAAGTTCTCCCACTTAAAAAGATGAGAGAGGCCTGTAATTTTCATCATAGGTACACTTCAACTATGACAGACAAAATTTGAAAAAAAATCCAGAAAATCACATCACTTCTTTAAGAGGTTCATCTGTCCTCCACTCGTTACCTGCATTAATGGCACCTGTTTGAACACAACCTCAAACAGTCACACTCCAAACTCCACTATGGCCAAGACCAAAAAGCTGTCAAATGACACCAGAAACAAAATTGTAGACCTGCACCAGGCTGAGAAGACTGAATCTGCAATAGGTAAGCAGCTTGGTTTGAAGAAATCAACTGTGGGAGCAATTATTAGGAAATGGAAGACATACAAGACCACTGATAATCTCTCTCGATCTGGGGCTCCACGCAAGATCTCACCCCGTGGGGTCAAAATGATCAGAAGAACGGTGAGCAAAAATCCCAGAACCTCACGGGGGGACCTAGTGAATGACCTGCAGAGAGCTGGGGCCAAAGTAACAAAGCCTACCATCAGTAACACACTATGCCGCCAGGGACTCAAATCCTGCAGTGTCAGACGTGTCCCCCTGCTTTAGCCAGTACTTGTCCAGGCCCGTCTGAAGTTTGCTAGAGAGCATTTGGATGATCCAGAAGAAGATTGGGAGAATGTCATATGGTCAGATGAAACCAAAATATAACTTTTTGGTAAAAACTAAACTCGTCATGTTTGGAGGACAAAGAATGCTGAGTTGCATCCAAAGAACACCATACCTACTGTGAAGCATGGGGTGGAAACATCATGCTTTGGGGCTGTTTTTCTGCAAAGGGACCAGGACGACTGTAAAGGAAAGAATGAATGGGGCCATGTATCGTGAGATTTTGAGTGAAAACCTCCTTCCATCAGCAAGGGCATTGAAGATGAAACGTGGCTGGGTCTTTCAGCATGACAATGATCCCAAACACAACGCCCGGAGAACGAAGGAGTGGCTTCGTAAGAAGCATTTCAAGGTCCTGGAGTGGCCTAGCCAGTCTCCAGATCTCAACCCCATAGAAAATCTTTGGAGGGAGTTGAAAGTCTGTGTTGCCCAGCAACAGCCCCAAAACATCTGCATTGTGCAATGGGCCAAAATACCAGCAACTGTGTGTGAAAGTAAACTGCCTGTTACTCAGGCCCAGACAATAGCATATGCATATAATTGGTAGATTTGGATAGAAAACACTCTAAAGTTTCTAAAACTGTTAGAATTATGTCTGTGAGTGTAACAGAACTGATATGGCAGGCAAAACCCTTCAGCCTACCACTGTTTTCAATGGCTGTCACTTTTATTATAAGGTGAAATCCTACCAGATCGCAGTTCCTTTGGCTTCCACTAGATGTCAACCGTCTTTAGAAAGAGTTTCATGCTGGTTTTTGGAAAAATGGAAAAATTACCCAGAAATTGTAGTTTTTCTAGGTGGCTCGCATTTTGGCTGTAGTGTTTCCAAGTGCGTGGAAGAGAGCGCGTTCTTTGGTATTTTTCTCCGGTAAAGACAATAACGATTCTCCGTCTTAAATTGTATCATTTATTTACATATTAGGGTACCTAAGGTTTGATTATAAACGTTGTTTGACTTGTTTGGAAAAGTTTATTAGTAACGTTTGGGATTCAACTGAGCGTGTTATTTCTGGTCACAACTTGCAGACTTGTTTGCGTGTTGCTGTGCGTTTTGTTGCCAACCTTACCTTGCTACCTGACAACTTTACGGTTTTAACTTTTTAATTACCGTTTATATTTTTAGTTTTTCCCTCACTTAACTTTTTTTCATAATTTTTTTTCACTCCGGACTCTTTATCTGGACATGGTTCGTCAGGACTTCCAACAGCCGAAGCTAAGTAGTAACATTAACATGATGCTTTCTAATTGCAGACGCTGTACTCATAATATACAGGAGAATGATCGCCTTACAGCGAGGATAGCTGTGCTGCAAGCCCAGCTTCAGACGCAATCGATAGGCAAGGGCAATTTCAGTGTAGGAAAGGATTAAACAGCGTCTGTGCCAGCAGTAAGTACAGATAGTAACGTTAGTACAAATCCCCTTGCACGGTCCCCGCAGCCGGACACTTTTCTCATGGCTTCTGGATGGAAATCCTGTAGGAATGCTCAACCGGTGTTGCTCATTCAGCTGACAGAAACTTTCAACCGGTTTTCCCCATTAAGCAGCGAGTCGGAGTCTGAGGCCGAGCCTTCTCTGGTCTCTACTCCTCCTGTTACGGGGCCTGAGACACCGAAGCTTCCCACCATTAGCTCTGACAAATTGAAAACCCTAGTCATTGGCGACTCCATTACCCGCAGTATTAGATTTAAAACAAATCATCCAGCGATCATACACTGTTTACCAGGGGACAGGGCTACCGACGTTAACTTCTTGGTGACAGGGGGCAGTATTTTCACATCCGGATGAAATGCATACCCAATTCATCCCCAGAATATAAGATATGCATATTATTAGATTTGGATAGAAAGTGAGTATAACAGAACTTATTTAGCAGGCGAAACCCCGAGGACAAACCATTCAGATTTTTTTTGAGGTCACTCTCTTTTCAATGGGTTGTCATTGGAAATCCAATGACAGTCTTTAGAAATTGGTTGAGGTTCTTCCTTTGTGTAATGAAGAAGTAGCACTGTTCAGAACGAGGGTAACTTGAAGTGTACTGTTAGATAGAGGCGCGTGACCAGAAAGCTAGGAACAGTTTGTTTTCCTCCTGTATTGAACACAGATCATCCTGTCTTCAATTTGATCAATTATTTACGTTGAAAATACCTAAAGTAGTGTTACAAAAGTAGTTTGAAATGTTTTGGCAAAGTTTACAGGTAACTTTTGAGATATTATGTAGTCACCGGTGTTTTTCATGATCAAACGCGCCAAATAAATGGACATTTTGGATATATATTGACGGAATTAATCAAACAAAAGGACCATTTGTGATGTTTATCGGACATATTGGAGTGCCAACAAAAGAAGCCCGTCAAAGGTAAGGCATGGATTATATTTTTATTTCTGCGTTTTGTGTCGTGCCCGCAGGGTTGAAATATGCTTCTCTCTCTTTGTTTACTGGGGTGCTATCCTCAGATAATAGCCTTTTTGAAATCTCACATGTTGTCTGGATTCACAACAAGTGTAGCTTTAATTTGCTATCTTGCATGTTTGATTTAATGAAAGTTATTTTAGTAATTTATTTTAATTTGGCGCTCTGTATTTTCCCTGGCTATCCCAGAGAGGTTAAGGTTAATCTGAAGATGGTGCTGGCTAAAGCTAAAACTGACGAGTGTAGAGAGTATAGAGATATTGTTATCCACGTCGGCACCAACGATGTTAGGATGAAACAGTCAGAGGTCACCAAGCGCAACATAGCTTCAGCCTGTAAATCAGCTTGAAAGATGTGTCGGCATCGAGTAATTGTCTCTGGCCCCCTCCCAGTTAGGGGGAGTGATGAGCTCTACAGCAGTCTCACAACTCAATCGCTGGTTGAAACCTGTTTTCTGCCCCTCCCAAAAGATAGAATTTGTAGATAATTGGCCCTCTTTCTGGGACTCACCCACAAACAGGACCAAGCCTGGCCTGTTGAGGAGTGATGGACTCGATACTAGCTGGAGGGGTGCTCTCATCTTATCTACCAACATAGACAGGGCTCTAACTCCTCTAGCTCCACAATGAAATAGGGTGCTGGCCAGGCAACAGGCTGTTAGCCAGCCTGCCAGCTTAGTGGAGTCTGCCACTAGCACAGTCAGTGTAGTCAGCTGAGCTATCCCCATTGAGACCGTGTCTGTGCCTCGACCTAGGTTGGGCAAAACTAAATATGGCGGTGTTCGCCATAGCAATCGCACTAGAATAAAGACCTCCTCCATTCCTGACATTATTGAAAGAGATCGTGATACCTCACATCTTAAAATAGGGCTACTTAATGTTAAATCCCTCACTTCAAAGGCAGTTATAGTCAATGAACAATTCACTGATCATAATCTTGATGTGATTGGCATGACTGAAACATGGCTTAAGCCTGAGGAATTTACTGTGTTAAATGAGGCCTCACCTCCTGGTTACATTAGTGACCATATCCCCCATGCAACCCGCAAAGGTGGAGGTGTTGCTAACATTTACGATAGCAAATTTCAATTTACAAAACCCCCCCGGATGTTTTCATCTTTTGAGCTTCTAGTCATGAAATCTATGCAGCCTACTCAATCACTTTTTATAGCTACTGTTTACAGGCCTCCTGGGCCATATACAGCATTCCTCACTAAGTTCCATGAATTCCTATCGGACCTTGTAGTCGTAGCAGATAATATTCTAATTTTTGGTGATTTTAATATTCACATTGTAAAGTCCACAGACCCACTCCAAAAGGTTTTCGGAGCCATCATTGACTCAGTGGGTTTTGTCCAACATGTCTCTGGACCTACTCACTCTCACAGTCATACTAGTTTTGTCCCATGGAATAAATGTTGTGGATCTTAACGTTTTTCCTCATAATCCTGGACTATCGGACCACCATTTTATTATGTTTGCAATCGCAACAAATAATCTACTCAGACCCCAATCAAGGAGCATCAAAAGTCATGCTATAAATTCTCAGACAACCCAAAGATTCAGCTTTTTTCCATCTACGTAACATTGAGAAAATCAGAAACTTTCTGTCCAAAAATGCAGAAAAATGTATCCATGCTTTTGTTACTTCTAGGTTAGACTACTGGAATGCTCTACTTTCCGGCTACCAGGATAAAGCACAAAATAAACTTCAGTTAGTGTTAAATACGGCTGCTGGAATCCTGACTAGAACCAAAAAACGTGATAATATTACTCCAGTGTTAGCCTCCCTACACTGGCTTCCTGTTAAGGCAAGGGCTGATTTCAAGGTTTTACTGCTAACCTACAAAGCATTACATGGGCTTGCTCCTACCTATCTTTCCGATTTGGTCCTGCCGTACATACCTACCCCACAAGACGCAGGCCTCCTAATTGTCCCTAGAATTTCTAAGCAAACAGCTGGAATCAGGGCTTTCTCCTATAGAGCTCAATTTTTATGGAATGGTCTGCCTACCCATGTGAGAGACGCAGACTCGGTCTCAAACTTTAAGTCTTTACTGAAGACTCATCTCTTCAGTAGGTCATATGATTGAGTGTAGTCTGGCCCAGGAGTGTGAAGGTGAACGGAAAGGCTCTGGAGCAACGAACCGCCCTTGCTGTCTCTGCCTGGCCAGTTCCCCTCTCTCCACTGGGATTCTCTGCCTCTAACCCTATTACAGGGGCTGAGTCACTGGCTTACTGGTGCTCTTCCATGCCGTCCCTGGAGGGGTGCGTCACTTGAGTGGGTTGAGTCACTGATGTGATCTTCCTGTCTGGGTTGGTGCCCCCCCTTGGGTTGTGCCGTGGCGGAGATCTTTGTGGGCTATACTCGGCCTTGTCTCAGGATGGTAAGTTGGTGGTTGAAGATATCCCTTAGTGGTGTGGGGGCTGTGCTTTGGCAAAGTGGGTGGGGTTATCTCCTGTCTGTTTGGCCCTGGGGTATCATCGGATGGGGCCACAGTGTCTCCTGACCCCTCCTCTCAGCCTCTAGTATTTATGCTGCAGTAGTTTATGTGTCGGGGGGCTAGGGTAAGTCTGTTATATCTGGAGTACTTCTCCTGTCTTATCGGGTGTCCTGTGTGAATTTAAGTATGCTCTCTCTAATTCTCTCTTTCTCTCTTTCGTTCTCTCTCTCAGAGGACCTGAGCCCTAGGACCATGCCTCAGGACTACCTGTCATGATGACTCCTTGCTGTCCCCAGTCCACCTGGCCGTGCTGCTGCTCCAGTTTCAACTGTTCTGCCTGCGGCTATGAAACCTGTTCACCGGACGTGCTGCCTGTCCCAGACCTGCTGTTTTCAACTCTCTAGAGACAGCAGGAGCGGTGGAGATACTCTTAATGATCAGCTATGAAAAGCCAACTGACATTTACTCCTGAGGTGCTGACTTGTTGCACCCTCGACAACTACTGTGATTATTACACTGCTCAAAAAAATAAAGGGAACACTTAAACAACACAATGTAACTCCAAGTCAATCACACTTCTGTGAAATCAAACTGTCCACTTAGGAAGCAACACTGATTGACAATACATTTCACATGCTTTTGTGCAAATGGAATTGACAACAGGTGGAAATTATAGGCAATTAGCAAGACACCCCCAATAAAGGAGTGGTTCTGCAGGTGATAACCACAGACCACTTCTCAGTTCCTATGCTTCCTGGCTGATGTTTTGGTCACTTTTGAATGCTGGCGGTGCTTTCACTCTAGTGGTAGCATGAGACGGAGTCTACAACCCACACAAATGGCTCAGGTAGTGCAGCTCATCCAGGATGGCACATCAATGCGAGCTGTGGCAAGAAGGTTTGCTGTGTCTGTCAGCGTAGTGTCCAGAGCATGGAGGCGCTACCAGGAGACAGGCCAGTACATCAGGAGACGTGGAGGAGGCCGTAGGAGGGCAACAACCCAGCAGCAGGACCGCTACCTCCGCCTTTGTGCAAGGAGGAGCAGGAGGAGCACTGCCAGAGCCCTGCAAAATGACCTCCAGCAGGCCACAAATGTGCATGTGTCTGCTCAAACGGTCAGAAGACGTCGTGGAGAACGTTTTGCTGCCTGCAACATCCTCCAGCATGACCGGTTTGGCGGTGGGTCAGTCATGGTGTGGGGTGGCATTTCTTTGGGGGGCCGCACAGCCCTCCATGTGCTCGCCAGAGGTAGCCTGACTGCCATCAGGTACCGAGATGAGATCATCAGACCCCTTGTGAGACCATATGCTGGTGCGGTTGGTCCTGGGTTCCTCCTAATGCAAGACAATGCTAGACCTCATGTGGCTGGAGTGTGTCAGCAGTTCCTGCAAGAGGAAGGCATTGATGCTATGGACTGGCCCGCCCGTTCCCCAGACCTGAATCCAATTGAGCACATCTGGGACATCATGTCTCGCTCCATCCACCAACGCCACATTGCACCACAGACTGTCCAGGAGTTGGCGGATGCTTTAGTCCAGGTCTGGGAGGAGATCCCTCAGGAGACCATCCGCCACCTCATCAGGAGCATGCCCAGGGGGTGTATGGAGGTCATACAGGCACGTGGGGGCCACACACACTACTGAGCTTCATTTTGACTTGTTTTGAGGACATTACATCAAAGTTGGATCAGCCTGTAGTGTGGTTTTCCACTTTAATTTTGAGTGTGACTCCAAATCCAGACCTCCATGGGTTGATAAATTTGATTTCCATTGATCATTTTTGTTTGATTTTGTATTTAATAAAAATTATTTAATAAGAATATTTCATTCATTCAGATCTAGGATGTGTTATTTTAGTGTTTCCTTTATTTTTTTGAGCAGTGTATTATTTGATCATGCTGGTCATTTATGAACATTTGAACATCTTGGCCATGTTCTGTTATACTCTCCACCCGGCCTAGCCAGAAGAGGACTGGCCACCCCTCATAGCCTGGTTCCTCTCTAGGTTTCTTCCTAGGTTCTGGCCTTTCTAGGGAGTTTTTCCTAACCACCGTGCTTCTACACCTGAATTGCTTGCTGTTTGGGGTTTTAGGCTGGGTTTCTGTACAGCACTTTGAGATATCAGCTGATGTAAGAAGGGCTATAAAAATAAATTTGATTTGATGGAGGGGAACTGGGTGGATTATTAACTGAAGCACGCCAGCTAAACTGAGTTTTTATGGATATAAAGAAGGACATTATCAAACAAAAGGACCATTTGTGATGTAGCTGGGACCTTTTGGAGTGCCAACAGAAGAAGATCATCAAAGGTAAGGCATTTATTATATCGCTATTTCTGACTTTTGTGGCGCCTGGTTGAAATATGTTTTTTATGCTTTTGTATGCGGGGCGCTGTCCTCAGATAATCGCATGGTGTGCTTTTTCCATAAAGCCTTTTTGAATTCTGACACAGTGGCTGGATTAACAAGAAGTTAAGCTTTTTTTTATGTATTACACTTGTGATTTTATGAAAGTTAAATATTTATAATTCTGTAGATTGAATTTCGCACTCTGCAATTTCACCGGATGTTGGCCAGGTGGGACACTACTTTCCCACCTGCCCATAAGAAGATAATCCTAAACCATGAATAGGCTTCAGATCTCAGGCCTATTGAGTACAACTTATAAAATAGCATGATCAACAGTATCAAAGCTCTTGACTGGTCCACTAACAAAGCAGCACATTTCATTTTAGTGTCTAAACCATTGACAAGATCATTAAAAACTAAAGTGGTTGCTGTAATATTGCAATGTCCAGGCCTAAACCCTGATTGGTTTACATTAAAACATCTTAGCTAGACAAGGAATCCTTGAAATGGGGCGATAATCATTAAGATCACTACTATCCCTGCTCTTATGGAGTGGCAGCACAAGAGCTGATTTCCATACTTTTTAAATATTTTCTGATAACAATGTTAAACAAAAACTGTAGGTTGTTGAGACAACAATGCTGGGTGCTGCACACTTAAGCAGACCAGAATCCAATTGGTCAGCCCCTTTGGATTTCTTGTTGTCTATTGCTAACAAAGCATCCAGGACTTATTTTTCTGTAGATAGTCTAAAAGAAAATCTTTGACTATAATTTCTCTGATCATTCAGCAAGTGTCCCCTATCAGCATCCAGTCCAATATCATTGTGAATTGGCTTAGAAGTTATTTCAAAGAGATAGCCCGCTGAAATAAACTGGTGATTAAATGGATCAATGATGGCATTTTTTTCTGTAATGATGCCAGTTTCTGAATTAATTTGTTGTGGCAGAGAGTAGGAAGTAGTACCCTTCAGGGATTTTACAATTTTCCAGAATTTAGCCAGTTTCCATTACAATCCGAAAGAGCGGTTACATAATAATCAGATTTAGCCTCTCAGATTTTTCTTACACAATGATTCCTCCAGTTTCTTAAAAGCTTACCAGTCCGGGACTAAGCCTGTGTTCCTGGCCTCAAATCTAAATCAGGTTCATGGATAGCTGAAATACAATCAAGGATACTAAAATAAAGATGACGTTTTTAAAGTTCCCCTTTGTGATGACACGAGGCTTAGATTTGTATATTTTCACACCTCTAACATAAACAACTGGGCAGTGGTCACTAATGTCTTGGGGCGAAGACGTCAGTGGAAACACATTTCTCGGCTGTATTTGTTTTAGTAAGATCAATCAGAGTTGACTTTGAAGGATCTTTAGGGTTGGGCCGTGTAGGCTTACCATCTGGGTTAGGTTTAGACCATTACAAATCTCTTTTATATTGTCTGAAGCCTGCATTTCCCAATCATAATTTAGGTCACCCAGGATAATAACTTCTGATTTATATAGTACAAGAAGACATCAAACTAGTTAACTCCTCGAGAGCACGGTAGACCACTATGACAGTTATGGATACATGTTTCCCCAGACAAATGCTTTCAGTTATTTATTTTTTTAAATGACCAATCCACCGTCTCTACCCTGCCTGTCAGCTCTGAACACATTATAACGATCAACACTAATATTAGGGTCCAGAATGTCTCCAGAGATCTAATTTTCAGTCAATACCAGAATGTCCGGATTCATCTACCTTGCCCAGTGTCATGCCTGCTCCCGCTCTTCCTCCCCCTGGCGCTCGAGGGCTCGAGGGCCAGGATCCCCAGCAATACGCACTCAAGCAACCATCAGTACGCATACCTGCCTTCCCCGCGTCACGCGCATCTGCGATCATTGGACTCATGTGGACTCAATTACTTTTATCATTACCTTCCCTTCATCTGTCTGTTCCCAAGCTCTGTTCCCTGCTTCGGGATTGATTGTCATATGTCCGTATTACCCGTGTTCTGACGATGTTCCTGTCTTGTTCTATGTCTGTTCCCTATTAAATGTTTGACTCCCCGTACCTGCTTCTCCTCTCCAGCATCACTCTTTACACCCAGATCTTGATGTAATCCAGTTTAGGACTTAAACTCCTAATGTTAAGATGCATCAAACCAAGTCCTTTACCATTTTTAAAGTCACAAATTCATTCAAGCTACGTTCAATAGGCCGTTGCAGGCCCTGTCTGATGGTTGATATTGATATAGTTGGTATGGCTATAATATTGCATAGAACTGCACCATTTGGTCTATCCCTATTAGTAATTGAGGAATGAGTAGAAATTGGAATTACTTTTCCAAGGTTAGCCACATAGGCTGAGGCTGTAGCCAATGGCAATATGAGAAACTTTTAGAGTAACCAATGATGGAATGTTATAAACTGCATTTCATGGGCTTCGGTTGCTATTGTGCAACAGCCCAAGCCTTCTACATGTGAACAAATCAGTGTAACCACAGTTTATATAAGCACATCGGGTCCTCTCAATATTGTGGGTCTGTATTACAGTCAATAAACAGTTTATTGTCCTCTGTACTAACAGGACAATGTAGTCTAAACCTTTTCATCACCTGTCTGGTCAAGAAAGTCCACCTTCGACTTTTTCTTTCTCTATACACACATCCCAGACAGTCTACATGTCAAATATGTATGAATCAGGGTCAGTTCACTTGTGGCTGAAATACTTCAATCAGTAAACCACAGCAATGCAATAGCTGGAAAAGTAGTCAGGAAAAGTCTGACAAAACGCATTCAAGGTATGAAAGGCCCTCAGAACAAATTGTATCACCTCATTCTTCAGACAGCTAAAATGCTTTAACTATTTTCAATGACTTGTATCATACACACATCCAAAGAAGAACCTACAGCTCTGGGAAAAATTGATCAGTATATCTGCAAAATTATCAGTTTATCTGGTTTTACTATCTATAGGTATGTGTTTGGGTAAAATTAAATGTTTTGATTTATTCTATAAACTACTGACAATATTTCTTCCAAATTCCAAATAAAATATTGTCATTTAGAGCATTTGTTTGCAGAAAATGACAACTGGTCAAAATAACAAAAAATATGCAGTGTTGTCAGACCTCGAATAATGCAAAGAAAATAAATTCATATTCATTTTTAAACAACACAATACTAATGTTTTAACTTAGGAAAAGTTCAGAAATCAATATTTAGGACAAGTATTATAAATTGAATACAGTCATCAAGGCAGGACTCACACATTTCCTTCATGCTGACAAATAAGAAATTCCCCTGTCAACAGGGCCATCAGCCTGTTAAACAGCCATCACCAGAAAGAGGCTGCTGCCTACATACAGACTTGAAATCATTGGCCACTCTAACAAATGAATCACAAGTCACTTTATTAATGCCACATTAATAATGATGTTTACACATCTTGCATTACTCATCCCACATGTATATACTGTATGTTATACCATCTATTGCATCTAGCCTATGCTGCTCCATTATTGCTCATCCATATATTTATATGTACATATTATTATTCCATCCCTTTTCTTAGATTTGTGTATATTAGGTAGATGTTGTGAAATTGTTAGATTACTTGTTAGATATTTCTGCACTGTCGGAACTAGAAGCACAAGCATTTTGCTACACTCGCAATAACATCTGCTAACCATGTGTATGTGGCTGTCACGACTTCCGCCGAAGTTGGCTCCCCTGCCTGTTCGGGCGGTGCTCGGCGGTCGTCGTCACCGTCCTACTAGCCACCATCGATCCCTTTTTCGTTTGTCTGTTGGTTTTGTCTTATTAGTTTCACCTGTGTGTATTTTAGTTTATTGACGTCCTTATTTATAGTAGGTTGTCCCGCCCTTGTTTCGTGCGGGATTGTTTTGGTTTCATGTATTTTAGTGATTACGTATTGTGCTATTTGCTCCGATATATCTTAATCCTGTGTTGGATTATTTCACCCTGTTTTCGGGTTTTCAGTGTTTGTTCCGGAGAATAAACTATCGACTCACTGCACCTGCTCTCTGCGCTTGATTCCACCTACCTTGTTAATACGTGACAGAATCCCGCACCACCCATGGAATCAGCAGGAGCAGCCGCGTCTCCTCTCCCATCGATGGAGGAGAGAGTCCTCCACCACACCAGCGTGCTCCATCGGATTGGTTCTGCCATGGACCAAATGATGGAGAGGATGGATCGATGAGAGAGGAGTGGTCTTCCCACATCATCGCTAGCACCCCCTTCTCCAGCACCTCCTGTTCCTGTGACCACATCTGGCTCCGGGGCTCTGCGGTTGACACTCCCACGGGAGTATGACGGAACGGCGGCTGGGTGCCAGGGTTTCCTCCTTCAACTGGAGCTATACCTGGCTACCGTGCGTCCTGCTCCCTCTGGAGACGAGGAGCGCTCAGGACTTTGCTCTGGAGTTCAGGACCCTGGCCGCAGGAGCAGGATGGAACGACAGGGCCTTGGTCGACCATTTCAGATGCAGTCTCAGGGAGGACGTCCGCAGGGAGCTGGCATGTCGGGACACCACCTGCACACTGGATGAGCTCATTGACTTGGCTATCCGTCTCGACAATCTGCTGGCTGCTCGCGGGCGTTCGGATCAGGCCCTGTCGTTTCCACTTCCCAGCCCTCCTGCCCCTATCCCTATGGAATTAGGAGGGGCAGCTTCGAGGGAGACCGGAGGAGGAGTGTCCTCCTGCACCAGTTGTGGTCGACGAGGGCACACGTCAGACCGGTGCTGGAGGAACTCGTCTGGGAGTCGGGATGGCAGGCGGAGCACTGCTCGATCACCCCAGGTGAGTAAGCACCAGACTCACCCAGAGCCTCCTGTCGGTCATGTGTATGTTTTGATTTCTTTCCCTGGGTTTTTTCCCTCTCTACAGCATAAGGCGCTAGTCGATTCAGGCGCAGCTGGGAATTTCATGGATCGTGGGCTTGCGTTAAGGCTAGGGATTCCCCTGGTGTCGGTAGATCAACCTTTCCCCGTGCACTCATTAGATAGCCGACCATTAGGGTCAGGAGTGATTAGGGAGGCTACGGTGCCACTGGACATGGTAACGCAGGGGGATCATAAGGAGCAGATTAGTCTGTTCCTTATAGATTCACCTGCGTTTCCGGTGGTGTTGGGGGTTCCCTGGTTAGCTCAACACAACCCGGTGATTTCCTGGCGACAGGGGGCTCTTAAGGGGTGGTCAGAGGAGTGTTCAGGTAGGTGTAGAGGAGTTGCCGTTGGTGCGACTACGGTGGAGAGTCCAGACCAAGTTTCCACCGTGCGCATTCCCTCTGAATATGCCGATTTGGCTATCGCCTTCAGTAAAAAGAAGGCGACCCAATTACCACCTCATCGTCGAGAGGACTGCGTGATAAACCTTCTGGAGAACGCTGCACTTCCTAGGAGTCACGTGTATCCATTGTCCCAGGAGGAGACGGTAGCGATGGAAACATACGTTACTGAATCACTGAGACAGGGGTACATTCGGCCCTCCGCATCACCCGTCTCCTCGAGCTTCTTTTTTGTGAAGAAGAAGGATGGAGGTCTGCGTCCGTGCATTGATTATAGAGGTCTAAATTCCATCACAGTGGGGTTTAGTTACCCACTACCTCTCATCGCCACGGCGGTGGAATCATTTCACGGGGCGCGCTTCTTCACAAAACTGGACCTGAGGAGCGCGTATAATCTGGTGCGTATCCGGGGAGGGGATGAGTGGAAAACTGCATTCAGTACTACATCTGGTCATTATGAGTACCGCGTCATGCCATACGGGTTGAAGAATGCTCCAGCCGTTTTCCAATCCTTCGTAGACGAGATTCTCCGAGACCTGCTCGGGCAGGGAGTGGTAGTGTACATCGATGACATCTTGATCTATTCTGCCACACGCGCGGCGCATGTGTCTCTGGTGCGTAAGGTAATTGGGCGACTGCTGGAGCATGATCTGTATTGCAAGGTGGAGAAATGTGAGTTTTTCAAACAGTCCGTTTCCTTCCTGGGATATCGTATTTCCACCTCTGGGGTGGTGATGGAGGATGACCGCGTTACAGCCGTGCGTAATTGGCCGACTCCGACCACGGTGAAAGAGGTGCAGCGGTTTTTAGGGTTTGCCAATTACTACCGGAGGTTTATCCGGGGTTTTGGTCAGGTAGCTGCTCCCATCACCTCGCTGCTGAAGGGAGGACCGGTGCGCTTGCGCTGGTCAGCAGAGGCGGGCAGAGCATTCACTCGTTTGAAGGAGCTGTTCACCAATGCACCCGTGTTGGCGCATCCGGACCCCTCTTTAGCGTTCATAGTGGAGGTGGATGCGTCCGAGGCTGGGGTCGGAGCCGTGCTGTCCCAACGCTCGGGCGTGCCACCCAAACTTCGCCCTTGTGCTTTTTTTTCGAGCAAGCTCAGCCCAGCGGAGCGAAACTATGATGTGGGGGACCGGGAGTTGTTAGCTGTAGTCAAGGCTCTGAAGGTGTGGAGACATTGGCTTGAGGGGGCTAAACACCCCTTTCTCATCTGGACTGACCATCGTAATCTCGAGTATATCCGGGCAGCGAAGAGAATGAATCCACGTCAGGCTAGATGGGCCATGTTTTTTACCAGATTCCGGTTTACCCTCTCATACCGGCCCGGCTCCAAAAACACCAAGGCCGACGCGCTGTCCCGCCTCTATGATACCGAGGAGCGGCCCGTTGAGCTAACTCCCATCATTTCACCGTCATGTCTCGTGGCACCGGTGGTATGGGAGGTGGACGCAGAGATAGAGGGGGCCTCACGGTCAGAGCCGGCCCCCCCCAACTGTCCAGTAGGAACCCAGTACGTACCGAGGGGGGTCCGGGACAAGCTGATTCGGTGGGCTCATACTCTCCCCTCCTCGGGTCATCCGGGCATCGAGAGGACAGTGCGGAGTCTGAGAGGGAGATACTGGTGGCCCACGCTAGCTAAAGACGTGAGATTTTATGTCTCCTCCTGCTCCGTGTGTGCTCAGAGCAAGGCTCCTCGGCACTTGCCTAGAGGGAAATTACAACCCCTCCCCGTTCCACAACGGCCGTGGACACACTTATCGGTGGACTTTCTTACCGACCTTCCCCCGTCCCAGGGAAGTACTACAATCCTGGTCGTTGTGGATCGGTTTTCTAAGTCCTGTCGTCTCATCCCGTTGCCCGGTCTCCCTAAGGCCCTGCAGACTGCTGAGGCCTTGTTTACCCATGTCTTCCGGCACTATGGGGTGCCTGAGGACATCGTTTCTGATCGGGGTCCCCAATTCACGTCCAGAGTATGGAGGGCGTTTATGGAGAGACTGGGGGTCTCGGTCAGCTTAACCTCAGGTTTTCACCCCGAGAGTAATGGGCAGGTGGAGCGCGTAAATCAAGAGGTGGGCAGGTTTCTGCGGTCCTATTGCCGGGACCGGCCTGGTGAGTGGGCAAGGTATGTTCCCTGGGCTGAACTAGCTCAGAACTCCCTACGCCACTCCTCAACTAACTTGTCTCCTTTTGAGTGTGTGCTAGGTTACCAGCCGGTCCTGGCTCCATGGCATCAGAGCCAGACCGAGGCTCCTGCGGTGGAGGAATGGGTACAGCGCTCCAAGGACACATGGAAAGCCGTTCAGGACTCACTACGGTTAGCGGGCGAACGGCAGAAGAGGAGCGCTGACCAACACCGCAGTGAGGCCCCCGTGTTTGCACCGGGGGACAGGGTCTGGCTCTCGACCCGGAACCTGCCCCTCCGCCTGCCCTGTCGGAAGCTGGGGCCGCAGTGTGTGGGGCCGTTTAAAGTCCTGAGGAGAATAAACGAGGTGTGTTACAGGTTACAACTTCCTAGGTATTACCGTATTAACCCCTCGTTTCATGTGTCTCTCCTCAGGCCGGTGGTGGCTGGTCCCCTGCAAGAAGGTGAGGTGCCTGAGGTCCCTCCGCCCCCCCTGGACATCGAGGGGTCCCCGGCGTACACAGTTCGGGGCATTCTGGATTCGAGACGCCGGGTGGGGGGCCTACAGTACCTCGTGGACTGGGAGGGGTACGGTCCGGAGGAGAGATGCTGGGTTCCGGTGAGGGACATTTTGGACCCTTCTCTCCTGAGTGATTTCCACCGCCTCCACCCGGATCGCCCAGCACCTCGTCCTCCGGGTCGTCCTCGAGGACGGTGGCGGCGCGCTGCGGGGGCCGCGCGTCAGGGGGGGGGTACTGTCACGACTTCCGCCGAAGTTGGCTCCCCTGCCTGTTCGGGCGGTGCTCGGCGGTCGTCGTCACCGTCCTACTAGCCACCATCGATCCCTTTTTCGTTTGTCTGTTGGTTTTGTCTTATTAGTTTCACCTGTGTGTATTTTAGTTTATTGACGTCCTTATTTATAGTAGGTTGTCCCGCCCTTGTTTCGTGCGGGATTGTTTTGGTTTCATGTATTTTAGTGATTACGTATTGTGCTATTTGCTCCGATATATCTTAATCCTGTGTTGGATTATTTCACCCTGTTTTCGGGTTTTCAGTGTTTGTTCCGGAGAATAAACTATCGACTCACTGCACCTGCTCTCTGCGCTTGATTCCACCTACCTTGTTAATACGTGACAGTGGCCAATAAAATGTTATTTCATTTAGTTGGAGTAGGATGCAGAACACCCTGCTGCCTTTATCCTTCTCCTTGGAAAGCCAAGTTAATAAACAGATCTAAGCAGAACTAAACAGGACTAAGCACACAACCCTGAGCGGCCCCTGTGTTGATGATCAGTATGGCGGATGTGCAATCCGGTTTCCGAGCTGGTCACGGGTGCACCTCAGCCACACTCAAGGTACTAAACGATATCATAACCGCCATCGATAAAAGACAGTACTGTGCAGCCGTCTTCATCGACCTGGCCAAGGCTTTTGACTCTGTCAATCACCGCATTCTTATCGGCATACTCAACAGCCTTGGTTACTCAAATGACTGCCTCGCCTGGTTCACCAACTACTTCTCAGATAGAGTTCAGTGTGTCAAATCGGAGGGCCTGTTGTCCGGACCTCTGGAAGTCTCTATGGGTGTACCACAGGGTTCAATTCTCGGGCCGACTCTTTTCTCTGTGTATATCAACAATGTTGCTCTTGCTGCGGGTGATTCCCTGATCCTCCTCTACGCAGACGACACCATTCTGTATACATCTGGCCCTTCTTTGGACACTGTGTTAACAAACCTCCAAACGAGCTTCAATGCCATACAACACTCCTTCCGTGGCCTCCAACTGCTCTTAAACGGTAGTAAAACTAAATGCATGCTTTTTAACCATTCGCTGCTCGCACCCACCCGCCCGACTAGCATCACTACTCTGGACGGTCCTGACTTAGAATATGTGGACAACTACAAATACCTAGGTGTCTGGCTAGACTGTAAACACTCCTTCCAGACTCATATTAAACAGCTCCAATCCAAAATTAAATCTAGAATCGGTTTTCTATTTCACAGCCTCCGCCACTCACGCCACCAAACATACCTCGTAAAGCTGACCATCCTACCGATCCTCGACTTTGGCGATGTAATTTACAAAATAGCCTCCAACACTCTACTCAGTAAACTGTATGCAGTCTATCACAGTGCTATCCGTTTTGTAACCAAAGCCCCATATACCACCCACCACTGCAACCTGTATGCTCTCATCGGCTGGCCCTCGCTACATATTCGTCGCCAGACCCCTGGCTCCAGGTCATCTATAAGTCTTTGTTAGGTAAAGCTCCGCCTTATCTCAGCTCACTGGTCACCATAACAACACCCAACCGTAGCACGCGCTCCAGCAGGTATATCTCACTGGTCATCCCCAAAGCCAAGCTCTTTGGCCGCCTTTCCTTCCAGTTCTCTGCTGCCAATGACTGGAACAAATTGCAAAAATCGCTGAAGTTGGAGACTTATATTTCCCTCACTAACTTTAAACATCAGCTATCTGATGCAGTTAGCTGTAGCTGTACATAGCCCATCTGTAAATAGCCCATCCAATATACCTACCTCATCCCCATATTGTTTTTATTTACTTTTCTAATCTTTTGCACACCAGTATTTCTACTTGCACATCATCATCTGAAAATCTATCCCTCCAGTGTTAATTTGCTAAATTATAATTACTTCGTCACTATGGCCTATTTATTGCCTTACCTCCTCACGCCATTTGCACACACTGTATATGGACTTTTTTTCTATTGTGTTATTGACTGTACGCTTGTTCATTCCATGTGTAACTCTGTGTTGTTGTTTGTGTCGCACTGCTTTGCTTTATCTTGCCAGGTCGCAGTTGTAAATGAGAACTTGTTCTCAACTGGCCTACCTGGTTAAATAAAAATTTAAATAAATAAATAAATACAATTTTATTAAAAAAAACACTGCCAGATCTCTGACCTCCTCCCTATAGACTGATTAATCCTGTACACTGATTAGTCGTCAGCAAACTTGATGATGGGGTTGGAGTTCAGCGCATCCATGCAGTCGTGGGTGAACAGGGAGTTCAGGAGGGGACTAAGCACACAACCCTGAGCAGCCCCTGTGTTGATGATCAGTATGGCGGATGTGTTGCTGCCTACACTTACCGTCTGGGGGTGGCCCGACAGAAAATCCAGGAAACAGTTGCAGAGGGAGGTGTTCAGTCCCAGGGTCCTGAGTTTGGTAATGAGCTTGGAGGGGATTATGGTGTTGAATGCTGAGCTGAATTCAATGAACAGGTATTATTTTTGTCCTGGTATTATTTCAGTCTTTGGGAGCTAGCCATTATGTTCCTCTTTATCACACACACACAAGTTTTCACGTGAGCCATGCTTAACACCCCAGCCATCCTACAATCTAAACTTGATGCCCTCAATCTCACACAAATTATCAATGAACCTACCAGGTACCTCCCCAAAGCCTTAAACACGGGCACCCTCATAGATATCATCCTAACCAACTTCCCCTCTAAATACACCTCTGCTGTCTTCAACCAAGATCTCAGCGATCACTGCCTCATTGCCTGCATCCGTAATGGGTCAGCGGTCAAACGACCTCCTCTCATCACTGTAAAACGCTCCCTGAAACACTTCAGCGAGCAGGCCTTTCTAATCGACCTGGCCGGGGTATCCTGGAAGGATATTGACCTAATCCCGTCAGTAAAGGATGCCTGGATATTTTTTTTAAATGCCTTCCTAACCATCTTAAATAAACATGCCCCATTCAAGAAATTTAGAACCAGGAACAGATATGGTTCTCCCCAGACCTGACTGCCCTTAACCAACACAAAAACATCCTATGGCGTTCTGCATTAGCATCGAACAGCCCCCGTGATATGCAGCTGTTCAGGGAAGCTAGAAACCATTATACACAGGCAGTTAGAAAAGCCAAGGCTAGCTTTTTCAAGCAGAAATTTGCTTCTTGCAACACTAACTCAAAAAAGTTCTGGGACACTGTAAAGTCCATGGAGAATAAGAACACCTCCTCCCAGCTGCCCACTGCACTGAAGATAGGAAACACTGTCAGCACTGATAAATCCACCATAATTGAGAATTTCAATAAGCATTTTTCTACGGCTGGCCATGCTTTCCACCTGGCTACTCCTACCCCTGTCAATAGCACTGCACCCCCAACAGCAACTCGCCCAAGCCTTCCCCATTTCTCCTTCTCCCAAATCCATTCAGCTGATGTTTTGAAAGAGCTGCAAAATCTGGACCCCTACAAATCAGCCGGGCTAGACAATCTGGACCCTTTCTTTCTAAAATTATCTGCCTAAATTGTTGCCACCCCTATTACTAGCCTGTTCAACCTCTCTTTCGTGTCGTCTGAGATTCCCAAATATTGGAAAGCAGCTGCGGTCATCCCCCTCTTCAAAGGGAGGGACACTCTTGACCCAAACTGCTACAGACCTATATCTATCCTACCATGCCTTTCTAAGGTCTTCGAAAGCCAAGTCAACAAACAGATTACCGACCATTTAGAATCTCACCATACCTTCTCTGCTATGCAATCTGGTTTCAGAGCTGGTCATGGGTGCACCTCAGCCACGCTCAAGGTCCTAAACGATATCTTAACCGCCATCGATAAGAAACATTACTGTGCAGCCGTATTCATTGATCTGGCCAAGGCTTTCGACTCTGTCAATCACCACATCCTCATCGGCAGACTCAACAGCCTTGGTTTCTCAAATGATTGCCTCGCCTGGTTCACCAACTACTTCTCTGATAGAGTTCAGTGTGTCAAATCGGAGGGTTTGTTGTCCGGACCTCTGGCAGTCTCTATGGGGGTGCCACAGGGTTCAATTCTTGGACCGACTCTCTTCTCTGTATACATCAATGAGGTCGCTCTTGCTGCTGGTGAGTCTCTGATCCACCTCTACGCAGACGACACCATTCTGTATACTTCCAGCCCTTCTTTGGACACTGTGTTAACAACCCTCCAGGCAAGCTTCAATGCCATACAACTCTCCTTCCGTGGCCTCCAATTGCTCTTAAATACAAGTAAAACTAAATGCATGCTCTTCAACCGATCGCTACCTGCACCTACCCGCCTGTCCAACATCACTACTCTGGACGGCTCTGACTTAGAATACGTGGACAACTACAAATACTTAGGTGTCTGGTTAGACTGTAAACTCTCCTTCCAGACCCATATCAAACATCTCCAATCCAAAGTTAAATCTAGAATTGGCTTCCTATTTCGCAACAAAGCATCCTTCACTCATGCTGCCAAACATACCCTTGTAAAACTGACCATCCTACCAATCCTCGACTTTGGCGATGTCATTTACAAAATAGCCTCCAATACCCTACTCAACAAATTGGATGCAGTCTATCACAGTGCAATCCGTTTTGTCACCAAAGACCCATATACTACCCACCATTGCGACCTGTACGCTCTCGTTGGCTGGCCCTCGCTTCATACACGTCGCCAAACCCACTGGCTCCATGTCATCTACAAGACCCTGCTAGGTAAAGTCCCCCCTTATCTCAGCTCGCTGGTCACCATAGCATCTCCCACATGAAGCACACGCCCCAGCAGGTATATCTCTCTAGTCACCCCCAAAACCAATTCTTTCTTTGGCCGCCTCTCTTTCCAGTTCTCTGCTGCCAATGACTGGAACGAACTACAAAAATCTCTGAAACTGGAAACACTTATCTCCCTCACTAGCTTTAAGCACCAACTGTCAGAGCAGCTCACAGATTACTGCACCTGTACATAGCCCACCTATAATTTAGCCCAAACAACTACCTCTTCCCAACTGTATTTAATTTATTTATTTATTTTGCTCCTTTGCACCCCATTATTTTTATTTCTACTTTGCACATTCTTCCATTGCAAAACTACCATTCCAGTGTTTTACTTGCTATATTGTATTTACCTTGCCACCATGGCCTTTTTTTGCCTTTACCTCCCTTCTCACCTCATTTGCTCACATTGTATATAGACTTGTTTATACTGTATTATTGACTGTATGTTTGTTTTACTCCATGTGTAACTCTGTGTCGTTGTATCTGTCGAACTGCTTTGCTTTATCTTGGCCAGGTCGCAATTGTAAATGAGAACTTGTTCTCAACTTGCCTACCTGGTTAAATAAAGGTAAAATAAAAATAAATAAATAAATAAATGTTTACATCTTAGATAGAAGCAGGCCATTGGCTGCCTGATTGGTTCCAAGTTTAGCAGTTCGACAAATATGCCTGAGCAGACAGTGTTAAAATTGTAATTTTATGAAAAAATGTGCAATAATTGAAGGCGCCAACAAATGTTATAGTCATCATATTCAATATTTTACTGTCATATAGAAAATGTCAGCTCTTCCCTTGACGGGGCTTGATCAACTTCATGTTTTTCTGCTTCGGCCCACTACCTCACCCCTTGATGATTCAATTTTGCTAGCAAACAATTATTGACTTAACATAGTGAAAATACTTCAGATTATGCTGATTTGTCTACTTTTTAGCAAAGTAATTATCTTTGTAGAGGTGCCATGCTGGCGCAATAATGAATTCCCCTGCAGCTTCATCTGATTTGAGAGGCAAGCCAATTAGGCAATCACAGTGACAGGTTGGAACAGTATTTCTGCAGTCTTGCACATCGCCTTTGCTGTGTCTGATACAGTTAGAGCTGCTCAACTATACTGAATCTGTAAACACTATGAGGACACCAACTAGGCATTGGGATATATCTCCTAAGCTATCAACTTGCATTGCATTATGATGTCTAATAGTAGTGTACTGTTTCATAAAAATAAAAATACATCTTTGTTGCAGCTGTAAGACAACCAAGAACATGTAAAGTGTGCTAAAGTCGTGCCAAAGACTTAAAACTGCAATATATAACTTTTTGGGTGACCTGATCAAATTCGCATAGAAATGAAAGTTATAGAGCTGTCATTCTCATTGAAAGCAAGTCTAAGAAGTAGTAGATCTGGTCTATGTGCACTATTTATATTCTTCCCATGCTTAAGTTTAGTTTTGGAGTATTTTAGTTTTAGTTTTGTACACCAGCTCCAAACTGTTGAAAATACAATAGTTTTGATTATGGAAAATCTGTTTCACAGCGGTTTAGATCATACAATAATTCTACACACTATTCATGCTTGTTTTGTCACATAAACTGAAATTAGGCAAACTATTAGAATTTGAGCAACCAGGAAATGGAGGAGCGATTTCTGCATTAAGTTTCTTTCAATTATATTTTTTTAGTCCTGTCCCTACTGGTAACTGTCTAATATCACCCTCATGTCACACTGATGAAGAAATCAACCATGTTCAACAAGTCCACTTTTGTTCAACAAACATTAAGTACTTTCACTTATCATTGTCTTTGCATTAAAGTAAAGGTATGCACTCATCTATGTTTACTGAACCAACAGTAGGACATTTACATTTGTTTATTGGGCTCCTTTGTGGCGCAGCGGTCTCAGTGCTAGAGGCGTCACTACAGACCCTGGTTCAATTCCAGGCTGTATCACAACCGGCTGTGATTGGGAATCCAATAGGGCAGCGCACAGTTGGCTCCGCGTTGTCCGGATTAGGGTTTGGCCGGGGTAGGCCATCATTGTAAATAAGAATTTGTTCTTAACTGACTTGCCAAGTTAAATAAAGGTTAAATAAAAAATATATTTATTGCATAAATTAAACTGTAGGTTTCACGTGACAACATTTAGCCTGTAATTTAACATTTAGTCCAGGGTTTGTCCCTCTGAGAGACCTCAAAAGCCTTTTAAGCAGTGTTAAAAGTATAAATTATGAAGTGAGCTAATGGGGCATTCTATGTAATTGGCCTCTGCTCTCCTTAGGCAAGTCACTAAGTCACAAAGAACACTGAAATGTTAAGGGAGGTGGGAAGGTACCTGCTTACAGGCCCACTTAAGATTATGGAAATAATGACTTCACACATCTTATATTCCCGATGACATTACGGTCATTAAATTCATGCATTTAATAGTGAGATATTTCAGAGAGTTACTAGAGCAAAACTGCAATTATTCAGGTGAAATAATCTCCCTATAATCAGACCTGATTAGTGGGATTGTCATGCTGAGAAATCTGACAAACAACTCAAAGGCAAGCAGACAGGATCCACGCCTACGCCAAAATAAAAATGTAAGTAATGAAAATCCTATACATTTGTCTAAGCCGGAAAGAAGGTTAGAACTATTACTATGAGTTGTCACATGGTCACTCTGCCTTTAGAAAAGATTGGTTAGAGACATTGGCCAGCAATTGAAGCGGCAAAACCTTAATATCCCCAGAGCTTCTCTAACCAAGTGGTCATGTGATCCTCTGGTCATTGAGCAGTAATTATAAGCTGACTGCACATTCTGTAATCACTAGCGATGATGGTCAGATAATGGTCACATGGATTAGAAGATGAAGACTTAGCATAGTGTTGTCAGCACTTCTAAAAGTCCCCAACTGGTAAAATCGGTCACCAAGCATGGTCCTACCATTGACAGCATTGTGAGGAAGAGACAAAGATGTCAATGAAGTGCACATCCCTACATCATATGTGCACACTTTTGAGTACCTATCCATTTCGGGGATGAGACCTGAAGGGGATGAAGTAGTGATATCTCCTGGACCCTTAAAAAACTCAAGATAAATAAAAGATAACATAAAAAAAACATATTCATAAAGAAGTACAGCATGGATCAACGCATGGCATAGCTTCGACACACATTGATTGAACTCTTTACAACAAGGGTAGGCAACCAGATTCAACCGTTGGCCAATTTCTGTCAGAGTGGATGGTCGCGGGCCAGAACATAAATATTGTCATTTGTACACTGCAAATGATCACAATTAAGCCCAAAAAGAGATTCTATTGGAAAATAACGATCATTTCATTACTTGATTACATTGAGACACGATCACATACAATATGTCTCTTTTCTTTTTAGTAAAGAATTAGATCCTGTGCCTCCACAAGAGGAGAAACTCCCACACCGCTGCTCTACAGGCTGAGCCACCTGTGACGTGAACATTTGAGAACAATGTTTACAATATTCAGCTCATTGGTACTTAAATCTGTTTACAGCACACATAGTATTGACCACGGACTGTATAATATTGGTCATATTAGCGTAAAGGGGCAATCTACAGTTGCTACGTCAATTTTTCAACGTATAAATGAATGATACGTAGCCATTAATTCTTGAAGAATATCAATTATTAATGCCTCATGAGATTAGTTCAACTGTCATACGACATCAGAAGCCTAAAAATAAGCCTTTTTTATTCCAATGCTTGTAAACACATAAATGTAAAGAAACACTATGTAGCCTCAAAACAAGGGTTTAAACTATAGTTTGACATCATGGATGGTCAGTCCTTGCATCCATAGCTTTGTATATGAATTTGAGAGTGGTTACATTTCTCCAGCCTTTTTGGCAAAACGGGCAGGGAAAACAATTTGTTATTGCTTCAACTGCGAATTGCCTCTTTAAGTAACCATATGTATAAAATTGTAGTAAAATAGAAACATAATAGAACACTCCAATCAACAGTTCCTGTGTTGTTGAAAGGGAATATATGTGGTAAACTCGCAAACACCATGTACAGTATATCATTAATTCATGGAAAATGTAATTGATTAAATGACCTTGAGAGCGAGAAGGAGAGAGAGATAAGAGAGAGGGGAAAGAAAGAGAGTGAGAGAGAGTGAGTGAGAGAGAGAAAGAGAGAAAAAGAGAGAAAAAGAGAGAGAGAAAGAGAGAGACAGGGGAGTGTGAAGAGACAATTCTCACAGGCCAGACAGGGAGAGAGCTATACACAATAGCCTGAGAGGCAGAGGTGGTCACCATGGAAACAGCACTGAGAGTTTCAACAGCGAAGGTTGCAATATCAAAACTAATGGCACTGCAAATAATGGCACTGCAGCAGTTCGTTAAGGCCATTGCTGAATATCTCATAATTGGGAAGTTAACCATTACAGTAGATAATAGAGAGAATGTCAACAAAGTAAAATAAAAAAGTGCAGAATTCAAAGTAGATAAAGAGATATGGAGCATAAGTGTGAATATCAGCATGTTATTTTGATGTATAGGCAGGGCTCCAGACTGCGACCATTTAGTTGCATTTTACGACCCTTGACTTGGATGTGTAAGTTACATTTTTTATTGATCGCATCATACAAGGTCACCTCACTCAAAACATCCTATTTTTTAGGAGTCTAAAACATGATTTGGTCAAACAGTGAAGTGTATTATCCTCATGATTCCTGTAATGAAAGTGTTTGCCCAGACGGTGTGCCTGTTTCACTGGTGCCTGCTGCTGTGAAGAGAAAGCCACTCTCAATGCCTCTCTCACTGCACTCCGAGATACATTTTTTTTTCCTGATTGTATAATATTTCAATATCCAATTGCGGGAAAAACACAGCTATCCTGTGTAATACTTGTTGTTGTAGTTGAAAAGAGTAGGTTCTCAGCTTTCTGTAGGTATACTTTGTATTTCTCTACTCTAAATGTTTTGTTCTAAAGCAACTATTTTACAACCAAGATATTTGATATGGCTTTGAGATACATATCGAGCAAAATGCGTATTGTCCATTGCGAGTGCATGGGCCTCATTGGGTAGTAGGCTACGACTGCAAAGTTTTTTAGGACATAACATGTACTGTTAGATTAGTACATGGCTACTACCAGTGGTTATAATATTTTGAATTAGCGATCTAGCCAATGAGTTTTGTGTTTCCACTTTGTCAGGTGATGAATTAGCACCAAATAAATTAGCCTATGACATTAGTGCACATAAAGATGTAGGCAAATTCATCTCTTTTGATTCTTGTTTTGTTGAAAATTCCTATTTTAACAGTAAAATATAACAACAATAGCCCAAATGTCAACCCAAAATGATTGACAATCACTGGGTTAGGTTGCACCTCAAAATAACTTGGATTCCTGCTTAATCATGTTCGATGAAGCAACGTATTTCTTGAATAACATATCAGTAATTTATAACTTTTTTTTAAAATAAAGCACTGTGAATTACAATTATAGGATAATTAAAATCATGGACTGGTGACACCAACTGAAGAAGTTAGTGGCTCCAGTGTCATCAGGGTAAAAATGTTAGTCTGGAGTTAGTCTGTGTATAGGCTACAGTACAATACATTTCTGACTCATTACACTAATAAGTTAGTCTATTACTTTTCTCAAGGTTGTCAGCTTCCTATATTGCTAATCAGTTGCACAGATCATTATACTTCTAGCTTGTAGGTAACATCTGGCCACAGGTTCCCAAATGGAGGTTTGTTGACCACTGGTGATACATGAGATGCCCCTCAAGAGGCTTTGAATTTACTGTAATGAAAATTGTATTAGCCTACAACACAAAATCATATTTTTTTATGATCTACAGTGATAACATTATCACCAAGGCTGTCATAAAAGTACAAAGGTAGTGAGACAACTGGAAGCTACGTCATATCAAATAAAGGGAATTGAGGAATGAGGATTTGAATAAAATGGCACAACAGGTGTTCCCCAACATATCTGTTTTCAAACAACAATATTTATAATGCCGGGATCACTTTTAGATTTGGGTATGTCATTTTAGGTGAAAATTGAAAAAAGGGGGCAGATCCTTAAGGGAGGAAATTGCCCTTTGCCAAATGGGAATGGTTCATACACCACTGGTTCCTGGGTCTCCTGCCAGTCCCCAAGGTCCCCCGTCTGTTTCTAATCAAAAACCTCTCAAACAACACAATCACTTGTATCCTTGACAAGCCTATCAATGCTCACTGTATTTTTTTAAGTTGTCGTGCCCACAGAGACATTTACTATCTAGGCCACATCATGTCTAACTCCTCATGAATCTCTCACAATGTTACTGAATGTCAAGATCTTTTAGCTGTTTAGGTTAAAGAAGTGAGATATGTATTGCAGGGTATAGTTCACGAAGCATGTGTGACATTAAATGTGTAACTGTTCTGATATCGATGAAAACAAACCGATTGAAAGAGTTAAAGAGAGTTCCCTTTCTCCTGGATTGTGTTAAGCTACAGTCTTTTCTACTCTCTTTGACACATGCTGAGTGCTTTGAGCTGCAAAGCCAATATGATTACACCCACTGTGCTCTGTAGAAAAAGCAATTGTACGCTAGTAAAGTATTTGCTTAATGAAAGAGGAGGCATACAAACCAAGAGCCTGTCTATTTAAAATAAAAAGTGGCTGTCTCCTGAGCTTCGGAAGTGGGACCTATAGGATTTTAGTATGCATAGGGGAGCACAGCCAATCCTCACACATCTTGTTTGATAGTGTGTGTTCCAGACACAAGGTGTCAGCTCATGTTAAAGCGAGAAGGACACCAAGCGCATGGGAGAGCCGCCTCTCTATCTCTCTGTCCACCTTACGCTTACCTCTAAAAACATCACTTGGGGTTACTGAGTGACACTACATCTCCTCTTTTGTGACAAACATAATTATTTGGTAAAACGGTCTCCTTTTTATCTGTAATTCAGTTGTCTGTCAAAGTGATGTGATGCCTGTCGGTTTCTGTATAAGCACATTGTGACATCTGCTGATGTAAAAAGGGCTTTATAAATCTATTTGATTTAATTTCATTTGACCTTGTCAAGGGTAGCCCCAGGTAGCCGCTGGTGTCTGATTAAGGTCTGAATTATACAAACAAATCAAGTATTCCTCTGACTCTAAGGTAGTAAACTGTTAATAATTTAATTTTATTGGAAGTACACCCTGATGCAACAGAATGCAAAGAGTAAGATCAAAGTTGCAGGTCTTTATTTCAGTATTATGCGAGGTTCTGTCACACCCTGACCATAGAGAGCCCTTGGGGTTCTCTATGGTGCAATAGGTCAGAGCGTGACTAGGGGATGTTCTAGTCTTGTATTTCTATGTTGGTGTGAGTATGGTTCCCAATTGGAGGCAGCTGATGATCGTTGCCTCTAATGGGGGATCACAATTAATCTTATCCCCTGTGTTTGTGGGATATTGTTTCGTTTTGGTTAAGTGCTATGTGCGTTACAAACTTCATGTTCGTATATTCTTTGCTGTTTTTTGAAGGTTTACTTGAATAAATATGTGGAACTCTACTCACGCTGTGCCTTGGTCCGCGCATTATGTGTACGATGAACGTGACAGAATATCCCACCACTACAGGACCAAGCAGCGTACCATGGAGGTAAAGGAGAGCTGGACATGGGAGGAAATAATGGGTGGATGCGAGACCCTTCCTTGACGGGAGTCGCCAAGGAGTTTAGGAGGACAGCGACGACGCGGCCACAGAAACCCCAAGATTTATTTTTGGGGTGGGACAAGGTGCTGTCGGTCGAGCCGAGGAGAGAGCCAGAGACCGTCGGGGAGTCACTGGAGCTACTGGAGGAGGGAGATCGGAGAGAAATGTTGGTTAGCTGTATTTTGCACGGCATTCGCCCTGAAGAGAGTGTCATTAGTCCGGTGCCACCTGTGCCGGCTCCACGCACCAGGCCTCCCGTGGCACCTCCCCAGCCCTTTACGTCCTGTGCCGGCGCCCTGCACTCGTCCACCAGTGTGTGTGTACAGTCCAGAGCTTCCAGCGATGGTTCACAGTCCAGTGCTTCCAGCGATGGTTCACAGTCCAGAGCTTCCAGTGACGGTTCACAGTCCAGAGCTTCCAGCGATGGTTCACAGTCCAGAGCTTCCAGCGATGGTTCACAGTCCAGAGCTTCCAGCGATGGTTCACAGTCCAGAGCTTCCAGCGACGGTTCACAGTCCGGAGCCTCCAGAGACGGTCAACGGTTCGGAGCCTACAGAGACGGTCAACGGTTCGGAGCCTCCAGAGACGGTCAACGGTTCGGAGCCTCCAGAGACGGTCGAAGGTCCGGAGCGTCCAGAGACGGTCAACGGTCCGGAGCTTCCAGAGACGGTCAACGGTTCGGAGCCTTATGGGGCGGGCAATGGTATGGAACATCCGGGGGCGGTCAACGGTCCGGAACATCCAGTGACGGTCAACGGCCCGGAGCTTCCAGTGACGGTCCACGGCTCAGAGCTTCCAGCGCCGGTGCCATGGCTGGAGCCTTCCTCTGCGCCGGTGCCCAGTCCAGGCACGTGGTCCAGTCCTGCACCATGGCTGGAGCCTTCCTGTGCGCCGGTGCCCAGTCCAGGCACGGCGTCCAGTCCCGCTCCATGGCCGGAGCCTTCCGCTGCTCCGGTGCCCAGTCCGGGCACGGCGTTCAGCCCGGCTTCAGGGTCAGATCCGCGGTCTGAGCGGGGGCTTCGTCCCGCACCGGAGCCGCAACCAACGCTAGTTGCGCACCTTAATCCTCCCTTTTTCCCACCTGCGTTTGTGGGATATTGTTTCATTTTGGTTTAGTGCTATGTGTGCTATGAACTTTACATTTGTTTATTCTTTGTTGTTTTTTGAAGGTTCACTTTAATAAATATGTGGAACTCTACTCACGCTGAGCCTTGGTCCGCTCATTATGTATACGACGAACGTGACAGGTTCTGAATGTGCAATCCCTAACACTCCCAATGCTTAAAAACATAGATACTTTTGCGGAGACTTTTCAATGATTATTACATGACTTACGAGTCATTGGAAGTCTTTTGGAGTGTACGGCAAGATCCAAAATAATACCACAGTTATTCCTGTGAGTGAAACATGTAATATCTACTAAATGTAGCCTATTACTATTTAAAATGGAGTTTTCTGTAATCAGAGCCAGCCATCCCTGTGTGCCCACGAGCAAAAAAAGTTGAGATTGACCCATCTTTCAAGAATCCATGAGCTTCTAAACAGCAACCCTTTCTTTCGGCCTATTGGCAGAATGTGTAAAGTGGCATGGGCATCATATCATCTAAATGAGACCTTCTGGTCTGTGGTGTCCATGTTTCTGTCAGAGTGCCAGCTAACTGCCCACGTATTGTCTCTTTGTCAATAAGCCTGTGTCCCCCGTGATAGCACACTGATTGAATTGTTGCCTGGACTCGGCATGTGTCAGACATTCAGTGTTTAGAGAACGCACAGGTTCTTGCACCAAAGTTGACACTGCTGATCAAGCAGGGGTGCCTTTATCGTGGGATAACTATGACGATTAGAACAGATAGACGCTGGCTAAGATTTCTAGTTCTTTGTGTGAGGGCAAACTGAGCAAACAAAGAGTATGCTTACACCTTACAGCTGATAATTCAAACACAGATGTTGCCAATACAGCGTATGGTATGCAGTAATATTTAAACAGGAGAAATAACAGATATTACACAAATAACTGGGATGTGTATTTTCCAAAAAGGCATATTCGATTCAATCAGTGCTCAGAAACACTAAAAACACAGATACATACGATATACACTGAGTATGCAAAACATTAAGAACACCTGCTCTTTCCATGACATAGACTGACCAGCTATGATCCCTTATTGTTTGTTAAATCCATTTCATATCAGTGTAGACTAAAGGGAGGAGACAGGTTCAAGAAAAAAATGTAAGCTTTGAAACAATTGAGACATGCATGTGTGCCATTCAGAGGGTGAATGGTAGGCCGTCATTGTAAGGTAGGCCGTCATTGTTAATAAGAATTTGTTCTTAAATGACTTAAATGACCTATATAAATAAATGTTAAATAAAAATAAAATAAATGAATAAATGTACAAGGCAAAAGATTTAAGTGCCTTTGAACGGGGTGTGGTAGCAGGTGCCAGGCACACCAGTTAGAGTGTGTCAAGAACTGCAATGCTGCTAGGTGTTTCACGCTCAACAGTTTCCAGTGTGTATCAAGATGCACCTTTCACCCTCAGAACAGCCTCAATTCGTCAGGGTATGGACTCTAAAAGGTATGGACCATTCTTGATACACACGGGAAACTGTTGAGTGTGAAAAACCCAACAGCAATAAGGGACCATAGCTTTCACCTGGTCAGTCTATGTCATGGAAAGAGCAAGTGTTCCTAATGTTTTGTACACTCAGTGTACAGCGTAATTCATTGTGTATTTCATTCCTCTTGTGTTACTATTTTTATTTTATTTTAACTCTGCATCATTGGGAAAGGCTCATAAGTAAGCATTTGAAGGTGAAGTCTACACCTGTTGTATTCGGCACGTGACAAATACAATTTGATTTGATATGATCTGGCTGGTGAGCTGCAAGAGTACAGTCAGAGAAACAGCCACCAGGAATGTTCATGTTGTGGATGTGATTATTTTTATTTGGTGCAAATGAAATTCCTCATCTAATAAAGAGGCTCAAAGCAGATGAGCACGGTTTAGCATAATTGCCGTAGCAATCGTTAAGCAAAATAACTCTCAGTTTCCTGGTCAGATGGCAGTGGCGAATGGGGAGTTCATTATTTGCCAACGTATGCCTGACCTGCCAACCTTTTGAAATGCACCATTTATCTTACATGCATTTTAAACTGTACTTTTACAAATAATTTGCATTCCAAGATATTTTGACTTCTGCCATGTTACAGTTTGGAGAATCAATCAAGGTAACTCCACCAGGTGGGATGAGTGGAGTTCTCTCATCCCTGGGTAATCTATACAGACACGGTGAGCCCTGCCTGCCTCTCTCTCTGCCCAGCCTACATAGCCTGCCAATAAATAAATAAGATCGAATGAAAGACAGGGGAATAGGAAGCTGTGATGAAGTTTTTGAAGCTGCACAACAGGGATGATACATTTTTGTAGCTCACGTCTTTAATTAGTTTTATGGTATAAAGCACTGGGAATTGTTACCCCAGCAGAAAATCAAGTTTTCCACTCCGCTGCTTAGCCCTGTAACAGTGGCAAACAAACCTGCGGCGTCAGCAGTGTTTCAACTTGTACATGAAGACATGGAGGGATCAGCTTTGGATGATTTCTCCTCTGAAATAGTATGCAAGAGGTGGGCCCACACACAAAATACTACATTGCTGAAGTGAAGTGAGTCTCTGTTAAGGGGAAGACTAGAAGAACACAGGAAACATTCACTGACATGGACGATACGAATGCCTCTTGGTAATACTCAGAACAAAATGCCAAGGTAATACGACACATCCTTTTTTATTTGGAAGTTGTTTGGTGATACAGTATGCATGTATAGGGATATCAACAGAGTTGGTTGAGAGCTGGTATGGCTACTAAGCAATCCAAAAGTCAAAATGAAGTC
This sequence comes from Oncorhynchus clarkii lewisi, assembly GCF_045791955.1. NCBI lineage: Eukaryota > Metazoa > Chordata > Actinopteri > Salmoniformes > Salmonidae > Oncorhynchus > Oncorhynchus clarkii. Next base: position 28,117,898 of record NC_092158.1, read on the forward strand.
TGAGTTTCCATTCAGAAAAAATACCCTTTGAAAACAAATTGACATGTCATTGTCCAGACAGATCTGATTCCGTTCAACCACAGCTGGACTAAAGTGACTTAGCATGACTTTGTGGAGGAGAAAACATTTTGGCTTCTCAATATTTCCTCAAAATATGTTGGGTTTTCTCTTGCCCTGTGCTTTAAATAATCACTGTGTGTAACCCTGCTGGAGAAATGTTAAATCAATCTAGTGAATCTTTAATCCATTTATATGTAGGCTACTGTGAATGTCAGCATGTTTGTCAACAGTAGGCAGATTGATGGGAACAGCGGGACCAGAATGTGTTATGGGAAATAATCCACAGAAAAACACAGATCTTTGAAACCCAGTAGATTCTGGCAACCAAGCACTTGAGAAAGGACCCTTTACGTCCAGAAACCTACACTGTTAGAAAATAATGTTCTATGTAGAACCAAAAAGGTTATATCTCTCGCTTCATATATGGAACCCCTAAAAGTTATATTATAGAACCCATTGGTTCTTTGGTTAGAACTGTAAGGATTGTTCTTCACTGAACCAAAATGGGTTCCATATACATGTATGGTGCCATTTATGAATTATGGCTACAACTAATAAATATTTTTATTTTTTATCTAAGAATATAATATAATATAATAAGCATTTAAATAATGGTCAAAATAATACAAGCATCGTTTTTTTATTGTCACTATATACAAGCATAGTTTGGAAATATGCACTGCTGGCAAGAGAGGCTTCTCTTTGGTTGAATGATGGCTCACAATCTTGCTGACTTCTTTAAAGAATAGTACAGTATGGGTTGTTGCCTGCCTGGTTCCTGAGAAGAAGAAAAAAGGACCAAAATCATGAGCTATACAGACATATAATTATTATGATATAGAAGAACAACTTACAGTGCCTTCAGAAAGTATTCACACCCCTTGATTTGTTTCACATTTTGTTGTGTTACAGCCTGAATATAAAATATTACCTTGTCAGCTAGGGGATTCAATCTAGTAACCTTTCGTTTACTAGTCCAACTGTTACGGATACAGTTATCCTGTGTGTGTATCCTGTGTGTGTGTGTGTTTCTTTTCTCTCATTCTCCCCTCACAGGTGAAAATCATCACTCCCCAATCAGTCAACAATCAACCCATCAATCAGAAGACACACCTCCTGTTTCCTACCCTATCACAGTTCCTTCCCCATGGTTTAAAAACCCCATAATTTGTTTGTTCAAGAGCTCAATCTTTGTAATGCCATGTTGGTAGATAGCTGTTCTTGGTAGATTTCAGGAGAGCTCAATCTTTGTAATGCCATGTTGGTAGATAGCTGTTCTTGGTAGATTTCAGGAGAGCTCAATCTTTGTAATGCCATGTTGGTAGATAGCTGTTCTTTGTAGATTTCAGGAGAGCTCAATCTTTGTAATGCCATGTTGGTAGATCTCTGCTCTTGATAGATTTCAGTAGCACAATCTCTTTGTAAATGCCATGTATGTAGATCTCTCTCTTTGTGTATTAATTAACCTCTTCTTTTGTTTGAGCACCTCCAAATCACTTTGTCATCTCCTGTGAGTATTGTTTTTGCTTATGGTGTTTGCTGGTGGGAAAAGGGGAAACCAAGACAAGTCGCCCATGGGCATACACTACCCGTAGGTAAACTTTGCTAAAACACACTAGTTAGAACTGGGCGGACCACCCACTGTATTTTTGATTAGTTAGTTAGCTGTTGTTGAAATAGGCTAGTCTAGCTTAGGGGTGTTTTGAATACTTATTGTTTCTTTCCTTGGGTCCAGCTCAGCCCCTTTTTCCTGCTCCCCCCATTACCGTGTGTTTTACAATAAACCCTGAGTTTGACGGTATAATTTCAGTTGTCCTGGTTATTACGTTCACACTTTTACTTTGTCACAATTATAATTTACATGAGTTATGTTACGGGTCTCACTACCATCCCCCATAGACTGTCGGGCCAAAAGGGATTCGTAACACCAACACTAACCACTAGGCTACCTGCCGCTCCGCATTTCAGCATGGTGTGTCATGCCCTGATCAGTTTCACCTGTCCTTGTGCTCGTCTCCACCCCCTCCAGGTGTCACCCATCTTCCCCACTTATCCTCTGGGTATGTATACCTGCTTTTTCTGTCTGTCTGTGCCAGTTTGTCTTGTTTGTTCAAGGCTACCAGCGGTTTGTGTCTCAGCTCCTGCTTTTTCCAGTTTCTCTTTTCTCGCATCCCTTAGTCGCCTCTTCACTGTTGACATTAAGACTGGTGTTTTGCGGGTACTATTTAATGAAGCTGCCAGTTGAGGACTTGTGAGGTGTCTGTTTCTCAAACTGAACACTCTAATATACTTGTCCTCTTGCTTAGTTGTGCACCGGGGCCTCCCACTCCTATTTCTATACTGATTAGAGCCAGTTTTCGCTTTTCTGTGAAGGGAGTAGTACGCAGCGTTGCACAAGAGCTTCAGTTTCTTGGCAATTTCTCGCATGGAATAGCCTTCATTTCTAAGAACAAGAATAGACTGACGAGTTTCAGAATAAAGTTAGTTGTTTCTGGCCATTTTGAACTTGTAATCGAACCCACAAATGCTGATGCTCCAGATACTCAACTAGTCTAAAGAAAGCAAGTTTTATTGCTTCTTTAATCAGAACAACAGTTTTCAGCTATGCTAACATAATTGCAAAAGGGTTTTCTAATGATCAATTCGTCTTTTAAAATTATAAACTTGGATTAGCTAACACGACATGCCATTGGAACACAGGAGTGACGGTTGCTCATAATGGGCCTCTGTACGCCTATGGAGATATTCCATAAAAATCAGCCGTTTCCATCTACAATAGTCATTTACAACATTAACAATGTCTACACTGTATTTCTTATCAATTTGATGTTATTTTAATGGACAACAAAATTGCATTTCTTTCAAAAACAAGGCCATTTGAAAGTGACCCCAAACTTTTGAACGGTAGTGTATATAACCTTTTTTAAATAAAGGGTTGTTTAATCTCGTTCAAAGAACCAAGAGGTTCTATATAGAATTCCAAATAACCCTTTTTCTAAGAGTGTGCAGTAGGTAGAGAGCTAACATTTCTGCCTATTTTATCTAACATTTGGTTATAGACAAGATGCTTTTAAATGTACATCTGGCGTGAATAAAGAATACAGTTCTAAACACCTCATCAATTATGTAGTGAGAGTGAGATATTAAACTATTCCCCGAATCCCCTATCAACCAGAGAAACCCACCAAAGTGAGATTTATTTTCATGTTCAGCCAGTGTGGCAAAAGTATATCACAGAATAACAAGAGCATTAATAGCTAAACTCATTCTAATATTTAGGCCACTGTCACTGCTGTTGATAAATTAATTAGCAATGAAAATGTAGCCTATGTTCAAATAAATGTAACTATAAGTGAAGGGTTTGATTGATTCCAAAATGCAATAAATGCCAATTTTTTTACATTCACATTTTTTCATCTGAAAACAATACTCATGTGTCTCTTTCTATATGTATGAACACTTTTTAAACATTTACTTTAAATGTGCTTCAGAAAGTGTTTTTTTTTTGTTGCAAGGAGATATCTAACCCGCTTGTTTCATACAAACACACGATATATCCAGAGCCATGTGTTTAAGGAGTTGGGACACTGAGGTTTCTGCATTATGGTGCATTTACATGACACTTCATAATTCTATGGCAGCCATGTTAGCACCCCAATAACCAGGGCCGGCTCCAGGCATAAGAGTCAAAAGCGATCATTAAGGGTCCCCGGCCTCTAGGGGCTGCGAAACCACATTAAAATCATTATCTTTTTTTGGGGGGGGGGGTGGATTCTTTCGGGGAGTTAAAAGTTAAAAACTTGGTTGTGCTTCAGCAGGTTTTTCCTTGTTTTGTCAGTCACTGACAGTCACAAAATTTAGCTGTGTAAGCTAACAATTTTTAGATTGATAAATTAGTCTAGCCAGAAATCTAAACTTGTAGTAAGCGTAGCTGAATACCGACCAGGCACACAGGGCGCGGGTCCAGGGGCCTTGATGGTCGAATTGCTGCAAAGAAATCACTACTAAAGGACACCAGTAAGAAGAATAGACTTGCTTGGGACAAGAAACACAAGCCATAGACATCAGACCGGTGGAAATCTGTCCTTTGGTCTGATCAGTCCAAATTGGCGATTTTTGGTTCCAACTGTCGTGTCTTTGTGAGACGCAGAGTAGGTGAACAGATGATATCTGCATGTGTGGTTCCCACCGTGAAGCATGGAGGAGGAGGTGTGATGGTATGGGGGTGCTTTGCTGGTGACGCTGTCAGTGATTTATTTAGAATTCAAGGCACACTTAACCAGCATGGCTACCACAGCATTCTGCAGCTCTACGCCATCCCATCTGGTTTGCGCATAGTGGGACTATCATTTGTTTTTCAAGAGGACAATGATCCAACACACCTCCAGGCTGTGTAAGGGCTATTTGACCAAGAAGGAGAGTGATGGAGTGCTGCATCAGATGACCTGTCCTGCACATCACCCAACCTCATCCCAGGCGGAGGGTAGCCTAGTGGTTAGAGCGTTGGGCCAGTAACCGAAAGGTCACTGGATTGCATTTGCTGCGCTGACAAGGTCAAAATCGTTCTGCTCCTGAGCAAGGCAGTTATCCCACTGTTCCCCACAGCTCTCTGATTCAGAGGGGTTGTGTTAAATGCGGAAGACACATTTCAGTTGAATGCATTCAGTTGTACAACTGACTTTCTCAATTGAGATGGTTTAGGATGAGTTGGACCACAGAGTGAAGGAAAAGCAGCCAACAAGTGCTCAGCATATATGGGAGCTCCTTCAAGACAGCTGGAAAAGCATTCCATGTGAAGCTGGTTGAGAAAATGTTAAGAGTCTGCAAAGCTGTCATCAAAGCAAAAGGGTGGCTACTTAGAAGAACCTAAAATATATTTTACTTTGTTTAACACTTTTTTGGTTACTACATGAGTGTGCAAAGCTGTCATCAAGGCAACGGGTGGCTACTTTGAAGAACCTAAAATCTATTTTGATTTCTTTAACACTTTTTTGGTTACTACATGATTCCATATGTGTTATTTCATAGTTTTGATGTCTTCACTATTATTCTACAATGTAGAAAATAGTACAAATAAAGAAAAACCCTTGAATGAGTTGGTGTCCAAACTTTTGACTGGTACTGTATTTTCCCACACTTTTTTTCCAAACCTAATAAGCATTATCTTAATCATTTCGGCTATCCTCTGGTTTATAAGCCCATATAAGGTGATAAACAGCTGTCACTTCCAGCTGTTCACGCACTGGCTACTGTGTTACGTTAGCTTTGAGCTCTTGAGTGTGGCGGACCTTTTGGTTATGGATTCCTTTGACAGCCTGTGATATCTGTTTCTGTTGGCCAAAAGAGTAAACTTTCTAAACAAGCTCAGCAACAGCCCCAAAACATCACTGATCTGCATGGAGGAATGGACCAAAATACCAGCAACAGTGTGTGAAAACTGTGTGAAGACTTACAGAAAACGTTTGACCTCTGTCATTGCCAGGGTATATAACAGAGTTTTGAGATAAACTTTTGTTATTGACCAAATACATATTTTCCACCATAATTTGCAAATAAATTCATAAAAAATCCTACAATGTGATTTTATGGATTTTTTTCCCTAATTTTGTCTGTCATATTTGAAGTGTACCTATGATGAAAATTACAGGCCTCTCTCATCTTTTTAAGTGGGAGAACTTGCACAATTGGTGGCTGACTAAATACTTTTTTTTGCCCCACTGTATAACTTCCTTTATACTGTATGCAGAGACATAAAAATGGAAAATATCCACAAGCTCATCTGACTCTGGGGAAGTAGATAAATTCATTGCAAAAATCATGAAATATATCTTAACCATTTGGAATTAATGCCTAAAATCTATGTTTTAACCATATCCAAAACCTTAACCCTTAACTTGGAGAAACATTGATAAACATCTTCAATGCCAAAATCCCGAAGTATCCCCTTAAGGCTTAAGGTTTGGGATAGGGTTAAAATAAAATAAAAACAAGTGTCTACCACTGGGATTGAACACTCAACCATCAGATCCGGAATTACGCCTACTTGATGGTAATAGCCATACCTCTGTTGGTATGTCTTGTGGGGTATGCATGTGCGTCCGAGCCGTGTGCTACTAGTTTAAACAGACAGCTTGGTACAATCAGCTTGTCAACACCTCTTACAAGAACAAGTAGCGATGAAATCAATCTCTCCTCCACTTTGAGTCATGAGAGATTAATGCTAGCTCCCCGTGCTGCCTTGTTCTGAGCCAAGTGTAAAAAAAAGTCCCTTTTTATGGACACTACTGAACAGAAGTCCAGGTCCGCTAAAACTAGGGCCTGTAGGACCTGCCTTGTTGATAGTGTTGTTAAGTCGGCAGAGCAGAGCTTTATTATGGACAGACTTCTCCCCATATTAGCTACTGTTGTATCAATATATTTTGATCATGACAGTTTACAATCCAGTGTTACCAAGCAGTTTAGTCACCACAACTTGCTCAATTTCCACATGAATCATTCCAATATTTAGTTGATGTTTAGGTCCTATATACTTTGATTTTACTTTTTGAAATATTTATGACTGACTTATTCCTTGCCACCCATTCTGAAACTTGAGTCATCCGCATACATAGACACACTGGCTTTACTCAGTGACATGTTGTTAGCAAAGATTGAAAAAAGTAAGGGCCCTAAACAGCTGCCCTGGGGAATTTCTGATTCTACCTGGATCATGTTGGAGAGGGTTCACATATCTTTTTTCAGCAGCAGACTATGATCGATAACGTCAAAAGTCGCACTGAAGTATAACAAAACAGCCCCCACAATCTTTTTATTACCAAATTCTCTCCAATCATTAGTCAAGTGGTGTGCTTGTTGAATGTCCTTCCCTATAAGCATGCTGAATGTCTGTTGTAATTTTTTTTACTGTAAAATAGCATTGTGGGCCCCCTGAGTGGCACAGCGGTCTAAGACACTGCATCGCAGTGTTGAGTCATCAATACAGCCTGGGGTTCGATCCCAGAATGTGTCACAATCGGCCGTGACCAGGAGTTTCATAGCGTGGCTCACAATTGGCCCAGCGTCATCCAGGTTAGGGGAGGGTTTGGCTGGGGGGGGGGCTTTACTTTACTCATCGCGCTCTAGTGACTCCGTGTGGCGGGCCAGGCACCTGCAGGCTGACTTAAGTCATTATTTGAACAATGTTTCCTCCGACACATTGGTGTAGCTGGCTTTTGAGTAAAGCAAGAGGTTGTTAAGAAGCGTGGCTTGAGGGGTCGTGTTTCGGAGGACGCATGACTCGACCTTCACCTCTCCCTAGCCCTTTGGGGAGTTGCAGGGGTGAGACTAGATCGTAATCACGAAATTGGGAGGGAAAGGGGGGGATGGAAATAAAACCTTTTTTTCCCCAAAAGTTTACTAAGGGTTGGTTACAGGCTGATTGGATGGCTATTTGAGCCAGTAAAAGCCTATTCCCCCTCAGGAAACTAAAACGATTTGGCAAGGGTCCTCAGATCCTCAAAAGGTTCTACAGCTGCAACATCGAGACTGACTGGTTGCATCACTGCCTGGTATGGCAATTGCTCAGCCTCCGACCTCAAGGCACTACAGAGGGAAGTGCGTACGGCCCAGTACATCACTGGGGCTAAGCTGCCTGCCATCCAGGACCTCTACACCAGGAGGTGTCAGAAGAAGGCCCTAAAAATGAGAAGGCCCTAAAAGACCCCAGCCACCCCAGTCATAGACTATTCTCTCTACTACCGCATGGCAAGTCTAGGACAAAAAGGCTTCTCAACTGTTTTTACCCCAAGCCATAAGACTCCTGAACAGGTAATCAAATGACTACCCGGACTATTTGCATTGTGCCTCCCCCAACCCCTCTTTTACGCTACTGCTACTCTCTGTTCATCATATATGCATAGTCATAGTCTACACCTGTTGTAGTGACAAATAAACTTTGATTTGATTTGATTTGTATTGTGGAGTAACTACAACGTTGTTGATCCATCCTCAGTTTTCTCCTATCACAACCATTAAACTCTGTAACTATTTTAAAGTCATCATTGGCCTCATGGTGAAATCCCTGAGCGGTTTCCTTTCTCTGAGTTAGAAGGGATGCCTGTATATTTGTGGTGACGGTGTGTGTTGATAGATACACCATCCAAAGTGTAATTAATAACTTCACCATGCTCAAAGGGATATTCCTTTGATATAAAAGCTATATATTTGACAATTTTCTTTACCCATCTACCAATACGTGCCCTTCTTTGCGAGGCATTGGAAAAGCTCCCTAGTCTTCGTGGTTTAATCTGTGTTTGAAATTCACTGATCGACTGAGGGACCTTACAGATAATTGTATGTGTGCGGTACTAAGATAAGGTAGTCATTCAAAAATCATGTTAAACACCATTAGGATGTTGATTTAAGGCAGCCACCCGCACCTCTCTGATTCAGTTGTACAACTGACTAGGTATCAGCCTTTCCCTTTCCCTATTATTGCACACAGAGTGAGTCCATGCAACTTATTATGTGACTTGTTAAGCACATTTTTAATCCTGAATATATTTAGGTTTGCCATAACAAAGAGGTTGAATGTTTTTTAACTCAAGACATTTCAGCTTATTTTTTAAAATATATTTGTCAATATTTCTAAAAACATCATTCTGCTTTGACATTATGGGGTATTGTGTGTAAGCCAGTGTCAAAAATCTCCATTTCATCTATTTTAAATTCAGGCTGTAACACAACAAAAATGTGGAAAAAGTCAAGGGGTGTGAATCCTTTCTGAAGGCACTGTAAATCACATAAAATCTGAACTTTACCCCTCCAACCCCACCAACCCCAGATTGAGAGATAGTAAAGGGGAATTTCAACCTTTGACATTTATCACTTACCTTGATTGAAGTTCCCACAAACTGTTTTTGGTGTCTTGTGAAATTACTGAGTGTTTTAACAAAGTAGTACAGCAATCAGTGATTAATTGAATTACGGGGGCTATAGCAGCCACTCTAATCCAGGTGGGTGGAATTGAACATCGGTTTTTATTCTAGTCTTCTAGACTCGAATATATAACATGAAACATGTAATAGGGCCATGCATGCACTTTGTATTCCAAGGACGAGGATTAATACAGGAGTAATAAACCTAGTGTTACACAGAAACTACTACAAAATACATTTATTTACATTTGCATCGGGCCACTTCTATGGGGATTCTGGTAAGATGCCGGCAAATTCGGCTGAATTCCGGTAGATGGAAACGGCCCGATGTACTTGGGCCGAATCTGGGGAGTCATTCATTTTCATTCCGGGCCGAGTCCGACAAATGATTCCATGCCCATTCAATCAGTTTCGCCCCCTCGGAAGAGGGCCGCTTCTGGGCCGATTCCTCATTGCTAGCTGGGGTGTTCGTGCTCTTTGACATCGCACAGACACATTGTGATGGGTGGTAAATCTGTATGTCAGAGAGAATGCAAAAGTGTTACATTCAATTCAACAATATCTAGAAAAATCTACTTTACTAGCTAATTGCCTGCAGGAATGTATGTCTTACTAGGTGTGTATGTATGGCGTATCAGGGTTTGAACTTAGTTTGTTAGCTAACTAGTTAGCTAGTTTATTACTAAAGATGGTGGTTTGCAAAACCACTAAATATACACCCATGCATTGTTTGTGCAACAACAGTTTGTATATCAGTACAATCAAATTATAGAAGAGGCATGTGTATTAAATGTAACAAAAAGCCATGAACAGCTAGCCAACAGCAACATAAGCTAGAAGTAGCTAGCTGGTAGGGAGAAATGGTACACTAGCTAGCGTAAGGGACAAGGGACAAACGGTTGTAGTATCAGCAAGGCAATCTGATATCCATACACATGCTCCAATATTTAGTGTGACAGTTACCAATCAACCACGTTAGTGGTTAGAGCGTTGGACTAGTAATCAAAACGTTAGAATCAAAGATTGAATCCCTGAGCTAACAAGGTAAAATCTGTCGTTCTGCCCCTGAACAAGGCAGTTAATCCACTGTTCCTAGGCCGTCTGTTATGCACGTGAGTGAGGACCCAAAAGCGGTTTAACAAAAACAGAGTCCTTTAATGTCAAAACACAGGGAAGACATAGATCCTCTTCAGATGTATATAATGGCAAAATAGACAACCCGCAGAGAGGGCGACAAATGAATCATAAAGTCCTTCTGATATTCACAGAAGAGTCCCCCTTCTTAGCAGCAGAGGAGAATAGCTGGGTTAGCGGCGACAGACTGCTGGTCTCTCTGGGTAGGTGCGGGTCGTAGAGGACAGAGGTACCTGATCACACGTAGCATCAGAAGAACAGGCAGATTCCGACAGGACAGGACAAGGGTGAAGCAAACGAGACGATAGTTTGGTTCTGGCATGAGAAACTCAAACGAGAATCTGACAAAGACAGAAGCAGGAACAGAGAGAGAAATAGAGACCTAATCAGAGGGAAAAAGGGAACAGGTGGGAAAAGGGTGAACGAGGTAGTTAGAGAAGATCAGGAACAGCTGGGGGAAGGAGAGGAAGAGAAGGTAACCTAATACGACCAGCAGAGGGAGACGGAGTGAAGAGAAAGAACAGGAACAAGACATAATATGACAATACATGACAGTACCCCCCCACTCACCGAGCGCCTCCTGGCGCACTCGAGGAGGAAACCTGGCGGCAACGGAGGAAATCATCGATCAGCGAACGGTCCAGCACGTCCCGAGAGGGAACCCAACTCCTTTCCTCAGGACCGTACCCCTCCCAATCCACTAGGTACTGATGACCACGGCCCCGAGGACGCATGTCCAAAATCTTACGGACCCTGTAGATAGGTGCGCCCTCGACAAGGATGGGGGGGGGGGAAGACGAGCGGGGGCGCGAAGAACGGGCTTAACACAGGAGACATGGAAGACCGGGTGGACGCGACGAAGATATCGCGGAAGAAGAAGTCGCACTGCGACAGGATTAATGATCTGAGAAATACGGAACGGACCAATGAACCGCGGGGTCAACTTGCGAGAAGCTGTCTTAAGGGGAAGGTTCTGAGTGGAGAGCCAAACTCTCTGACCGCGACAATATCTAGGACTCTTAGTTCTACGCTTATTAGCGGCTCTCACAGTCTGCGCCCTATAACGGCAAAGTGCAGACCTGACCCTCTTCCAGGTGCGCTCGCAACGTTGGACAAAAGCCTGAGCGGAGGGGACGCTGGACTCGGCGAACTGAGACGAGAACAGCGGAGGCTGGTACCCGAGGCTACTCTGAAAAGGAGATAGACCGGTCGCAGACGAAGGAAGCGAGTTGTGGGCGTATTCTGCCCAGGGGAGCTGTTCTGACCAAGACGCAGGGTTACGAAAAGAAAGACTGCGTAAGATGCGACCAATAGTCTGATTGGCCCGTTCTGCTTGACCGTTAGACTGGGGGTGAAAGCCGGAAGAGAGACTGACGGAAGCCCCAATCAAACGGCAAAACTCCCTCCAAAATTGAGACGTGAATTGCGGACCCCTGTCCGAAACGACGTCTGACGGAAGGCCATGAATTCTGAAAACATTCTCGATGATGATTTGTGCCGTTTCTTTAGCAGAAGGGAGTTTAGCGAGGGGAATAAAATGAGCCGCCTTAGAGAACCTATCGACAACCGTAAGAATAACAGTCTTCCCCGCTGACGAAGGCAGTCCGGTGATAAAATCTAAGGCGATGTGAGACCACGGTCGAGAGGGAATGGGAAGCGGTCTGAGACGGCCGGCAGGAGGGGAGTTACCGGACTTAGTCTGCGCGCAGACCGAACAAGCAGCCACGAAACGACGCGTGTCATGCTCCCGAGTGGGCCACCAAAAACGCTGCCGAATGGAAGCAAGCGTACCCCGAACGCCGGGGTGGCCGGCTAACTTGGCAGAGTGAGCCCACTGAAGAACGGCCAGACGAGTAGGAACGGGAACGAAAAGAAGGTTCCTAGGACAAGCGCGCGGCGACGGAGTGTGAGTGAGTGCTTGCTTTACCTGCCTCTCAATTCCCCAGACAGTCAACCCGACAACACGCCCCTCAGGGAGAATCCCCTCGGGGTCAGTGGAGGCTACTGAAGAACTGAAGAGACGAGATAAAGCATCAGGCTTGGTGTTCTTAGAGCCCGGACGATAAGAAATTACGAACTCGAAACGAGCGAAAAACAGCGCCCAACGAGCCTGACGCGCATTAAGTCGTTTGGCAGAACGGATGTACTCAAGGTTCCTATGGTCAGTCCAAACAACAAAAGGAACGGTCGCCCCCTCCAACCACTGTCGCCATTCGCCTAGGGCTAAGCGGATGGCGAGCAGTTCGCGGTTTCCCACATCATAGCGCAAGGGTGGACCTTGTCGTCAGAGAGGGAGCGCTGAGAAAGAATGGCTCCCACGCCCACCTCTGACGCGTCAACCTCGACAACGAACTGTCTAGAGACATCAGGTGTAACAAGGATAGGTGCGGATGTAAAACGATTATTGAGGAGATCAAAAGCTCCCTGGGCGGAAACGGACCACTTAAAGCACGTCTTGACTGAAGTAAGGGCTGTGAGAGGAGCTGCCACCTGACCGAAATTACGGATGAAACGACGATAGAAATTTGCGAAGCCGAGAAAGCGCTGCAGCTCGACGCGTGACTTAGGAACGGGCCAATCAATGACAGCTTGGACCTTAGCGGGATCCATCTTAATGCCTTCAGCGGAAATAACAGAACAGGACATGTCGAACGTGCTGAACATGAATCTGGAGTGACGGTGAAAAAATCAGGATATCGTCAAGGTAAACGAAAACAAAGATGTTCAGCATGTCTCTCAGGACGTCATTGACTAATGCCTGAAAGACAGCTGGAGCGTTAGCGAGGCCGAAAGGAAGAACCCGGTATTCAAAGTGCCCTAACGGAGTGTTAAACGCCGTCTTCCAATCGTCCCCCTCCCTGATGCGCACGAGATGGTAAGCGTTACGAAGGTCCAACTTAGTGAAAAACCTGGCTCCCTGCAGGATCTCGAAGGCTGAAGACATAAGAGGGAGCGGATAACGATTCTTCACTGTTATGTCATTCAGCCCTCGATAATCTATGCAGGGGCGCAGGGACCCGTCCTTCTTCTTAACAAAAAAAAACCCGCTCCGGCGGGAGAGGAGGAGGGGACTATGGTACCGGCGTCAAGAGCTACAGACAAATAATCTTCGAGAGCCTTACGTTCGGGAGCCGACAGAGAGTATAGTCTACCCCGGGGGGGAGTGGTTCCCGGAAGGAGATCAATACTACAATCATACGACCGGTGCGGAGGAAGAGAGGTGGCCCTGGACCGACTGAACACCGTGCGCAGATCGTGATATTCCTCCGGCACCCCCGTCAAATCACCAGGCTCCTCCTGTGAAGAAGAGACAGAGGAAACAGGAGGGTTAGCAGACATTAAACATTTCACATGACAAGAGACGTTCCAGGAGAGGATAGAATTACTAGACCAATTAATAGAAGGATTATGACAAACTAGCCAGGGATGGCCCAAAACAACAGGTGTAAAAGGTGAACGAAAAATTAAAAAAGAAAGGGTTTCGCTATGATTACCAGAGACAGTGAGGGTTAAAGGTAACGTCTCACGCTGAATCCTGGGGAGAGAACTACCATCCAAAGCGAACAAGGCCATGGGCTCCCTTAACTGTCTGAGAGGAATGTCATGTTCCCGAGCCCAGGTCTCGTCCATAAAACAGCCCTCCGCCCCAGAGTCTATCAAGGCACTGCAGGAAGCTGACGAACCGGTCCAGCGTAGATGGACCGACAAGGTAGTGCAGGATCTTGAAGGAGAGACCAGAGTAGTAGCGCTCACCAGTAGCCCTCCGCTTACTGATGAGCTCTGGCTTTTACTGGACATGAAGTGACAAAATGACCAGCGGAACCGCAATAGAGACAGAGGCGGTTGGTGATTTTCCGTTCCCTCTCCTTAGTCGAGATGCGGATACCCCCCAGCTGCATAGGCTCAGCACCCGAGCCGGCGGAGGAAGATGGTAGTGATGCGGAGAGGGGGGCAACGGAGAACGCGAGCTCCTTTCCACGAGCTCGGTGACGAAGATCAACCCGTCGCTCTATGCGAATAGCGAGTTCAATCAAGGAATCCACACTGGAAGGAACCTCCCGGGAGAGAATCTCATCCTTTACCTCCGCGCGGAGACCCTCCAGAAAACGAGCGAGCAAAGCCGGCTCGTTCCAGTCACTGGAGGCAGCAAGAGTGCGAAACTCAATAGAGTAATCTGTTATGGATCGATTACCTTGACATAGGGAAGACAGGACCCTGGAAGCTTCCTCCCCAAAAACAGAACGATCAAAAACCCGTATCATCTCCTCCTTAAAGTCCTGATACTGGTTAGTACACTCAGCCCTCGCCTCCCAGATTGCCGTGCCCCACTCACGAGCCCGTCCAGTAAGGAGAGATATGACGTAGACGATACGAGCTGTGCTCCTGGAGTAAGTGTTGGGCTGGAGAGAAAACACAATATCACACTGGGTGAGGAACGAGCGGCATTCAGTGGGCTCCCCAGAGTAACACAGCGGGTTATTGATTCTGGGCTCCGGAGATTCGAAAGCCCTGGAAGTGGCCGGTGGATCGAGGCGGAGATGGTGAATCTGTTCTGTGAGGTCGGAGACTTGGGCGGCCAGGGTCTCAACGGCATGTCGAGCAGCAGACAATTCCTGCTCGTGTCTGCCTAGCATCGCTCCCTGGATCTCGACGGCTGAGTGGAGAGGATCCGAAGTCGCTGGGTCCATTCTTGGTCAGATTCTTCTGTTATGCACGTGAGTGAGGACCCAAAAGCGGTTTAACAAAAACAGAGTCCTTTAATGTCAAAACACAGGGAAGACATAGATCCTCTTCAGATGTATATAATGGCAAAATAGACAACCCGCAGAGAGGGCGACAAATGAATCATAAAGTCCTTCTGATATTCACAGAAGAGTCCCCCTTCTTAGCAGCAGAGGAGAATAGCTGGGTTAGCGGTGACAGACTGCTGGTCTCTCTGGGTAGGCGCGGGTCGTAGAGGACAGAGGTACCTGATCACACGTAGCATCAGAAGAACAGGCAGATTCCGACAGGACAGGACAATGGTGAAGCAAACGAGACGATAGTTTGGTTCTGGCATGAGAAACTCAAACGAGAATCTGACAAAGACAGAAGCAGGAACAGAGAGAGAAATAGAGACCTAATCAGAGGGAAAAAGGGAACAGGTGGGAAAAGGGTGAACGAGGTAGTTAGAGAAGATGAGGAACAGCTGGGGGAAGGAGAGGAAGAGAAGGTAACCTAATACGAACAGCAGAGGGAGACGGAGTGAAGAGAAAGAACAGGAACAAGACATAATATGACAATACATGACACCGTCATTGAAAATAAGAGTTCTTAACTGACTTGCCTAGTTAAATAAAGGTAAAAAATAATGACTTTGACTACCACCACTGATTTCTATTTGCTAGTGATGCTAAGCAGTTTATACGAATGGGAGATCTTCTTCTACATGTTTTGCAGAGAAAACAGCTAATTATATCCAAATCGAACTTGAGTAAACACATTGTGGACCTGTTACAATACATAAACATTGACAGATTTTTCAAATATCCACTTTGTTAGATCAGATTTGCTGAATATGCGCCAATCTGGTCAATGGTCTTGCGTTTCATTAAGTCCTTTACCTCATCCATTTGTTCACACACAGTGGGTCTGATCTATCCGTCACGACTTCCACCGAAGTCGGTTCCTCTCCTTGTTCGGGCGGCGGTCGGCGTCACCAATCTTCTAGCCATCGTCAATCCACTTTTCATTTTCCATTTGTTTTGTCTTGTTTTCCTACACACCTGGTTTTCATTTCCCACATTAATTGTTGTGTATTTAACCCTCTGTTCCCCCCATTGTTTGTTGTAAGTGCTTGTGCACATGTTTACTGGTGCGCGTTGGGTTTTGTACCCATGTTGGTTATTTCTTTATGCCGTTGGTTTTGCAATTAAACTGCTCCGACTATTAACTAGAGACCAGAGCTCCACTCCTGTGCCTTCTTCTCGAGGAAGCTCAGCCCAGTGGACGAAACAATGACGTGGGAGACCGGGAGCTGTTGGCTGTCATCAAGGATTTGAAGGCGTGGAGACATTGGTTTGAGGGGGCTATACACCCTTTTCTCATCTGGACTGATGACCGCAATCTGGAGTACATCCGGGCTGCGAGGAGACTGAACCCTCGCCAGGCAAGGTGGGCCATGTTTTTCACCCGTTTTGTTTTCACCCTTTCTTACAGACCAGTTTCCCAGAACGCTAATGCAGACTCACTTTCCCGGCTGTATGACACAGAGGAGCGGCCCATTGATCCCACCCCCATACTCCCGGCCTCCTGCCTGGTGGTGCCGGTAGTGTGGGAGCTGGACGCGGACATTGAGCAGGCGCTACATGCAGAGCCCACTCCCCTCCAGTGTCCCGCTGAGCGTCTGTACGTTCTGTCTGCTGTACGTGACTGGCTGATCTATTGGGCCCCCACGTCACCCTCCTCTGGTAATCCAGGCATCGGTCGGATGATGCACTGTCTGAGTGGGAAGTACTGGCGGCCCACTTTGGCTAAGGACGTGAGGGTTTATGTTTCCTCCTGCTCGGTGTGCGCCCAGTGTAAGGCTCCTAGGCACCTGCCTAGAGGTAAGCTACACCCCTTATCCGTTCCACAACGGCCGTGGTCGCACCTGTCGGTGGATTTCCTTACTGATCTTCCTCCCTCACAGGGTACCACCACAATCCTGGTCGTTGTGGACTGTTTTCCTGTGTCCTGCCATCTCCTCCCTCTGCCCGGTCTCCCTACAGCCCTACAGACTGCGGAGGCCTTGTTTACACACGTCCTCCGGCACTACCGGGTGCCTGAGGACATAGTGTCTGATCGGGGTCCCCAGTTCACTTCGAGGGTCTGGAGGGCGTTCATGGAACGTCTGGGTGTCTCGATCAGCTTTTCCTCGGGTTTTCAGCCCGAGAGTAATGGGCAGGTGGAGAAAGTTAACCAGGATGTGGGTAGGTTTCTGAGGTCTTATTGCCAGGACCGGCCGGGGGACTGTGCGGCGTTCGTGCCCTGGGCAGAGATGGCCCAGAACTCGCTCTGCCACTCCTCCACTAACCTCTCCCCCTTCCAGTGCATACTGGGGTATCAGCCGGTTCTGGCTCCTTGTCATCAGAGTCAGACCGAGGCTCTGGTTCCGGCGTGCGGAGAAGACATGGGACGCCTCTCATGTCCACCTTCAGCGCGCCATGCTGCGCCAGAAAGCCAGCACAGACCGTCACCGCAGTGAGGCCCTGGTGTTCGCACCGGGGGACCGGGTCTGGCTCTCGACCCAAAACCTGCCCCTGAACGAGGTGAGTTACAAGTTACAGCTTCCCCCCAATTACCGTATTAACCCCTCGTTCCATGTGTCTCTCCTCAGGTCGGTGGTGACTGGCCCACTCCAGGAGTCTGAGGTGCTGGAGGTTCCTCCGCCCCCTCCGGACATCGAGGGGGCCCCGGCGTACTCCATTCAATCCATACAGTATGGTATTCGAGACGTCGGGCGAGGGGCCTTCACTACCTCGTGGACTGGGAGGGGTACAGAGATGGAGCAGAGATGCTGGGTTCCGGGGGAGGATGTGTTGGACCCTTCAATACAGCGAGAGTTCCCCCGTCTCCGTCCGGATCGCCCTGCACCTCGCCCTCCGGGTCGTCCCCGAGGCCGGTGACGGTGCACGGCTGGAGCCGCGCGTCCAGGGGGGGTACTGTCACGACTTCCCCCGAAGTCGGTTCTTCTCCTTGTTCGGGCGGCGTTCAGCGGTCGGTGTCACCAATCTTCTAGCCATCGTCGATCCACTTTTCATTTTCCATTTGTTTTGTCTTGTTTTCCTACACACCTGGTTTTCATTTCCCTCATTAATTGTTGTGTATTTAACCTTATGTTCCCCACATTGTTTGTTGTAAGTGCTTGTGCACATGTTTACTGGTGCGCGTCGGGTTTTGTACCCATGTAGGTTATTTCTTTATGCCGTTGGTTTTGCAATTAAACTGCTCCGGCTATTAACTAGTTCTGCTCTCCTGTGTCTGACTTCCCTGACACCAGTTACGCACCCCTTACACTATCGACATTTGTAGAAATACTTACATTTGTTCTTATGGAAACCACCTAGGCTTACACAAAACCCACTTGAGATTTGTGCATGTGAGCGCACATGCCTGCATTTGTGTGTGTGTATGTGGAGTGGCTAACTTGTCACTTTTTTCTCCTGGAATTGCATCATACGTGAATAAGCGGAGCAGCCACCCCTTCACACTGTCTGTCAGTTACCTTTCATTAAATGTGACTCTGGACTCATTGAATGTTGACAACCTGTCTGTCTGACTGGGCTTGTCACTTTCATCTGATCTATGCATAGTGAAAGGCTCTGACAATTTTAACCCTGTAAGAAACCCCTTCTGTAGGTCAATTTGTCTTAGCAATGATGCTAATAGCATCAGAAATCTCCTCAGCCTCTGTGCAGGTGGATTGGTGTTCCACTCAGTCAGGGATAACATATGGTCAACCGTTTTACACCACACACACACACACACACACACACACACACACACACACACACACACACACACACACACACACACACACACACACACACACACACACACACACACACACACACACACACACACACACACACACACACAGGGGCATCATGCACCTGTTATTTTAGAGGTGGCACAAAGTACATGAGGGTGGGAGGGGGCGGGCCTCTGAGAACTTTGCATTTTTTAAAACATCTGAAACAGCTTTTTCCTGCAATCTAGTCATAGTCATTATGCCTAATTCTATGTAAAAATATATATATATATATATTTATCTACATAGGTTATCTAAGCATACTGATTTACCTGTTCAATTATTATTTTAATTAATTGTGCACATTGATTCTTTAAGAACTTTTATGCCCTAGGAGTTTAGTCAACTGCCACACTGGTATTTCATCATAACTCTAAAGTTTCCAAAGTCTAGCAACCTTGCCAGCAGACATGCCAGCTAAGATAGTTAGACAAGCTACTCTGACTTGATTGATACCCTGAAATGTCTTCAAAGCTAGGTTGGGAAATTGGGAACCTATCTAGCTAGCTGGCTAGCTAAAGCCAATTTCAAAATTGCTAGGTGGCTAGTATTACAGAGAAACAATAAAACATTTTAATTTGATTTATTAATCAAGAAGGAATAGACTACATAGCTTGATCAAATGAATTTACAAACATACCTCCAACATACAAACAGTCCTGCCATCACCGGCAGCTAAAATCAAATCAAATGCTGCGTGTCCATTGACCATTTCTTTCCTCCTCCACTGATGATACTATCTGCACACACTAGAGTATCTAACGTCCTGTCTAGCATATCTTTGCTCCATGGTGCACCTCGGAAGGAACCACTTACTGACAGATCTTTAAATAAATAATCATGATAAAATGTGGGCTTAAAAAATAAGTTTAGTAATTGATTTAACATCTGAAAAATATAAAACAGGTCAAATCTGAGGGGGCACAAACTCAGACACACGCACGCACACACACACACACACACACACACCCACCCACCCACACACACACACACACACACACACACACACACACACACACACACACACACACACACACACACACACACACACACACACACACACACACTCCAGCACTTCGTTTGGAGTCCACAACCTGCTAGTTAATAAGCCCACACCATTCCCAGCTCTGCCTTAGAGAGAGATATGTGCCATAGCAAACCAACAACATAAATGCCCTTGGATTTCCAGCATTGGGGATCATCTCAAGGAAATTATAAGGCGTGACTGTTTCTGTTAAGGCCACGGTGTCCGAGGCGGCCGTGGTTTCAGCCCATGCTGCCACTGATGAATGAGGGACCATGGGGACCGTCTCAAAGAAAATAGCTTCCCTGTGCAGGAGCAGGTGCACATCACACGTGGAGATCTAAGCCCTGTTCTCCTCAGCTTTAAAGCTTTGTGATAGGTGGGCTTGGTGACCCTCGTTGATAAGGAGACGGCACAGTCCTTTGGTGCACATCTTCTGTCTCAGAGGACAGTGTGACTGTTGTTTGCATCGAAGTGATTGGTTTGGTTGGAGAGTCTTTGTTAATCTGAGTCATGTGCATCCAGCTCGGTAAATGAACATGTTTTGTTGAGAAACAAATGCCAAATCAAAGAGTATCCTGATATATTTCAGTTGCTAAATTGGGATTAGAAATTCAATTATTATTACATTGATGATTTCGTCGAGCAGTGTTAAATGGATATAACTAATTTGAGAACTTAAATGGGTTTTTCATAAAATAGGAATAAGTTCACTTTCTGCAAATACCTGGATGATGACAGGGAATAAAATCAGTCATGCATGACATTATAAGAGAGATATGTTATAAAAGTATAAGCTTCAGTTATGCATGTTGTGTTTCCACTTGACATTTTAGAGATATGTGTTCAATGTTTATGTATTTCTATTGGTTGGTTGAATGTACCTACATTATCAATAAGGCGGAATGCCATTGGTTATGCTTGCAGATAGGGGGATGTCGCAAACATCAATTCTTCCCAGTCTGATATTGACATGCAAGCGATTGGTCACATTTCTAAATTACTGTATTCTATTTTCATATTTACAATATGTACGAGTTCACTATGTACAGTACCAGTCAAAAGTTTGGACACACCTACTCATTCAATGGGTTTTCTTTATTTTTACTACATTGTAAAATAATAATGAAGACACCAAAACTATTAAATAACACATATGGAATCATGTAGTAACCAAAAAAGTGTTAAACAAATCAACATTTATTTTTGATTTTAGATTCTTCAAAGTTGTCTCCCTTTGCCTTAAATGACAGCTTGCACACTCTTGGCATTCTCTCAACCAACTTCATGAGGTATTCATCTGGAATGCATTTCAATTAACAGGTGTGCCTTGTTAAAGGTTCATTTGTGTAATTTCTTTCCTTCTTAATGCGTTTGAGGCAATAATTTGTGTTGTGACAAGTTAGAGGTGGTATACAGAAGATAGCCCTATTTGGTAAAATACCAATTCCATATTATGGCATGAACAGCTCAAATAAGCTAAAATAAACTACAGTCCATCATTACTTTCAGACATGAAGGATAGTCAATCTGGAACATTTCAAGAAAGTTTCTTCAAGTGCAGTCACAAAAACCTTCAAGCTCTATGAAAAAACTGTCTCTCATGAGGACCACCATGGGAAAGGAAGTCCCAGAGTTACCTCTGCTGCAAAGTATAAGGTCATTAGAGTTACCAACCTCAGAATTTGCAGCCAAAATAAATGCTTAACCTCTCAGAGTTCAAGTAACAGACACATCTCAACATCAACTGTTCAGAGGAGACTGTATGAATCAGGCCTTCATGGTCGAATTGCTGCAAAGGAACCACTACTAAAGGACTTGCTTGGGCCAAGAAACACAAGCAATGGACATTAGACCGGTGGAAATCTGTCCTTTGGTCTGTAGAGTCGAAACTGGAGATTTTTGGTTCCAACCGCCATGTCTTTGTGAAACACAGAGTAAGTGATCACATGATCTCTGCATGTGTAATTCCCACTGTGATGCATGGAGGAGGAGGTGCTATGGTGTGGGGGTGCTTTGCTGGTGACACACACCAATCAACTGGGTTTGCTGGCGTGCAAGTCACACTTTCAAGTTAAAAAAAATACACTTTCACACATTCACGTGTTCACACGTTCAACGGTTCATTTGTGGCATTTATCACCCCTCATACACACACATACATACACACACACACACACAAACACACACATACAAACATTCAAGACAACACACAATTCTCTGAAAATGTAATTTCACTCTTTATTTAACTATGGTTTCTATTGGTCTTCCACCAAAAGGAGCTCATAAAGCTCAATCCTCCAAAAATAACTGTGTCCATATATGTGAAGACACCAAGAAGGAGAAAGATTCAAACATGTTTTAACTCACAAGTCTGATTGAATGTTGCTATATGTTCCCACTTTTTTTTCACCTTCATTTAACCAGGTAGGCCAGTTGAGAACAAGTTCTCATTTACAACTGCGACCTAACCAAGATAAAGCAAGCAGTGCGAGAAAAAACAACAACACAGAGTTACACATGGAATAAACAAGGTTACAGTCAATAGTAGCGAAGTAATTACAATTTAGCAATTAAACACTGGAGTAATAGATGCACAGAAGATGAATGTGCAAGTAGAGATACTGGGGTGCAAAGGAGAAGGAAAAAGTAACAATATGAGGACGAGGTAGGTCGATGGGCTATTTGTAGATGGGCTATGTACTGGTGAAATTATCTGTGAGCTGCTCTGACAGCTGATGTTTAAAGTTAGTGAGGGAGATATGAGTCTCCAGCTTCAGTGATTTTTGCAATTCGTTCCAGTCATTGGCCACAGAGAACTGGAAGGAAAGGTGGCCAAAGGAGGAATAGGCTTTGGGGGTGACCAGTGAAATATCCCTGCTGGAGTGAGCTGAGATAAGGCAGGGCTTTCGTTGGCTGGCTCTCGTGGGCCAGCCAACGAGAGCATATAGGTTGCAGTGGTGGGAAGTATATGGGGCTTTGGTGACAAAACGGATGGCACTGTGATAGACTGCATCCAATTTGCTGAGTAGAGTGTTGGATGCTATTTTGTAAATGACATCGCCGAAGTCAAGGATTGGTAGGATGGTCAGTTTTAGGACGGTATGTTTGGCAGCATGAGTGAAGGAGGCTTTGTTGCGAAATCAGAAGCCGATTCTAGATTTAATTTTGGATTGGAGATGCTTAATGTGAGTCTGGAAGGAGAGTTTACAGTATAACCAGACACCTAGGTATTTGCAATTGTCCACATATTCTAAGTCGTTTAAGAGCAGTTGGAGGCCACAAAAGGAGAGTTGTATGGCATTGGAGCTCGTTTGGAGGTTAGTTAACACAGTATCCAAAGAAGGTCCAGACATATACAGAATGGTGCATAGAGGTGGATCAGAGAATCACCAGCAGCAAGAGTGACATCATTGATGTATACAGAGAAAAGAGTCGGCCCAAGAATTGAACCCTGTGCCATCCCCATAGAGACTACCAGAGGTCTGGACAACAGGCCCTCCGATTTGACACACTGAACTCTGTCTGGGAAGTAGTTGGTGAACCAGGCGAGGCAGTCATTTGAGAAGCCAAGGCTGCTGAGTCCGCCGATAAGAATGCGGGGATTGACGTCGAAAGCCTTGGCCAGGTCGATGAATACGGCTGCACAGTATTGTCTTTTATCGATGGCGGTTATGATATCATTTAGGACCTTGAGCGTGGTTGAGGTGCACCTATGATCAGCTTGGAAATCAGATTGCATAGCGGAGAAGGTACGATGGGATTCAAAATGGTCGGTGATCTGTTTGTTAACTTGGCTTTCGAAGACCTTAACAGTTTGGGTCTAGAGTGTCTCCCCCTTTGAAGAGGGGGATGACCGCGGCAGCTTTCCAATCATTGGAGATCTCAGACAATACGAAAGAGAGGTTGAACAGGCTAGTAATAGGGGTTGCCACAATTGTGGTGGATAATTTTAGAAAGAGAGGGTCCAGATTGTCTAGCCCAGCTGATTTGTAAGGTCCAGATTTTGCAACTCTTTCAGAACATCAGCTACCTGGATTTGGGTGAAGGAGAAAGGGAGGAGGTTTGGGCAAGTTGCTGTGGGTGGTGCAGGGCCATTGACCGGGGTAGGGGTAGCCAGGTGGTAAGCATGGCCAGCCGCAGAATGATTTAAATTGAAATTCTCAATTATTGTGGATTTATCGGTAGTGACAGTGTTTCCTAGCCTTAGTGCAGTGGGCAGCTGAGAGTAGGTGCTCTTATTCTCCATGGACCATGGACACATACAGTGTCCCAGAACTTTTTGGAGTTTGTGCTACAGGATGCAAATTTCTGTTTGAAAAAGCTAGCCTTCGCTTTCCTAACTGCCTGTGTATATTGGTTCCTAACTTCCCTGAAAAGTTGCATATCTTAGGGGCTATTCGATGCTAATGCAGTATGCCACAGGATGTTTTGTGCTGGTCAAGGGCAGCCAGGTCTGGAGTGAACCAAGAGCTTTATTGTTGCATTATTGTATTAG